>NC_139020.1:47076212-47676212 GCF_964662115.1 Mustela nivalis
GGGCAATGCAGGATGAATTGGTGAATGCAGGATGCCCTGTGTATCTGTTCATTCTCAAGGTGTTTCAATGAGCAAATCTGGGGTCTATCAGGACACATCCTTTTGCTTTCAGTTATCTCCATTTCTAACATTTTTATTTTTTTAAAGGTTTCTCCTCAGATTGTTTGAGAGAGAGTGCGTGAGCAGGGAGTGGGGCAGAGAGAGAGCAAACAAGTAGACTCTCCGTAGTAGGGAGCCCGGTGGGGAACCCAGCGGAATTCCATCACAGGACCCTGCGATCATGACCTGAGCAAAACTAAGAGTTGGATACTCAACTGACTGAGCCACCCAGGTGCCCCCAGTAACAACATTTTTAGAATCTGGGTACTTTTGAATGGTAAGCTCAAAAATATCTTATCCATTTTATAGAATTTCAGGCCTTCTCTCCAAAGACTAGATCATAGCTAAGGTATGAGGTTTTATGGATTTTTTTCCTATCATAGTAGACATTTAAGAATTATATAGTTTGCTTGATGAAAGAAGATAGCTACTTCTTTTAGTGTAAGTTATCAGAGTTGGCTATCTTTGTAAAGTAACATCCAGCTGCTTTAATCTCCATGTGGAATCCTTTATGCTCTGTAGATGACTGATTTATACTTAAATAAAGTTCTGTGCTAATTGAAAATGATTTTTGTTGACCAACATCCCTTTATAGAATAAATAGGTATTTTAAAATAAAATTAGATTTTACCACCAACCCCAAAGGCATTTTGAAGGTAAAATATCTGACTCCCTCTTTGCTGAACCCACAGATGTTCCTTTTAACTTCTTTATGGCTTTCTTTTTATTGAAGCTGGGTGACTATACATTCAGCATTCATTTATTAAGTGCCTACTATGTTAAATGAGACATATTTGATGGGAAGAAAGCCATTTAACATAGAACCAGCATATAACAGTCTTCAGTAAACTTCATTCCTTTCCTCTCTACTGTTACATTCAAAGTTTTGTGCTATATGGTGGAAAATAAAACAAATCACCTGCTTCAAGGAATTTATAGCTAGGGTTGATTGGAGAGGTGTTAATAGGGAAGGGGAGATAGACTGGTTAAAAACTAAGTGAAGTATGCAAGGTGCTTAAATAAAGTGCCCTTTCCATGCAGAGGAAGAAATTCTACGTTTGGAAAGGTGTGAGAGGTGCCACCTAAAAAGTTCAATTAAAGTACCACCCCATTTGCTCCTCTGTGGATGCTAAAGATGTACAGTCTCTAAGAACTGGTTTGGTGTCAGGTCTGAACAGGGTAGGAAGGTGGGGGCATTGGGTAGGGTGGTTTCCGCTGGCTACATTACTCTTGTATGTTGGTGTGCTGTTCTCATCATTTTATGACTAACCATTTCTGGTTATTTGTTTCTTATGCTTTGAAAGTCTGTGTTGCTTATGGTTCTTTTGTTCATGAAAGAAACATGTGATAATGCTGAATTTATAGATCTTAGGGCAATTTGTGTTTTTCCAGCAAGAAGTGAATACTTCAGTCTTCAAAATGTAGGAAGTTTCCCATTTTGCAAAAAAGACTTTCAAAGTTTATTTGTAAGATATTTCCTCATAGAAACAATGTTACTAAGTAGAGAACTGATTCTTAGACTAGCACAAGAAGGCTTACTAAACCCATAATAAAGCCAAAAACCTGTATTTAGGTAGCTGCAATGGCTTGGTGATACTATAATATAGTAATATTATAGCTCACAAGATTTATCCCTAATGTGATTGTTACAGCATGTGGTGGAGGACAATATTCATGCAAATTTTAACTGTATTTCAGGTCAACTAACTTTTTGTGGACTAGCTGGGAGCCTGCTTTTTACATATAACGTGATATTTATTAGCAAATGTGTTCCAGGTTCCCACTTTGGATTCCAGGTGAATACCCCCCTGCCATATTCATGGCAGCGCTTGGCCAGCCAGCGTGAAGAGAATTAAGTAGCTCTGGAAATACTCTTGCCCTCCAGGTGTCATCCTTTTGAGCAGAATGTGGGCTGGCTTTTTACAGAGAGGGAACATTCTCAAGTCAGGTGTTCATAACCCAGAGAATGCCTATATGTATTTTATGTGGCCAGAATAGTTAAACTTAATATATTTTATTCTTAACTCTCCCAGGTTCAGGCATGACAGCATGTTCTTTTGGGCAGCTTGCAGTTACCCATGTTCATGACTGGAAAAGCTGAAAACATCCTCCTTTAAATAAAGGATGAATCATAATTCAACTAGCTTCACAGTTGGCTTCATAGATTTAGTGAGCTATTGCTCAGCAGGACTGTTTTGGTTTTGTTTTGTTTTTTTATTGACTATATCCAAAAGCATGATTGGTAATATTTGTGGGTTCCTTTATTCTTTTCCTTTCTATTCATGGACAAGAGTTTGTATTTTGGCCTATATCCTTTTCAACAAGAAGCAAAGATCCTAGTAGTATGTGCCAGATATAGTTTAAGGAATTGAGTTCAACAGTAACATTACTATTAATTCGTGGCAATATTTCTTGACCTATAGATGGGTTTTTAGTAAGCCAAAAGAGGATAATCAGTGCAGACTGAAATAAGCATTCATTTCTTGTTAGTGTACATATAAAACCAGACTTCCACATTTTATCTCCATAAATTTCCTTCATCTCTGTTGGAAAATCCTTTCCTCTTAACTAATCTCCATGGTGTTTTCTTCTCTTGACACAGGGCAATCAATCCCCAAGCAACCCGAGCCCATGGAACAGGTGCCTTGTTAAAAGACTGTGGTTAAATCTTGGGTAAATTCTAGCAGTGCTTGTTAGAAAAGAAAAGAATTATTGTTTGCTGAGAGTTTTACAAAGGAGCCCCTCACCTATGTTTGACCAACTTCTAAACTGTAAAGATAGGCTTTTGTAGAGGAGACATGCATGCAGGTCAGTGGAAAAGAGATCCATTGCTCTTATACGTAATTGTTCTGTATTCTAAAGCATGAATCACAGATGTCTTTATGATTACACGTCCCTCCCAGCATATGAGAAATACACTTTAGAGAAAAGGAAGTTAAGAGAAAACAGAAGTGTGAATAACTGCTAATCGTGCTTTCTCTGGCTCCATTCCGTCTGCCATTTCATCATACATAAAGGGTAGTTCGGAGATTCTTTCCTGGCAAATAAGTGGCAACATATGTTTGAAACAGTGAATGGAAATCATAGGGAGAAAATGACAGGCATATGGCAATAGGAAGGCAAGGGAAAATTTGTTTCCCTAATGTTAGCCACATAATTGGTATGGTCGTCCATTGAAGGGCTGTTTTACTTTAAAAGTCTGCATGCCCCATTAGTCCAGCATTTCTGTGTGTGGAATGTATATATTTTCTAGGTTTGTTTTGTTTTGTTTTGTTTGTGAATGGCTGTCACACTAAGCTATTGAAGCTCCATACAGGGATCTTGAGAGAAAATTTTCCTGAGGAGAAAGACAGAACCTAATCAGGAAATAGGACCCTTTATTAAAGTAGTAAAAACAAAAAGTGAGGAAGCACTTAAGAACAATCACCTTGAAGGGCTAAGAACAGAGAAATGGATCCCAAATTCTGTCTTCAAGCATGCTCTTCTTTTAAAGAACTCTACAGTGACAATGTTTGTGATTTTTTTGCCATAGCAACTAAATCTTTCTTCAAGAGGTTGAGATTCCAAAAGTTACCTTAAAGGACACAAGTTTGATGTTTTGTTACATACTGTGAAAGCACGATGATATACTTTTTTTTTTAAAGATTGTAGAGAGAGAAAGAGGGAGAGAGAGAAAGGAGGAGAGAGAGAGGACCAGCAGCGGAAGGAACAAGGGGAGATGGAGAAGCAGACTCCCACCCTGAATGGGGAGCCTGAAGTGGAGCTCAGTCCTAGGCTAAGTTCATGACCTGAGCTGAAGTCAGATGCTTAACCAACTGAGAACCACAATGATCTACTCTGAAAAAAATTTTTTTTCTTAACAGAAAAATATTAATGTATATTAAAGGCACTGAAGCTCATTTCCAATTGTATGTCATACAAGGCTACTAGTTAGGAAGTGTGTTTCCAGTCTTTACAATTTAATTATGACCTATTTTATTAGAGAAAAGTGTTAGAAACATAATTTGTTTCTCAGAACAAATTTTTTTTTGTTTTATTTGTTCAGAAATTATTATGACGATATCATCATATTTGTTTCTAAGATTTAGTTAACTGCTTAATAAGACTTGTGTTCAGGGCACCTGCGCGGCTTATTTGGTTAAGCGTCTGATAGGTTAAGCATCTCATCTGAGCGCCACATCTGCTCTCTGCTCAGTAGGGAGCCTGCTTCTCCCTCTCTGTCTTCCTGCCGCTCCCCCTGCTTATGCTTGTGTGCGCTCATGCTCGCACTCTCTCTCTCTCTCTGTTAAATAAATAAAGTCCTTTAAAAAAAAAAAAAAAAAAGACTTTTGGGGCACCTGGGTGGCTCAGAGGGTTAAGCATCTGCTTTCAACTCAGGTCATGATCTCAGGGTCCTGGGATCGAGTCCCGCATCGGGCTCTCTGCTCAGTGGGGAGCCTGCTTCCCTCACTCTCTCTGCCTGCCTCTCTGCCTACTTGTGATCTCTCTCTGTCAAATAAATAAATAAAATCTTTTTTTTAAAAAAAAAAAGACTTTTGTTCAGATTGTGGGAAAAAATCAACTGGTATTATTATTGATTTGAGACTTAACAGTGAATAATGTTAGCATGAATAAAGGACTTATTAATATGTGTATATCTGTAAATATGATTTAAACATATGTCAATTCTACAAAATCCAACTGTTCTATAACTTCTCTCACAATATCCTGTTTTACTATGACTGGTATAATTGGTATGATTTTTTACATCTGGTCTCATGCTTTAAAAATGGGGATACCTAAGAAGATAATATAAACAAAATGTTTTATTTGTAGTTAGAAATTTCTGTATACAGTTGACCCTTGAACAAGGCAAGGATTAGAGGCACTCAGCCCCTGTACAAGTCAAAAATTCACACATAACTTTTGACTTCCCCAAAACTTAATTGCTAACAGCCTATTGTTGACAGGAAGGCTTACTGATAACAAACAGTGACAAATATGTATTTATTTTATATGTACAATCAGCTGTATTCTTACAGTAAAGTAAGCTAGAAAAAACTATTGTTAAGAAAATCATAAAGAAGTGGGTACATGTGTGGCTCAGTGGGTTAAGCCTCTGCCTTCAGCTCAGGTCATGATCTCAGCGTCCTGGGATGGAGTCCCGAATCAGGCTCTGCTCAGCAGGGAGCCTGCTTCCTCCTCTCTCTCTCTGCTTGCCTCTCTGCCTACTTGTGATCTCTCTCTGTCAAATAAATAAATAAAATCTTTAAAAAAAATCATAAAGAAGAGAAAATATTTTTGCTGTATCATACTATATTTATTGGGGGAAAAATTCTACTTACAAGTGGACCTGCACGGTTTAAACACAAGTTTTTCAAGGGTCAACTATATATTTACATGTAAAATAAAGCAGGACATGGCAGAGAGAATACATGACTAAGTTTTATAGCCTGCCCACTATCAAGCACTTTGGACTACTCACAAGCTAAGAATGGTTTTTACATTTTTAAATAGTTGAAAATGTCAAAATAAGAACAATATTCCATGATATGTGAAAATAATATGAAATTTAAATTTTAAGTGTCCATAAGATTTTATTGGAACTCAGCCACACCTGTTTGTTTACATAATACATGTGGCTGCTTTCCTATTCCACAACAGAACTGAGTAGTTGCAACAAGACTGTCTGGCCTGCAAAGCCTAAAATATTTACCACCTGGCCCTTTATTGAAAAAGTTTGCTGACCACTATTCTATATCTTTGGTGATAGATAAATTTAAAACAAAGCAGGCAAAAGACAATCACAAGTTTACAGTTTTATATCTCAACTAATTGTGTTTAATTTGCCTAAACCAAATTTTGAATGTTCTGTAGGTTTTTTTTTTTTAAGATCTTTAATAATTTATATTATCTGAAGATTAATATTATTGTCAAGACAATAGGATGCCTTTTGGTGGAGTTCTGAAGTGACATGCTATAATTCTAGGGAAAGTCTAAAATAGTGAAAATAGAAAAAAAAGTTTAGTTTCTAAAACTAATTGGAAGCAGTGAGGTTCTAAACTGATTATTTTAGTTTTCTATGTTCCTGTCATATCACTTTCTCTTATTCTACCTTGCCCAGAGGAGGATATCAAGGATGGGTGGTGAGGATTTTAGGAGGATTCCATAAGAGAACCCTCCCCAACACCATCACCATAGCATGTCAAAGCATTCTGATTAAGTACACATGGCAAAACACACCATCATGAAAATATTTAGTGTTCATGACTAAATGTAGTTTTGTCTCTAATCACCTTGAATAATTGAGGACTGACTTATTAAGAAAAGATACTATTAAATGCTAATAGTAAATTTAATATTCTGGGTTTTTTTTTTTTAATTATTTCTTGAATTAGCCATCAAAATGTATTTTAAATAGATTTAGTCTAATTTATCAGACTCTCAAAACAGAAAGAAGTTTTGGTTTAAATGTTACTTATTTGAGAGTTTAGATGTGATACATTATTAGTTTTGTTTCATGTTTGGACAGTTTAAAGAAATTGTTAAGAAAAAAGTAACTGTATTTCTTTATTGTAGATAGCGTTATTTTTAGAGGTGTGTTGTAGGTATATGGAATGAAAAATATGTCAAATAAATTGCTCAACATGGAATTACACAATGCTCAGGGGCTATGTTTGCTCTGATTCTTTATGTCTAATCTCATCTTTTCCAGAATGTCTTCTTTTAAAAATAGAAACCTGAAAAGGTCAGCTAACAAAATTTTTCTTTTGTAGTAACAAATTTCTAACAGATGGACTTTTCATGCATATACTTATACATAAAAATGTATATACATTTTTCATATCATCCTAGTATTTTTTGTTTATTTTAAAGTGTCTTGGTCTATCATACAAGAATATCAGAAAAAGGTGTAATTAAATGAGAAATATTCCATGAACACTTTGTCTGAGTCTTTGACTCTGAAACTCTCAGAAGTTTAGGTATATTTCAAGCTACTCTATTATAAGATGAGTATCAATATTAAAATGAATCAGATTTCTGTTGGCATTTCAGATCACCTGAGAGTAGCCAAACACACACAGAGAAAAAAATGTAATCACTCCTTTTATTTAAGGCCTTAGAAACATGTGTTTTGAGTCTGTTAGATGGAGATTTTATATGTGAATTTTTTTTAATTTTTTTTTTTTAGATTTTATTTATTTGTTTTACAGAGATCACAAGTAGTCAGAGAGGCAGGCAGGGCAGTGGGGTGGGGGGGAAGCAGGCTCCGCTGAGCAGAGACCCTGATGCGGGGCTTGATCCCAGGATCTTGAGAGGCTTAACCACTGAGCCACCCAGGTGCCCCTATGTGTGAATTTATTTAGAGGAACTCGTTTTTTTTTTTTTTTTTCCAATCTAAAGATAGTATTTTAAGAGAAAGTGGTTTCTGGTGTTCATTGATCTTTATTTTTCAGCATATAAAAAGTCTGTTCAATTTTATTTTATTTTGCTTTAAAGATTTATTTATTTTAGAGAAAGAGCTCAAGTGCACACAGGCAGAGGAAGGGGCAGAGGGAGAGAGAGAATCTCAAGAAGACTCTCCGCCGCACATGGAGTTCAATACCGGGCTCAACCTCAGGATACTGAGATGGTGATCTGAGCTGAAACCCAAGAGTTGGACACTTAACTGACTGAGCCACCCATATAACCCTGTTTAGTTTTATTTTGAATGTAACATTTGACTATAGTTTTCAAAACCAGATTGCTAGCTTTCAGTACCGAATTATTATACTTTGCAGATGTTAAGGATGTTTTTGCTGTGTTACATCCTTTTAGCCTTAATGAACATTACTAAGGCACTGGAGTTAAAAACGGAAATCACATATTTTAAGACCATATAGGAAATATCCCACCTAATTCTTTTTTTTTTTTTAAAGATTTTGTTTATTTATTTATTTGTCAGAGAGAGAGAGAGAGAGAGAGAGTGCGCACAAGCAGGCAGAGAAGCAGGCACAGAGGCAGGCAGAGGCAGAGAGAGCAGGCTCCCCACTGAGCAAGGAGCCCAATGCGGGACTTGATCCCAGGACCCTGGGATCATGACCTGAGCCAAAGGCAGCAGCTTAACCAACTGAGCCACCCAGGCATCCCCCACCTAATTCTTTATACAAAGTGGCTGTCCATGAGTTATATTGACTATAATTAAAATAATTAGAAGTTATTGTATATAAAGGTTTTAGCTATTTATGAAATCTGTATGGTAAGTGTTGTGATAACTGCTGTTGCCTTTTTTCCCTAGCAGATTCCTAGCCCCTATTGCATTCCTCAACAAAATATTTCTAAGATAGCATGTGAGGAATAACAGTAAAAGTGCACCGTTCCTGCACCTGAAATTCCTGAAATTGTTATGATAGACATTTTGGATTCCTGCCTCCCATCTTGAATGTGACTCCACTGTGGTCCACCTTCAGGGCATCTTTCAGGCACTTTTAATGCACATTAACATCCCAGGGATGGTAAGCAGGGCTCTAGAGTCAGACTCCCTGCATTTGGTCTTTAGTTCTTCATTTACCAGTTATGTAACCTCACTGTGTCTGTTTCCTCATCTATAAAATGGGGATAATGGGTGTACCTTCCTCATTCAGTTATTGTGAGTATTAGAGTTGTAGCCTATAAGTACTTAAAGAAGCACCTATATATATTAAGAATATAACTACTTAGCTCTCATTATACATTCCTAAGATACCATCTGTGGTGTCCTGGTTGTACTGGATCTTCAAAACCCTCTAATTCTATACTCAGCACCAAATTGGCAGTATTTTAGGATGAACTAAATGTAAACTAAATGTAACTAAATGTACATGAAAGTGTTTGGAAAATATAGGATGTAACACTCATCTAGACTAGTATTGTCACATAGTAGGTACCCAGTAAATATTTAGAGAATTAATGAATTACAGAATTAAAAATACTATACACATGTAATGGTGATGTCATTCTAAAAATTCATGACTAAATTCTGGAATCAAAGCTATTCAGTTCTTAGATTTAGGAGAAATCATTTAACTCTCATCTGTGTTAATCAGTACAAATAACAAAGATGGTGATGATGAAGATATTAATAATAATGTATAACTGGCATTTACTCTGAGTGAAATACTATTCTAAACACTTTATATGTTCAGATTATAGATTAATTCATTTAATCTTTACAGCAATCTATAAGATAGATACTACTATTACTCTCATTGAATAGATGAAGAAACTGAGTCAGAGAGGTTATAAACAACCAGGATTCCAACCCAGGAAGTTTGGCTCCAGAAACCATGCTTTTTTTTTTTTTTTTTTTTTTTTTTTAAAGATTTTATTTATTTATCAGAGAGAGAGAGAGGGAGCGAGCACAGGCAGACAGAATGGCAGGCAGAGGCAGAGGGAGAAGCAGGCTCCCTGCTGAGCAAGGAGCCCGATGTGGGACTCGATCCCAGGACGCTGGGATCATGACCTGAGCCGAAGGCAGCTGCTTAACCAACTGAGCCACCCAGGCGTCCCCAGAACCCATGCTTTTAAGTCTTTGTTATAAACAAGCAAGCTATAATTTCATAATAGTTATTTAGTCCAATCTTTTTTTCCCCGTACTTAATGCTCATCAGACAACCATACAGGGGCGCCTGGGTGGCTGTCATGATTCCAGGGTTTTGGGATCGATCCCCATGTCAGGCTCTCTGCTCAGCAGGGAACCTGCTTCCTCCCTCTCTCTGCCTACTTGTGATCTCTGTCAAATAAATAAATAAAATCTTTAAAAAATAATAATAATAACCATACAGTACCAAAAGTGCTAGTCATTGCCTAGCCCTGCCTCTTTCTGCTCTCCCACACAAGTCTAAAGCACTGTTCTCAAACTGCTGCAGACTGGAGCTACCTGAAGGCTTTCTATACTTTTGAGGCCTAGGTCTTAGAGATTCTGACTTCATTGATGCACTCTGGGTATCAGAATTTTTAAAATGCTCCTGGTGATTCTAATATTTAGCACAGTTTTAGTCCCATGGTCTAAAGGAAAATTCAACTGGTATGGGCCCTAGAGCACTCCTGAGGAGCCACAGCATGAAAGTAGTAGGATCTGGACCCTTGAGCATGCAGGAGCTGAAACCCAAGCCAGTTTGCATTGTTTATTGTTGAGAACCGCTTTCTTTGCAAGGAATACTGGTTAGAAATACCAGATGACAGTGGATTTAGAATATACCCAGTGATTACATTGTATATATCATTCTTTTAATTTGTTTTAAAAAAAATCAAGTAAGTTTTAGCATTGCTTTAGTTTTGGGCCTTAAATGGCCAGTGAAAATTCTAAGGAAACTTATTTGGAAAAACAAAATGGCTACAAGTGGGACTAGGATAATGCTTTCTTTTAGGGTTATGAGCTTATTGCTCCAATAAGAAGAGTAGCCTGGCTTTACTAAACTGTTTAGGAAAATTGATATTTATTTCAAATGTTTATGGTTTATCATCTCAGAAGATTAATGCCAAATCCTCAAAAATGTAGTGACGAGCGATGACTCATTTGAGCTCATGTCAAAACAATGCGCTTTTGTAATTTGCCTGTCTCTGGGGAAGCTATTAAACACTAAACAAACTGCCTCAGAATGAAACTGATTGAGTGTTTTAAATTATGTACTTTTGCTTGGCTATTAGCCAGAGTTCTTTGGGAAAACTCACTGCACATCAAGAGCTGTGATTTGTGCTGACAGTGACACTGCATGGTTTATGCTGCTTCAGTACCAGCGGTGTGTATTCTAAAGTTAAATAGTCAGACATAGCTCAGTCTTTTTGATAAACAATTTGTGTTAACTCTGCTCTCTGCCAAGTGATTTTTTTTCTTTGTAAAGTTTGGATGGGATATACCTAATGGGTAAGATATTTTTGTCTGCATTATCTTGTTGACAAATGGCAGAGATTCCAATGAGTTAAAGAATAATTATTATATGTATATATTTATATTTATATATTTGTTTTCCTGTAAAAAGTACCATATTTATATGTTTGTTTCCTTGTAAATAGTACCATATATCTTGTCCCTAGTAAAGCTCCACATAGTGTTTTGCATGTAGCAGATACACAAAATATATGTGTTATGGATAATAATGATACCAATAAGCAAAACATAAAGAGTGGCTTTTAATTTCCTATGGTCTGTCTGCCAGTACTGTATGAGGCTTTTTAAAAATCAGTGTTAAGCTAACTACATTTAATTTTTCAGGAGCAATATATTTAAGTGACTGACTTTCACTAACCTAGGTAATGAGGATATTTACAATGTTAGATTAGATATTTTTTTAGATTGGGTTTTTTTTTTTAGTAACACTTTTATTGGGGCTTGTGGGTGGCTTAGCCAGTTAGGTGTCCCAACTCTTGATTTCGGCTCAGGTGTCACTCTCAGGGTCTTGAGTTCAAGTTCTACATTGGGCTCCATTGATTTAAAAAAATTGAAAAAACCTTTAAACTTAAAAGAAAAAAGAAAACCTTCTGTTAGTATAATTAACTCTTAATATGAGTAACCAAGATACTCGTAGTACTATCTGGCACTTCTTGAGTAGGCAGTTGGAGCCATGGTCTCCTGACAAAAATATGGGGCCATTTATGACCATTTATATCTCACTCAGCATACCTAGGAAAGAGTAGGTGCTCAATAGATATTTGTTGAATTGTACAGATATTCTACTCATACTCATCTCTTATGCTAAAATAATCGATTTCTTCATGGGGCACCTGGGTAACTCAGTTGGTTAAGCATCTGACTCTTGATTTCTAACTCAGGTCATGATCACAGTGTTGTGAGATCAAGCCCCATGTCAGTCTCCATGCTGGGCATGAAGCCTGCCTAAGATTCTCTCTCTCCATCTTCCTCTGCTCCTCACCCCCTCCCACCTCACTCGAGCCTCTCTCTCACCCCAGAAGAAAAAAGAACCAATTTCTTCAGATGCAATTCCATGAAAGGACATGGAAAAGGTAATGAAAATTAAATGACTTCAGAGTGATTCTATAGTATGGTGATAGATATCATCCCTAAGGAAGTCATCCTGATATGTAAGTATCTAGTTATCAGCAAGTTGTGTTTGAAAACTATAGTTTCAATCCACGAAAGAAACCTTGGATTAGTCAGTTGTTACTAGTAGATGCTGGACCACCAGAAGTGTTAATAAGTCAGTGAAATGCCAGTTAGAAAGGGATTCACACTAAGCTAATAGCATGATCTTATTTTCTTTTTTTTTTTTTTTTTAAGATTTTATTTATTTATTTGACAGAGAGAAATCACAAGTAGATGGAGAGGCAGGCAGAGAGAGAGAGAGGGAAGCAGGCTCCCTGCCGAGCAGAGAGCCCAATGCGGGACTCGATCCCAGGACCCTGAGATCATGACCTGAGCCGAAGGCAGCGGCTTAACCCACTGAGCCACTCAGGCGCCCCGCATGATCTTATTTTCGATTAAAAATATAGCATATCCATGTTATGTTTTCTGCCATTCTAGTTACCTGTCTTGAAAAAGGTTTAATAACCAGAGTTGAAGTTTTCACACAGTGCAAACAAAATGGTGATGAGATGACTTCCATTGGAAGATAGTCAAAAATTAGATTTTAAATTAAAAAAAAAGATTAAAGTGGAAGAAAGAATATATTAAAATCATAATTAGTGTGTCAGGGCAAACATATTCTTGTTCACCTAAACTTAGAATTGTTAGAATCAGAGTCTTGACAGAAGTGCTTGTACTCAATGAACAGTACTTTAGAGGCCATATTGCTTCAGAGTTAAGAATACATATAGACAGATTTCAAATTGTTGTGTTCTGTTCCTCCTCGCTCATTGCTGGCTATGTGTCCTTAAGCACCTTTTTTTATCTTTTCCAGCCTCAGTTCCTTCATCTGTTAAATGCTGCTAATAATAGTACCTATTTTGTAGGCGTGTTACAAGGATTAAGGATTGGTTGAAAACCACTTAAAACAGTGGCTGGCATATAGTAAATGTGCGTACATGTGTGTATGTGCACACATGGGCTTGTTTTAAAGCATTTGCCATATTGTTTGGGTGAGCTATAAAAGAAATAGGTTTGGAAGAATTTGATAGGCTTGCAGAAGAATCCAAAATTGACTATTAAAAGTAATTTATTGTTTAAGGTTTAATCTTCCCAGGCCCTTTACATGACTTGCTTGGCTGCCACCCTCAGGGACAGGGACCCTGGTTTGGTTTCATCAGTGACCTGACCCAAAAAAGTATTTGTTTCTGTTTTTACTAATGGCTTCACAGTGAAAACTATGCAATGCTTCTTTCTTATTTCCCAGGCTCAAACAATGAAATAAGGATAAAACTATAGTCCCCTGCTGCTTCATTTACTTGTACTAATTTGTCTTAAATGAAAAACTCTTCATTTGATAATAGAAAAGTATGGCTTCAAGTAATAGAAACAAGCCCAGGCTAATTAAGTTAAGCAAGATCTTTGGCCAGGAAAACTAACTATTGAGATATGCATCTTGTTTTTCCAAGCAAATGCTCCTACTTCAGAATCTGAGTAGGCCTTAATTCATTTACCTGGTATGAGCTGTGCAGTTTTCAGACAACCACTCTGCATTTCTGGCAGCAGTGAGTGTGATGAATGTTTTTGTTTTTGTTACTCTTAACGATAAGTGTGTGGTTTTTATTCTCACTATAAACAAAGGTCTGTAAGGACCAAACACCAGATTGTTTCACCATTACAATGTGCTTATTTTGTTATTTCCATCATTTGCTAGTATTGTGTTCTTAATCTTGGAGTAGATCTTTCAGTAGGGAGAGAGAAAAACTGCTTTCCAATCAAGTATTTATAACTAAGTAGTAGAACCTGCCTGGTAAATATTTATTCAGTTTCTATCAGGGCAGTTTTTTTGGCTCTGTTTTTTCAATGATTAAATTAAGATAGGACCTTTAAAAATAGGTTTAACATGCTCCTTTAAAATAGGATATTCCCTTAAAATGAGGCAAAAGAGCCTTCCAAACATTAATTTTTGTTCAGTTGACATCTTTCTGTTCCAAACTTTAGAAGCCTAAAGTTTTTTTCTTCTTTTGCATCCCCCCTGCCTTTTTTAAAATGGCTGCTCTTTGCTTCTCAGCCAACCTGAAATTCAGGCTTATTTTAACTCCCATCACTGCTTATAATGACTGCCTCCTGTTTGCCTCCCATGCCCACTTGTCTTCTTTGGAACTTGGCAGTGCTTGTCCTCTGTTATTCCAGCATCCTTAGTCTCATTTGGCTCTTTGCCCTCAATTTCATCATTTCTACAGCTGACCAGCCTCCCTCTTCCCTTCCACTTCCTGACAAGCTTCTTGAAAGAATATTACTACACTCAGTGCTCACTACCCTCTTTGGATCCTTGAAATCTGGTTTTGGCACCTGCCATTCTGATGGAATTGTTCTCGCAGAGGTCATTGGTGACTTCATCATCAGATCCCCCCACAGGCTATCTCCTCTGCTATTTCATCCTCTGGCTTCATCCTCTCCAATTTCTCTATGCAAGTTAATACAGTTAACTGCTTACCTACTCCTTGAAATTCTCACTTTGGATTGCAAGACACTGGGCTCTCCCAAATTCTTTTTCTATATCATGGACTGCTTCTTCTCTAACTTCCTTGATAGCTTATCCTCCTTTTCTTATATTCTAAATGTTGGCATTTGCCAGGACAGTCCAGCCCTTTCGTTTCTAAACCACTTCCTCCTTGGTATGCTAATCTATTTCTACTGTTTCAACTTGCCTCTGTATACTAAAACTCCCACATCTTTATCATTAGCCATTGCTTGCCTGACTTATATCTAGCCCCATCTTGCAGTTACTCCTAGAGGTCTCAACAGTCTCTCAAGGACAACATTCCAGAGCTGCCTATCCCAGCCTTTCAATTGCTGTTATTAGGATCAATCTTCTTGTCACCAAGGCTTATAAGAGTTACTGAGTCCAGTAACTACCATTTCTACCTCTTGCATCTTCAGATTGTGTAACATACTTCATGTTACAACTTATAAGCATTATTTTTCCATTTTTCTCTTTCATCGAGGTATCATTTATATTTAGTAATGTGCACAAATGTTAAGTCTGCAGTTTGTTACATTTTTATATATGTATTTACCTGTGTAAACTCTGTCCAGACCAAAATATAGAATATGTCCAGCTTCCTAGCAGGCCTCCTTTTTGCCACCTTCCTGTTGATATCTACTGTCTTCCCAGGAGGCAACCACCTTTTTTTTTTTTTTAAAGCAGGTGCAAAAAAGACTTAAGGGTTTATTGAAAATAAACTCAATATGTTAAGTGATAATTTGTAACTACCAAAAGTACCTAATTTATTTCCGTGCTAAATAAATAGCAGTATTTATATAAATGAAGGAAAAATGATAACCTCATTCTCTTTTGTTAACGGCCACATCACATACAGAACATTATATTCAGCTCTGAGCACCATTTAAAGAAGGATATATTAGAGCACATTCAGGGAAAAGCTGGTGATGAGCTTCAAAACAGTATTTTATGAGTAATGAATGGTTCAAGAGTAAGAGAAGACTTTTTTAAGAAACAACAGTTCTAGTAATGGATACAGAAGGTTCTTGGGCAAACTAGAGGTAACCACCATTTTGACCTCTGTTACCATAGATTAATTTTGTCTGTTTTGAACTTCATGTAAATGGATTCTCGTATTAATGGAAATTCAATTTCATATAAATGGAATTTTATATTGCCAACAAAAATACATGCAAATTCCTCTTGCTCTACTTCCTCATCACTTGGTATTGTCCTTTTAGTTTTAGCCTTTCTGGTAGGGCTATATCTCATTATAGTTTTAATTTGCATTTTTGTGATGACTAATAACATTTAACTTTTCAGATGTTTATTTGGATACCCTCTATCATGAAATGTCTTTTTTGTTTGTTTGTTTTTTAAAGATTTTATTTACTTGAGAGAGACATAAATCGCGACAGAGGTCACAAATCAGTGGGGAGGGAAAGGAGAAAGAAGCAAAGATGGGTCTCAGTCCCAGGACTCTGGGATCATGACCTGAGCCAAAGGCCGATGCTTAACTAACTAAGCCACCTGGATGTCCCAATATGAAATGTCTCTTAAGTCTTTTTCTTTTTTATATTGGGTTGTCAGTCTTTTTTTTTTTTTAATTGATTCAGAGTTCTTTATGTATTCTGAATGTTGGTCTTTGTTGGTTATACATATGCACATATCTTCTCCCAATTTGTGGCTTGCCCTTATTGTTACATTTTGATTAATGGAAGTTATTAATTTTAATAAGGTACAGTTTATTAATCTTTTATGATTGTTGATTTTTCTGTCCTTTCAAGAGATCTTTACCTTCTTTAATAAAATAAACTGAGGCTCAGAGAGGTTAAGTGAGTTGTGCTAAGATTGTGACAGGCTGTTAGTTGTCTTTAAAACATCAATTGGCTCTTTTTTTCCTGGGCATATATGGCTGTCCATCCAGTCATTTCTGGCTTGCCCTGTATTGGGAACTGGCTATGTGAGTTTGGATTAGATCAGTAGAATATAACTAGAAGAAATGGTCATCTCCATCTTGAAAACAAGATATCTTTCATGTATATTATCCGTCCCTTTACCCTCTTCACCCCCACCATGTACTGTAACAGACATAATAAAATTTCAACTCTGATCATGAAGACAGTACTCTGAATGATCCCACAGAACAGAACCCATTTAAGTTTATTAAAATAATATTTTTAAATTATTTAAATAATAAGGATAGCTCAGAGGCTATGTTTTCCTTCAAGCCATTCCTGACCCCCTAATTAGTATTCACTTTTTTTTTTTTTTTCTCCCCTACTGCCTGCATGTTTTTCTGCTCCTGAGGACAGGGAACATTTCTTTGGTCTACTGCTTTGCCTGTGATAGGTACTTCGTAAGCATTTTGAAATAAATGAATAAATAAACTAAATGATAAGTGAATTTTTCACAAGGTAAAACTATATATTTCATGATAAGAAATGTTAATCTGGTCATGCAGTTAGTGTAGCCTGAGAATTTCTCTCTACATGGGCTCTGTGCCTTCTCTGCAATGACGTTCTGACTCAGCAGTTCTTAATCAGCAGATTGGTTGTGCTGTATCACTTTCATCTTCTGTAACACAGCTTATGTACCTGGGTATCTTGGTACTAATTACTGACATAGTATGACCATGACCTCATTAGACCTGTTAGCATACAGGCCCTTTCTGACTGCTATACAGTGAGAAAAGACTTAGATGGAAAAAGAGATGCTATTTTCTATTTGAAGCAAATGATTTGACTTAGACAACTATGTGACAGCTGGCTTCACTCAGATTCTCTTGGCATCTTTAAAGAACATTTGAACCATATTTGAGATGCCATTGTGTTCCTACCTTCAAATACAACAGTGGGAGATTCTGATCAGTATGTTTGAGGTTAGAACCAGAAATCTGCACTTTTAAATAGTTCCCCTGGCAACTCTAATGATAACTTACTTAATTTTGGGGACCAGGGGAGGAGAAGTCAGAAAGAAAAACCTGAATCCTAATTCTTTTCTATACTTACCAGCAGTATAACTTTGGGAAAGTTACATAGTGTCTTTAAGGTTCAGTTTGATTATCTGAATATTATGTGGACAATAACAGGACCTACATTTAAACAATGTTATGAGGATTAAATGAGATAATCCACTTAATATGCTTAGCACAGTGTTTGACAGTAAACATTCAGTAAAATGTAACTATCATTACTAATATTATTACCACTAATTATCAGGTTCTTTATAAGGGATCTTGGGGCACCTGGGTGACTCAGTTGGTTGGGTGACTCTTGGTTTTGGCTGGGGTCATGATCTTGTGGGTCATGGGATCAAGCCCTGAGGCTGGCTCCACACTCAGTGGGGGCTCTGCTTGAGATTCTCTCTCTCTCTCCTTCTGTTCCTACCCCTATTTGTTAAATAAATATTTAACAAAAAATAAGAGATCTTTCTTTGTGTTGTTTTTGTGTAGCACATACAAAATAGAATCTATTATCTACAAAGAAAGGATTCATGTGTATGGATGTGTGGTCTTTCTCTTAATGAGTTCTCAGTTTTAGGTGTTTAAAGTTCTGTATGGGCTTACTCTGATCCCAGTTCCTCTTCCTTAATAATTTACCAAGTAGCCATTTTATGCTTTTTTTTTTAATTACTGAGGGACTATTACTCTGTGTTTGTATGTGCACACGTGTGTGTGTGTGTGTGTGTGTGTGTCTGTGCCTGTGTCTGTGTGTGTCTGTGTGTGTAGTGTGAATATTACCAAAAGATGTTTACCTGGGAAATTTAAGAACTGAATGTTCTATTGCAGCATTTCTCAAACAATTAGATAACATGTCATAATTTAGGGACTAGAATTGAGACTGTGGATAAAGTAAATGCAAAGAGCCATCTTTTAAGTTCTGGTCTCTCCTTATAAAATTCTCTGTCTGCTTCAGCATCTGAAAATGGAACAGAGCTAATCTGAGCTAGGGTTTGGTGGTGCTACCTACAAAATAAACTGAGTTTTTTTTTTTTTTAAAGATTTTATTTATTTATTTGACAGAGAGAGATCACAGTAGACAGAGAAGCAGGCAGAGAGAGAGAGAGGGAAGCAGGCTCCCTGCTGAGCAGAGAGCCCGATGTGGGACTCCATCCCAGGACCCTGAGATCATGACCTGAGCTGAAGGCAGCGGCTTAACCCACTGAGCCACCCAGGTGCCCCAATAAACTGAGTTTTGATGTGTATTGTGTTTCATATATTCAAGGAAGAGTGATGTGGAATGCTTGGGGCAGGAGGGAGGAACTGGGAGTGGGAAGAATCATCGTATCCAAAGGTTTTAGAGCCAGTCCCTTGTACCTTAGCTATTTGTTATGAATTTACTCCCAAAGGTAATAGTAAATGATAAGAAGTTTAACTTTGGGGCAGAAATACTCTTTCATGGCAGGGGTAAGGTTTATTTTAAGTAAAGCAGAAATTCACCAGGGCAAGAGAATGGGTGGATTCACCTGAAGAGTCATCTTTGCATAAAAAAGTAATACTATTGCTAAGAATAGAGTGTCAAAAAAGGAATAAATCTTTGGGTCTGTGTGTTGTATGTCTTTCATTTGCATGGATTAAAAAGTCCATAATTCTGCAAGTTTTAGTTAGCTCTTATAGCTGCTATCAGTTCTAGTTAATTTAAGTAACTTTGACTTACTTTCTTATGATATTTGCATTCCATTGTCTATTGAATTCTCAAATAGCCTGGAGAGTAAGTGATGAGAGTCGTGGTCTACAAGTCTTACACTTTAGTGAACCGTTCACAGTCAGAGTTCATTTATCATTGTCAAGGAAGAGCTGTCGTCATCTGACCGGAATGGATGAGAAATTTCAGTTGTTGGGGCAACAAGAGTATTCAGAGCTGAAATTTCAATTAGAAGTAAGGCTGAATAGTTAACAATTAAGTGTCTCATTTTGGGGTCAGATTACCCTCATTGCTCTTTCAAGTATTAGACGTTCTTAGTTATTAGGAACTCGTGGAATTCTTAATAGTGTTGGTTTACGTATAATTTCTACTCTTTGACTCATATGAATTTAAATCTTCTCTAAAAACCTGTATGGATTTCAGAGGCTTAGAGAGGATTAAAAAGCTATAAAATTTTAAATAACTTCATCCAGTGAGCATGTTTACCTAAATGTGTCATCAAACGTCTCAGTTTTCTGGTTAGAGAACCAGTTTGGGACAGGCTGACTCACACTGTCGACTGATAGAATGCAAACACATTCAGAATTCTGGTGAGACTAACGCAACAAAAACAGAGTTCTGTAAGCTTTGAGAGGTGAAGTGTTTCACCAATAAATCTTCCTATCCCTAAGAACTTTCAAAAGAAACAAACACATGTCTTCACAGTTGTTAAGTGCTGGGTGAGGTGTCATAAGCATACTACTGTATCCAATACCTGTGCCACTGTTATTTTACTTTGAACTTTGGTCTTCTTCCCTAATTTGTCTATTTACTTTTTTTAAGTTGAAGTATAATTAACATACAATGTTAGGTTAGTTTCAGGTGTACAATATAGTGATTTAACTTTTGTATACATTGTAAAATGATAACTTTAATAAGTTTAGTTACCACCCATCACTGTATAAAGTTAATACAGTATTATTGACTATATTCCTTTATCCTGTATATTACATCTCCATGACTTATTTATTTTATAACTGGAAGTTTATACTTCTTGATCCCCTTCTTGATTCCTACTCCCCAACCACCAATCTGTTCTCTGTATCTATGACTTTGCGTTTGGTTTGGTTTGGTTTTGTGTTTTAGATTACACATGTAAGTGAACGTGTGGTATTTGTCTTTCTCTGATTTATTTCACTTAGCATAATACCTTCATGTTGTCATAAATGACACCCCTTCCCATTCTTAAAGGAAACCATTTTTAAAGGTAATCTGAGAAATATTAGTACTTTGCCCTTCAATTAATAAAAGCAATGTTCTGGAATTCTAGATATTATCTCCGTATGTAAATAAACATTTTATTGGGTTTGTATTTCACTTTTAATTGTTAGATCACAAATTCTTTGCCCAAATAGTTGTTCACATTCTTTTCAGTTACCCCTTGTGCAAGGAAGGTAGATAGCAAGAATATTTATGTCCATTTTGAGGATTAAAACATCTGTACAGAACTCAAGTTATCTTTTTTTTTTAATCAAGTTTGTTCAACAAATTTGGGGGCAATTCCAAAGATGGTCAAAGAGTGATATTCTCTAAGATGATGATATTCTCTATGAAAGGTTTGCTGAATATCTGTTCAAGGATAAAGGGATGGAGATTGGAACGTCTTCTTGGCAGAGTTCAGGGTATAGTCAAAATAAATAGATGCTCCTATTCCTTTCTCTTTTCCAGGTAGTTCTATCTCATTGCCATTTGTTTATATTTTTCTGTAATTAACCAATTTTAGGCCAGGCAAAAGAGATTAGGTAGCATACTTAATACCTAAGAGATTAGGGCACATACTTCTCCAATCCCATTTTGCTGTGAATTTTGCTAAGTCTTTATTAGGAAGTTGTACAGTAATAGAAAACAAGGAATCCATTTCTGAAGACCTTATCCCCTTTGGTGTTTTGCTTATAGTTGTGGTTCTCTGATTGTTGTTAATATTATTACTGTTACGCTCTTTCCAAATTTGACTCTGGACATACCTAACATAATGCTTTGTGTATGCTGTGGATGCTCTGACAAATTCCCGATGGTGGGTTGAGATTTTTCTGTGCAACACATTTCTCTTGGTCTCAGAAGAAAGAGTAAACTTGGGATAATGGCACATGGTCTGCATAACCTAAGCCCTTACCTCAACAGAGACTTAACAGAGGCTTAATTCCTCAACAGAGACTTAGTTCCAGACTTGTCATTTTCATTCCTTTGTACCTGTGGGTGCAATTTTCTGCCTGAAATATCCTTTCCCCTCTTCTCTGCCTGATGAAAGTCTACTCAGACATCAAGTTAATTGCTCCCTGATGGGACACCTTCCCATTCCCTCCATGAAGAACTAATCCATGCCTCAGACGGGATCCATGAGTATTGTGTATATGCTTCAATTGCAGCCCACATTTAACTACCTCATACACTTATATTTTCTACTGGTGCATCAAAGATAGGATCTATATCTTACTCTTTTTGTCCCCAGTTCTTAGTTTCATGCATAGTATTATGTTAAGTGAATGTCAGTGAGTGAATGAACAGATTATAGATTCCCCCTTTTTTCTTTTTTCTCATATAGAACAAAATGCTCTTCTCCTTTTTTTTTTTTTTTTCCACAAAAAATATCATTTCCCTTGATCCTTTCCCTTTGGAATATTTCCAGTAACCTATTTCCAAGTCCCTGTGCTTTGGTTCCTGAGTATGATTTGGCATTAAAGGATCTTCCTCTGTAAAGTTTTAATAAAACAGCTAACCTGTATCTCATGAGAAATATCCATTATCATTAACAGTTTTATCCTTATTATGGCTGAACAAAACTGAAAGGATATGATTGTCTGATAGGGATTGTGTTCAATCTCTAGATCAATCTCAGCAGGAGGGGGTGGTTATTACCGTCTTTACAGTATGAAGAGTTTTGATTCATAAATATGGGATGTCTTGCTATTTATTAGGTTTTTCATTTCTGTCAATATTGTTTTATAGTTTAAAAGTTTAAGTCTCGGGGCACCTAGGTGGCTCAGTGGGTTAAAGCCTCTGCCTTCGGCTCAGGTCATGATCCCAGGGTTCGGGGATCGAGCCCCACATCGGGCTCTCTGCTCAGCAGGGAGCCTGCTTCCTTTCCTCTCTCTCTGCCTCTCTGCCTCCCTGTGATTTCTGTCTGTCAAAATAAATAAAATCTTAAAAAATAAAAAAATAAAAGTTTAAGTCTTACACTGCTTTTATTTAATTTATTCCCAAGTTTTTTTTTTTCTTTTTGCTGCTATTATAGAAGCAATGGAATTGTTTTTTAATTAAACTTTTAGTTTGCTTGTTGCTACTGTACAGAAATATGATTTTTGTATATCAATCTTGTATACTGTGATTTTGCTGAGCTCATTTATTAGTGCTAGTAGATTTCTTAAGATCTAATTATTACTATTATTATTATCATTGTGTTAGTTTAATTTCCAAAGCAAAAGATGATCAGAGATTGTTCATCTCTCCTAAAAGGGAAAACACTAGTTTTTATTTTGTAGGATTGTGTATTAGCTATTATATTCACGCCTAGATCTAAGTTCTTATGATGGTTTTTTAAAAAGATTTTATTTTTAAGTAATTTCTACACCTAATATGAGACTCAAACTTACAACTCCAAGATCAGGAGTCACCCATTATACTGCCTTAGCCAGCCAGGCATCCCTTCTGTGATGATTTTATGTGCTACTTCATATGTTTATATATTCTATCTTAATTTTATATTTTGAAGACAAACTATTTCATCTATCAACTGTGTTAGCATATTAAAACTACTATATGTTAAGATCTGTAGTCTTACTATAAATTTTGGAGTAGTTTAGAAAAAAAAGTTACCCGTATGATTTTGTCTGAAAGAAGAAAGTGGCCATAGATGGACAATGACTGGCAGGTTCATATACTTTTACCTTTAATTTTGCTTTATTTCTGATTCTCCAGAAGATGTTTAGGGACAATTTGGAGTTCGTGGATCATGTCCATCACCTCAGTGTCAGTCCCCTATCCAAATAAGCATAATCCCTTGTATTTGGGAAAGCATAAAGAAAGTGTATGCTGCTTTGATTCTTCAGGGGTCATTTTATTCACTTAATCAGGCGACTGCTGCAGATTAGTATAAATTTCATTGGAACTGCAGGAACTGCTGCTCTTGGATCAAATCCCTGCTTCTGTTGCTTTTACAGCCTTGCTCTGCTAGGAGATCCGAAGGCCTCTGGGGAAGGTGCTAACAAGTACTTGGGTGGGATCTGTAAACCTGACTCTACGAGAGTCTCAGTGCTGCCCCCCTCCTCCCACCACCACTACAGTCTTCTGTGATGCCGTTAGGGTCCTGCATAAAGGCTTCTTTTCTTGTGGGTTTTAATTCCTTACTATTCAAAAAACAAAAACACAAAGTTACCAATGACTGACTTACCTCTGAAAGAAGATTGGAATTAAGAGGCATCTGAAGTCATTGAGAGTCAATTTGCTGAACAATGTTTAATAGCCCAAAAAAGGGGAATATAATCTAAAGTCCATATATGGGGTCTGGCTAAATGAACTGCATCTATAAAATGAAATAATATGCAGCCACTTAAAAAAAAAAAAGTAGGAAGAATATGGTATGATCTCTCTTCCTGAATTGCTGATACAGGCTTACAATAATTTTTTAGAAAAATGCACAGGAAACTTAACTATGGATTACTTTGGGGAGTAGGAAGTAAAATGAGAGGAAGGTTTTAATTTTATACTTTCCTGTTCATTTAAATTTTCTATTTTCATATATTACTTGTTCTTCTATTTGTTTTTTAGTTATTTCAAACATATATGAAATTAGAGATAATAGTATAATGAACCCCCATGTGTTCTTCATGCAGCTTCAGTAACTATCAACTCCTGGCCTATATTGTTTCTTCTGTACCACCCTGCTGAAGGGTAGCAGAATATGCCATTCCAAAATAAGCCTCTTTGATATAAGAACTATTTTTAATCGATTATTTTGAAAAACAGCAGATGCAGAAGTTCTAAAGATAAGAGTGGAGTTAACCTTTTGTAAGAGAAATTTACACTTATGGAGGGACACTCTGTTTGTAAGGGTATCTCACTCTCAGTACCAGGACAAGAAAGATGACTAAATCACAAGGCAGTCTTCCCAGTGGAGAAGACACCAACTTAAATCTGCATAACAGACCTTACCCTTGCTTTTTCTGGTAGTGTCCTTAACAAGCTGCCCCTCCCCCAACCCACCCCGTCTTTTGCTTTTAGCTGAAGATGGTATTTAAGGTTCCAGCTTAAGTCATCTGGTAGAGGTACTTATTTTCCCTGGTTATTTCCCATGTATGTACTTGAGGCATACATGTTAATAAACTTCAGTTTGTTTTTTCTGTTGTTAACCTGTCTTTTATTACAGAAGGTCTCAGCCAAGAACTCAGAAGTATAGAGAGGAAATTATTTTCCTCCCCTACACTAATGCTCCCCACTTCAAATTATTTTGAAGTAAATCCCAAACATTCTATCATTTCATTTTAAAATATTTTCAGACTATGGGGCACCTGGGTGGCTCAGTGGATTAAGCCGCTGCCTTCGGCTCAGGTCATGATCTCAGTGTCCTGGGATCGAGCCCCGCATCGGGCTCTTTGCTCAGCGGGAGCCTGCTTCCTCCTCTCTCTCTGCCTGACTCTCCGCCTACTTGTGATCTTTCTCTCTGTCAAATAAATTAATAAAATCTTTAAAAAAAAATATTTTCAGACTATATCTCTAAAAAGTAATGATTTTTTAAAATACACATCACAACACCATTAACACACCTAACATTAGAAATAATTCTTTCATATTCTGAAATATTCCAGGGTTCAGATTTTCCTGATTCTCTCCACCCCCTCCTATAGTGTCTTCAAATCAAAACTCAAGTAAGATCATCCATTACGCTTTATGGGGATGTCTAAATTTCTTTTAACTTATAAACTTCCCCTTGGTAATTTCCCCTTATACATAATTTACAGCATTTGTTAATGGAACCAGGCTGTTACACAGAATCCTCACAGTACTGATTTTGCTGGTTATAATCCTGTGTTGTCATTTTATTGTTTTGGGTTTTTTAAATGCATTTACGTGTATATATATGTATTTAATTTTGAAGAAATTTAATGTTTCCGTATTCATTTGGCCGTGTAGAAAAGGTGCAAGGAAGTTCCTGTCTTTGGGTCAATATCAAAACATTTAGAAGCATGAAGAAGAATAACACATTTCTCTTCTTGCCACCAAAGAGCAGGGGATCTTTGGGAGAGGTCTTCACTAAAAACAAGAGCTCCTTTGAAGTCCCCATAGCTGCTGCTACCAATTACAGTGTTCATGTTAGTGGGTATGTTTGGAGAGAGTAATACATTTATTTATTCTGTACATACCAATTGGGCACTTTCTGTGAGGGGCTAAGGCTACAGAGATAAACAAAACAAGACGTCTCTGCTCTCCTTACAGAAGTGTGTAAGTGGGGAGAAGACAGACAAGAAGCCATGATAAACAGACTTCTTTGTCACATATGTATTGTGTCCAGTGCTTATCCTTCTGATTTAATATAGATCTGCTGTTATAGGATGCAAAGAACATTTGTCCTCTTTCCTCATCATATATATCCTCTTCTCCAAAGCTGAGCTTCTTAAATTTGGCTTCTCCATTTCTGGATCAACCGTGTTCTAGGGCCCGTTTCTTATTTATTGGTGATATTGAAGTGATTATTCAGAAAGCTTACTAGATGGACTTGAGCTTTGCAGGTTTTCAAGGTCTCCACCATTCCCTATTGTGTATATCCAGCCTCTTCTTCTCATTTATCTTAGCCATATGACCCCTGAAGACATTTGAGGTTGAGGACTGCACCCCACCCTTACACATTTATGTTTCCATTATCCTTTTTTTTTTTTTAAGATTTTATCTATTTTATCTGTTTTGACAGAGATCACAAGTAGGCAGAGAGGCAGACAGAGAGAGAGGAAGGGAAGCAGGCTCCCGCTGAGCAGAGAGCCCAATGCGGGGCTTGATCCCAGGACCCTGGGATCATGACCTGAGCCAAAGGCAGAGGCTTTAGCCCACTGAGCCACCCAGGCGCCCCCTCGGTTATATTTTAAATGAAAGTAATTATTAATAAATGTAGCATCTGTAAGGAAATTTGGGCTATTTTCAATTCAATAAAAGCAGAACTTGAACCTTATTTCTAAAACATTTTAGAAGATGGATTCTTCTATATATATCTTTGAAATATATCTGAAGTACAAAGAAACCAACTTTGGGGGAGTCCTTTCATGATTTGGTGGGTTATGAGTGCTCAGCCATGGTGCAAGAAAAGTTTGTTCTGAAACCACAAATCTCCTTGAATTTCTGAGATTTCTTTCTGGAATTGAAAGTGGGAACTAAGTGACTGCCCCTCATGTTTCCCTAACAAACAAAATAAAATTAGTCTGGAAAAATACAGGCCTATTTAGAGGAGAGGGGGAAGCGTGTTTCAATATTAAACTCTTCCAGTTTAGAATTAATTCCTGCCATCCAGAGGTTTTCTTTGTGATGAAGTTTTATCTGATTTGCTCTGCTCTGTTATTATTGAGGCATGACTCATTTAGAATTCAACACAGATGAAAATTGAGTGATTTTTTTTCCTTCCAACATTTTTGTTATTCTGTGCCTCTTACTTTGTTTATTGATAAAAATCTTAGCCCTCAAAGGAATGGTGAGAATAAGCCACTGAATTCTTCTGCATGAAGAGGCCACAGGAGTTCTCCATCTGGGTCTCCACAAATAAACACATAAAAAGACCATTCATTTAATCGAAATGCTGTCCTAACAGCTTAAAGTAACATGTTTGAAGGTATGGCTATCGAAAAACTGGCACGTTCTTGGATACATTATTAGCTGGAGATTCGATTAGTCAGCAAATCTGTTTAGAAAAGAAGTAATTTGACATAAAGCAAATGACAGATGTGCTTCACAGGGAAATTTTTTTTCTCTTTAATTGTCATTTATATTAGGTCCTCGGTGTTGACACTACTGGTAAATATTCAGTTTTGAGATCTCTGATATCTTTGAAGGGTATGTCCACTAAACAGTATAGTTGCAACCACATGTGCTGCTTTTTTCTGTGTTCTTTTACTATATATATTCCACTGTTATGGCATGACAAGTCTTGAAAAGCATTTTCAGTTAACATCAAAAACAAAAATGCATGATATAGGTGTGCCTGGGTGACTAGGTTGGTTAAGTGTCTAACTCTTGATTTCCACTCAGGTTATGATCTCGGGGTTATGAGATCAACCCCTGCTTCAGATTTTCTCTCTCCCTCTACTCCATTTTTTTTTTTTTAATACATGATATAAAGTGACAAAACTGTAAATTAGAAATTACTTATTTTTGAGAAAACACATAATGTCCTCATAAATTCTGCTAACATGTTTCTTCTGAAACATTGTTTTTTCCTTTTTTTTAAAGATTTTATATATTGAAAGAGAGAGCAAGTGCTCAAGTAGGGGGAGGTGCAGAGGGAGAGGGAGAATCCCAAGCAGACTCTGCACTGAGTACAGAGCCTGATAAGGGGCCAGATGGAGGCTCAACCCTAAAACCATGGGATCATGACCTGATCTGAAATCAAGAGAGACACTTAACTGACCAAGCCACTTAGGCACTGTTTCTGAACCATCTTCTGAAGAAATATAAATTACCTGTTTTCAGGCATCTCAAATATTTTAAGCTGTTACTGGGAAACTCATTGAAACAAATGGGAAAATGCTATGGGCATAAATATATGTGCATGATAAATAAGAAATGTGAGGAAGCAAGAATTTGCAAGTAGAAATTGAGTTAAATAGGAGAAATTGGCATGAAATTCTCAAACACTTCAAATCAACTGAATTTTCAGTGGTGGAATTTGACAAAATGAATTTTGGATTCCACGATGTTGAACAAATCAAACTTGTCAGGACCATGAAATGTTAGTACTGTGTTATAAACTATTGCCAGGATCCTGGATTTGGACTCGAAAGCTTGGCTGGCACGGGATTGTATGGAAAGAGGAGGGTTCAGATCTTTTAGAGAAGAAGCAAACAGAAACCCAAACAGTCTTAGGAAGTCCAAACCTGAATTTGATAGGGAAGAGGAAATATACTGAAATTATATTGACAACAGGAAAAATACTATTTCAAGAAAAATGTTAGGTTTGTGTTTTTATGATATATTAGAATTTTTTCCTTCAGAAGTAACACATCTCTAAAAGCCCAAGTCAGTGGGAAAGTCTGATTCATGTTACTAACATCCGCTTTACATACTTTTTAACATTAAGTCATGTTTAAAATGAGGTCAGATTCAAGATTAGTCCCAGGCAAAGTTACAAAATAAGAAATGGGTACACTCCTGCATTGTTAGTAATAATATAAACAATCTATTTATAGAGGACACGTTAGCTACAGGTTTCAAAATCCCTAAAAGGTTCATAACTTTTGACCCATATCTAAGGAATTATTTTTCTAAGTCAACAATTAAGAAGGTGTAAAAATTAGTTGAAGTATGAGGCTATTAGTCACTTCCTTATAAAAGTGAAAAAGTGGAAGGTATATAAATCCCTACAATAGGGAATTTGTTAAATAAATTACATCTGTATGATATAGCAGAAGTCATGCTCTTAAAAATTACGGTGTAGAGAAGTAGTGATTTAGGAGGATGGATAGAATGTTTTAATGAATAGAAATAGGGTACAACAACTGTGAAAAATATGAATTGAGAGAGTTGTTTTTAGCTTTTTTTTTTTTTTTTTTTTTGGTTAATTTTTCCACTGTTCTTCAACTTTAAAATCCCCTTTTGGGATCTTTCTTTCTTCCAGTGCCTTGATAAAGAACCTGCCTTCTTTTATATCTGCTCTCACGGGGACAACCCCAAAGCTCTCAAGCTTGTTCTTCTTCATCTATCAAAATCGACTTTTGTAATATACATATACTATTCTCCAAAGCTGGACTAAGTGAAGAGAATTAATCCAGAAGCTAATTTATGATAAGATATTAATATAAAATAATAGATTAAAGTTTAACAACTTCTCTTAAATTTCAGTCACTTATTCAACAAATATTTATTGCACTTCTTCATACTCTGGACCTTGCAGGAGAAACTATGAACAAAACAAATCAAATGCAGGTGGGAATATTTGATTCTTCACAATCATTTTAGGCCAAATGACGTGATTTTGTGGGGATCTTGTGACACTGGCAGGCCAGAGCAGCAATGGAATCTTCTGGTGCACTTAAAAACTGCCATATTGCATGAGTCTTAATTTCATATATATGCTAGCATGTCCTCTTCATGATACCACTGCATTAACATTTCTAGTTTTTTCTAATTAAAATGATTTCCAAGGGACGCCTGGGTGGCTCAGTTGGTTGAGCAGCTGCCTTCGGCTCAGGTCATGATCCCAGCATCCTGGGATCGAGTCCCACATCTGGCTCCTTGCTCGGCAGGGAGCCTGCTTCTCCCTCTGCCTCTACCTGCCGTTCTGTCTGCCTGTGCTTGCTCTCTCTCCTCCTCTCTGACAAATAAATAAAATCTTTAAAAAAAAAAAAATGATTTCCAAAATGGGGAGATAGGTCTCTGTGGTTTAAAGGGAAAAAAATTTCCTTGAGCACTGTATTGCTCTGTTCAGTGTTACACTATTAGATCATTACACAGTTTAGTAATACCTCTACTCTGAAGGAAAGAAGGTATGAGCAGCCCTAGAGAGTGATCCCTCTTTTGCGCAGCCTCAGTGTTCTCTGTTGTCATCATGCCTGTAACACAACACTGCACTGTTTTATTGTCTGTCCCTCCTATGCTGAAGTGTATGACCCCTTGAAAGCTCCTATTCATTATCACGTCCTTATCCCCCGAGTCAGTATAGGATCTAATTAAATGCCTCCCTGGAAATCTGAAAAATGCCAGTGTGTCACCAAGTATGTAAAAAAACCACCTTTAAACAAAGGCAAATGTGAAGAAAGATGCTAGTGCTTACTGAGTGCTTCCTGTGTGTTAGACACCATACTTAGCACTTTTATGCATTTTATAATTTAATAATTCCAAGAACTTATAAGATATGCTTATCTGTTTTTAACAGTGAAACTGAGATTAAATAGGTTAAGTACTTTGTTGGGGGTCAAAAAGCTGGTGAGAGGATGGGACCATGGCTTAGACTTTTGTTATTCTGACTTGAGTCTATACTTTTTAACCCCAATAGCCTACACCCTGCTAAGAAAATGCTTTTTTGTGCAGTGATATTTACTCCTCATTTAATCATCATTTATGCCAGGCATCTCCATCCTTACAGCTGGCTGTTTGACTTTATCTTCTCATGAGGGAATAATACACTTGTCAGGAAAATTTACCTGCAAGTTGCAAATGCAGGATACAGTTTCATTCTAATGTTCCACCTTAATTTCCATTTATGAGGCAAACATTTCATTTTGACATGGTGTGATGACTCTTCTTTCTCTTTGTATTTTATAGTTAGGTGGAACACAAGTTTGAGGTCACCTTTCCACATTCAGTCTTTGGCTTCCTCTTAAGGGCTCTTAAACTAGTAGCTGTGAGCCTGTTGGATGTTTATCCAGTGTTTACTGTATGCCCTCCATTCTCCTAGGGCTAAGCTGGCTGTTGAATAATTATAGTCCTTAATACCCTTTTTGCCTGACTTTCTGTAATATTGCAACAGTAGTGTCAGTACCACAGAATGAACACTTCAGTCTTCTTTTAATCACCTACATATTATTTGTGAGTATCTGGTCTTTTCAACTGTATTATTATTATATCTTAAAATTCTTCTGGACCACCCCCCACAACACCAAGCACAAAACTTCAGCATATAATAATGATTCTAGGGAGAATAGAACCAAATATGCTATCAGGAGAGCTAGCTTCTGGTCTGGTTTTACTACTATTTAGCAGCAAGATTTTGTGATTTCTTATTTAGGACTTGAGGGGCCTCACTGTTCTCAATTCAAAAATCAGAAGGTTGGTCTAGATTGTTAGGTCTTTTTCTAGTTTAAATTCAGGATTCAGAGACTTCTGTAACTTTTATGTAGTTATCCAATTGATCAATTCTTTGAAGTGGCATTAATAGGAATAGAAACATTATAAACTGACCTGGATTTGCAAAGGCAATACTGGGTTCAATTTGGATATGTGATATTTGAGAAGTAGTACAGCATACCTAAATCTAGATATCCTTTAAGAATGGAAATACAGACTTGGATTTGAAGTTTGTAAAGACATTGTCATCCTCACTGGCTTCTTTTGATAGTATGAGTTAGAATCATAGGCTTAAAGTAAAAGGTACTTACTTATAGCAATCACATAACCACAGATATTTAGATCTGAAAGAGAAATACATATCATATGGTCTGCCCCATTTGTTTTATACCCAAGATTGGAGAAATGGAATTTGTCCAAAGTTACACACTATCTACAAATCTAGTCTATAGACCAGAGTCCCCTATCTTCAAGCTCCTGCTTCATCCCTCACTGTGTTCGTTAGGTTTCCTCTTTAACTGCTTTATAACATGTATAATATTATTTTGTGAGTAATAACTTCACTAATCATTGCTTATCCAAATATAGATGCAAAATTATTTGTAAAATTTGGCTCAGCTTTCTGGGAGAGAACAGCAGTCGAAACACAGTGTCATTACTATATCTGAATTTTGACCTCTATAATTAAATGGTGCTATATGAAAAGCACTGAATTGTGTAGTGGCAAGGTACGATTCTGTGACATCTATTGAAAGCTAAGTTATTGTGTACAGTCCTAAATTGTGTTCAGTACCTTTATGAGGTAATTAGTTTCTCTGTATCCCTTCCCAGATCCTATGTTAGGTCTGGAGTGTATGAACACTTGTGATACTCTGTAGAATTATGATACTGAAGTAAATGTTTATAGTAGGTCTCCATTTTGTTCTGATGAAGAACTGGATACCCATGACAAAGGTCAAATGGAGATCTGGCATCTATTTCACTACTTGCAAGACATAGTCTTGAGAATATGTAATACATAGAACTCCTTGCCAGAAAACAGAAAGGAAATGATTGCATTTGAGTACAATGTATTCTACAACAATAGTTTAGTGTGCATGAAATTTAAAACTGCTGGCTTTCTAAATAAGATTTTTTTAAGTAGACTTAGTTTATTTTTTAAAACATTATACCCATTGTGTCATACTTTATGGGAGAGTCTTAAAAGCTGAGATTTAAGACCAAAGAAGCTAAAAATTCTAATGGCAATGGTTGCAAGATATTGAATTCTCCAGTAAAGTACTCTAGTTTAATGTGTTTGTTGATTTCTCCTGAATGTTCTATTTTCATGAGCATTTCAAGTTATTATGTCATTTTACTATAATGGTGCCTTTTTTCCCCTACCCATCATGATTGCTTAGTACCTTAGAAGCTTCAGTATCAAGCCTTAAATTCTGCAGTGGTGTCTCTGTTTTACACATGCACAAATTAGTTAGGGTTTTATACAGGGGGAAACCATATCTACCTCCTTCACCTAGTGTCTTCCATAGTACTTGGCATGTAGCACGCATTTCATTAATTGTTGTTGCTGGGGTTTTTTTGTTTTGGCCGTTGGTTGTTCTTGAGTGATTGAATGAATGGCATGCAGTACAGACTAGCTAACTAATTAACTAAAAATTTAGAGAAATATATTTATCATTTACATATATATGAGGGAGATAGTCAAAGCCCCTGAAAAGAAGATTAGATGTTTTTAACAAAAGCCTTTAAAAGTACTCACATATAGGGATGCCTGGCTGACTCCTTTGGAGGAGCGTGCTACTCTTGATCCTGGGGTCATGAGTTTGAGCCCACATTGGGTGTAGAAATTACTTAAATAAATGAACTTTTAAAAAAAAATTTTTTTTTTAGATTATTTATTTATTTATTTATTTGACAGAGAGAAATCACAAGTAGACGGAGAGGCAGGCAGAGAGAGGGGAAGGGAAGCAGGCTCCCTGCTGAGCAGAAAGCCCGACATGGGACTCGATCCCAGGACCCTGAGATCATGACCCGAGCCGAAGGCAGCGGCTTAACCCACTGAGCCACCCAGGCACCCCAAAAAAAATTTTTTTAAGGTACTCAAATACCCTCAGTTAACAAGAAGGTGAATATGGCTCAATCAGTCACTTTGTCTGATGCCCATCTGCAAAATAGGCCTGTCATAATGGGAAAGGATTGATGACGGAAATCTTTTTTTATAAAGTTCCCTCAGCCAAAGGAGAGGTAGAAGTGCTTTGTACTTCACTAAAGCCTAAACAACAAAAGACTTAGCCCAAGCTATGGTCTGGGCAGCAACCCTTGAAGCTGGGTCCCTGGTGACTTTACTCTAAAGACCCTTCTTCCTCCGGGGCCACTGTTCTATCTAGTAACTCTTGGGCAGGACAGGAGTAATAAATTCTACCTGTGACTCTTTCTTCACTCTGTGACTTTTGAGAAGCCAGCATTTGAACTCTTGCTTTTTGAAGTCAGAGTATCAATGCTAACCCATTTGGCCAAGATATTATGAAAAGTAATTTAAGGCTTTAAAAAAAAAATTTACAGTTGAAGCCACATTTTTATACAGAGTTACCATAATATTTGTTTCCCACTTTAGTGGTTACTTCAAGGCCCAAAATGTAATAACATGTATGGTTAATATACATGGTTTGTTTTTGTATTCTAAAAAAGAATGCATGATTTAAAAAAAAAAAAAAAAAGGAACTTTTTTTTTCTTCACAGCCTTTTCCCCCACTGAAACTGAAAAAGGAAAAAGAAATTATGCAAGGTTTTTTGAAAGTACAGACAGATTTGGCATTTCACTTATGGGAAAATTTTGCAAAATTGTACTGACTAAAAGTGATTTTTGTTTTGGCTTTCCTGTGAAGCCATCCAGAAAGGTCAAAAATTACTGGCATTGCTTTTATATAAAACATTTCACATAGACTCCACTTGTAATTCAGCCAAGTCATAATTCAGGTCATCAGTGACACACATATCCACACATTGGAACTGGTCAGTGAACAGAAAAGTGGTCATGAAATGTGGATAATGTTACCTTATGGACAGACCAAACTGCCCAGATTACAGCAAAGGAAACTTTGCATTAACATGCTTGGGAATGGTTTCCTGAGCTCATCCCTGCCCCCATCCTCCCTCAGTGGGAAAACCAATTGTTTACTGATTAGGACAACTACATCAGTTGGCAAACATTTTGGCCTAAAAACCTGTGACATCAGTCTCCTTTAGGGTTTTCCACATAAAACAGATTCTCCCAGGAAAACACAGAAATTGAGCCTAAATTTGAAATCCATCATTATACCCTCTAAGGTCTCTTTAACTTATCTCAATCATGTATTTCTTAATTTTTATTTTATTTCCACATAGATATTATCCAACACTTACCCACCGAGTAACATTTGCAGTGTTTTTTTCAGAGTTTCAGTCAGATAGTCTTTTATAGTTATCCTCACCCAACTCCCTTTTTATGGGGATTATGATATCTGTCTTTGTTTCTCTGTACTGAGGGTCACTGATTTGGGAGTGGCTTTTATTACTTTGTTTGAGGAAGGAAATAAACATTATTCTTTGACCCCTTAAGACAAGTTCATCTTGCTTTTGTGAAGAGTGGCTATGTGCTTAAGAGGAAGTACTCTCAATAAAGTTAGAAGGACTCCATGATGGTGCACATGTTGTTTTGTCCCTTGTCAGAGAATGAAACAAATGAGTGGTATTTCACTCGTGTAATCACCTCCTAAATTATTATAGTTTTCCCCACTTTGTTTTGTTAGGTGGATTTCATGTAATATTTTGATGCAAATGGCCCTAAAGCAGGGAGAAGTCCTCAGGCCCACAGTCTCCCTGTTGAAGGTAGGGGAGCAAGAAGGACCAGTGCAACAAGGGTGCCAAGATAACGGGAGCTATGATGTTGTATGGGCAGAATAGGGCAAGAATTGTCTGTATATCATGTGAGTTGATAATACATTTAACAATCTCATATCCCAAGAGTTCCATCTGAAAGCTGTTCCTTGGCAAACAGAAATAGGTGATTTTCATATCTTCTGGAATGGCTGCTACATAGGAATAAGAGTCACTCCAGTCAGTTTTTCCTATTTTTGGCAATGGTATGTTCACTTTCATTATTCTTTTTTTTTTTTTTTTTAAGATTTTATTTACTAGACAGAGATCACAAGTAAGCACAGAGGCAGGCAGAGAGAGAGGAGGAAGCAGGCTCCCTGCCAAGCAGGGAGCCCGATGCAGGGCTGGATCCCAGGACCCCGAGATCACAACCTGAGCAGAAGGCAGAGGCTTTATCCCACTGAGCCACCCAGGCGCCCCACTTTCATTATTCTTTAAGATGAAGAAACTTTGTGTCCAAAGGCTAAAAAACATGATCTTTTAAATTCTTCCTCTTAAGCCCCCTTGATACATGTAGAAATTCCATTCTTAATATATTGATTTCATGGGATACAATTTACATTTGTCTCACTGTTTTCCTTTTCCTCTAGCTCATGGCCTTTATTCCCACTGAATTTTTGTTCCCATTTCTCAGAGTTGTTCTCTTTGCCCTTTCTTAGTTTAAATAATCTTCATCTGCCTCCCAGCATTATTTCTGGATGTCCTCCTAAGCCTTCCACTAGAAGATAGTTGAGGTACAGCAGTGAATATTAAAACTGTACCTCAGACAGCCCTCCACATTCCTACCCTAAATCTGTAATGTCTTGCCTTCTTTGTTAATGTGGTAAGCCCTCTGGAGAGGGACAACCAGTACTTCTTTGTTCTATGGCAAGCAGCACTCTAACCGTAGTCAATAAATGTTCATAATAATGAAAGATGAAAGAAAGTGTCTGTGTTCAGCAAGTTAGTGCCAAATAAATGTGGAGGCCAAATGAGGCCACGGGTGCCAAACCACAGGGGTTCGAAATAATATTTAATATAACATTGTCTCATTGAATAACAAATCTTACATTGTAATGTCTGAGTCAAATCTTCCCTTGGTGCCAGACTTCTCATACTCCTTTAATCTTCCTCTCAAGATATTTCAAGTTCATGAAGCTCAAGGTAACAACTCCCCCCACCCCCACCCCTACCCCCATGTAGTGAGTAGAAAACAAACCTCCTGATGAATGTGGAAAAAAAGTAACTGGATGTGAGGGCCATGGATTCTCTGGGAATCAGACCAACTGTCTACCATGAAGTAAGAAATGAAACTTTGCCATTAACCTAGCTATTGTGTAACTTCAGTTACCTAGCTAAAATATGAATTATAAGTAGTTTTAAAAAAGCACTGAAACTACTAATATTTTAGAGAAATAATTATTTTTTTTCTGCATTTTTCTGTGATTGTTAGAATGCAGCACCATTAGCTTTGTAACTCAGAAGTACACATGGAATAACAGAAGTGAAATGACAGTTCAGTAAAATTTGATATTGCAATGATAGGTTCTTTTCTATCTTTGTATTATCAGTATAGAGCCTTAATTGTCCTTTCCATTTCAAATGAAGGCTCATATTTTCTAAGGTGATTCAGAACAGAGGGACAAAATTGAGCAAAATAATCTGCCCTTCATATGGTTACAAAATGTTTACCAACAAATCTCTCCCTTTTTGCAGCCAAACCTCTCAAAATAATGGTTCACATTTAAGCTGCTACATTCTCGTTTCTTATTTATTCTTCAAAGCATTGTTATTTGGCTGCTGCCCTCACTGTTTTATTGAAAGGACTCATTAAGTTTCCCGGTGTCTTCCTTGTTGCAAAGTCCTGGGACATTTTTTTCTCCTTTTCTGTATTGCTTGAAAGTCTTTCCTTGTTTGGTTTCTTTGCGTTCTTTCCCTTCTAGTTCTTCAGAAAACAGCGAGCCATTGATTCTTCTGGAGTTCCCTTCCAGAATTCTCTCTCCTCACCATACCAGCACTCATTACTTCAGCTATCACCAGGCTGCAAATCCACATCACTGGCCCAACATTTTCCAGACCCGTATTTCCAACTGTATGTTGTTTAATTAGATGTATCATTCTCCCCACTGGACATCAGAATACACCAGGTACCTCATACTCAGCATGTCTAAAACAGGACCTGCCCCCACTTTTGAGCCATCTCCTCCACCAGCAAAAAGCTCTGCACCATTCCTATGTAATGTACCCTGGTGACTAGCCAGGAGTGCTTCTCAAAACTCCCTTGTATTTCTTCCTCTGCTCTCTAGTCTCATTAGTCACCCATTAGTATTGATTGTGCATCATAAGTATTTTCTTATTCATACCCTCTTCTCTCTAACCCCATAGCCATTGGAACATATACCCTCCCCCAGTCTAAAGCTCCTGTCTTTATTCCATGTTGCCCTGATGGTTCTTCAAGAAATCATACCTGATCAACTCTTTCCTCTTCTCACAAGTTGTCATTTGTCCCTTCTTGCCAACAGTATAAAATCCATCTGCTTGTGGCTAGCCTTGCCTTTTCTCATCCTGCAATTACACCCTGTACTGTGGTCATGTTGAGTTCCCTCACTACCCATACTATTTTATCTCTATGCTATGACACTTATTTCTGCCCCTGCCTTGTATGTAGTTTCCATTCTTGTTTGCATAGGGACTAGACCCCTATTACCTCCTCTGCCCCTTTCACAAAGCACTCCCTTGCAGAATAAGGTGCCCAGCATTTATGTTTCCATAGTTTTTATCATACCTGGTTATTGCATTATATTCAAATTATCTTTAAACACATCCTCTTCCTCCCTCTGTACCATGAGAACTTTAAGAGCAGAAGCTCTGTCATATTCATCCCTGTATCCCTGGTACAATGTTGAACCCATAGTGAAAGATTAGTAAGAGTTTGCAGAATGGATCATTGTCATGTCCACAGTAGCCTTACCTTTCACATTCCTGTTCTAGTAAGCTTATGAATTCATCACTCTTCTCCATGTATTCTTTGTGTTTTCTCTTTTCTTCTTCCAACTCCAGTATGGTTTGCCTATGAGATTTTTCTGCCATTAAAAGCTGTTCCAGGATTCGTCTATGAGATTCTTTATATTTTTCCATGACTTTCTCCAACTACAAAAGAAAATACATTTATAGTGTGTTAACTGCAAACCCTTCAAAATACGGCCATCTTTCATTCACTGTTTTGGGAATATCTAAGTTTTGACTAAGTAATTTAGCAGTGGGTTTCTCATCTTTTTGCTTGGTTTTTTTCTTTATCATTACTCTTATTAATTGATACTTTTTGATGCATCTCAACACAAATGTAATCTTTCTACTGTTAACTGTTTTTTTTCACACAGAGAAAATAATTGTTTCCTCTGTGGATATCAGAATAATTTCCCCATATCCCTTTTCTGACACTTCCTTCTCTCTTCAGAAAAACCTTGTCAGAGGAATGACATAAAGAAGGAATCTTTGCATAATATTTGATTCTGAGGCAACTTAACTGCTATCCTGCCCCAGCCCTCCCTAGAGTAGGCTTCTTGGATCCTTTGGTCTGTTTTTCATCATATTATGACTCAAGGTGTTTGCATATTTTAAAAATTCTTATTAATCAATTCTTTGTTGGTTATGTAGTACTAATGTGAACAAATGTCAATACCAAGTCCTTTCTGGTTTCTGTGGCCTACTTATATCTCTATTAAGATATGATCAGCCTGTACCTGACTTATGTGTTTGTCTTCCCTACTAGACTGTGAAGTCCCTGAAGGTAGGGCCTACATTGAATTTTTAACAATTCTTAGCATCTTCATAAAAAAACAATGAAATCTTGCCTATTGCAACAACATGGATGAATGTAGAGAGTATAATGCTAAGCAGCATAAGTCAGTCAGAGACAAGTACCATATGATTTTACTTGTATGTGTAATTAAGAAACAAACAAAGGGGTGGGGGGTAGACAAACCAAAAATCAGACTGTTAATGACAAAGAACAAAGGGTTACCAGAGGGGAAGTTGGGGTAGGAGTGGGGAATGTTGAAATAGGTGAAGGGGATTAGGTGTGCACTTGTCTTAATGAGTACAGAAATAAATTCATGCTTACAGGATCAATTAATCTATGACAAAGGAGGCAAAAGTATACAATGGGGAAAAGACAGTCTTTTCAACAAATGTGCTGAGAAAGCTGGAGAACTATATGCAAAAGAATGAAATTAGACCATTTTCTAACACCATACACACACACCCACACACACACACACACACACAACCTCAAAATGGGTTGAAGACTTAAGGGTGAGACCTGAAACCGTAAAACCCCCAGAAGAGAACACAGGCAGTGATCTCTGTCTACTTGTGATCTCTGTCTACTTGTGATCTCTGTCTGTCAAATAAATAAATAAAATCTTTAAAATTAATTAATTAATTAATTTGATCTTCCATTATACTCTCGTAGTGCTTTGTGGTTTTCACCATAGAAAACAACACTGTGTTTAATTGTATACTTGGCTTATGTGATCATTTGTTGTCTGTCACACAGACACTAAACACAACAACATTAGGCATAACTATTTTTATTCATCATCTCTCCAGTAAATATTAATTAAAAGAATAAAATAAAATTTAAAAGCTAAATTATACAATTATTTAAATAAGTACTTGGAGAATTGTGATGCTAATAGAGTATGCAGATTCTTTTATTATAATACCTTGATAAATCCAAAATATTATATTTTCCTTGCTATTTTTTTAAGAAGAACTAAGAATATCTTGGGCAATTAACTCAGTATCTTTTTTTAAGGTAACTTCTAATATAGAACCCTAGGTTGGAAAGGAATAGGAGGTTAAAACTGTTGTAGACTCTGAGTTCTTAACATCTTCCCTTTCTCTTGACAAACCAGTCACCCCCTTTTCTCATTCCTATTCTTTGTTCTAGCTCAATGCCAATACCAGTCTTTCATCTTAAGTCAGTATTCCTACCATGTGATGTAACTGAGAGCAGTTAGGTCTTCTAAGCTATTTTGCCTTAAGAATAGGTAAGTCCTCTTTAGTTTACTGTAGGAGTGGTTGAGATTTTTACACTCTTCAAAAAGTACATTGTGAATAAAAAAAAATTCAGGGTTATTAACATCCCAGGTTGGGAAAAAGTAAAAGAATAATTACTTAGCATGCAGATCCTTATTCTGCTATAACTCAGGTACAGCCATGGATGGTCTCAGTGGGAAAGCTATCTAGGGATCTCTATTTAAAATTCTCCCTTAATACAGTTTATTCACTGGGTACTTAAATTTCTCCCATCACTTCCTAGATAGAGAAGTGGGTAGACAACAGGATTATTGGGTAGGTAGAGTTATATGGGCTTCAAGGAATGGATAGACTCATAGCTGGGGAGAGAGAAGTCTATAAGGTAGAAGTAAAAGGCAAGAGAAGAAAAGTGGACACATCATGAAAGTGGGAATGTGATAAGTGAGTATGTGTAAAGGAGTATGTATGTGTATGTTTTGTGAGAGTAATCAAAAGAGATTGGATTTATAAAGGGCTAAATTATGGGTAACTTTCAGGGACAAGCATTTGTAGAGAGTCAGGGTATTTTCAATTTTGCATATATGTAATAGAATTATTGTGAAACTAAAACTTTCCCATGATTTTAGCATAGATTTGGAGTCATTCTGTTCATTTCACACTGAGGTGTTGAGGGATTGTGCCATTTGTGGAGTTTTATCAGGATACAGTCAGTGATCATCAGTTTGCATTGCACTTATATAAATTGGGGAATTTTTGCCTAATGCCATTTCCTAGTCACTATGTTGGGAGCCAGGATGCAGTCTTCACGTAATTGACTTGAATGCAGCTTCAGCTCTTCTTTCTAAAATTTGAATTAAAGTGCAAGTCAACAGACTTTGGGTGGTTGCATCCTTATCCTTCAGAGAAGCAGATCCATCTGACCAAACTCCTTCGCATTTGGCAAGATAGTAGTCTTCTCTCATGAGACACCCAAGACAAGAATAGCAAGGACATTAGAGGTCAGTCCTGAGGTAGGTTGCCAGAGCTTATGTGGGGGAAATTTGTCCAAAACTTGCTTTCACTCTCTCCAGCCTTAACTCATGCTCTTAGTTGTTTCCTTTTTATAAAAACGAAAAATTGTGAAATTTTCCATTGAGGTCTCAGAGGAAAATAGAAGAATAAAATAAGGATGCCAGGGTTTCAGAAATGTCAGCAAGTAAAAGAGCAAGCAGTACTGAATCTTTGTGCAGTGGTATTGAGACTTTGCATCTTTGCTATTGTCATTGCTGGGCACACTTGTTGGGGGGAAAGATCTTTGCTGTCATTAAACTTTTGAAGGAAAAGGGATAACACTTATCTAAAATACATGCTTTCTAAAATTCCATTGCTTGGACAATTCTTTGATCATTTCCATTCATGCTCAAAATTTCTATGACAGGGGCACCGGGGTGGCTCAGTGGGTTAAGCCTCTGCCTTTGACTCAGGTCATGATCCCAGGGTCCTGGAATCAAGTGCCGCATCACACTCTCTGCTCAGTGGGGAGCCTGTTTCCCCCCTCTCTCTCTGCCTGCCTCTCTGCCTGCTTGTGATGTCTCTCTCTCTTTCTCAAATGAATAAATAAAGGCTTTAAAAATTTTTTTTTTCTATGACATAGGATGCCTGGGTAGCTCAGTTGGTTGGGCAACTGCCTTTAGCTCAGGTCATGATCCTGGAGTCCAGGATCAAGTCCCACATCTGGCTCCCTGCTTGACAGAGAGTCTGCTTCTCCCTCTGATCCTCCCCCTTCTCATGCTCTCTCTGTCTCTCATTCTCTCTCTCAAATAAAATCTTTAAAAAAAAAATTCTATGACATAATACCTCAGTATTTTCAAAGAAAGTTAAGCTTTTTCTGTTTTTTATTATAGCCTGTATAGCCTTCAGGTCCCCATAATGTGCTGCCCTTGTGTGCATGTGTGTGTGCACGTGTGTGTGTCTAAGTGTCTTTGGCTCTCAGTGTATGTAAGAGAGAGAAAATCTCTTGTATTTGTCAGCTTTCAGTCTGATGTCAAGAAAGATACCTAGTGGAAACATCCCATCTATGATTTGTTCTCCTTTTCTTTCCTGTAGAACATGTCGTATTTATCTACCTTGGGTAGATTTTAAATGTGTGAGAACATAAAACTGTAAATAATCAAAAAAGAATTATATGTCGTGCTCACCTTCCAAGCCAAGTGCTTGGCTGGCTAGTAAACTTTTCCACCTTCCAGGTGCACACCCCTAATGCGATACATACCTCATTCATTGGTTTTTCATAGATGTCCTCCTGCCAAGGGGCAGATTTTGCTTGAAAAGCATCTCGCTGGAGAGCCTCTAACACCTTTTTTGGAGTGACAAACCCATACTGAGCTTCCAGCAAAGCCAAGTCCATTTTTTCAGCCTTTAAAATGCCTATGACTTCATCTCGAGCCTGTAGGAACAAAAGCCATTTCAGAAAGCTTGCTTTATCTACCAGCATTCTCTGAAAGTGGTTCTTGAGAGCTGGTTTTTTCCTTCTATTTCAAATAAAAAATGAGTCATGTTTCTTTATAACACCTTTTACAAAAGGCGGTTAAACTATGTCCCTCATCCTTCTTATAATCTAATTACACATTAATAATATTTTAAATGTGAGCACTATAAACATTGGGGGAACCCCACATTTTTTATTGTTTGACAAGTAGATAACATGGTACCCTTTAAATGGACTGACATTTGCATTTTGGGGGGTAGGAAATAAGACTCTCTTATATGTGTAGTAACTGTTTCTTGTTTTTTATGTGAGTTAATAATGCTAGGGCAAGTTGAGTAGCCAATTTACATGGGGTATAAAAGTGCCTCTTGTTATTTAAGCCAATCTCGAAGTCATTGTTACTCAACCTGCCTGTGCACTGAATCTCATGAGCAGCACAGGCAGAGGATGTGATCTTTCACATGATGGTTGCCAGTTAAGTGTCATAATGACAGCCCTTTCAGATATGATTAATTGTCCTTTCGGTTGGCATAAGAGAATTCTGTATTTGTGTACTTTCTTTCACATACATACAGGTAGAACCATAGACAATCTATTTCCATGGCAGCATACACCCCAAATTCACAAGCAGCCTTCTCTTTGAACATGGGGATAATTCTAACCCAGCTGACCTGAAGTTCTCCTTCCAGAATGCTCAGAAGAAATAAAAGATCGTCTCTTGAGAGGTCTTCTCCATGGTGACCGACACCACCTTGTGACTTAGGACAGGAAAGAATTGCATCTGACTCATTGGTGGGGTCTTTGTCTTGCTGTCTCTGCTTCATGTCCTCAGGTCCTTGGAAATCATGGTCTTTACTATGTCTTGGAAATTGCTTTAGGGCTGAGCCCTCTGTGTCACTGCTTCTGGAACGCATTCTTTAAAGCCTGGAAAGAAGGAAAACAGTGTGTATTTCTTAATGGAAGTAGAGTTTTAATAAGGGCACCTATTACTGCTTTAACAGGTCTGCACTCTTGCTGTATTTGCTGCAGCCAAAGACTCAATCTTTCTGAAGTCTACAGCAGAGAACAGCATTAGTAGATTCATAAATCACAGTTTTATTTACACTTCTGTTTTTTTAAATAAAAATTTTAAAAAAGGTGTTCTGCTTTGACTAAGGCCACTTATGTCCATGGGTAAACAGACTATATTTGAACTTCATTCACCAAGTATTTCATGTCAGGGATTCAGGTCATACCTCTGACCAACGCCTAAGTGTTTACTTGAGTTAAGATGTACTTAACGTAATTGTAAAATGGCAAACTTGCTAATTGTTCCAAATTTCTGCAGATTCATGTTACAGTTTTTCCTTTGGAAGTTTAAAAATTTTTTGGAATGTCTTAGTCTTTGGTGCTTTAAAATAGAAACATCAGAATTACTGCTAGAAAATACTTTGGATTACTTGGTTTTGACAACAAAGTCTAATATTAAAGGAATGATGGGTTGGTCCCTGGCTGTATCCCTGACATTCTGCTAAAATTCCAGATCTGTCCTTGGATACATCAAGATTTTATAGTTAGGACACTCATCTCCAAAATAGGGACAATCCTGCCTATGGAAATAATTAAAATAAATCCATATTTAAGGTATACATTAGCTTATATCTGATTATAAAATTACCCAAATTAATTTATAATAGCAAGAAAAATTGTTTCACCTTTGAGATTTTTAACAAAAAGACAAATGTTAATTGAGCTTATAGTCTACTTCAATGATGTATATATTATTAATTTTAATCCTAAAACCTTGAAACTTTTATCATCTTAGTGAAGTGCTTTTGGATTATAATAAGATTTTTCCCCATACATTCTATAATAATATTTCTTTAAAAAAATATATCTGGGACACTTGACTGGCTCAGTCAGCAGAATGTGGGACTTGATCTTGGAGTTGTGAGTTCAAGCCCCATATTGTGTATAGAGATTATTTAAAAATTAAAAAAATATATGTATATTTTTAAAAATAGTATTTCTTTAAGGATCTGTAAAACCAAAGCATACAGAAAAGTGTGGGAAGTATAATGAGCCATTACATGCTACCACACAAATTCATCAAGTGTTAGTTTACTATATACATTAGAAAATGATTTTTTAATATAAGTATTATAGACCCAGTTGAAGCTCTGTGTTTCTCTCTTCCTTAACCTATTCTCTATGCTTCCCACCCCAAATGTAACCATCTTGAATTTGGTATGTATATTCCCTTAAGACGTTTTATACTTTTTTTTGAACGTGTATATACATACTAAGCAATATATAGTATTGCTTTGTGTACTTTCAAACCTTATGTAAATAGCATATTTTTTTGTGTGTTGCTGAAACATGCTTTTTCACTCTGTATTTTCTAGATTCTTCCTTGTTCTATTTTATTTTAGTTTATATATTTTTATTGCTATATAGTATTTCGTGAGTAGTCCACCATTTACTTACACATTTTACTGTCAGTAGTTGTTTAAATAGTTTACTTTTTTTTTCAGTATTAGAAAAAATGCTGCAATGAACATCACTATTTTTTTCCTGTGTGCATGCATTCCTCTGGAAATATTCTTTAGGAGTGGGATGTTAGAGCTGCGGAACATGTGTTCTCTCAGCATTACTAGGGATTATTGCTCCTCTAAGTGGAATACCAATTAACAGTAGGGTATCAGAGTTCTCATTGCTCCATATCTTCATCAGCAATTCCTATTTACTGAATTTACAGTTTTTCCCATTTTGATAAATGAAATGGTATCTGACTTTTTAATTTGTATCATATAATTTTTAGTGTGATGGGCATCTTTGCTTGTGTTGAAAGGCCATTTGGGTTTCTTCATATTGCTTGTTCATGATCTTTGCTCATTTTTCTTTTGTTAGTTGTCTCTCTCATAGATTTGTAGAAATTCATATTGTATATAATTACCATTTTGTTAATTATATGTTTTGCTATTATCTTTTCTGGTCTGTAGCTTGCATTTTCACTTTATTTATTGTATTTTATGGTATAGAAATTTTAAATTTTAATTTATTAAATTTATCAATTTTTAGTTTTTCTTTTCTTATAATTTGCATTAGAAACCAAAACTTGATCAGTGACAGTACAAAAGAGTGCAAAAGACCATGGACTCTAGGACCATACTGCCTAAGTTCAGATCCCTACTCCATTATTAATTTGCTGTAAAACTTTGGGCAAGTTACTTAATACCTCTGTGCTTCACTTTTCTCATCTATAACATGGGAATGATAGTAGTAGAATATTTGTAACCTAAAGCTACTGTGAAGATTACATGTCAGCACATGTCAATGTTTGCACCGTGCCTCATATAAAATTAGCACTCTAAATAAACATTACTTTTATTAATATTATTATTAACTTTTATTTTTATTCCCAAAAATTATTCAGTGAGTCTATATTACCTTTATAGTTAGGAAAAAAATTCAATGAATAAAATCTTTTTTAAAAAGTTGGGGGGGGGAATTCAAGAAGAAAAGCCAAGTTTATTTGATTATCTCTTTCATTTAATGAAATATGAGGTGTGAGTGCTGAAGGAAAAAAAAAAAAAAGATTAAAAGAATAGCTTTGTGTCTTGGTTAGGTACTCTGTTTAAGAAGTGTTTCTCACCAGGGGCACCTGAGTGGCTCAGTTAGTTAGGCATCCAACTCTTGGTTTTGACTCAGGCCATGATCCCAGGGTAGTGGGATCAAGCCCCATGTCAGGCTTCACACTTAGTGGGGAGTATGCTTGAGGATTCTCTCTCCCTCTCCTGCTGCCCCTCCCCCAACTCAAGTGCACACACTCACTTTCTCTCTCTCTCTCTCTCTCAGATAAATAAATAAATCTTTAAAAAGAGAGGGAGAGAGGGAAGTGATTCTCAACAGCCCCAGTTTGCTGGCACCACTTGAGAGCCCTGTTGGAATACTTTAGAAACCTTGAGGACTTCTGAGCCAGCCAGCTAGGCTTTGTTCATCCCTCTACCTGTACTCTACCAGTCATTTATTGAAAGTCCACTGTGTGTTATGTACTAAGGTGGTTATTTATGATGTGGCTTCCTTACTTCCCTTATTACAAATGATACACTTTTACTTGAAAGATTTCTAGAAATAGTTCCTAAAAATGGAGTTATGAGAAGTGCAATGAACTAGACAGAAGACTAATGAAAAAAGAATTCAGTCACAAATCAATTGTGGGACTTAGTCAAATCATTGATCCTCTGTGAGCCCAGTGTCCCTAGTTGTGAAGTGAGGGAAATAGGGAGGTGTCTCCCTCTCTGATTTGATATATAATAATTCTTGCCAGTGTGCCTTTCAATTGTATAGTATTATCTATAGGCTATCAATAGTATATTAAGAAGAAATGGATTTGTGGATTTTCACCTTACATAAATCCACAGAAATCTAAATGCTTTATGTGGATGTGCAGTAAACCAGGTCTGATGATTACCACCAAGAAAGAGGTTATAGTTAGAAGACAATTCTTAAGGAAATAATCCTTATTTAATTTTCAGTAATAATTTTCAGTAAATTTTCAGTAATAATTTTTCAGCTGTAATAATTTTCAGCTGTAATAATTTTCAGCTGAGAATCGTTTTTTTAAGTTTGCACAGCTAATAACTGGCAGAACTGTGATTTGAATCCATGTACCCTGGCTCCAGAAACTGTACTAAAAATCATGCCATAATGCCATATGCTGTACTGCCAAAGACACACAGTTACAGACACCTTGTCCAGAATGAATATAGACACCCTATCTGAAACATGCTTATAACCTTGCTAAGTGATTACAGTATAGGTGAACAGTGATCTGTAATAGTAGTTATCACAGATTTTTCTCTATATAGTCGAAGAGGAATTCATTTATTTGAGAAAAGCAAAGCATAGAGAAGTATATTTTTTGTGTAGGGATGGAAAGTTGAAGATCTGTGGGAGATATGACTATGGAAAACCCCATTATATGTATTTTTATGTATACATAAATAATGTTTATATACTAGCATATTAATATATGCTATGTATCTTATGAAAACATGTATATAATATACAATATGAAAACATTCAAAAATGAAAAATATTAATTAAAAAATAATATATCTAATTATTTTTTCCTACTCTATGGGATTATCTTGAACATTCTAGGAAGACCCTTTCTCTATCCTGTAGGAATAATGGTAGGTTCTTAATACAGATATATTTAATACAGATAACTATTGTGCTAACTTCAACAGCACATATACTAAAAAATTGATAAAATAGATCATTATTAAGTGCTACTTTATTTATAGATATATTCACACTTGAAGGACAGGACCACCCATATCTTCTGTCTCATATTATTGATTTCCATTTAGGTCTCCCATAGAGTATCTGACTTGATGCTTCATATATAGTGGGTATTTCACAAGATGACTAGTTTCTTCTTCTGCTTTGTGGCCTACCTCAAAACTTAGGTAATGGCTAAATGATAAGTTAAAAATTCTGTGGTTCATTCTGCAACTCACGTCATCTTGCAGCTCAGCTGGGCCTCAATGTTCTAAGATGGGCTTATTCACATTTCTGTCTGTCAGCTAGCTGGGCTAATAGACCTCAGCTGGGTCGTCTTATCTCTGCTCCATATGGGCTCTCAGCCTCTGGTAGGCTAGACAAGGCTTCCCCACATGGTGGTCTCAGAGCATCATACCAAAAGTACAAGAGCTGAATTTTTAAGACCTTATTTTTGTTGTCAAGAGAACGTCACAAGGCCAACCCCCATTCAAGAACTAGAGTCAGAGATTTCACCTCTTGATGGTTGGAGCTGCAAGGTCACATTGCAGAGGAACAGGGTTGGAAAGAGTTAACTATAGCCATTTTATTTTTAAACTGTAGGTCTACCACACTTACAGATTCAGGTTTCTATGAAAATTGAATAAATGTTTAGTGTTTTGTTTTGTTGTTGTTTTAAAGTAGGCTCCACATTGCATGGAGCTTGACATGGGCTTGAATTCACAACCCTGATATCAAGACCTGAGCTTGAGATCAAGAGTCTAAAGCTTAGGGCACCTGGGTGGCTCAGTGGGTTAAACCTCTGCCTTCAGCTCAGGTCATGATCTCAGGGTCCTGGGATCGAGCTCCACATCAGGCTCTCTGCTCAGCGGGGAGCCTGCTTCCCCCTCTCTCTCTGCCTGTGTCTCTGCCTCCTTGTGATCTCTCTCTCTGTCAAATAAATAAATAAAATCTTAAAAAAAAAAAAAAAAGAGTCTAAAGCTTAACCAACTGAGCCACCCAGATGCCCCTAAATGTTTAGTTGAAAAGGGGTAAAATATATTTTGGTTTTACTTCTTTTAGTTTATTGGAAGTTTAAGGTTTTGTTGAGGGTTTTAATGATTTCTATGATGCATTCCTGTGCTTTCTCTTACCCACATATTCATATGTAGAACAGTAGCCCTTTTTTATTAAAATATTTTATTTATTTGAAAGAGAGTGTGTATGAGCATGAGCGGGGGTGGGGGGGCAGAGGGTAAGGCACAAGCAGACTCCCTGCTGAGCAAGGAGCCCAGGGCTTAATCCCAGGACCCTGAGATCATGACCTGAGCCCAAACCACTTAACCTACTGAGCCACCCAGGTGCCCCAACAGTAGCCTATTGATAAGAATCAACTTGTGTTCTGCTGCTAATCAATAAGGATTCCTCTGGATTAATTTTATCCAAGGTTTGCCTTCCAGAATTCCAAGATAATGCAAGCTTCTATTTAGAAGAATAGTTTAATAAGCATTTCTCATAAGTCCCCTTTGAGTTAAAGGCAAGCCAAGCTGTTGCAGAAAACTTGAATGAAACTCTATATACATCACAGCTTCCCTTGCCTCATTTTAAAAAGGTGGGTTTGGTGAAATCTTCCAAGAAACCACAAGTGCTCTGGCAATGATGATATTTGTAAGTGATAAAAAGGAATGACCTAAAATATGTTGATACTTTGCTTATTCTTTTTTAAAGTGATTAGAGTTTTTCGAAGACTGCTAATCCTCTTTGGGGGCTGGGATTGGTGGCATCAACATTCTTGATGACATGCACATTGGATTTGTGAACAGATCCATCGTGTGCAGACTTCTGGTCTACTGAGGTGTTATATGTCTCTGCATGTTTACAGTGGTGGAGTTTCCTTGCCCTTGTGCCAACAACCACAAAATGATCAGTAATGAGAAGTAATTAAGTATGGAGAGGAAGAAAACAAAGACGTGAATTTCATGATACTTCATGCTTTGTATTATCAGTGACTTCATTGTTTCTCTTGGCAAAATTTTAATGCATCTGTGTTTGGCCCAGGGGTGTGTACTGAGGAAAAGAAAAATTTTGTAATAGCAACAGTGGGTTGGGATTTTCAGGTTAACCCTCCCCCCCCCAAAAAAAAGAATGGAAAGTTGCTTTAATTTATACCAAATAATGATGCCTTGCTCTTTTCTTTCATAAAGTGCTAGCAGTAATATTAAGTCTAGTGGTTTTTGAAAGAGAAATCTGGCTTAGTTGTGAGTTTAACACAACCCAGTGCATTATCTATAACTAACATAGCCATCGAATGGCAGCCCTCAGAAGTGTAAGAAGTTGATAGACTGGGATTCAGGAAACCTGGCTTCTGATCTCAGCTCTGCCAGGCTGTGGGTTGTCACTTTTCAAATGAGGATATTCAGCTAGGTCAGTCCTAAAAGATCATTCAGGATGGAACAAGGACCAGGGCTTCTTTCCCTTGACTTCTGTCTTGTTCCACACCCCCTAACAAATCCCCTGACAGTAGGATTCAGGCTTGAGACTAGATGATCTCTGAGGTCCTGGGGCTTCCCACTTTAGAATTCTGTAATTCTCTGTTGTCTTGTATCTATGGATACAAATGCAGTTCATTTGGCCCTGAGAAGCAGATTCTGTTTTGTTTTCCTATGTGGTGACCTCGGTCAGTTTTTCTTGGGTTTAAGCTGGTTGAAATCATGGTGGATCTTTGGTATGGATGTGTCCATGCAGGAGAAGAACAAGTAAAGAATTTGAAGCTATTTACTTAATTTAGTTAAGGAAGTAGCCAAATGTAAATAGTGGCCTATTCAACCTCTAATACATACAAACTTCAAGCCAACTCTTTATTATAAAAGTTAAATTTTCTTAATCATTCTTTACTAATTTTATATATCAAAAATTGCTTACTGTACATAATTGGGTACTATTAAGACATAATTTTATTCTCCATGTACCTGTTTATTTTCCTCTTTGAATGTTGGAAAAGAGGATATTTTACTTGTATAAAGGAACCTGGAAAAGTCTCAGTGAAAGAAATTGGTTTTGGTTTTGTTTACTTATTAATGATACTGAATGAGCTGATCAAAACTCCAAGTTAGGGAAAGAAAATAATAGTAATAGCAATAGCTTACATTTATTCAGTACTTACTAAATATAGGCCTGTTCTAAATGCTTTACTTTTATTAACTCATTTAGTCTTCAAAAAACTGTTATTCATCCTTATTTTACAGAGGCTTAAAACTGTTAATAATTTGTTGAAGCTCATACTGCTAAAAAGTGGCACATCCTAACGTGGGCAGCCTGGATCCAAAGTATCCAGTAAATTGCTATGCTCTATCTATTTAGGATCTTACATAGTTAAGAAAAAATACTCATCCAACATTAAGTTATTCACAAACATTTATGAAGTACCCACTATACAGGTATTGTGCTAGGTGATTTGTTCTAGCTTATTTTTATACCTGAGTGTGGCATAGGCATAGCATAATAGAAGGAATCTGAGATTGTGGAATTTACATAGATCTGGACTTAAATCACAACTCCAATATGTTAGCGCTGTGGCCTTCGATCACACGTGGTTAGTAAACCTCCCCAAGCCTTCAAGTATAAAATGGAAGTAAGGGTACCTGTTATGATAGATTTATTAGTCATGCTTTGTGAGCAAAGGCCCTCTGTTTATGTCTGTATCCCTAGCGCCCAACAGATTTGGACATCAGCAGGCTTTCAGTGAACGATTGAATCATGCAGTCAGCAGAGCTGATTGGCTCTTAGTAGGAACTGCTTAATTGTAAAGCTGATTCATCTGGCTAAAAAGTTAGAAAAACAGTTTCAGGTGTACCCCATTTTACTGCTCTTCACTTATTGTGTTTTGCAGGTACTGCACTTTATACAGGTTGAAGGTTTGTGGCACCTATGCTGAAAAAGTGTTTTGGCACCATTTTTCCAATAGCATTTAATCACTTTATGTCTCATGGCCACATTTTGGTAATTCTTGCAGTATTTCAGGCCTTTTCATAACTGTTTTGTTATTATGGTGATCTGTGGTCAGTGCTTTTTAACATTAATATGGTAATTATTTGGGGGCAGCACTAACCACACCCACTTAAGATGAACTCAGTCAGTGTATGTTGTGTGTGTCCTGACTGCACCACCAAACAGCCATTTTTCTGTCTCTCTGTTCTCAAGTCTCCCTATTCTCTAATGCACAGTATTGAAATTAATCCAATTAGTAACCCTATAATGGCTTCTGAGTGTTCAAGTGAAAGGAAGTGTTGCACATACCTCTATAGAATGATTAAGCTTAGTGAGGAATGTTGCAAGCTGAAAGGCTGACCTCTGTGCCAAACAGTCAAGTTGTGAATGCAAAAGGAAAGTTCCTGAAGGAAATTTAAAGTGCCACTCCAGTGAATACATAAATTGGTAGGAAAGCAAAACAGCCTTATTACTGGTATGGAGAAAGTTTTAGTGGTCTAGATAGAAGATCACACCAGCCAAAACCTTCCCATGAGTCAAAACCTAATCCAGAAAAAGGCCCTAACTTGTTTTAATTATATAAAGACAGAGAGAGGTAAGGAAGCTGCAGAAGAAAAGTTGGAAGTTGGTAGATGTTGGTTCATGAGGTTTAAGGAAAGAAGCCATCTCCATAATATAAAAGTGCCAAGTGAAGCAACAAGTTGTCCAGACCTAGCTAAGATCACTAATGAAGGTGGCTACACTAAACAATAGATTTCCAGTGGAGATGAAACAGCCTCCTATTGGAAGAAGATGCTATCTAGGACCTTCATTGCAAGGGAGAAGAAATCAATGCCTGGCTTTAAAACTTCAAAGAACAAGCCGACTGTCTTTAAGGGCTACTGCAGCTGGTGATGTTAAGTTGAAACTGGTGCTTATTTACCATTCCAAAAATTCCTGGGGCCCCTAAGAATTATACTATAAATGGAATAAGAAAGCCTGGATGATAGCACATCTGTTGACAACATGGTTTACTGAATATTTTAAGCCCACTCTTGAGACCTCCCACTTATAAGGAGAGATTCCTTTCAAAACATGACTGTTCATTGACACTGCACCTGGTTGCCCAAGAACTCTGATGGAAATGTGCAATGAGATGATTGTTGTTTTCATGCCTGCTAACACAGCACCCATTCTGCAGCCCATGAATCGAGTAATTTTTTTTAAAGATTAATTTATTTTTGAGAAAGTGCAAGCAGGGGAGGCGTAGAGGGAGAGAGAGAGAGAGAAGCAGGCTTCCTGCTGAGTAGGGAGTCCAACGTTGGGCTCCATCCCAGGACCCTGAGTTCATGGCCTGAGCCAAAATCAAGAGTCAGATGTGAGCCACGCAGGTGCTCCTGATCAAGGAGTGATTTTGACTTTCAAGTCTTATTATTTTTTTTTTTAAGATTTTATTTTATTTATTTGACAGAGAGAGATCACAAGTAGGCAGAGAGGTAGGCAGAGAGAGAGGTGGAAGCAGGCTCCCCGCTGAGCAGAGAGCACAATGCGGGGCTCGATCCCAGGACCCTGGGATCATGACCTGAGCCGAAGGCAGAGGCTTTAACCCACTGAGCCACCCAGGTGCCCCTCAAGTCTTATTATTTAAGAGAGAGATTTTATAAGGCTACTGCTGCCCTTTTTAGTGATTCCACTGATGAATATGGGCAAAGTACATTGAAAACCTTCTGGGAAGGATTCACCATTTTAGATACCAAGAACATTCATGGTTGATGAAAAGAGGATATCAACATTAATAAGAGTTCGAAGAAATCAGTTACAACCCTCATGGATGACTTTGAGAGGTTTGAGACTTTAGTAGAGGAAGCAACCAAAGATGTGGTAGAAATAGCAAGTAGAATTAGAAATGGCATCTGAAGATGTGACTGAATTGCTATAAGCTCATGATAAAACTTGGACTGCTGATGAGTTGCATCTTATGGATGAGCAAAGAAAGTGCTTTCTGGAGATAAAATCTACCCTGGTGAAGATGCTGTGAAGACTGTTGAAATGACAACAAATGATTTAGAATATTTCATAAGTTTATTTGATAAAGCAGCAGGGTTTGAAAGTTTTGACTCCAATTTTGAAAGAAGTTCTATGGGTAAATGCTGTCAAACAACATCACTTGCTAGAGAGAAATCCTTCGTAAAAGGAAGAGTCCAGGGGCGCCTGAATGGCTCAGTCATTAAGCATCAGCCTTTGGCTTAGGTTAGGATCCTAGGGTCCTGGGATGGAGCAGGGAGCCTGCTTCTCCCTCTCCCACTCCCCCTGCTGGTGTTCCCCCTCTGTCCGTCTCTCTCTCTCAAATAAATAAATAAAATCTTAAAAAAAAAAAAAGTCCATTGACACGGCAGACTTCACTGTTGTATTATTATTATTTTTTAAAGATTTTATTTATTTGACAGAGAGAAATCACAGGCAGGCAGAGAGAGAGGGGAAATAGCCTCTCCACTGAGCAGAGGGCGTAATTCAGGACTCAATCCCAGAACTCTGAGATCATGACCTGAGCTGGAGGCAGAGGCTTAACCCACTGAGCCACACAGGCGCCCCCATTGTTGTATTATGTTAAGAAATTGCCATAGCAATCCCAGCTTTCAGAAACCACCATCCTGGTCAGTCAGCAGCCATCAACATTGAGGCAAGACCTTCCACCCACAAAAAGATTACAACTCACTAAAAGCTCAGATGATGGATAGCCTTTATTAGCAACAAATAGTTTTTTAATTAAGGTATATACATTGTTTTTTTTAGACATACTGCTACTATACACTTAATAGACTGTAGTATAATATAACCTAATTTTTTGTAAACTGGAACACCAGAAAATTTATTTGACTCACTTAATTGCAATATTCCCTTTTTTGGGGTGGTCTGTTACTGAACCTGCCATGTCTCTGAGGTATGCTTGTACTGAGAAACTAGTAAGAAATAGCTCATATGTATAGACCACTTATCACAGGCCAAGTGCTGTTTTAAGTGCTTTGTATTATCTTATTTACTCTTAATGAGTTTTAGCTTGAACTAAATACTCTTAAGAGAAGGCTTGATAAGGACTGCCTGGCTGGCTCCATTGTTAAGCATCAACCTTCAGCTCAGGTCATAATCCCAGAGTCCTGGGGTTGAGCCCCATGTCCGGCTCTCTGCTCAATGGGAAGCCTGCTTCTTCCTCTCCAACTCTCCCCGCTGTGTTCCCTCTCTTCCTGTAGCTCTCTCTGTCAAATAAATAAATAAAGTCTTAAAAGAAAGAAAGAAAAAGCTTGGAAAGGTAAGGGTGAAGAATCTCATAGAAGATATCATAGACAAATGATTATCAGTATCAAGGTAGTACTGGTGCCTATACAAAGTTCAGAGAGTATGTGTGTGTGCACACACTGTGGAGAAGTGACTCTAGGTCCCCAAGACTTGCCAGAAATTTCCAGTTAATGTCACTGAATTTTGCAAATGTTTCATCATAGATACCCCAACCTTAGGCTTTCCTTACCCTCATCTCCCCACATACACACATAAAATAAACTGAGGATCCACTATATGCTTTCTTTTCATTTGACAGCACATTTGACAATCATTAGTTCTGATTTTATGTATGTGACATTTTATATAAAGCAGTATCATTTAAATTTGATTCAGTAGGAAATTTGAGGGTTGATTTACTCTGATTACAGGATGGCTACATAATGCAGAGTGAGTCTGTGCTAACTGTAGGATGCTCATCTCAGTGATCCAGGGCCTAAAATTTGAATGTGTTTAACATCCCATACTTTGCTTAATTTAGGGAATATGCTGTCTACTACGTTTACATTTCCATTTGGATTTCCCCATCTTTCTGCATGGAACTATTCAGCTATAACTTAGTTCCCTCAAAGGGGAATGGAAAGAGATGTAGTAAGATTATGGGGTTCTCAGCAGAGCTGGTTGAGCCCTTAATATTAACTGTCTCATGGTAAATGTGATTCATCTATGAAAATACTGGCTATAAATAGATGTTAATAGTGCCCAGTTGCAAAACAGCCAGGTTATGCTAGCATGGCCACATTAGGGAAAAAAATCTTGTTGAGTATTTTATTTGGTTTCTCTTAAAATAAAAAATAAAAAAATAAAAAATTTCTTTCCTTTTATTGCCCTAGCCACCCACGTTTGAAGACACTAAATTCAGCCAACTGCATTAAAGCTATCTGATGGCTAAAAAAAGACACATTGAAAACCAGATAACCTAATTTAGCATTAGCCCCTTTTGGTTTTTTTTTCTTCCATTTTCAGTTAAAATCATTCAAACATTTCCATAATGGTATTTTTCCTTGTAGGGAGAGTATGGACAATGCTTCAGAGAGGGGAATGGAAGTTGGTTGTGGGGGGAGGGGGTGATTCAGGCCATATTCCCAACAATTCTGTGTCCTCATAGAAAGTCAAAGTCACAGAAAGGGAAGAATCAAATATAAGGTTTAGAAGGCAGTATAGTAGTCATCTCATCCATCCCCCACGGTACGCTGCAATCAGTGTTTTCTTTTATAACCTGCTCAGTTGTTATGTGGCTCCAAGTGTCAGAAAGTACTTCCTTGTGAGCTTAAATCCAACTCCCAGGAACTTCCTGCATTTATCCTGCTTCTGCCTCCAGAGGTAAATCAAACAAGACTATTCCTTGTGCCACGCCATTAGACCTTCAGTGGGAAGGGCTCTATTCTTTTTCCCAAATGAAACCTGGTCAGCTTCTTCAGTGACTTCTCAAACGAAGTTGTCTCATCTCTGTCACCCAACACATGGTCTCACACACACATTTTGAGTATACCCAGTTAGACCTACCTACTCTTCATTAGGCCAGGTTGTTTCTTAAAGAAATACATGAAGTAGTTGGGCATAATTTCCCATATATTAAACAGAACTAAAGCAGTGAATTGGTGAGTGTATATATTTACGGAAGATCTCAGTAGTTCTTCTGATGTTGGATTTCAATTTGAATAAAGTATAGATCCAGAAATTTGATAGTAGACATTTAACGAAGACTTACTCCAGTTTAGCTTACCAGGTGAGTGCTTATAATAATACTTTTGTGTGTGCATTGTTTGATACATCAGTAGATAGGTAATTGTCCTGTTTTGCAGTATAAGGAATATGAAATTCAGAAAGCTTAAATAACTTTGGCTAATAAACCTTGGACCAGAGATGATGAAAACTTAGGTGTTCTGACACCTCTTTCTCTCCAGGCTCATGCTAGATTAATCAAAGCTCACACTTGTTGTTGTTGTTGTTGTTGTCGTCGTTGTTGTTATAAGCTTGTTCTTTGGTTGTTTGTCCACTAAATAAGTGGGTAGTCAGAGAACTGCTACACTGTAGATACAGAATAAACAGCCTGCCAATGAGGTCTAATAGAGCAGACTTACATCATGGCTTTTCTTAGCTGTGTGTTCTGAAGAAAGGACAAAAAGAAATATAAAAATCTCAGAGTATAAATAGTTCATTTATCCAAATTTTCCATTACAAATCAGTGGCTCTTTAAAGATTCTTTTCTCATTTAAGGTTGACACAGGGCTGGGAAAGTTTTCCAGACCTTGGTGGAATAGAACAGAAAAAGAAAATTATTTAAATATACTCCATATTAGCTTTAAATACATTTCTGAATGCCACACTCACAGCACTAGGTCAGAGCTCTTGAAAATCATCTGATTCTTTTAACAGTTTTCAAACTACATCATATTTCATATTTTTTCCAATTCTGCTCTCTGGTTTTTCTTAGAAGTACAGTGATAATTGAGCCAGTCATTTAACCTTTCTATCCTCTTTGAATTTTTGTCCCTTTGGCTCTCAGAACCAGTTTTGTCAGATCTCTTTATTCTGCAGAGGCCCAGGGAGGTTAACTGATGTGCCCATGGTCATAGCCAGCACCAGAATCCAGATCTTGCCTACAGCTCTGTTTATGTTTCCGCAGCAACAATGCTTTTCGGAAACCAATTCCTGTTTCTATTAGCTCTCATAAGAATCCTAAAAGATACAAATGCATCTTTCAGAGTACACGAAGTCTCCCACAAATTTTATTTTTTCCAACCTCTTCCTTAACCTGCTAGTGACTGTAGGCCTGAGACTACCTTTAGGCCTTATCTTGGCTAGCCCAACCCAGCATAATAAAGAGCTCAGAGGTGAACAAGAGTTTCAGAGATCAAGAGTGCACATCTACAGATTTTAACATGACTTCTTTCCTTTCTATTCTTATATCTAAGGACCTGTGACTAGAATAGAGAGATTGTTATAGAGAAAATGTTGCAATTGCTGAAGTCCCTGAGCTGTACTCAATCTTGTAGCCATTTTACTTCCCCTTTCCCAGCATTTCCCTGTGTTCAGTTTATCTTCCTATAATTGGAGAAAGGTTTAACTCCTTGCCTCCTGGGCATGTAAGTGTAGTCTAACACATTTATAATTTCTCTTATTAGAGGAAAAGTAGGAAACTGACTTTTGTAAAACTCTATTTCTCTGCCAAATGATATGATTCATACTTTCTGTTCTTTACCTCTCTTTAAAAATAGAATTATTCTCCTTGTTTTATAGATAAACTGCAGTGTTGAGAAGCTCACAGCTTAGTGTGGTAAAAATACAGGTTCAAGATTAAGTACAGAATTCCAGTAAATACTATAAATCATGTCCAGTATATAAAGTGTTTTGAGAGCATTTGAGAGGAAATGACTACTCTGCCAAAGGGACTTAGTGAAAGCACCTCAGAGGGAAGTTGGACCTTAGAGGGTAAGAGTGTCCAAGTCATATGTACAGACTGAAGATAGATGAAAAACACCGTATGTGGTGAATATCAAATCATCCTTATGGCTGAAGCCAAGGAGGTGTTCATTAGTGATAGGTGAGGATAGAAGGTGAACCATGGGCATGTGTAAGGCTGTTAACAAGCCCGTTCATAATAAGGAAGATGAAACAATGAAGTATCCAACAAATAATAGAGAATAATTAAATAAATTCATGGAATATACAGTACTGACCATTTAGGCCGCCAGCAAAAGTCAAGTTTTCAAAGAATATTTAATAATATGGGAAAATATTTTCAATGTATAATAAGTTAAAAAAAATTTTTTTTGGAAAAAGAGACCTATATATTCAGTCACACTGCTTTCACATTTTGGAGACTTTTTTTCAGAAGAGAGATAAAATAAGTGAGACGAAGCCATGAAAATCATTAACAAGGCAATAGAAGGTTACCTTAGCAGTAGCTGATGTGATTATCCCTGGGGTATGAGGAAAGAAGATCAATGAAATTTGAATGTGGACTATGTATTAGATGATGTTAAGAGATGGTGTTAAGAAGTTACTGTTAATTTTATAATGTGCCGATGGCATTGTGTTTATATGAGAGAATGTCTTTTTTATTTTTCCAGATACCTAATGAAGTATCTAAGTGTGAAATGACATGATATCCTGAGCTTTACTTTTAAGTACTCTAGGAAAAACAAAAGCAGGGATAAAGTAAAATAAATATGACAATGTATTGCAGACTGTTGAAGATGGCGGAGGGGTACATGGCTTTATTATATTCTCCTTCCTACTTTTTATTTGGAAATGTTCATAATAAAAGACTTAAAGCATCAGGGACACATAGTATTGGATGCATAAACATTTCAAGAAATGGTTCTTTTTAGAAAGAAGAAAATATTGCAAGGTGAAGAGAGAAAGAAAGCAAGCAAGCAAGCAGGCAGGCATCAAGGATTGTGTGTCAGACACAAGGAAGACAAAGAACCTAAAAAGTGAGCTATATCCCAAGAGCTGAAAAAATTATTTCAAAAAGGAGAAAGTTGCTGTGACCTCATTTTAACAGCATAGACATTGGTCAGAACAGTTTCAGAACTTCACTTTTATAGTTTTTTATTTTGAAATATCCCTCATCCATGGCAAATTCTGGTCTGTTGAAACTGAATTTGACTTCTGACAATGGGGAAAGTTTTTGAAACCAAATCCAATGAATCAATTTAGAGTAGGGTCAGCTAATACTTTTTTTGGTCAGAGAACCAATTGTGACCTTAAAAAAATGGGTTTAGCTTTTGTATGTGGTCTTTGAAAGGGTTTTGAAGACCTTTCCAGTATATGTCAGCCATGATACTCTTTCAGAATAAGCTTTATAAAGGAAAACCTTTGACAAAATGACATGTTTGAATTTATACCTTAGGGCTCTTTTTTTTTTTAATTTTTAGTATTCCATCTACTCTATTTATAAATCAAATCTTTGGTATCCTAGAATTTTTGGTTGTTTTTTAGAATCCCAATATAAGCAGAAAAGTAGAAAATAACATGGTGTGTGGCAGGAGAAGGAGCACAGTCTTTGGGGCCAGCAGTGGCACTGCCTCCATTTCTACGTGCTGTCCAGTTCGACGCCAGTTACTTCATTTCTTTAGGACTCTGCTTTGCAGTGTTATTGGGACAATTCAAGGTTGTGTGTGTCAGGTACTATGCCCAGTGCCTGGCATATGACAGGAATCTAAAACTCATCGTGGTAGAGATACAGTGATACAATTTTAATCTCTTGGTTCATCAGACATGCCTTCCCTCTTGCGATGAGATAAATAAGTAATGGATTTTAGCATCATGAGGAGAGTATATTACTCAGCCTTACCTTGCTGAACAGGGGTAGTTCTTTTAGTCAGTGCTAAACTGGTATTTTCAAAGAGTGAGTAATTTTGTGCCTTGCCAAGGTGAAGAGTGGCAACCTGAAGAAACTGGTTTTGGCCAGGAACTGGTGCCTGTTATTTAGCAGAGCAGCAATGGGGAATTGAGATCCTGGCAGTTTAGAGAGACTTAACATAAACTGACTGGCTTCTTGGTCCTAACTGACCATAACTGTCCACACAAGATGATGAAAGAGCAATGATTCAAAAAGGTATGCTTACCCATGAACTCATTAGCTGCCTCTTCCACCAACCATGACTTTTAAAATCGTTTCTAACATAGCATTACACAGCAGCAACACAAAACTTACTCTTACTGGTCAGGCACTGTTCTAAGGCACTATACTCATTTTCCCTTTTTTGCATGCACAATCAGGCAGATACTATTAATCAGTGCTTTATGGGAGAGTTTAAAGAGGTTAAGACAATCTGCTTCAGACCATAGAACTGGTAAGTGACACAGAAGGAGTTCCAGTTGGCTTCAGAGCCTACCCAGTCTCTGCAAGCCTACGTTCTATTGCCTGAATTCTTTATCATTTGGAATAATGCTCTGTGTAAAGATGGGAGACACATCTGGGCACCTGGGTGGCTCAGTAAGTTAAGTGTCTGCCTTTGGCTTGAGTCATGACATCAGGGTTCTGGGATCGAGCCCCACATAGGGCTCCCTGCTCAGCAGGGAGTCTGCCTCTCCCTTTCTATCTGCCTTTCCCCCAGCTCATGCTCTCTCTTGCTCTCTCTCAAATAAAATAAATAAAATCTTAAAAAAAAAAAAGGGGGGGGGAGACACATCTCTTCAGTGTTCATGGCACAGTTTTGACTATGTCAGCAAAATTGAAGATGTCCATGCTCTTTCACCAGAAATCTGCATCATGACATGGTGATAGGACAGGAGAACATGGCACCACCAGGGAGAAAGAAATAATGTCTGGGCTTGGTCTGAGAGGAGGGCACAGTGTGAGTTAAGGTCATGCTCCTTTGCTGCTCTCCATTATTCAGCTTATTCTAGGTGGTAGGAAGTTGTTAATAAGGCTGGAGGTCTGCTTAAGTCAAAAAGCATGAAGGAGCATCAGGAAGCCTCAAGAAAACCACATCCAGCCACACTTGCTCTAGGTAGTGTGGCTTTGGCTAGACTCTGTAAGTTTGGATCAAACGGCTTTCAGGATTCTGACTGACACCAGGGCTCTCCTCATGTCCTCTGTCCTTTCTGAAGCCTCTAGGGCCATTATCTGTATGAAGGAGTGCTTTTCCGTGCTCTTTATTTAGTACAGAGCCCTCTTTCCAGCTCTGTTGAATAGATCTGGACTTGAGATGCTTAGAGTCCATGGGAATGGGTAGCTTGAACTTGGAGATTTTACCCACCATTTGTGGTTCCATATAGCCCTTTGTTAGAAAGTGCCCAAGGCATCCAAGAGTGCATGTTGACCAAAGAGGTTGGCTGCTGCTAGGAGTTCTAAGTAAATAAATGGATGTCAGAAGAGTAAAACTAAGGGAGAGAAACAAAGCTTCATTACCCTCCCTTGAGCATGTTGCTTTGGATGTTTTGGTAATGATTGTGAAGCATTTACTCACAGACTAAACTAAGCTCTTTGTGTTCTTTGCATGGGGGAGACCTTGCCAAGTCAATTTCAGCATGCAAAGCCCAGACAATTATTCTTTTGGCATTTAGGGGCCACCCCTGTTTTCTTTGGGGTTGAGGGCAGGCAGACTGTTGACACAGGAAAGCTTTATAAGGAAAGAGAAGGCAACTTTATCCCACACTTTTTAGAAAAGTATCCCCTCTCCTCCATATCAGGGTTCTCATGTCCCTACTTCCTATGCTAAACCTCTGTCACAGAGCCAACAGAAGAAACCCCTAGGCTCAGAAGTGCCACACAAACTTCGGTGCCCACAGAGTGTGACTCATTCATAGCTATTTTTTCTTCTGCTTAGCACCTCACCATGAAATTGTGTATTTCTTTTATAAATGTGTGATAGTTGTATTTTGAGTGATAACCTTGGAAAGATAAAGTTCTTGAGACTGTGGTCTTGGTTCATTATGTATTATATGCTTTGCAGTAATGGTTCTCAACATGTAAACCTGGAACCCCTGGGAGCTTTCAAAATTGTCAAAGGGTTATTCCAATCTGTATTTCAGAAGCATTCATATTGTGTTTCCAGAATAGCTATAGATACTACTGTGATTGATGGCATACAAGCCATTTAAATAATTTCTGAATTTGTTGTAGGCTTTCTTGGTTCTCTCTTTTTTCAGTCTGTCAGTAGGAAAAGCTACAAGTACTGTGAATGGGGAATTAGGAAACTTTTTGTTATGGAAAAGGAATTCTCATCCTGGAAAGGATGGATAAACAGTGTTCAAAGATCTTTGTTATAGCAGCTAAATGTGGGGCTCCTGTTTTTTTGTTATTGAACAAACATATTTAAAAGTGATATGATTTCCCTGATCCACATCGTTTCATGCTTGGATCAGAACTCCGTGTTAGTTGTAGTTGGAGCTGAGGAGTGAGCTGAAGGCATTTGGCCTTACAGATTGTTGATCTTAAAAATTAAAGGGTGCATTTTTATTTTCATTTATTTATTTATTTATTTTTTGGTGTCATAAGAGACTTCATGTATCCACCCTACTGTCTTTGGTACAAGTTACTGTACATACCATAATTACTTTCAGGTGACAAACAATTGCAGTTTTGCCTTAGTGGTGGCTACATGCTGAGGCCTGCATCCAGGGTGTTCTTTTTTTGACCTTCAGTAGAGACTGCTGCTTCCAGCACATTGGCTACAGTTTTTAAATAGCAGTTTGCTGACTCTATAATATAAAGCATCAAATTGCCAAGTGCAGGCACTTTCTCCGTTGGAGAGTGCAGCACATTCATTGCACAGGTGCTAACACTTGCCTGCCTTCTGCTATGAGTGCTTTATTATTGTTGTTTTCTTCTTCCTTTTCTGTCAACATTTACCTTCAAATAAAAAAAAAATTTTAAGTAATACATATGTGTGAAGCACTGAAAATAGGGAAGCAAACATAAAGAATAAAAAAATTTATCCTTAATCCAACCATGCTAAGACTCCTACTTTTCATCTTTTTTCTATAACTTCCTATAGGCATTTTTCTTTTCTGTGCCTTTTATAATGTGCATGTTGTTTTGGGAACATTATCCATTGTCACTATTCTTCCATGTGACAATTTCTAAAAGCTGCATAGTACTTCATTGTATGACGGTGCTATTATTCATGTAATCATTCTCCTATTACTGAATATTTTAATCATCACCTTCCTTCCCTTCTCCCTCCACTTTCGCCTTAGAGCCCTGTAGATCTAGAAGGGATTCAGAGCTAACAAAGAACCTTGACCTCCTACCTCGACTCTAACTGGTCTAAACCCCTGAGAACTGGCCTTGGCTCAGAAAAATATCTATTTGTTATTTTAAAGTCATGATTTTGGCCTCTGCAGGATTTAATCACAGTTCATAATTGCTATTCTATCTTCTCTCTGAATTCTTTCCTCTTTACCAAATTAAAAATATGAAAACTGTTTGGAACACTTTTTAAAAGGTAAAAATTTTCGCAGTATCTATAAATCAAACCATCATGCTGTATGTCTTAAAATTATATAGTCATGTATGTCAATTATTTCTCAATAACACAGAAAAAAAGGAAGTAAAAATTAAATACAGAAATCCCAAGAGGGGTGGCTAGTCGATTAAGCATCCAGCTCTTGATTTCAGCTCAGGTCATGATCTTAATGTCATGAGATCAAGCCCCATGTTGGGCTCCCTGCTCAGCCAGGAATCTGCTCCAGATTCTCTCTCTCACCCTCTTCTTCTGCCCCTCCCCTGCCTCTCTTTCTAAAAGAAATAAATAAATCTTTTAAAAAGAAAAAGGAAGAAATCATGAGACTACTTGAGTATACCACTGTACCATCTATTTAAGCCCTGAAAGTTGAGAATTTGAAAATGAAATTGAAATTGGAATATGTATCCAAGTAATTTAACAGTGAAAGGACATTTATTTTCACAAATGTTTTTCTTTTCATGGAAGAGACTGTTATTATATTTACAGATTACTTCATTGTGTAGACTTTAATTCAAAAGATGAGAATCAGACTGGGGGAATATATTTCAGACAAAAGTAAAAGCAAAGCTGTGTAGACATTGGTAGTGGTAAGATAAGAATATTTTTTTTTCCTTTTAAGGCAATAGCATTCTGTTTCTGGTCTCTAGAGTGACTATGTCATCATGTTAATATTCTTTTGTTATCAAGAGACAGACTTTGTGTGTAAAACATGGTTACCAAGCAATGTATGAAAAGTTAAATTGTTACATGGATTAGGATGTCCAGAGAAGAACCAAATTGGTCTAGAAAACCATCTAAGAATCATAAAACATCTTCAGAGTTGGAAGAGGTTGGAGATGGTTTTGCCTGGCTCTTCCCAGCAGACACTGGGATGAAACACCTTCTCTGTATAGCCTCCCTGACTAGCACACATCTGCTCTATGAGTGCTCATTTTTTTGTAGCTGTATGGTCTTAACTTGGCCAGTTCTTTTAAGATGTGGCCCGAATTCCTTTGCCATTTTATTTCCCAGGTTGCTGTTATTAGGGGAATGATACCTGATAATAAATTGTGGTAGATAAATTTCAAAGACTTGGGAGGAACATTTTCTAAATATGAAGCAAGGAAACACCCCCTGCAACCCTCCACCCAACTGAGTAAATGACCAGAGAGATTTATCATCAGGGTACAACTGAACAAAATTTTACTATTGTAAGCTTCTGGTTCTACAATTGCTGAGGCTAGGCCTACAAAGAAACCTTAACCTGTTTCTCCAAACTCTGTTTTGATGTATTAGTACTATTCTGTTTGTTTTTAATAAGATAACTTTAAATAAGACCTTCCATATTGCTTACTGGCTTCTTGCTTAATTATTTAAATAACCTTTAGATTTATCCTTCATTTTTTTTTTTTCCTAAATGCTTAGTTGTATAGCACGATTTGGTTCTTCATTTGGGGAAGGCAGTAATCCATGACTATATTTTTACCTATAATATTACCTTACATCAATGCCTTTTAGCAGTTGAAAGAAAGAAAAATAAACACTAGCAACCTTGGGCTCTTTCTGGGAGCACTAAGATAGCTGTATGTTTTACTAAAAGGTACAAAGGAGTACATGGTGCTTAAGTTAGTATTTCCTAATCAAAAAGGTATAATAACACACTTAAAAGTTGATTAGTGTTACTCAGTACATTGATAGTGGCTCTTTAAGCCATTCTATAGCTAAGGTATAATTTTTATTTTTTAATTCTTCTGAGTTCTGAGAATCAGAGTGAGACTGATTTCATCTGTAGAAATAATTGCTTCCTTTGATAATCTAATCTAATCTAATCTCACCCTCCAAACCAGTCATAGTGATTACCAATGACATACGGTAGCATCTGGGTGTGCACTATACACCATCTTGGGAAGAGAGGGAGATGTCATGCTGACTTCTGTTGTTGTTTTTATGTATAAGTGATCTTGAATATTTCATTAAATATTATCTGGAATTACTTTTTATTCCATAATCAAAGGTATGACTCTACCTTTGGCTTACGTATTTTTGTGACCTGCTTTAGAAGATTGGGGTTAAGATCATTTTAAGGTATTAGTCATTGAGTAATTAGGTTAGAGAATAAAAGTCCTTGAGGTTTACAAAGCACTATAAGCCAATAAGGGGAGACCTACTATATTGCAGATAAGACTTTTTCTACCTATACTTCCTTATCTATATCTTCTATTGCTGATTACCTTGGTTTCCCTGTTTCATAATGTACATCAGAAATGGACTATATTATTAGAAAGGGAAGAAAACAGTATTAGAGTTTCTGGTAGATTTTAGAAGCTTTAACATCATCTTACTGAATTCTCATGACAACTCTATGATAGACATCTGATTGTCCTTATTTTTACAAATGGGAAAACTAGAACTCAAAAAAGTTAAGTAACTTGCCCAAGGTCACACAGTTAAGTGGCTGAACCTTTGGTTACATGTCTTGTTCTTGGGACTTTGTCACTTCTCTTTATTACCTCCTGTTTTCACTAGTCTCCCCAGGTACGTTCCCTTGCCTTTCGGCTACAAAATGCTATTCATCAAATAGTATAATTAAAGCTGAAAATGTTACTGTTCTCAACCAGAAACAGCCTATGGCTGTGTAAATATCCCTATCCAACACAATCCCTGATATCACCACTCCAGACAGAAAGAGGGATGGAAGCAGCCCATATAATTCTCTTTATATGTGTTTAATAAAAGCTACTTGGAAAATTCTTTCTGTTTTTTGCTTTGAATTTATTTATTATTTTTCCCAGGGTTTTTTTGAGATATAATTCACTTATATTAGTTTAAGATGTATAAGTAAATTCTTTATTATCTTGTTTTCCTTTTTTTATTATTTTATTTTTTTCTCATTGAATAGAATGATGAACTTTTAGGTGAATATTCAGAATAAAGCCTTGTTTGGGTCAGAATTTTAAAAGGAAAGAAAAAAAAACTGATCATGAAGAGAGTAGTGCCCCAAGGTGGAAGGATGTCACCCAAGGATTACTAAGTTTAACTTTGCCCTTAGAATAAATAAAAACTTGTTAATAGAACTTTCAAGGCCCTTGAAAGGGCTTGGTCTGGCTCACAATTTCACATCAACCCACTCCCTTCTTCACTCTTTCTGCTTTAAATATGCTGGCCTGCTTTTAGTAGCTTATACCTGCCACTATGCCTCCTGCCCCTGGACCTTTGCCTGTGTTGTGCTCTTTGCCTGCACCTCTTTCCTCTGCCCTTTCTTTGGGTAACTGCTCCTGCTCAGCTCTCACCCTCAGCTCTAGAGACACTTCTTTGAGAAGTCCTCCCTGACCTTTTTAACTAAGCTACAATCCCGTTATACACTCTAGTGGCACGATGATGTCTTTCTTACACCACTTACAGCAGCGATTTTACATACATCTGTATTATCTAAAGAACTTCAGCCTCTTCCTCTGGACTGTTAATACCACAAGTGCAGTACGTGCTTTGTTCACCATTAACTTTCTTGTACTTTGTACATAGCATGTAATTCTTTTGAATGAATCAATCAATCAATTAAACAATCGTTGAATTTGTCTCATCATCAAACGGCCAGATTTTGTTTTATCCTAGTCTCCACGGCAAAATTCACATGGACTTAACCTAGCAGAGTTCATATATTTACAAAGCTGCTGGCTATTAGACATTCAATGGATATAATGGATATAATGTTGGATATAATGACATTCAGTGACTGATTGGACCAAGAGGTGCCTTTAGGTCAGAAGCCAGCACGCTTTTTCTGGAAAGGGCCAGACAGGACATTTTTTAGGCTTTGTGGGCCATTCAGTTTCTTTCACAACTACTCAGTCTGTCTTGCCAGAAAGCAGCCATAGAGCAATGCACAAATGAGTGGCCGTGACTGTGTTCCAATAAAACTTTATTAACCAAAATAGCCATATTTTGCTGACCCCTGCCTTAGATGTTGTTATGAAACATTTATGAGGGAGCCTATGAATAAGTTGATCAGAAAGAGTATTTCCCCACCCCTTTCTGTGAAATTTGTTTACAGAGTCATTATTCCAAAGGGATATGTATAATGGTGCATAAGACCTGGATCAACTCTGAAGCTGTTTAATAGAAATTGAATAGAAGAGATAGATGGGGCACAGATACCACCAGAGGCTGTGAGAGCTGTGATATTACATAGACCACAATCTCCTGTAGATGTGATTTCTTCATTAATTTAATAAGGAGAATAAGGAGCAATTTCTATTTGAGATCTGATGTTGTCCCTGATTACAAAATTTGTGTCCTAAATCAAACTAGGACAGTTTCAGTGGAATTATTTTTAGCTTTACCTGGATGTCTAAATTATTTTTATAATGAACAAATTATGGTATTACACTGAGGAATTTGAATATTTTTTTTAACTATTTTTCAGCAGTCATTTTGTTCAGTCCAGGAACCAAAAGAATTTTATGGCTTATTTTACTCCCAAATCCAGAAATTTTCAACTCTTAGAACCTGTTTAAAGAAATCAGAGTCTTGGGGGACAATGGGAGGAGGGTAGGAAGATTGGGGATCTGTGTGGATCCTGGTTGGCTTGGTCATTCAGAAACAGAAGCCACTTTGAATGGACCATTTATATTCTGTTTATTAAGTTTCCAGTGCTAGAAAAGACTATGATAACCGTTCTTAAAGAAATAGATACACAGCTTTTAAACACATACATACACATAGAACTACAGAGGAAGTACAAATTTCGTCTTCCAACTCCAGATTTCCTTATTATGTCTATCTTTTTTTTTTTTTTTTTTTTTTTCTATTTACCAATTCTGAGTGAAGAAGAAAGAAACGCTTAGGTCTTTTGCTAAACTTCTCGTTAATATTCCTAAGAGGAAACATAAGAAACTTTCTCATGTTTTTAATTTGAGAAGTTGAAGTGGTTGAGAATGTTAATTTTAACATTTTGAATTGTTTTTCTGCTGCATAGTGACAAAGAGGACACTGTATAAGTGTATCCACAAAATGGGCAATAGAATTGTAGGTACCATTAGAAAGAATACAGAGTAACATTTTATTGATTTGGTTTTTGTTATTGAGCCAGGTAGTGTATGAAGATAAATTTTCCAACAACTGCTGTTTTACTATGTCACAACTTTTTCTTTTAGTAACATTTTAATGGATATTTTTAAAGGTAATCCATACTTCCTGCTTTAAAGTTCAGTGTTGTATATATGAACACATTTGTGGTATTAAATAATATTTTTTGTATTTTCTTTTCTACCTCCTCTATGTCAAATTATAACCAAATATTTATTTGCTCCTCTTACCTGCTTCTATGGTCCTATCCTATTTCTGGTTTTTTGCTTCTAGATCTATCATGCACTGAAAAATCAGGTTATCAGTGAGGTTCTAAGGTGTGAAGTAGTGTTGCTGGTGTGGAGGTTTTGAGAGAGTCATTTAAGATATAGATGGTTTTACCTCTTTTGTCTGTATTGAAGCTGTATAAAAATTGTATACCAGAAAGATAACAGTTGATCTGTCTCTGTTTCATGACACAGTAGACCATTTTACCTTTGGCTGGGGTCCTAAATCTCTATGTTCAAAAGAATAAATCCAACTTATCTCTTCTCTCCTAAGAGGACTTTATTAGTATCTTTATAAGGGTCCTCCCCATTGTCCTGTTCATAGGAAGATGCAATAAATATCTTTGAAACATTTCTTACTCATCATTTCTATAGGCAGGGGCTTTTCATTGATATGAAACTATAGTGGTAGCCTTCCTAGGAATTCAGTTGATGTTGGTTAAGAACTGCCTCCAGCATCCACATGAGCAATTGGCTACCTTGTTCAGTTATACCCTTTTATGGGAACTTGTCTTCTCCTTGATGCCAAAATAATCTGCCTGTGCTGGAATTGGAAGGCAGCAAGGCACACCTCCCACACTGAGCTGCTCTCTGGTTAACCAGGGCCTCCTTTCCCACATAGCAGGCCTCTTAAACCTCCCCTGCAGTCTTCCTAGAAGTCACATTCCATATTTTTGTTGTACTCTTAAGAAAATGATTATGTGCCCCTCAAGGAGGAATAGGAGATGGCATCTTGGCTTATAGCAGCCTTAGGCTAAGTAAGCTCTTTTATGAGGAATCAGCTCACTTACTCCTTCAGTATCTCTGGGAAGTATAGATACGTGTGTGTGTGTGTGTGTGTGTGTGTGTGTGTGTGTGTGTGTGTTTTAGGGGAAGAAATTGAGAGATGACATACAGCCCTATGTCACATAGCTAACAAGTAGCAGAGCTGGCTTTTGCTTATGTCATCTGATTCCACAGCCCAGGTTCTTTCTAGTACTTTACAGTACCCCCAAGAAGGAAAAAGAGATTTCATGGCCGATGTGCTTTGAGCCAGTATCCCACATAATCCTCCCATCTACTCTGTGAGGTAGATATATGATAATTCCCAGTTTACACACAGATGTGTGATTATGTAAGATTAGGTAACTTATAGATGGGTAGTCACACATCAGTTAATGGCAAAATCAGTATAGGAACTCACACTCTACTTGGCTGTGAGCTTCATTAATCTTTAATTACTCACTGTAAAATAAGAATAATAATGGCAGCAATGTATTAGGATTATTGTAAATAAAGAAAATAATGACAAAGTGAATTAATCCTTAGAAAGTGTTTAACAGTGCCTGGCACATAATAACCCCTCAGTAAATATTAGCTGTAGTTAGTTCAGGACAACAAAAGCAAAACCACTTTGCATAGAAAAGTCCTGCCATTCCACTATTTTATTTGATTCTTACAAAGATTCTGTTAATAGTAAATGAAAGGGTGTCTTCTCTCACTTGAAACAAGAAGTTAGATCAAGTGCTGGGTAATTTGTCCTTCATCACCTAAGCTATTACACAAGTAATTTCAAGGTCCCTATCAATTCCATGACTGTACCATTATAGTGATGGTGAGCTGTTTTCTTGTATTAAGAAATCTTAAGTTAGAACTCAGAAACTCTTTACAGTAATGAAGTGGTTATGTTCACACAGAGGACAGAACAGAGCCCATTAGCAAAGCTGAGGGCAGACTTTGATTTCAGAGTTGTAAATGACAAGGAGTATAAACAGTGAGGCCTTTGGAGTACTTGTTTTTTGTGGAAAGATAAGATACCTACAGCATTTTTTTTTAAGATTATTTATTTATTTATTTGACAGACAGACCCCAAGCAGGCAGAGAGGCAGACAGAGAGAGAGAGGAGGAAGCAGGCTCCCCGCTGAGCAGAGAGCCCGGTGCGGGGCTCGATCCCAGGACCCTGGGATCATGACCTGAGCCGAAGGCAGAGGCTTTAACCCACTGAGCCACCCAGGTGCCCCGACCTACAGCATTTTTAAGATGAAAAACAAAGCCCAGATAATGGACTTTTTTAGCAAAGGCATTTAAGAAAAATATTTGTTTTGTGCTTGGTGCTGGGGCATAATAGAATAAAAATAATTATTAAACCAGAATTTAGTGGCCCAATTTGAGTCAAGAAACTAGTTCACCAGAATAGTTCCAGAAATGCTTGAGGACTCTAACAAGATATACAGCCACAGTCAGAAACTGTGTTGCTTGTGAAAGTTTTGTTTCTGTCGTATTCTTCTGGAGCTCTGTTAGTTTTGGCTTGCCTAACTCACTGGTGATCATAAAAATTACATCCTCAAGCATCAGTGGTCAAGATCTCTCAGTGCCAATGTGTGGAATCACTTGATTTCATATGAGGCATGGTTATATGCCTTCCTCATTAGTATATTCTGGAGGCCAATGACACAGAGTTCCCAATGGCCCATTCTCCATTCTCAGTTTACAGATAGGACTGTTAACACCTTAAGCAACTCCCTTACTAGGAAACTGCTCCCCGCCACTCCCCTGGACTAAATGCATCTTCTTTCTTCTACTTGTATCCCACGTAGACCTCTAACATAGGGCTTGCTACATTGCCTTATGTTTGTTTACTTGCCTGACTTCCTGACTAGAGCCTGGAGTCCTTGACTAGGGAAGCACAGTGCCTGGGACTTTGGAGTTGCTCAGTAAATGTTCAATGACCAACTGATTTGACCAATCAAAAGAACCTATCTCTTAGCTTCCAATTTCAAATGGGCCCTTACGCTCAATAATAGTTTCATGCATTCTTTGTTCGCTCTGCTTCCTAAACCAAGATTCCAAAGATTTTCTACTGTTCCCATTCCCCCAGCCACTCTTGCCCTTCACATATTATCATCCATTGTTCCTCTCTTCCCTCTAGCCCCTCCCAACCTCTCCCATTCTTCATACATTTTCCTCTCTTCCTGTCTTAAAAGGATGTTCCTCTTGGTTTCCAAGCCTGTCCCCCAATCTGAGCTTTGGATCATAGACATCTTATCTGGAATCTTTCCCTGTCAGATACCTCCTTCCCTGTGTGTACTTGCAGTTTCTTTCTCACTACTGATTCTTTTTCTATAACTTCATAACATGTCCAAAGATCCCATTTTCCTAATAAAATCTTTGCTTTCATGACTCTCCCCTCTAACTGCCCATTTCTCTCTCTACTCCACATTGCCTGAACTCATGCTGTTAGCCTCTTCACTTCCCATACCCTACCTGTAGTCCAGATTCGGCCCTCACCAGTGGTTTCCTAATTTCCAAACCTAGGAATATCTTTGTAGTTTTCATGTTTCTGCCCAGTCTTCTAGCTGGATTTAATAATAGCTATCTTTTCCCAGCTATCCAGGCCAGAAATCTCCATACCATTTTCTACTCCCCCTCCCTTCTTAGTATACTCCCCACTGTAAGAATAAAAGTACTTATGTTTATAAGTTTATTTTTCACATGCTGTACAACAAAAGATGCTACATAAAGCAACAGAGTGATTTGAAAACATTCATCAGAACATTCTGATTTGGCAGTGTGATATCAGTACAAGCAAAAGGATAAGCCAATGAAAAAGTATGGAAAGCAGTAAAAGTAGTGAATGAACCACATGTAGTGTATGCATAGCAGCCTATTCTTAAAAATTCAGATTTCCACACACTCTAAGCACTAACAAAAAGTATCTAGGCCAACCCAATTAAGACTTGGAGCCAGAATGTTCTAGTTTTTCACAAATGGTTATGGCATTTGTTTAAATGTTAACACAAAGTTTATGTATTAAGTATTTACATACATATACAAGATCCTTATTATGTTTCTGTGTGGTGATATCAGAAGCCTTTAACAAAGTAGTGCTTTTAATCACTTCTTCAATATGGTTATATCATTGGAATTCCCCCCATCCCCCTGGCCTCCTGTGAACCTTTGCAAACTCATAACACCCTCACACTGAAAGTTAAGCTGCTATATTCAGTCTGCCTATCACTGTCCTTCTACAAAACAGAGCCATCTGCCCTCTTGATCTGGTTTACCCTTATACTCTATGAGTTTGGCTCTTTTTTTTTCTTTTTAATAGAATGAAGAAGGTTTAATTTGAATTTAAGGAATAGTAAGAGAAAGGAAAAGTAAAAGTAATCGGTTACCCAGTATCTGTTTTATTTGCCCCCACTTGGCAGAACCATGAAGTTAAGAATGGGAGCTTGTTATACAGACCAAAGAAGTAATGTGTTACTGAGGCATAGCAGGAAAGTGCTTACATAGGACATGATCCTACCTTTCACAGAACTTATAGAGAAAGGAGATATTTGTGAACCTAGAAGAACTATGCCATGCTTTATGTACCAAGGAGAGTTTTCCCCAAACTTTAAATATTCTAGGTTTTGTAAATATTAAAAAAACGAAGAATAATTAGTTTACTTAATTTTGTCTGGTTCTCATTCATTCTTTGTGTTACATCAGTTCTCTGGACTTACTGAATCTTGGTTTTCTAGGTATAAATTTTCTTGTGCAGACTCATAAGTTGATTTAGTAATCCACAGACCAGAAACCTACAGCCCATAAAGAAGGTTTAGAGAACTTGGAAAAAAAAATTAGTAGTAATAAAGACACTTTATTTTTAATAGCCTCCAAAGATAGAGCAAGAGTGAGTCTCCAGTGAATTACCAAATCAGCTTCTGGAGGGTATGGGATAATTAGTAGAGAACAATGAAAGGAAGGATTGTAGCAATATAATTTTTTTTTTTAGAATTACCCAACAATAAGATTCTGAGCATGGTTCCCTGGCTGAGACCCCAAGCTCATTTACTGTAGTAGGAATAAGATTCAGACTACCCTTAGGAGGTGCAGAGGAATGGCATTGAGCATGCATGTCTGTGTCTGAATGTTGGGATTATACCTAGTTCTTTCTTTTTTTTTTTATACCTAGTTCTTTCATATTTCACTTTTTCCTGCCTCCCTCTGTCTCTCATACAGTAATTGTCCACAGTGTGCACAGTGTCATGCTGCTCATTATTACAGTGATCGGCTCCACCATGACTTGGGTTACGTTCATCATCAGAAAATTGGGGTAACTGAGCCTGCTGGGTACCAGAGAGAGGCAAGCAGTTCTTTTCTCTCCAAACAAAATCATTGAGATTTTCCATGTTTTTCTAGCTAGATTAGTCGCCTTTGCACACCTGGTTTTAGTTAGTTATTCCTCTCATGAATGCCATGAGGTAGGTTTTTAGGATCCCCATTTTACTGATGAGGAAACTAAGGCCTAGAAAAGTTAAGGGACAGGACCTGGACAATAATAATACTAATGTCAGTCCAAAGGCTGTAGCTCCCAGCCCAGCCCTCTTTCCACAGCTGCTCCTCAGTTATACAGCCCAGGTATTTGAAATATTTGGACACTTGTAGATGCAGCATTTCTGGTGAGTAATACAGAAGCCCTGTGGCTGTCCCACGTTACAGTGTGAAATGAGATTGCCTCCCACTCCTCCCTAACTACTGCAGGTCTTCTCCAAATTATTCGTGGGCCTCTTCCTCTATTCCTCTCTTTTAGTCATTTTGCCTGCCACATAACCATTAGCTTACCCTGTGGGGTGGAGAAGTTGGGAAACTGGAATGGGGGAGGGGAGGATCACTTTCACATTTAAGGCTATTGTTCATGCTTCCTTTTGGATGATGTAGTAGTTTCTGTTTCTCATTTTATGTTTGCTTACTGTCTGAATCCATGTCAATTTATGTGCCTTTGGCTCTGAACCACCGTTTATATATTTTTGTGTTGTTAATATTTTTAATTGGTGTTTTTAAAGTAGATGTACTCTGCGTGTTTGGCAGACCAACAAAGTGGAATGTAAAAAGAGTTGATTTTTTAAGTAACCATATAAGGTGAAAAGTCCCCTTTTGTGTGGGTGCATGTGTGCGTGTGTGCAGATTGCAGGTTTTATCAGGCACGATATTCGTTAATATTTATTGTAACAGTTTACAGTGTGGCCCTTTGAGTCCCTGTGGATTATGCACAGCCCGAATGAGGTAACCTTGGAAAATGCAATAAATCTAAAGTTGAAACCACTTTAGTGGGAAGTTGCTTGAAAGTTGTAAAGTTAAATGAAGGAGGTAGTGTGGAGAATGCCCCAGGGGACCTGGATTTGCCTCTTGCTGGTCTTGTCCCCTGTGTTGGAATGCTGGGTTTGGGGTTGGATTACTTTGTTTTATTTAAAACCTCTGACTATTCTTTTGCCCCAGTACTGCATGGTGTGGTAGGCCCACGGTAGCATTAATATATGACCTTTTATCTTCTCTTTCTTATATCTGGGGTAACTCTTACCCTACATATGCATACACAGGAGCTCAGAAGTAGAATTTTATTAGTCACAGAATCTTAACTTTGCAAGGAGACTAGGCATCGCTCAATTCATTTTTGCCAGACCCTGTGTGAACCCCACCAATTATATGCAGCTGAACACCAACCAAAGCGTCTCACGCTCTGCATTTTAAAAAGTTCTCCATCGCATTGTTTTGAAATTCAGTTCCTTAGAGCCTACACCATTGGTCCAGGTGCCTCTTTTTAAAGCTACATAGAATAAATATTCTCCTTCCATGATATTTGAAGATGTTGAAAACATCTTGACAGTAATCTTGTCGTGTCCCCTATTTAGGTGCCAAACATCTCTAGATCTGTCGAATTATTTTCTTGGTATTCTAATTCATTTGTCTGTTTGTAAGGTACAAACTTTATGTCAGATACAGCTAGAAACTAGGGAAGCATTGAGGACAAAAATGGCTGTTATTTCCGCATTTGGGGATCTTCTGGTGTAATTAATAACATTGATAAGGGCTATAGAGGGACACCAAGTCAGTCTTGGTGACTGGGGTTTGAGGGTATCAAGGGAAGTTTTCTGGAGGACACATCATATAATCAAAGTCTAGAAGAGTACTATGAGTCCCCCAAGGGAGCAGGATAAATGAGAGAAGGAAGGTATTCTAGGTAGAAGGTCAAGCTTTTGGAAAGGCTTAAGGTAAGAGAGTATGTAGGGAGTTGAGGGAAGTGAGAGAGGTTCAGTCTGGATGATACACTCTTTGGGAGATGATGAGTGGGGATAAAGATGCAGAGGTGCTAGAGCAGAAATTAGGACTGACAGGTGGTAGGGGAGGCGAGATGAGGTCAGACATTACAAGAAAGTAGAGAATGATAAGTGCTCATTAGGAAAGGTATTTATTGTTCTCTTGGTTACACAATAACTATGGAAAACATAGCAGGTTCTATATGAGGTCTGGATATTTTGCATATTATTTTTGTTGATAGAGAAACAGTGTATTCAATCCTTAATTAGGGCTAGACAGCCATGGCTCATTCAGTAGCAAGACCATCTCCCCAACATATATTTGGAGAAACAAGAGGAAGAGATAATACAGTTTTAACATTTTTAAAACTGCGAGAATATTTGGGTGACTTCCATGCATAGGACAACAGCTGTAACAGTAGTAGTAAACACTTATAGATCACAGTGGACCTGGCCTTGTTATACTAACAGATTTCATACCCACATGAGGTAAATATTGTCCCCAGACACAGAGAATTTAAATAACTTGCCATATGTATTTGATTTAGGCCCTAAGAACATTGTGGGGCAAGATTTAGGTTATAGATAACGGACATTTACTGAGCCTGTGAAATTAAAGACATCTTTAGAAATGGCTCCTGCCTGGTGTTGATGGTCACAACCATATACTGACTGTTGTGGTCATGATCAATTGAAAAGCAAATATTCACCAATCCACAGTTCATGCCTTACCCAAAGGCATTGCTGTTTAGTAGAAGAGATCACACTCCTGATGGCTTTCAGCAGTTGGCCTGGGTTTTACTAGCAGTTGTGGCTGCCTGCAGCTTCAGTTGATCTCCCTGTCTCCTGCCATTGTCAAAGAGAGTTTAGCCTGCCTAAAGAGGACAGGAAGATTAAGCTAACACTGTGAATCAGGCAAGGTTTGAAATGCGCTTACCTCTAGGGAAACAGAATTGCCCAGCAGTGTTGCCAGGCCAGGTCGGTTAATGTTGGCAAACTGTGAATGTGCAGTTGCTTCCAGCTTTCAAGCATGTGTGATTTTTTCTCTAGGTTGATTGATTCTGTTTTAAGTGTGTACAGGCAAGTGCTTTCTGGGAACAGAAGGGATAAAGATAACTGAGAGAGATTGAATTAATGATCCATGAAGTGATGACCCTATGTTGCTAAATAAGAAAGGAAGGGAAAGTAGGAGTGGGTTGGTGCGCAAGGATCTAGCAGAGGAAAAAAGGGTTTAGGGTCCCGGTGGGTACAGAAGGAAGTGAGGTAGGAGCAAATTTAAGAAAGCATTGGAAAGGTAGCAAAGAATATTGAGTGAGTAGAATAATTGAAATTTTTTTTTTCCAAATAATATGCTCACCACTCCTCCTTTCCTTGGTCTTTGTTCTCTGAATATGCATCAGTGTTTTAAGGATGTAATTGAAATGTTTCATAATGAAAGTGTTAAATAGGCCAGGGCACAGCTGCTAGGTAAGACCGAAGTGAAGCTGATCTCTTCATTACACATGGTTTTATAATCTTCAAACCCATGTTTGAATATTTGAACATGGTGATTATTCTGCTGCATGATTAAATAAAAGCAGAAGTTATAGACTAGTTCTGTGATGCAAATTTGCACTGCAGATTTACATGTCAGTAGGAGGTGCCATCAATGAGTTATACACAATGATAATTCTCAGTCCTCTAACTCATCACAATTCAGTTAGATTTTATATTTACTCATTACTGTTTATCTTCATTAAAAATCCTATCTCTAGCTGGAATACAAATTCCATGAGGATAGGGGCAATGTCTGTGTCTGTCTCTAAGTTTCCCTTACATTACCTAACTCTGTATGAGGTATATGGTACTCGCAGACATAGGGATCTTTAGTTGGATCAGCACGTCCAAGATCAAGGCCAATCCTCTTCTGTTACAGGTGAGGCAGTCGAGGGTCTGACTGGTATAAGTGATCTGCTGAAGATTCTGGACTAGCTTAGTGAGGAGACCTGAGCGCCACCCAAATTCCCACGTCTGCTCTTTGTACCGTATCATGTCGATGCAGCTGACTGAATCAAGTTCTTTCAGTGGTCGTGTGTGTGTGTGTGTGTGTGTGTGTGTGTGTGTGTAACCAAAAAGAAGTGTTCCCCAAGCTAGTGTTCCCCAACCTGTGTTTCCTGATATGACTCACAGAGAAAATGGTGTTGTTTGTTTAGGATTTTAGGGTAAATAGAGGATGCTTTTAGAGAGCAACTGAAGCAGAGTCCCTAAGAACAATGGCCCAGGTACTGCCAGGCTTCCCATGGGGATCATATCTTCATACACCAGTCATCCACTGCATTTCTAGCAACGATTGGAAGATGCTTCCCTAAGTTAACATTACATCACTTGGATTCCATTTCCATAGTACACAGTAACTTCCCTGGCTTAGGTCTTCGTGTATGAACATTATTCTTCAAACAGAAAAGAAACATGACCCTCTTTACTGTATTTATTGGAGTATCTAATATTTTTACCAAAAAATCTGGATTTGTATTTACAAAATAAATTTGTAAATGAATGTATTTTCTAGAAATTACCTTGGAGGATTACTCTAGTCCAGGAGAATATGTTTTCTGAGGAAATATAAATCCTACTAATCAGACATGTCAAAGTAGTCCCCATTGTAAGATGAAGGATAGGAACATACTAAATTGTAGAACAACAAATATATTAGTCAGGTATTTTTTCTTTTGAGGCTAAGTGGTTCATGACCTTATTTCTTGTGTTCTTCGTATATTTGGGAGTTTCAGAATTTTTATCAGTAATGAGAGGTTGGAATAAGTTTTTATCCATACAGTTTGTCACATTTATCTGTATTGCTCACTTCGGTGCTATGGCATTTGCTCCTTCCACCATTGTGTGTTTTGTGGAAATAGCACATGTTCTCTCAAGGTCATGATTGATTTTCCAGACCTTTAGAGTTGAGATAAATAATAAAGTTGTAGCTCTGAATTTGTCCCAGATACTTGTCTGGATTTATTTGTATTTTAACAGAGAAATTGGTATTTACAGGGATATCTCTCACAATATCTCTTAAAACAGATACATTTTTAAAAATCACAATTTATAGTTAAACAAGTCCTTAGAGAAATTGTTGCTTCACTCGGGAAGAGATTGGGAAGACAACTAAGCAGGCTGCATAGACTCGGTGCTTGGAAGCTTGAAAGGAAGAACTAGGAGTTGAAATGGTAGACTCTGGGAAGATCTTCTAGGGTAAAGTAGGCTCCTCTACCACCAACCCTTCCTTTCTGCACGTCCCATCCCACCTAACTAGAAAATTTGCTGATACAGATACTACTTCGAAGCATCAAAATGCCATTTTAATGTGTTGACATCTTGAATCAAACTGTAGGTATGGAGGGAAGAGCACTGAGTAACAGTAATAATGGTAGTGGCATTTATTGACTGTTTATAAAGTTAATAGTGATCAGCAAGTCCAGTTCATCAGACTTCACCAGGCTGCATAGTCATTCTTCCTGGTATAGGGGTTGATCAGTCACTGAGGGTCATTGGAGGCAGAGAAGAGGGCAAAGAGAGGGGCACAGTGAACCTGGAATAGTTGTTTTTTATTTTAAGTCTAGGACAGGACAGGAAAAGGACAACTTGGAGTAAAATGAGATGCAGTTTTTTAAATAAACATGGGTATGGATTACTGCCCTTTCCCCCTGCCACAACGAGGGTGTGAGTCCAGTGGTATGTTTGAGCTCGGCCTTGCTGGTTTATGACTGGTAAATTTTCAAGAACTTTATGAACTGTTTGTTAAAAGCAGTCATTATTAAAAAATAAATTATTGTAATTACAATTAAATAAATGAGTTCTTCAAAGATAAATGCTCAAAACTCATCACTTCCTAATTGTTTTACTACATTGTGCTCTTGAGGTTATTTATGTCTCTTCTCTTCCCAGCTCCTTGTTCAGTGATATCATTTTGGTAGCTTGAAATTAGCCATCATGGGAATATTTACACCATGAAAAGCAGATGTTGATCAGGATTTTTTTTTCCCCAGAGAGCCAGTTGTTAACTACCAGTAGTTATTATGTATCAACCAGTGGGAAGTACAAGTATGGTTTTTATCTTAGTAAAACTCAGCCTGTCATTTCTAGATTATAAATCTTCATCCTACTCTTTGCTGCCTACCTGGACTGAGGTTAACACAAAAAAAAGGCCTAATGAATTTTTAGGTTCCCTTCCCACTGTTTGCACTGCATCTATGCCTATTAGCAATTAAAGCTAGTATCTCAGCAAATTCTCATAGTTTATATTTCTATCCATCTCTGAATCCCCAGCTTGAATATGCAATCAGTCCTTTATCAGTTATTATAAATGATGTGGTATACCCTTCCATAGAATCTAAACATACCAGAGACCAGGTATCCCACTTTCACAAACTTCTGCACCTCTCCATTAATATAGGAAACAAGTTACTGGGTTTTTTGGCAAAGAGAAGTTCAGCCTAAGGCCCAAGTCTTTCCAGATAATTGTGATTTTGCTGTTGTTCTTATATAAAATTTTAGGGCATGAAAGTAGGCATAATTCAGTCTAGCAGATTTCTGTTTCTCTATAAATGATTGCTGTTGGGTCTATCAAAATAATCTGGAGACTTAGAATCGCCCTTAGAAATGTACTGTGTAATATTTGAAAAACTTTTGGAGAGTGGGTTCTCCATTAAGTTCTGTGGATCACTTGTACTAGATATAACTAAAGAAAATGAATTCAGTGGAGCATGCTCTACTTGGACAATACGGCAATTTACTTGAACTGAATTAACTCAAGCAGGCAAGCTCTGGGCTCCCTTGACTGAGACCCCTGAATAGAAGTTACATGGACTATGCCAGACTGAACTTTAGTACTACCCCAGATGCTGCATGGGTGGGTGATTAGATGGCTGCAGGTAACTATCGTGTTCTTTTTTTGGTTCCCTTTTGAGAAGCAAAATTGGTGGGAGAAAGAATGTTGGGGCAAGAACAGACCAAAAAAGAAAGGATAAAGTTCTTAGACTCTCTTCACACCTTCAGAAAGACACTGAAAAGCTTGACTTAGATTTGGCAATGAATACAAGCACAGTACTCTTAAAAGTATATTCTTGACTTTTACGATTACTTCTGACTTTGAGCATATCAGCTCACTTGTCTGCCTGTGAAATAATATTTTCTCTGACATCAATATTTACCTCATGAGGTTATCTAAAGGATAATGTTAGTAATAACGTCTTGTGTTTACATCTTTCCTTTCATAGAGAGCTCAAAACATTTTACATACATTGAGATGGAAGCTTCTTATGAGAAATTAATATAAGTATATAAATTTTTAGAAATGAATTTAGGTCATAAGAGGCTGGATTTAACACATTTCAGGAGGGTGTGTAATATATAGCAATCCACTGGGCCAAATGAATTTTTATTCTAATAGTCCCAACTATCCTCCTTGTTTTATGAACTGGAAATACAGTGAATCCATATACATGGATGGGAGATCCTACATATATGGTTAGAGTGGTGGTCTCTCACGACATATCCAGAGCTTGAAGAACAGTGAGAATATTTCTGATAACATTCTTTTGGATCCTGGTTGTAGCATAAAGACACCTGGGAAATCTTAGCCCTGAACTACAGAACCCCACTAAAGGATTTCAGAGATAAAAGATGTAAATATGGGAATGTTTTCTCTGTTAATTTCAACTCAGTTCAACCAATATTTTTTGATTGCCTATTACATACATGATTTTGAGGGATGTGATGAAAGAGGCAAAGCATGTGCAGAAATTTAAACTGGCATTAGCAAAGCAAAGGGAATGAGATTTACAAATAGATATATGCAGTATTACTAGGGAGAGTTAGAAAAGTATCACAGTATTTTAGGTGTTTAAAGAGGGGAAAGAGTGTATCTAGCTGAGTAATCACAAACATTTATTACCTGTGTACCAAGCAGTCTGGTATTTATTGGAGAGACCCTGGTCCCTGCTCTGGAGATCTGGTGGGGAAGACGGGTATGAATAGGTAGTTTTAGCACATCTTAGTCAATGCAATAATCAAAGGTACCTAGTTTGCATGGGAATTTAGAAAGATGTCTTAGAAGGCAAGACTTCTCCTAAAGTCTTATAAATTGAAGTGAACATGGGAAGGTAACTGCAGGCTAGACAATTAGCTTGTCCAAAGGCCTTCAATGTTTAGTTTTCTTTCAACAGAAAATGGCAAACTATGAACAATTTGGTATTATTTTAACCTAAAGTTTAATTGGGGGTAGTAGTGAGAAATAAATCTTAAGATAAGGACTTGTTCTGCTGTCTTGTTTACTGCTGAATACTAGTATGAAGTATAGGTCATTAATAATTACTATTTAGGGAAAAAATACTGAAAAAATGCTATGTTGGGTTTAAGTCCCTGTGGGCCATCCAAGTAAATAAATATGGCAGGTATTGGGTGAGAATCTGGGCTGGGAATACAGAGTAGGAAATGGTGTCAGTGGTATTTAAAATCAAGAACAATGAGACTGTTATAAGGGGAGTATATAGAATGAGCAGAGCCAAGTACCAAGGGTGAAACCTCGAGGATACAAACATTCAAGGAGCAAACAAAAGAAGAGAAGCCCACGAAGGAGCCTGGAATGGAAAAAGTCCAAGAAATAAGAAAAATAGAAGAGAGATTTGATACATATTCATCAGGGAAGACATTTCAGATTTATCGGTGGCCTCATGAGAGTTTTCAGTGTAATGGTCAGGGCAAAAGTCAGATTGTAACTGTCAGGTAAATAGGAAGGGTGAAAACGTTTAGAGAGTAAGCACAAATCTCTCTTTCAAGTCACTTGGGTTAGAAAAGAAGAAAGGGGGTGGTCGCTAAGGGGCAACCCAAGTTCAAGAAGCCAAAAAAAAAAAAAACCTTTTTAAATATGATGAACAGTTTAAATAGGCTTCTGGGTTTAGGGAAGAGAGCAAATAGACAGTGAGCAGTTGGAAGATTGAGGAAATAGAGGATAATTGACACAACAAGGTCCAAGGAGGGATGAAAGAGTATTGGGACCAAGTGTAGAAAGCAGGGATTTGAACCAGTGGAAGGTTACCTTATCCTCTGAACTAGAAGAGTGTATGCAAGGATACATTCAGAGGTATCAGGGGAGGGGGGAAGGATGTGGAAGTAAAGTATGTGTAGTTATCTTAGTGAAGTAGAAGATGATGTCATCTGCTGAGAAGGATGTGACATTGTTGGGGTCGTGAGCATTGTGACAGCTTGGAAACATAGCTGAGTGAAATAAGAACAAGCTAAGCATGGATGAGTAAGAGATTGAGCAGAATTGATAGCCTCCTTGAGACTAAGGATGAAAATTTATAGTGGCAACAATGTGAAAGCTGATCTCCAATTATGCTCAACAGCTCGGTCATAGAAACATAGGAAATGTAATTTTGAATTGATCCAGTTGATCCTTGTAATGAGGCTGTAGAACAAGGGAAACAAAAAAAGCAGAGATCCAATGTATTGAAAGATAATTAGTGAGAAAGTGGTATGGGTCATGAGCCTTGCTGTCACAGCAGTGTATAGCAGTGAGGCCAAGAGAGGGGTCAAGAAACTATGGTTTTCCTGGGATTGAAGAGTAGAAGTGGTGAGAGCAAAGGCATGAGAGGACTGGAAGAATCAGAGATTGTGGTCATCTTCAGATGACCAGTAATACTGGGAAGCAATTCCACTAGATAATCAGTTCCAGAACATGACCCTTGGATGTGGGTGACCCTGGATGTGAAGAAGGTAAAGAATCGGGTGTATTGTCTAGATGGCTGGTAATGTCACCCAATCTGGTGAGTGAACAAGGGAGATGTTAAAGATAATAAGCCAAGTGCCCTAATCTTGAATAAATGTTACAGAGGGACCAGGAGATTGGTAAGGGAACCTCAGTGTGATATAAACCTCAACAAACAGGGGCTGTTAAACCAGCGGCATTAGGGAGTGATGTTTTATAAATGTCTAGGAGAAGAAATAACACTTTTTGAGTGTCTGCAGTTTGTTAGGCATTGTTTTGAGTGTTTGGTTGGACCATAAGAATTTCCTGATATTTGAGAATTTTGACCTATAAAAATGGCAGTTTCATATTGTTCAACCTCATTCTTTGCATGTATTCATTCTTTCTCACAACGACCTTCTGAAGTAGATTATCTTTTAGCAGCTAAGGAAGCAGAAACATAGAAATAATAAGTAACTTGCCCAAGGTCCTCTGATAAGTAGTAATGCCCAGTTTTTGACTCTGGTGGTCTCACTGTAGAGGCTGCAGTCAGTACCCGCCCCCCCATAGGGAATACCTACCCTACCCTTACTGGCCTTTAAGCCTTAGGGTTCGTGAGGTGTGTGAGACTGTACTCCTCTTGCTTATATAATAAACTCAAATGAATTCTGTATAGGAAATGAACATGTTTCCCTCATTATTCCTGAAGTCTCATACCTACATGCTTTGTGCTTCCCTACCCCTTTCTCTGTATATTTCCCTTCACTCCCAGATCTCCTAATTGCAGAACACTTGATCCACCTCCTTGGCTGATGGAAACCTAGTGTGTTCCTGATTTCCTTGTAGGAGTTTGCTAATGGATAAGCAGGGAAGGGAATGCATATACAATGGTTAGAAGATTTTGGAAAAGATCCAGGAACAAAGTTCATTCAGAAAACAAAGACATTTTATGTTTGAGATGGATCAGAATATTTAAAAAGAAAAAGAAGTAGAGGTTGTGAGAATGATAGAAGTCAAGTCAGAAGCTGGAGTGAGTGAATCTTAAAGGACTTTTTACCACTTTAAACAACTTAAACATTATCCTCTATGCTGTACCCAGCCCGTGAAAGATTTTAAGCAGCAAAAGACCATGAACAAATTAGAGATAAATGTCAACAAGGGTGCAATTAAAGGGGGAAAGATTAGATGAAGAAAGATGAGTTAGGCAGCTGCTGCAGTCATCCACGTGAAGGAATATATGCTTAGCAGTGGTCCTAGCCATGTAACTAAGAAGAGAGGGTGTATTCACAAGGTACTTAACATCAGGAATTGGCAGTTTTGGGTGTCTAAGAGAGTGTGGGGTACTGGAACCAGTAACTGAGATTACCACGCAAGAAACGAAAGCTGATTTGGAAGGAGAGATGGGAAGTCCTCTTTTTTTATATATTGAGTATGAGATGTCTGTAAAATCCAGGTAAAAATATAAGTCTTGGATTCAAGAACCAGGTCTCACAGGAGATGCAGATGAAAACATTTTGGCATTGCTTGATCTATCTGAACCTCACTTATAAAATTGCTACTTCCCCCATCAGTATCTGTCCTATAGCCACTCCTAACCTAAATTACTACAAGAGTGTGGGAACTGTGTCCTAGGTGGGCTATAGCTTTGAGCCAGGACCTTCATCAGTGCCTTACTCTTGGAGTGATGGGAAGGTCTGGGGTAGAGTCTCAGGTACGCACTGACTCTCCAGCTGCTGAGAGCAGCCTTCTCCCTGCAATATCATTCCCACAAAAGGGAGCAGAGTAGCTTCCTAGCATAAATAAACTAATGAATGAATGATCTATCACTTTGGGCCCTCTGAATTTAGGTCATCCTAAAAAACCCCTTTGCAATCTTCTGGTGGGTCTTGTACGAGTAGAATCATATAGACCTAGTTCCTGACCTAAGTATATGTGGCCTAGTGAAAAATGTGAGTTAGGCATAATTAGCACACTGACAGACTGTATATTCAGCAAATGGGTTAAGTGGTTAAGTATCAGTAATATAATCTGGTTAAACTGTAAGTACATATTATCATTAATGAAAAGGACCTGGTTCTGACAAGAAAAGGTAATATTTCAGAGACAAAAAGATATAGACAAATATGCAAAGTATGGAAAAAGATGCCATTCAAACGAATATTTTCATGGGTTTATTAATTCAATAAGGAATAGGAAGAAATTCAGTCTTTGCTTTCCCTTAGGTTGAAATAAAGTTGGCCCAGTGGAATACTCTAGCCCTCTTCATTTGCTGAACTTACTTATATTCCAGGGATTTGCATGTGGAAAACTAATGCCATGACAGGATTACCAGACTGTAAATTCATCAGGAAGTCTGGTGATATCATAAACCGTGAGAAGCCAGTGTCCTGCAGCAGCATCGGAAACCTCCCAGTTTGATTTAGCACTAGTAATCCATTTTATTCCTTTCCATTAGTTATTACAATAATAACAGATTGGCGACACAGTCCCGTTTTCTGCCTCTAGTGCTGTCTACTGCTGGGCACAGCTGCTCCCAGTCATTCTTTCCAGTGTAAATAACGGTTCATGTTTCCACAGGCTGTCGCGAGATCTTTCTGTGCTTGTAAAATAAGCCCATGTCACCACCCTTTTGGAGAAGATTGAAGGTACCAGTGAAGCCAGGGAACTGCGTTAGAAAGCCAGAGTTGCATCCCCTCTCTAGGATATGTTTTTTTGCTTTTGAAGACATTTAGATTGACTGGGTGTTAATGATATGAATTTCCATGAGTGTGGGGCAGGAAAAGTCTATCACTTGCATCTGTCTACACAGGCTTTTTACTTTAGAACTGTTTCTTTCATGTTAGATGTAAATAATGAAGTCCTTTGTTGTGAGAGGGTATGTTATAGGCAGTAAACACTTCAGCAAAGAGCATCTTTTGATCTTCACACCTATGGCAATAAAAGCCAAGAGGCAGAAACAGGCCAGAGAATTTGCAGGAGAAACCACTAAATGCTTTCCTTTTATCTAGTCACAAATTAGGTACAGAATTGTAATAGTAATGGATGGATGACAATTTTTAAGAAAAATGAAGGGCAAAATGGGACTACCTATTAAAAAAAAAAGAAGAAAAAGGCTGAAGTTTGAGGGCACCTGGATGGCTCAGTCAGCTAAGCATCTGCCTCCGGCTCAGATCATGACCATAGGGCCCTAGAGCCCCTCATCACATCCAACTCTGCTCAGCGGGAAGCCTGCTTCTGCCTCTCTCTCTGCTGCTCCCTTTACTTGTGCTTTCTCATTCTCACTCTCTCTCTCAAATAAATAAATTTTTTTTTTTTTAAAGCTAAAGTTTGGATTTCAAGATCTGTTTAGAACTCAGTGAATTCTGGGAGAAATTGGAGACTTATGTAAACACAGCATAAAGAAAATGAATAAAAATGTTTCTCTTCTTGTGATCTCTATAAGGAATTAGTGGATGTCTTAAAAACTTTTAAATACTTTTTTGAGAATTCATTTTTAATAAGCAGTCAGTAGGTTAACAATGATTTTTTTTGTAAATGCAAAAAAATTATTTGAAAAACAGGTTTGGGCGCCTGGGTGGCTCAGTGGGTTAAGCCGCTGCCTTCGGCTCAGGTCATGATCTCAGAGTCCTGGGATCGAGTCCCGCATCGGGCTCTCTGCTCAGCGGAGAGCCTGCTTCCCTCTCTCTCTCTGCCTGCCTCTCCATCTACTTGTGATTTCTCTCTGTCAAATAAATAAATAAAATCTTTAAAAAAAAAAAAAAAAAAAAAAAAAACAGGTTTGTTTTAAAACCTTAATTCTGTAAATCCCATTTCAATATGAGTGTTAACTGAGTCACTCCAAATATTGAACTATATGTTCATTTATATAAAACAAATCTAAAATATACAGGTCTAAATACGTATGCAAATTTTTTTTGCTTATTTTAACATTTTATTTTTATTTATTATTTTTTTAAAAGATTTTATTTATTTATTTGGCAGAAAGAGAAATCACAAGTAGACAGAGAGGCAGGCAGAGAGAGAGGGAGAGGCAGGCTCCTCGCTGAGCAGAGAGCCCGATGCGGGACTTGATCCCAGGACCCTGAGATCATGACCTGAGCCGAAGGCAGAGGTTTAACCCACTGAGCCAGCCAGGTGCCCCTTTATTTTATTTTTTTTTTTTTAGATTTTTATTTTTATTTTTTTAAAGATTTTATTTATGGGACACCTTGGTGGCTTAGCCCGTTAAGCAGTGCCTACAGTCAGCTTACTTACTTACAGCCTACTCGATCCTGGGATCGAGTCCTGTATGGGGCACATAGCTCAGCAGGGAGCTTGCTTCTCCCTCTGCCTGCTACTCCCTACTTTTGCACCATCTCTCTCTCTCTCTGATTAAAAAAAGTTTTAATTAAAGATTTTATTTATTTATTTATTTATTCTTTTGAGAGAAAGAGAGAGAGGGAGGGAGGGAGCACACGAGCAAGAACATGAGTGGGGGCCAGAGCAGAGGGAGAGGAACAAGCTGACTCCACACTGAGCACAGAGCCCAAAGCAGGGCTCAATCTCACAACCCTGAGATCATGACCTGAACTGAAATCAAGAGTCAGACATTTAACCCACTGAGCCACTTTGGCACCCATTTTATTTAGTTTTTTTAGTTTTTTGTGGGTTTTGGTTTTTGTTTTTGTTTTTGAGTGTACTGAACTGACAATGTTACATTAATTTCAGGCATTATTTTGACATTTTAAATCCTATTGCCAGATCTTATTGTTAGACATTTAATGGCTCCTTAATTATATAGAACTTACAAACATCTCTGCTTCCAGTCTTACAGAATTCATACTCAAATCCTGTAGGTAAATAATAGACTGAAATCAGCACCCCTCCCCCATCATGGTTAGGAGAATAATGGACACACTACACACATGATAAGAGAGAAATGCATTTGCACTTAAACTAACCCTGTTTATGTGTACATCCTTCCCCAGTCTGGGTAGTAGTGAGAAAGGCAGAAATTTTGGATGCAGGCCTCCTGTCAAATGTTTAGTACCTCTTTTCTTAGCCATTCCCCCCCACCAGGAAGGGGCCCACAGATTTGCTCTAAAGTTTAGCTGTCCTTGATTAATAATGTACAATTGATAAATAACTTGTAAAAGAGTCTACATAGTTTACAATTGTATTTTATCCCAGTTTTTGTGGTCTACAGTTCCAAATAGCTGGCTGAATAGTTCTGTGATAAAAGGAAATCTGAAACTATGTACCATATTCTTTCCAAGCTTAAGACCAAGAAGGTTCTCTGAATATTTTTCAGAAACAGATTGGGGAACTGGGTTCCATTTTAATGGCCTTTTAATTTGAAAGTTAAATTCAATCCTTCTAATTGCTTGTAGGTATTGGACAATATGAATATTTCCATTGGATGATATGGAGAGGACAATTTATCATTGAAAGACTTGTCATTTTTATCTTAGCTGAATTGGGTGCCAGTATATACAGTTTGTGCTTTCATGCACAAGTTGATTTATTATGGTGTGGACCTGCAGTTTTTAGTGGGCTTCATAAAGCTGGATATTTCTTTGTAACTTTAGTAAAGGCTTTTTTTTTTTTTTTTTTTTTTTTTGCCTTATTGACTTTAAGGCTAACACTGTCAGGTCAACAAGTTAGAAAGCAAGAGTAAAAACCCAAATTAGAAAGAAGGAGCCTATCATTTTATGACATATAATTAAAATCCATTCAGTTGAAGATTATAACTTAGCCCTCAGGAGGCAAGATGAACTAACAATGAGTGCATGAAGCAAGCTTCAATGAGATAGACAATGAACATTTCAGTGTTCTCTTTTCCACCTCTGGGCATGGACTCAGGTGTCTGGCACACCTGGGTGGATTCAGCTCTACCAGTTCCTAACTCTGTAAACATGAAAGTGTTCTTTAAACTTTTTGAATGTGCAAAACCAGAAAATAGTAGCAGCCTCACAGGTTTGTTAAGACAAGCCCTTGAGATAAGAGCAACAATCAGTAGTTACAATCAATAATATTGAATGTCTGGTAATAGTCCAGGAACTGTGCTGAACATCTTAGATGATCTCCGTTAAGCCAGTGAAGCACTTTTTTTACTTAGCAGACTTTCAGGTTCCACCTGCTTCTGCTCTTCGCCATTCCAAGTTTGCCAGATGCCTTAAATGAAAGTGATTTCTCTTATTTGTTCATTTATTACTTTACCCATTTATGTGTGCATCTATCCAACAAATGCATAATGAATTCCTTCTAGTTCCAGGAACCATTCTAAGTACTGGAGATATAGCAGTGCATTACCAAAAGAGAGAGTCTCTGCTGTTGGACATTCTAGTTCAGGAGACTGACAATGGACAGGCAAATAAATTTTTTTAAAAGTGTATAATATTTCATGTAGTAATAAGTGCTATGAAAAAAAAATGGGAATAAGCCAATAGAGGGTGACCCCAGTACCAGGGGACACAGAGGAAGAGAGAGTTCTATTTTAGATAGAATAATCTAGGGAAAGAGACATTTCAGCATTCCTGAGTATATTCATGTCATGCCATAACAAAAGTAACATTCTTACTCAGATGTGCAAGTCACATATACAGTGAGTTGTAGAAAGAAAATTGTAAAAAATCAACATATGTTATTGCATATTTCCTTTGGGCTAGCAAGCAAACAGTAATACGGTATCTTAATAGGTATAAAGCTTTTAGAAAGTAGAACTTAGTAAGGCTATATAAATATGTGCTACCGTTGGTCTATTTAAAGAGAGTAAAAAGATCCTGTGACCTACATATACTACACATTTCTGCTTGTAACTAAACAGCAATCATATAGAAATTATATGTAAAGATAGAAGTGGATGGTGATATGATGATGTTGTTAGATGATTTGGGTAAATTTTTAAGCTGTATCCAAAACAAATATATTGACACCATGAACTTTGGAACAGTAACTCCACAAGGGAACTACAGCAAGATTACTAGATTGCTGGGTCTAGGCTTTACTCCAAAAAAATAATAAGAGTCTCAGACAGTGGTTTTCTTTTAGCACTTTAAAGATGTCACTTCTTTGTCTTCTGACTTGCATAATTTATGGCAGAAAGCTTGCTACAATTCTTACCTTTGTTCCTCCTTATACAATGTGTCTTTTCCTTTTCTTTCTTTTTCTGACTGCCTTCAGATTTCCTCATTATTTTTAGTTTTCAGTAGTTTGAATATATTATTTTTTTGTTGTTTATCCTACTCAGGGTTCTCTGGGTTTCTTGGACTTGTGGCTAATGTCTTTAATTGTTTTTTGGAAAAATTTTGACCATTGTTCCTTCAAACGTTTCTTCTGTCTTGTTCTTGTCTGTTCAGAGGTTTTCTTTGGTTTCCCACCCTGTCCCCATCTTTCTCATCAGAACTTGGTGGAAATCCTAGGAAGAGAGTCTGTAAGTAGGTTTGAACACCCTTGCAATTGTAGCTTGTAAGAATCCTGTATTTTCATTCTAACCTGCAGTTGTCCTTTAGCAATATCTTAAATATTTAGCAGAATTCTTAGCTGCTTATAATGGCTGATGTCTCTTGCTCTGTGTCCTACCACAGGTGAGCCAGTACACAGGTTCCAAATTTCTTTGCAAGATCCTAAGACTTCAGGCTATTTAGCCTGTGAACTCAGCTCTCTGGGCTTAAGGAATATTGTGTTTTATATTTTATTTTATATTTTATTCACGTTTTTCTTCTTTTTAGGATGTGGCATTCTTTCCAGCTTTCTATATGCTAGGTGGAATCAGAATTCTAGTCTGGTGATTTTTAAACTGTTCTATTGAGGGGTGGCTAGGTGGCTCAGTTGGTTGAGCATCCAACTATTGATTTCAGCTCAGGTCATGATCTCAGGGTGTGAGATCAAGCCCAGCATCAAGCTCAGCACTCAGCAGGGGGTCTGCTTGAGATTTTTCTCTCTCTTCATCTGCCCTTTCCCCAACTCGCATTCTACCTTTCAAACTGTTCTAAGAAGTGCTTCAGGAGTTCTATAACATGTGGTTAAAATTTTATTTTACAAATATTTTACCTGTTTAGAAATTTTAATAAATCATTAAAATGTCTTACATACTGAAGGTATCACATTTGAGAGCTACCAATTTAAATAACTATGTTTTATTAATTTGTTATGTTGGGGGTTTTTTGGATCTCATGAAGTCTGTCACCACTTCACATTATCTTTAAACTTGAATGCCAGCATAAACTTGAATAGGAAGGGTGTGGCTCTGCATACCCAAATACAGCCCCATGTGTATCCATACATGTAAAATTGCAAAAGCAAAAGTCACTGTTGGCAAGCACAAATACACAGCAGTCAATTAAATATCAGGCAGTATCAATAACACCTACCTTCACAGCACACCAGTTACTTATGCAATAATAAGTGGATGGCTACTACTATGCTACACTATGACATTACAGTATAAGCACATATTGTTCTTTTCTTGATTTATATATACATGTTAGCAGTTTTTAAATATCTATAATAATTCTACTTTGAGGCAAAAAAAAAAAAAAAGCCTTGCTATACGTTTCAAGATTTTCAGTTAATTAGATTTGCTTTTTTAAAAAAGCCTTTGTTTTTTTAAGAGTGAAAACTGCCTTAATCTGTTTTAAATAAACAGGTTTTGCATAACGTTTGGTTTTCAAGAAAGAATTCCACTGCCAAAATATACATGCCCTTACCCTAGCCTCCAAAATAAATTTAATTTTCACTGGCTTAGTAGAAAGAATAATAACAATAAAAATAAAAATGGCAAACACTTAAACAGAACTTACAACAATTCACATACTTTTCTAGGAATTTTACATATATATTATTTAATTTAATCCTTATATCAAACCTATGAAGTAAGTACTGTTATCATCCTCATCAGTCAGATAAAGGGAATAGGCATGTGATATATGTGAGAGCACGTAGTAGAAGTCAAACCTAGGCATTCTGGTTCTAGAGTGTGGGTTTCTCACTATGAACTATGAACTATACTGGTAGAATGTTAAAGTGAAAGTCTGATTTCATTGTGAAAATGTCTTTCTTTTTCCTATACAATATATCTCTCTCCCTTTCTCTTCCTTTTCTCCTCCCCACCCCATCTCTGTCTCTCAGTCTCTCTCCTTTTCTCTAGCTGTACTTCCATTTCTCCACTTGTGGATGAAGTGATAAATGTGTCAGTTACCCTTCAGCATACAATGATATTTAGTAAGTTAACTACTTTCAGAAGTATTTAAGGGTCAGAAAATAAAGGACAAACAACCGTAGCTTAATTGTTGAAAATAGCTGGGTTTGGGTCTGTTCCTATTTTCTTTTTGAGTGGATTTAAGATACTGTGTTTATCAACAGTCTTATCCTACTATCTCCACTTGCTACTGTGACATTTTCACTTTATTCTTCCTTGAACAGATTCTCCTAGGTGGCACAGACCAGGAGATTAAGTAGCTTAATACATGGCCTCCTGCTTGTATGCATTCTCAGGTCTTGATGCTCACAATTGAGGTGTTGTGTGTGCTTAAATGACAGTCATAATCTTTGCTTTAAAAGAAAAGCCCGTAATGGATAGTATTTAATTTTAATGATTATTATTTGGGGCTTGGGCTTTTTTAATGAAAAATTAATATTTCTACGATGAAGAAATTAAGCAAAGTGACTTATTTTTTTATGTTAAAGCAGCGTTTTAGAAAAGTCAAGTTATTGAGAATTATATTAAATCAAACCCTTAGGAACTGGAACTTGAAAGGACTTTAAAATTACTCACTTTTGAGGTATGCCTATTGGTTTTATTTTTGCTAAACATGGAAGAATGGAAAGGAGAGAAAGCCACGCTGCATCTAACGCTATCATGTATTCTCTCTGTAGTCTCAGGTATCTTTATTTGGTCTACCCAGATATAAAACATTACGAAGTAGTAAAAAATGGACACTTTCCTAGAAAGCCATATTTTGCCAAAAACACATTTGAGGGGTGCCAGTGTAGCTTAGTCAGTTAAGCATCCAATTCCCGATTTTGGCTCAGGTCATGATCTAAGGGTGGTGAGACTGACTGAGCCTCACACTGGGCTCCATGCTCAGTGGGGAGTCTGCTTGGGATTCTCTCTCTCTCCCCCGTGCCCTGCCTCCCCTATGCTCACGCTCTAAATAAATAAATAAATAAATAAAATCTTAAACACACACACACACACTTGAAATTTTCCTGTCTTAAGAGACCAGATCTGTGAGCTTATAGTTCTTAAGGACTAGGTAATATTTAATATTAAGTAATATTTTTGTAAGAAGATTTTATTTTTTTAAGATTTTATTTATTTATTTGAGAGAGAGAACATGAGCGAGGAGAAGGTCAGAGAGAGAAGCAGACTCCCCGTGGAGCTGGGAGCCCGACGTGGGACTCCATCCCAGGACTCCGGGATCACGACCTGAGCTGAAGGCAGTCGTCCAACCAACTGAGCCACCCAGGCATCCCAGAAGATTTTATTTTTAAGTAATCTCTATACCCAACATGGGGTTTGAACTTGCAACCCTGAGATCAAGAGTCCCCTGCTCCACTCCCTGAGCCAACCAGAAACCTCTAGGTGGTAGTATTAAACATAAATATATACTTAGAAAAATCATATTTCTTTCTAAGAGTGGCCCTCATTATTTAGTATATATAGCATAAATTGAAGACATTCTCTATACATATTTAAGAAACTTTACTTTTTTCATAATTTGACAGTTTTTGGCCTTTTTGTTGGCTATTATTTTCCATAGGAAAATTTTGCTGATTTTTTCCTCCAAGTAATGATTGAGAAACCTAACCACATTGTGCAACCTTGTTAAATGAATGAAAAATGTGAATATTTTCATGATAGTGTGATTTGTTACTATAGAGCATTTCAGAATTACTGGTGCCAAATACTAAAACCTGTGTCAGTTTGAGATAAGAGCAGTATACATAGAATCTATTACTTCTGGTGAGCTTCTCCAAAAGTCATTTTCTAATTGGTTTGAGAACACCAAAGAAAGTGATCCTGTTGAGTTTGCTGATGAAGTGGAGACCAGTATAAGTTGCCATAATGACCTGAGTCCAGGAAAGCCAGAGACTGGACCTCCTGAGTTGAGATTAAATGTTTACCAGGGCCCCTATATCTTTTATCCCAATCAACAGATGTCAAGAGAGATAGTTAAATGTTGAGATTTTCTGCTATATCTTGCTTCTTGATAGAACAGCATGGGCACTGGCATAGAGGGATGAAGCAACCTGGCATGAACTGTACCCTCCCATTCTGTTGTAAGGATCACAGGGCTAAAGGAGCAGGTGGGCACCATAGCATGGAAAGAAAGTCTGTCACACAATGTGATTGACCATCCCAGAGTCAATGGAAAACCAGAGAACAGATTTGAACCAAGAAATAACATAACATGAGTGGCTTCACATTTTTTGAAGGTCCTTCCAGCAGCTGAGTGGAGGGTAAATTAGAGACATCTGAGGCAGGGGGAACAAATTAAAGGTATGTTGCCATCGTTCAGTGTGATATGAGGAAGGTCTATAGGCCATGCAAGTGGGGTCAGAAAGAAGTTGGATGGATTGAATATAGGAGATGAAGAAAGATTGTAAATATGCCTAAATGATTTGTTTTTATAAGCCTTTGAAAGGAATAAAATTCTTTGGTGTCCCCATGGAATACATTTCAACAACAAAATTGTTGATTTTAGCATAGAGATCCTAAAGTGTATAGCAAAAATAATAAAATACGTTAACCAAGCTATTTAACTTCCACGTTTTATCAGAAAAATAATAGATTGGAAGCTTTTGAAGGAGCATGACACTGCTGCAAGACTGCTGAATGGGTTTCTTTATGGACCAGTTAACATATTTTGTTTGATGGCTTAATCCTAGCCAGTCATTTATAAATGTGGGTAGAATAAGGAGGAAACCATTACTAGAAAGCCAGTTCAAAAAGTACATAATATACATATATACATCATTAACTAAAAGAAAAAAAACCTGCAAGAAAAATAGAGGCCAACTTTCCATGTGCAAATTATTATGTCAGCTGGTCCTCTTTAAGATTACTATTTCATTTTGAAGTCCCTCATAATTCTACCTAAAGTCATTCATTACATAAAATAAGAGATGGACAGTTAAAAAGAAAGCACATTTTTTAAACCTACCTCTGGAAAATATTAGAAATAAATTCTTAATAGTAAAGTATTTAGAATTCATATACTCAGAATAGTATGTCAACATAAAATGTCATCTTCAGTAATTCCCTTGTGGAAACAAAATAAAAATTCTCAAATCTTATCATTTCCTAGAAACTATGTAAGATGAGAAAAAACTAAAAATGACCCAAAATTCCACTGTGTTCTCTCTTTATGGCCATCTTTTGAGGCGATGCTAAAAAGGCTCTTGATTTAGAGCTCAAAGGTAAAAGATGCTAATCAGATTCCTGAGGGTGGGAAGATTCTAAAGGTATTATATCTCATTCACTTCTCTAATTGAATAATTTCTGTGTGGGAACTGAAGTTCAAGGTGATGAGCCAGCCTTAGAGTCTGGGGGTTCATAAATAGAAATGGTTTGTTTTTCTTTCCCTGATTTTTTTTTTTAGCTCAATCTCATGGGAAACAAGAATAAATCCTTTCTTCATGAAAATTCCTTGGAAAATGGTAGTGTTTTTAAAAGAAAAAAATTAAACCTGTCATTTTGGGGGAGTTATATATCATCTATACACATTTGTATGACTACAAAAGTCATTCTAATACTGTTCGCTTTTTTTTCTTGCAACCAACATTTATGGAACAAAGACAATATTCATACACCTGGTCTAGTGCTATGGAGATATAAAGATGAATGGGATGTGGTCTTTCCCAGCCCTGAAAGAGGGCATAGTTCAGTTGAGAGACAAGGTAAGTCCACAAATAACTATAATAAGAGTTGAATTTGTCTAGTGCCCTCCCCCACCAGAAGAAAGAGATACAAAGAAGGAGGTAGAAAACTCATTTGTGATTAAGAGAATTTGGAACATTATTTTAAAGATAATGGCATTTCAGTTGAGCCTGAAAGAATGGATAGGAATTGTTAAAACAGCATTGTAGGATAGATTACTGAGTGAAGATTACTTAAAAGTTGTAAGGCAGAGGATAACTCTTAGAAATAATGAGAAGCCTACTTTAGTTGAAGCAGTAAGGGTTATTGAGTGAGACTTATAGTACCCTAGAGCTTTGGAGGTCTTTGGCATTTACTGGACCCTCAGAGCAACTCAGCTAAATGGTTAGGATTCTAGGAGCTAGAGCCAAATTGCCTGGGCTTGAGACCTGGTGCTACTAAATTTTAGCTGTGTGGCTTTGAACAACTTATTTAACCTCTCTATCTGAGCTTGCTCATCCATGATATCTGAAACTCTTACATTAGGTTTTTTGAAATTCAGAAGTTTTCAGTTTTTAGAAAGATTATATTGTACAATAATCAGATGTGTTAGAAAAGCTCCCCAACAAGGTTTTAGGCAGTGTCTCATAAACAGCACATTTGTATTTCCACAGAAGGTGATATGAGAGTTTATAAGTGAAATAAAAATGACAGATATTCTTTTTCAGATTTTATCCAAATGAATCTGTTACAAACTTATTTTTAAAACTACTGGATTTCACTACTTTTTCAGTAGATTTTTGGAATTGTACGTAAGGGATTTGGGGGCTTATAATAGTACCATTCTTGTAAGATTGGTACGAGAAGGCCACAGCAGTTTATGCATGGAGCTTGCACTATGCCTGAAGCTCTGTAAGTATTCATTGTTATTCTTTATGCATTATTGGGTACGAGTGACATGAGACAGAAAGTGACTTGTCAACCTCTCTAGCAATTCAGCAGTAGACCAGGATAGGAACTTCCCAGGCCAATGCCTCTTTCTTAGCCATACTAGACTACAGTCCAGTGGTAGAAAGCATTCAATACTGGCTAAGTGCTGTGTATCCTTTCAGCCAAATGAGGTATAATGAATTTTGGTAGAATAGTGAGAAGGAGGAGATACTGGGCTTGCTAATGAGATATAGGGGTTAGGGACACGGGGCAGAGATGATCCCAAGAATTCAAGAACAAATGATCTCTTCCATTTGTGTGGGTACATACACCCCACACTGTGAAAACATTACCCCTACATTGTACTGATGAGCCTCACAAGGACTGTATGTTGAGGTATGGTTCTTGTAGCTTTTTGATAGCTGACCCTAGTTCTTTCACACTTCTTTGCTTTTAATCATCCTGCCTCCACTGCCTCCCAGCTCTAGCCTCCTAACAAACTCCTGCTTAATCCTCAGGACTAAGCTGAATTTACCTCTTCAGTTAAGTCTTCCTTAAAGTAATTAGGAAGAGTCAAACCCTCTTCCTTCAGCCTTCTTTGGTGCGAGTATCTGTCACAGCATTGACAGGTTGCTTTAGCTCCTCATCTGTATATTCTGTCTCCCTACTCATTCTCATTAGTATTCTGAGCACCCACAATGACACATAGTTGGCATTTAGTACAGATTTAATGAATATAGGAATCCACATTTTACAAGTGGAAAATTTGGAGTGTTTCAATAGACTGTTCAACACTGTGCAGTTTAGTTGGAATTGGGAGTTAAACCAGATCTGCCTGATTCCAAATTCCTTGTTATTTTCTCATCTTCCTTCTGTAGAAGAAAAAGTGTGTATAGGTGTTTATTTACACATGCGTGGGGACTAAATACTAGTGAAAGCCCAGGCATAATGATTTTTGTATTGTATTTTTCTGACAAATACAATATGTTCTGTCAGCCCTTTATAAATATATATAAATAAAAGTTGGCATTTTTTGGATGGTTGTTAAATAGTCTTATTGTTTCTGTAAACCTAATAATGGTGGTTGGCTTAAAACAATATGGAGAGATGGAAAGAAGTTGGTAAAAATCACCCAATATCCACTACACAGAAACAACCTCCAGTAGGATGTTAATGAGTTTCATTCTAGGTATTTCTCATGCATTCTAGACCATGTTTGCAGAGCACTGTTCATTTACATGACTCTTAATGCCATATGTAGCATTTCATAGAATGATCCTTCCTCATTTTTCAAAAATGTGTTTACAAAATTTGTGATGACAATTGAACAGCCCAACCCTATGAAATGGTAATTTATACTGTAATGAAAAATAAATAAATCCATGTATTATGGGCTTTTAGCTGAAGGCATATGTGTTAAGCATGTTTTTTACATCAAAGTATTATATAGAATGTTGTATGAGACTGTATAGCACAGATTGTTTTGAAGTACCCCCACATTAGCTATGCTTTTGTACCCACTCTACGAATATGAGGGAAGATGCTGGTTTTTGTCCCTTAGGAATGGTAAACACAATAATGAACATATCAAGAATGCATTGTTTTTTTCAGAGGATTCAGAGCTTTTGTACAGCCATTACGTCACTTGCCTGTAGTGCCTTTTGAAAAGAATTTCTCATGGACATTGTTTTCTAACTTCTCTGAATTATTGGAGTAGCCAAGACAGGTGTAGAGAAATTGAAGCATCACATTGTTTACCTAGAATCTCCATTCCCAACTGTTCAAACCAAAATTCCATGTGATTCTACAGTAGTCCTGAGAAGAGTTGAAATCAGAGGATGAAAGCATTGATGAATAGCCTATGTGATGGGATGATTTTAGAATGTAGAATAACTTGCCAAAAGAAGTGAGAACATGGATTTGACCTGAAAACAGGCTGGAGGAAGGTAAGAGAGGAAAAAAACAAAAACAAAACAAACAACAACAAAAACGCCTATACTACATGATATAAATCAGTTATCTAATAGATTTTCTTTTATTGTTGGTTAATCTCTTGATCTCTGTGACATGTTAATCAGCATGAAAAAAGGATGTGTGTGTGTCTGTATATGTGTGTGTGTTCAGTACAAAGCACATGGTAAAATAAAACAAGCTGATATGAAATAATTGATCTATATTTCTGCTTGGCTTAAGCAGGTTTTTTTTAAAGATTTTATTTATTTATGTATTTATTTATTTGAGAGAAAGAGAGGGCACATGCACAAGCCAGGGGAGTGGCCAGGGGGGAGGGAGAGGGACAAGCAGACTCCCGTGCTAAGCATAGAGCATGGGGGCCCTATCTCAGGACCCTGAGATCATTACTTGAGCGGAAACTTAAGATTCCTGAGCTAAACTGACTGAGCCACCCAGGCGCCCCTTAAGCAGATTTTTTTTAAGTGAAATTGGAATGTGACTGTTTCAGAGCCAAAAATGCATTTTTTGAGTACAATTTTACTAGTAGCAATTCATTTATCTATTATGTAGAATGTCTTGTCAAACCAAATTAAAGGTTATATTTTGTCTTCTCCATAAGCAATCTAGAGCCAAGAATGAAAACCACATAATATATTTTTAGGATTAAACCATTTATTACTGATAGATAATGGCAGAGCAGAAACAGTAGGCACCAGTTAGTCTGCATTAGCTCATGAGCCCTGGATAACTTTTTTGTGAACTCTAAAGATTCATGAAATTCTATTACTTGCATTAACTTTCTGATAAGTTTCTGATGTGGTCAGTTGCCCTCTATCCCTGGTCACTGCAAGTCCTTCTGCACACTACAAAGGGGCTTCTATTCTCAGAGGATCTTTGCTAAGAATTTCCCCTTTAGGGTGTTTTTTAGAAAGAATGAGCACCTTAGCCAAATAAACTAAGCCTCCTCTCAGGCCAACCACTTAAACCACTGTGGGGGAAGGATCCCTTCATGTAGAAAGGAAAGTTGTGTGGTAAGAAGAATAGAAAAACCTGTTTTTTACTCAGAATCCTGCCTGATTAAGAAGCTAAGTATATGACAAAATCAAGAATCATATACACAGCTAATATTTACTGAGGACATTCTATGTTGTCAAACACCAACCCAAAGCACAGTGTACAGAATAAAAATTAAAATAGTCTCATAATTCTATGCATCTATGAAATAATACATTTAAATCTGGGATACCATATCTTAAAAGAAATATTTAAGAAATAGATGACCATAGTGATAAGGAATTAGGACAGATGGGATTCCAGAGTTAAGTAAGTTGAGGACACTGCTCTTGGAAGAAAAGATTTAGTGGGAGCAAGGTAAATCTTGTTAAATAAAAATATTCGGGGCGCCTGGGTGGCTCGGTGGGTTAAGCCTCTGCCTTCGGCTCAGGTCATGATCTCAGAGTTCTGGGATCAAGTCCCGCATCGGGCTCTCTGCTCGGCAGGGAGCCTGCTTCCCTCTCTCTCTCTCTCTCTCTCTCTCTCTCTCTCTCTCTCTGTGCCTACTTGTCATCTCTCTCTGTTAAATAAACAAAATTTAAAAAAAAAAAAAACTTAATTTAAAAAAAAATATATTCGAAGGTTTTTGCCTATGAGGAAGTTATAGGGGAAAGGGATGCAGGACAAATGTAATTAAAAATAACAAATTTAAATGTCTTTTTTTTTTTTAAGATTTGTTTATTTTGAAAGAGAGAGCACATGCGGTGGGGAGTGGGGTGAGCAGAGGGAAAAAATCTCAGATAGATTCCCTGCTGAGTGCAGAGCCTGATGGATATAAAGCTCCATCTCATGACCCTGAAATCATGACCTGAGCCAAAATCACGAGTCAGATGCTTAACTGACTGAGCCATCCAGATGCCCCAAATATGTCATTTAAAAAAAAAAAAAGACTACCAAAAGTAAAGCTCAGTAAGACTTGGGTTAATTAGAATAAAGAGAGGATTCAGTGAGAAATCATCCTAGGGGGGGTCATAGTTTCAAAACAAGGTTGAGAAACACTGTTTCAGAGCTCCAAAAATGGAATCAGTTGTCTAGTAAGATAATCTCAAGTCTCAAGAAAGTGAGTTAGCGGGGGCCGGAGTGGCTCACTTGGTTAAGAAAGTGAAGTAGCCAAACCATACTTTTTAAAATAAGTCTGAATTTTCTCTAATCATAAGAAGATCTTTGTTTCAGAGGTCATTTCTAAAGTCCTATTGCATATATCCATGAAGCACATTGAAAGCTATTCTCATATGACCTCATAAAACACAGTTGGCACATGGGCCAAAGTCAGTAGCAAGCAATGTATTCACAGATGAATTGATTGCGATGAGACATTGGAATTTCTTTCATATGTGTTTTTAAGTTTTATAAGAGTCTATAGGGTAGAAAATTTAAATCATTTTTATTTTAATAAGAACCAAATATCCCAAATTATTGAAACTATAAGATGTAAAGGTAACTTACAGCAACAGGATGGTTGATAAATGGTGTCCATGTATCAGTATGTAAATTGGTTGTGATACATCTTTATCAGATGGTTTTTCATGAAGCTTCCTACATTAAAAATATTCCATTGTCATAATGATATACCACAGTAAAATAGAGAGAGTAATGATATCGCTTAGTGGCTTTTATACCTTTTAAAAGAGAAGAAGTTGTTATTTTTAACAACACAATTTGAGAAGTGCTCATTAAGGTTAGTCTTTCTAAAAATTCCTAGTGAAAGAAAACAGGAGAGTAGCTACATGAATTGCAGAACGTATTTGAGTTTTGTTGATTAGTATGTTTACATTTTTCTAATTGAGATGTTAGTTTGTCAAGAGAGGAATTACAGGTAGCAGATGGAAAGGGAGAGAAATTGGCTGAGAAAATGAAGTGGTGATGGATATGGGCCCAAGAACTCTAATAACAAGGAGAATGGTTCTTCCTCTAGTTAGGTGGTTGTCATTGGGTTACCTTTGCCCTGCAGAGTACATTTGGCAACTCTTGTGACAGTTTTGGTTATCACAACAGGGTTGGTTGGTGCTGTGACGTTTGGTGAATAGAAAGGCCAGGGATGCTGCTACACATCCTACAATGCACAGGACACCCCCCACAACAGAGGATTATCCAGTCCAAAATGTGTGTAGTACCATGGTTGAGAAATCCTGATCTAGTTGTCAGTGTAACATTGTATTGGGGGTACTGTACAAAGAAATACGTAGGTATAAGAGATTTAAAGAAGCTTGAGCCCTATAGCCTTAATCTTATTAAAGTAGAAAGCCACATGGCCTACAGTTCTAACACTTCTTTATTTAAATGAATCAAAAGTCAGAATTGGAGTGCCTGGCTGGCTCAGTCAGCAGAGCATGTAACTCTTGATCTCAGGGATTTAAATTCAAGCCCCACATTGGGCATAGAGATTACTTAAAAATAAAATCCTTAAAAAAAAGTAAGTCAGGGGGCGCCTGGGTGGCTCAGTGGTTAAAGCCTCTGCCTTCAGCTCAGGTCATGATCCCAAGGTCCTGGGATCGAGCCCCGCATCGGGCTCTCTGCTCAGCAGGGAGCCTGCCTCCTCCTCCTCTCTCTCTCTCTCTCTCTCTCTGCCTGCCTCTCTGCCTACTTGTGATCTGTCTGTCAAATAAATAAAAATCTTAAAAAAAAAAATAAGTCAGAATTAGTTTAGCACCATCTTAAGAGCTCAGTTTATTTTCTTCATGGGTGCATATAATAAAAGTATTTTGAAATTCCATTTTAAATTGTGTGCATATGCCCAATGAACAAGTCAGCAAAAATGCTTTTGTTAACTTAAAAATAAAACTGTAGCAGTAAATATTTCATTAACTTATCTGGCAAACAATAATGCACATAGTTTTAAAACAGAGCTGCCAATCTCTCATCCTGTTGGATTCTTAAAAGATTTTGAGACTGGTATTCTTCCAGGCCATTATTCTGTTTCTGAGGCATACCTATCTTTTGCTAATCAGATTAAAATAAAAAGAGAGCTGGTATACCAGAATACAGAGATAAGCTGTAATTTCATTGTTAGTCAATACACGCTTCATAATAATCTTGTTTTTACTTGTTCTATTTCAACAACTTTTTTATTTTATAATAAATGAATAAAAACTTAAGGAATTATTGTGAGATCTTTCATTTTAATCCAAGCTATACTTGTTTTTAGAAGTCTGAAATTTCAGTCCTCTGAGTTTTTCTTATAAAAAAAAGCTTTGTTTTATTTTTTTTTAAGATTTTATTTATTTACTTGAGAGAGAGGGAGAGAGCAAAAGCAGGGGGAGCAGCAGAAGGAGAAAGAGAAGCAGGCTATCCACTGAGCAGGAATCCGATGCGGGGCTCCAATCCCAGATCCCTGGGATCATGACCTCAGTGATGTTAATGGACTGAGCCTCCCAGGGACTGGATCAAGCCCAACATCAGGAGCCTGCTTCTCCCTCTCCTCCCTGCTTAGGCTCTGTCTTGCTATCTCTGTCTCTGTCTCTGTCTCTGTCTCTCTCTCTCTCTCTCAGATAAATAAACAAACAAATACACAAAATCCATTTCCAGGGGCACCAGGGTGGCTCAGTCGAATAATCGTCCAACTTTTGATTTCTGTTCAGGTCATAATCTTGGATTTGCAGGATCAAGCCCTGTGACCAGCTCCATGTTCAGGATAGAGTTTGCTTGTCCTTCTCCCTCTGCTCCTCCCCCCACCTGCATACACTGTCTCTCTCTCTCATAGCCAAATAAATAAATAAAATCTTTAAAGAAATAAAAGCCATATCTAAAGTCATATTGCACATTTTTTTAGTACAGTTCTGACTTGCAGCTACGTGATACAAACAAACAAAAATTCTTTCTATTTGCTTCCTCTAAACATGAAAAAGTGGAATTGTGTAGACTGCCTCTATAGTTTTTACAGAAACATCTGTTATAATATAACACATTAACTCCCACCATTGACCAGTTAGTTGTTCTTGGGACCAGTTCTTCCATTTTGTGATTTGTGCCTTGGTCCTAATTCTGTCCGGGGCCTTCATTCTCCTGGCTTCTATCTTGATTTCTATTAAAACTTGTTTCAGAGTATCAAGTAATTGGGAACTCTCTGTGTTTCTAAATATCTATATGGAATTGTTAGAAGTGTGGTGTAGCTGTGTTTATACAGAGCAGGTACATTTTCTCATGGATTACAAAGGAAAAATTGGGATTTTTTTTCCTCAACAAATCAGTCTAAAATCAGAGAAAACTAGCTTAATGTTTAGCTAGTGATTCACACTACATAGAACACTTTCATAAATGTTTTCTTATTTGGATCTTACAATAACTGTATGAAGGGAGTATTATTATTATCTTGGAGATAAATGAACTATAAATTTAAGTGAGATTTATGACTCCAAAACTCAAAGTCCAAAGTGAGTCTCTGGAAATTAAGAGCTAGGTGTTGTGACTTCTGCCTTATGTGCTCCATTTCCTAGTTCTGCTCTGGGATCTCAGGGACTCCAGCCCACATGATTGGGATTCTGGGTAACAAACTAGGGGTGGGAAGGGCACCCAAGGGAGGAAACAGGAAGATCCCCCAGATAGAAGACCATCTCTTCCTGTCTAATAACTCATTTACTGTACCTCTCGCCCATTTTTCTGGAGCCCCAGTACCATAACACCTGTTTTGGCCAGTTTCACCAGTTGACTCCAGCTCTTGACTCCGTTCCTTGTGACCCTGTTCTCCTAATCCTCCTGTTCCTGCATTTCACTGCTCATGCAAGTTGCCCTGTCTTTATAAAAAAAATCCTTAAATGATAGAAATGAGTTTCTTAACAACTCAAAGCAGTTTTTAAGAAATATTCATCAATTTAGTCTCCTTCTTTTCCTGCAGAAGAACATTTAAGGTACAAAGAGTAAGGTAAACCATGTTTTAATATGGTGGTATGTTATTGATGTGTTAATATTAAAAGTTAGGTATTAATGTGATAGAAAGGAAAGTAGAAATAACAAGCTTTTACTTATTCAGACTAGTTTTACTGAAACTCATTACTATACATAGTCAGTCTTTTGATTCCAGGTGAATAAAGAAACTGGAATAGTTCTCAAGTACTTGGCACCTACTTACTAGCGAAAGAGTCAATCATATCCAATGAGAGCAGTAATGCCAGTGGTTTATTTCTGGGTGTAATAGTAAGGCTGAATCTTAAAATCTCATAAAACGATTATTTTTGCAACTCTGTATTTGTATTTATATGTTTGGATGTGAGAGGGAAAGAAATATATTGAAGTAATATTTTTCCAAGCAGCTATTGCATACCAGATACTGCGTTAAGCACTTAGATGCACAGTGATGAACGAAATGCATTAATGGCATTTCCACCGTAAAGTGAGTAAGTTGGTCAAGAGAGGAGAAAGGCAAAAACAGATATAGACATTGTATTTCCATATCAGAATTTGAATTAGCAACCACAGCTGAACCATGGTATATTAGAGAACTTAACATTGATTCATTTACCCACCCAGTTACCATCCCACCAAACTTAATATGAGAGCTTATAGGCACTTGCTAAGATCTGAAGAGATAACAAAGTAAACACGGGAAGGAATTAGCAAAATGGGTGAAGGAAAGTAGGAGATATAGCCTCCAGTTATGGAATGAATAAGTCTGGGAATAAAAGACAGAGAATAGGGAATATTGTCAGTAATGTTATAATAGCCTCATATGGTAACAGATGATAGCTACACTTGTAAGCGTAATAATAACATATAGAAAAATTGAACCATTCTGCTGTATACCTGAAACTGATACAACATTGTGTATCAACCATACTCAAATTAAAAAAAAATTTTTTTAAGTGAGCAGGGAGTGTTCAACCCCCTAATCGCAATCACACGTCCTCTCAAATTCAAATCAACATATACAAATTCAAATCAACATTGAAAACCTGTTATGTGCACCAACAGATTTTTAGTCCTGGCTGCAATTAGAATTATTGGTGAGGCTTTTAAAAATACCATTGCTTATGTTCCCCTTAAAACCAATTAAATCAGATTTTTGGGAGTGATGTCCAGGCATCAGTATTTTTCCAGCGCTTCCTGGTGTAATTCTGATATACAGCCAGAGTTGAAAATCCGTTTCCCGTCAGATGCCCAAAGGGAGAAAAAAAACAAAAAAAGTGAGGAAAAAAAAAATACAAACATGTATCCATGTTTGTAAAAGATACTATCTTTCTGTAATTCCATGAAGAAGGGGAATAGGAACAAGCACATGTCTCTTCATATTTTTATCCAAAAAGTTAATTACATTTTGAGTCCTTCTATAAGTAGAGGGGAGTTGGAAAAAGTATAAAGCATGTGCCTTCCCCTCCAGGAGCTTAAACAGTGGCTAAAAATAAAGGGCAGAGAAACAAGGAAATAAAAGAGGACTCAAGAAATATCTCCAAACAGCAAGAAACACAAGTACTTTGGTCTATGAGTTCCCATAAGGGCAAAGGAAAATTAAAAGAGCTTTTCAGATGCAAAACCAAGAAAGCATTCACCCCATGTTAACGCTCAATAAAGCAGTTAATATACTCCCTAGTTTTGCAGCAGAATATTCTCATTCTTGTACAAATAAGCAGACCATTTCTTATTTAAGGAGAGGATATTCTCATTAGAAACAAGTATGACCATTTCAAATGGCTGATCCACGTATTTGTAAATTGTGATACGTACTTGCAGGGGCGTATATCTCTCCAAAGGCTTAGAGCAGTCAATGAATATCCCCAGTGAGATTTTTAGGAATAAATTTAGGAATATAATAACTTTTCCAAGAAATATTCCCATCGTTAAAAATATATGAAGTGATATTACATGTTCTCTTATTTAATCCTCACAAGTATATTGAGAACATGAAGCCCACATTGAAGTGACAAATGCAAGTTTTGAGTTTAAGTCTTCCAAGTCCATTGTTCTTTTTCATACCTGAATGTTTCTCAATCTTAGCTACATATCAGAATACCTAGAGATCTTTTTCAAAATTGCCAGGACCCAGCTCCCCAGTAATTCTTACAGTAGGTTGAGGGAAGAGGGGAGAGGGTGAAGGGGACCTAAGCAGCAAGGATAACAGGGTGCTCCGCAAAAGAAGAATATTTCAGTAATCCTACTGTTAACTCTTCTAAAGTGAAATATAGATTTGTTAATAGTTAAAAACTTTCTGCACAGCTATGAAATTGGAGAATATTTATGAAAAGATAAAATAAGAATACTATGAGGTAACAGAGTTTTAATAACCCTTGGAATGCCATTATCTGGCAACCTAACTCATAGGGCACCTTCTTATTACACAAACTTTATTAAAATGTAAATTAAATATAATGTGTCCTGAAGAAAATCAGTTTGAAAAAATGGGCTCGGGCTTTCCACATTGAGTCAAAATCAAGTCAAATAAAATTTTTCACAAGAGTCATTCCAGGTAATCCTACTGGAAACCAGTTAATGTTATATATACTCAGAATCATTACTATATTACTCAGAGTATTTTTTCTGTCTGTTGCAGAAGTGCATGCTGTCTTTTAAGATTTGGGAATAACATTTTTGATCGTTCCAAGAGTATTTAATATAAGCAGGATCTGTTACTATCTAAAAAATTATACTTAGCTCCATAATATAATAAACTTTTGTAAAAGATAAATCTTGCCTAGATTTAGGATCTAAAAGTATTTTCTTGTGATGTTTTGTAATTAAAGGGTAGCCTACTGAAAACATCTTCACTAAGTTTTCATCCATTTTTCATATGTTTAAATGTGTGTGTACCAACATATTTTATGAATGGAAAAGAGGAGATATATCTATCTATCTATATAGATATATCATATTTTATAAAAATCTTTGGATATATTTATCCAAAAAATGTGCATTTTTTGGATTAGACATTTACTTAACATAGTTACCATGGGAAGTAGGATTTGTGGGTAGCACCACTTTTCTAAGAGAAAAATGCGGCCTATTCATATTTTTATAGAGCTCAGTTCTTTTATAGCTTGTATAGATCTTTGATCATCTTCATATTCCTCTTATCTCCTAAATACCTTTTGATCACATAACTTTTTGAGATTTCTTTGGGCTATTGAAAGGGAGATTAAACTCAAAGCTAGTAATTTTCCTAATAATCCCTTCATATCCCATTTCCAAAGAAAAGAGAGTTCCTTCTTCAACCCAAGGTGACTCCACTTCATCTATAATCTATATTATTAACCATGATTGCTGATTTACTCTAGGACAGACATCTTCAGGTTGACCCTCTCTCCCATGTATCTTCAGCCTCCCCTTTTCTCTCTACCATCTCCTTCTCTCATATAAAAACATGTTCGCTTTTCCATTTTAACAAGAATGCGCCAAAGAAAAATGATCCAATCAAGAAATGGGCAGAAGACATAAACAGACATTTCTGCAAAGAAGACGTCCAAATGGCCAACAGACACATGAAAAAGTGCTCAACATCATTTGGCATTAGGGAAATACAAATCAAAACCACAATGAGATACCACTTCACACCAGTCAGAGTGGCTAAAATTAACATATCAGGAAACGACAGATATTGGTAAGGATATGGAGAATGGGGAACCCTCCTTTGCTATTGGTGGGAAAGTGGCTACAAGCTGGTGTAGCCACTCTGGCAAATAGTATGGAGGTTCCTTAGAAAGTTGAAAATAGAGCTACCCTAGACTCAGCAATTGCACTACTGGATATTTACCCCAAAGATAAAACTGTAGTGATCCAGAGGGGCACCTGCTTCCCATTGTTTATAGCAGCCATGTCCACAATAGTCAAAGTATTGAAAGAGCCCAAATGTCCATCGACAGATGAATGGATAAAGAAGATGTGGTGTATATATACAGTGAGACATTACAAATATTATGCAGCCATCAGAAAATGAAAACTTGCCCTTTACAATGATGTGAATGGAACTAGAGGGTATTATGCTAAGTGAAATAAGTCAATCAGAAAAAGACAATTATCGTATGATCTCACTGATATGTGGAATTTAAGAAATAAGGCAGAGAGTCATAGGGGAAGAGAAGGAAAAATGAAACAAGATGAAACTAGAGAGGGAGACAAACCATAGGAGGCTTTTAATCTCAGGAAACAAACTGAGGGTAACTGGATGGAGGGGGGTGTGGAGGATGGGGAGGTTGGGTGATAGACAGGGAGGGTATGTGTCGTGGTGAGTGCCATGTGTTCTGTAAGACTATGAATCACAGACCTGTACCCCTAAAGCAAATAATACATTATATGCTAATCTAAAAAAATAAGAATGGGGAAAAGGAGAAAGCTCCCTTAAATTTCTTCCACCTCCTCATACCCAGTTTGTCCTCTAGCCCCTTCCCTGTATCTGTCCTTCCCTTCCTCCAGTAGGATCTCCTCCCTGTCTATATCTCATTTATTCTTCAGCTCAAGCTTGGGCTCCCACCACAGAGGTCATGAGCAACATCCTCATAGATATACCCAGTGTACTCTTTCTCTCCCTCATTTATCTTCTCCTTTCAACAGCATTTAACGCTATAGATCACTCTGTCTATCTTGAATTTTTTGTTTCCTTACCTTCTCTAACTCCTTTTGCTTCCTAATTCTGTGACTACTTTTGCTAAAACCCCTCTCCTGACTTATCTTCTCTCCATTTCTTAAATATCCGTACTTCCCAGAGTTTTATTCCCAGCTCTCTTGCCCTTCGTTTTATCAGATAATTTTGTTTATTCTTGGCCTTAGCCACTGGTATGTTGGAGTCAGCTCCTAAGGACATGCTATGCACATCTCTTCTCAATTCTTTGTTCATTGACCATCAGGTTGGTAGCTTGAAATTGACCAAGGTAGGAGTAATTATGTCACAGATACCAGTAAATGCTTCAGATCCGGGAGGTTTGGGTTTTTGTTTTTGTTTTTGCCTTTTTTGTTTTATTTTGTTTTCTAACAGTTAGCCTAATAGTACACCACTGGCTTTAGTAGTGATGTAAATGCTTCCATTTCTCAAACCTGTGTCTCACACTTTCTGAGCACCAGCTAATATTTCTGACTGATTTCTGACCAGTTCCTCTTGAATGCCCAAATGAAACTCATTTTCTTCTCCCAAACCACCCCTCTTCTGCCCTAGTCCATGCTTTGGCTAATGAATGACCCCACCATTCTCCTGTCATCCTTGTAGGAAGCCCAAACTTCTCTCTCCCTCTGGACCACTGTATCTAATTAATTAGGATAAATAGATAGGTAGATAGATAGACAGACAGACAGATAGATATGTCTCCACTTGGTTTCACAGAAGATTTAGGTTATCTCAACGATATATATGATAGGACAGGACAAAGTAATTTCTCTCACAGCAATAGTAAAGGAGGGCATCTGACCAAAAGAGAAATAGATGAACTCAGAAGTGAGATGATTATGGAAAACACATGCCATGAAGTCCAGCCCCCTACATCCTGTCAGTTAAGTCAACATCCTGAATTGCTCTGGATCCATCTTTGCCAACAGTGCAGTATCGCAGCCTCCCTATCGACCTTCCCTGCCCCCAGACTTGCTGCTTTCCCACCCCTCCCATCGCACTTCCCATAATGCTTCCAGAGAGGTTATTCTTAGGCCCAAATCTGATTCTATCACATTGTCTTTCCCTTCAGCTTAGAAACTCAAGAGTAGTTCTCCACTGCCGTGGAACAAAATCCAAACACACACCCAGAGGAAACCTCTACCAGATTTTTGGTTCATCCTTTGGTTCATCCCAGATATCACTCCTCTTCGAAGCCTTCCCTGACTCCCACAGACCTTCTTCCACTCTATATCTACATCTCTCATAAGTATCTGTTATTTGATTCCGTTTACAGCTGTGGAATGCTTACTTTATGCCATGAATTGTATTTGGTATTGAAGATAAAGACTTAGATAGTCCTTGTGTTTTAGGGAGCTTTAGTTGAAAAACATATTGAAGCAAATCATAGAAAGTGAAATGAGCTTTACACAGTAGAAGAGATACCTCTGCAAGGTACAGAGATAATAGGAAGGATGGGAACGCTGTCTCACAGCACGTCACATTCTAACATGATTCTTACTTGTGTTTCTCTCCCATTGGAATGGGAGGCATATATATCCCATGTACCACAATGGGAGGTACAGAATATGTGTAGATTGGTAGGTGTATGATGGATGGATAGATGGATGGATGGATGGGTAGGTGGATGAATGGATGAATGGATGAAAAGAAATTTCAACAACTGCCTAAAATTATTTAGAAGATTATCAACAATTCTATTGACCCTTACTTTCCTTATCATCTATTACCAATTTTATTTAGAATTGGGTGGATGGAGGCATATAAATATGAGAACATGTATACCTTTACAATACCATATAAGCTAAATCTACCATGGGAACTTATGTGGTTCAGCCAGGTTTGAATCTGTTAGCTGGTCAGGGAGGAGCTCAGGGTCTAGCCTTTTCAGTGAGCCCTTTGCTAAATACATCAAAGAAGTCTGACACTTGATGGTTCATTTGCTTTACAATTTGCCAGAGGCTCAGGCAAAAGGTCCCAATTAAAGGATCTGGGTGTTTCTGTGGTGTCTTGCTCAGCAGTAAAGGGAGAAACCCCAGGGCTTCATCACCTCACCAAACAATGCATTCAGTTAATCCTGCTAGATTAAAACCAAAAAGCCCCACACATTCTGAAACTTTATAGTTTGGGTTCACGATAGTTGCATCCCTCTAATCTCTGAAGGACTCTGTTTATGCTGGTATAGAAGTGTCTAGACTCTAGAACAGTAGTTCTCAGTCCTGGCTTTTAAAAAAGGAAGGTAGGCAGGTAGGAAGGAAGAAAAGAAAAAAGAAGAGGAAAAGCAATCAATACCAGACTCCACCTTCAGAGAGTTACTGGCTCCTAGCTGGGCCCAGGCATCAGTATTTTTTGAAGTGCCCCAGTTACTTTTTTTTTTTTAAGATTTTATTTATTTATTTGACAGAGATCACAAGTAGGCAAAGAGGCAGGCGGGGGTAGGGGGAAAGCAGGCTCCCCGCTGAGCAGAGAGCCTGATAAGGGGCTCCATCCCAGGACCTTGAGATCATGACCTGTGCCTAAGGCAGAGGCTTTAACCCACTGACCCACCCAGGCACCCACCCCCAATTAATTTTAATGTGTAACCAGGATATGAAAACACTAAGCGTCAAGACCAGATAACTTTAAACTTAGCCTAGAATTTAATTCACAAGACTGCCTCCTTCTTATCCTTGAGGTCTGTACCTAAATGTAACTTTCTCAGTTGGGCTTTACTCATTACCCTGCCCCTCAGAGAATTTACCACAATATGAAAATAACTTGTGTATTTATGTTTTTCTGGTTTATTATCTGTCCCTCCTACTAGGTTAGGAACTTCATAAGATATTTATTGGCATCTCCTGGTGAGTGAATGTGAGCTGTAAATCTAAGAATATGTGTGACTGCTGCTAGGCTGAGTCAACAGAGGGGAAAAGAGAATTGGAAGAAAATAAAAGCAGGTGAAAGTTTGAAAGCAAGGAATGCTATATTTAGAAGGGAGTTACAGAAAGCCTCAGTAGATGATTCAAGTCAAGACATAGTTCTAAATTGCAGTACCACAGATTGCCTACCTATAACACTTCTTTACGACAGAAAAACAAAGCACCTCTTTATTCACAAAGTAATATATGCTTGTAAAAAATTCAAAGAACATGGCTGAAAGTGAAACTTCTAACATCCCCTGCCCCACACTCCAGGAATAACCATTGGTTATAATTTAGTGTTTATCATTTAAAGTATTTTATAATGTGTACACAAATAATAGACAGGCTGGTTAAAACAGAATTGAACCCTTTCAGAAACACATTTCTCAGTAACTAGTCAACTAGTAACTAGTCAAAACCTGTAGTCAAAGCCTGGAGTTGCCCTATGGCAAGACACCTGTAAGGGTAACTTGATAAATTTAGTGCAAACTACATTTTTTATAAAATAATTTAGTTACTGAGTGTTAGATTTTTTTAAAGTGTTCAGTTTCTTTTGAATCACCGTGTATTTTACATACACATAAGTACTCACACACACATTCTTTTTTTTTTTTTTTAAGATTTTATTTATTTATTTGACAGATCACAAGTAGGCAGGCAGGCAGAGAGAGAGAGGAGGAAGCAGGCTCCCTGCCGAGCAGAGGCCTCTGCTTTTAGCTCAGGCCTTAATCCCAGGGTCCTGAGATCAAGTCCTGCATCAGGCTCCTTGCTTAGCAGGGAGTCTGCTTCTCCCTCTGCCTGCTGCTCCCCCTGCTTGTGCTCTCTTTCTGACAAATAAATAAATAAAATCTTTTAATAAATAAGTTGTTTTAAGTGGTGATAAATTTGGTAGTACCTTTTTATTTTATCACCTTTCAGCTATTTGGATACATACTAGTTCAACAATCAGCAAATTATGCAGGCCAAATCCAACTCTTCACCTATTTTCATAAAGTTTTATTGCAACACAGTGATGCTTATTTTTTTCACATAAAAACTATAGCTACTTCTGTGCTGTAATGATAGAGTTGAGTAGCTGCAACAGAAACCATATAGTCAGAAAGAAAGAGAGGGAAAGAGAGAGAGAAAGGAAGGAAAGAAGGAAAAGAAAGAAAGAGAAAAGAGAAGAAGAAAGGAAGGATATAGTCCATAAAATATCTACTATATTCTCTAGGAGAAAAGTTGGCTAATTCCTACCCTAATTGATCAAAAGATTAAATCACCAGTAAACAATCAGAACAAACCAACTGAGTCCAGTGTATGAAAATATGTTAATGATTCTGGGATTTTACACTTCTAGGTAAAGAAAGAATAGAATGTACTTGTCTGATTGCTTTTAGTAAGAAAGAAGGAGGTCAACCAAAGCCTTGGTAAATGATAGTGGGGAAGGAGTGGAGAAACATGTTCCATCTAGCTGGGTCCCGTTTTCTTGTCAGGCAGGTCACATCTTCTCCCTTTCTATTGTCTCCCTTCCCAAGGAGAACAGTGCTCATTAAAGATGTAGCCAAGATTTTCAGAATACCTACAAGTTGAATCCTTTGAATGTAAACCAGTCTATCTTGTCTTTGCTGCCAAGCTTTATAAATCATTTGGCTGAACAATTAAAGGGCTGGAACCCTTGTTGAATACTGCTCCAGGTGCTGTGGGGTGAAACTGCCCCCTGCCACTCAGCATGCAAGGTGGGGACCCCACACAGTGATGGTTGTAAGAGAAGCACCACAAAGCATTTGGTTTTCATCCCCACTGGGCTTATCTATTCTCCCCCAGTCCCAAATTTTGCTGCAAACACCCTTCTCTGGACATTCCATTGCGAATCTTCCGGTGACAGGTCTCTTGAGTGTTTGTTTGCATTAGTCAGCTTTGAAAAAGTGTGTTGCCATAACAGTGGAAAGCATTATAATGGGTCAGACTTGCTGGAGGCTGACCACCTCCTCTTTGCTCTGTATTGGTCTCTAATGACTGACTTCCTCCTTCCTATGGAACTGGTGTTATATGAATTCTCAAGTTGCTATCTCTTGGATAAATCATGTACTGACTGGCCCTGAATTTGGTTTATGGCATCCTTCTTAAGTTACGAATTATTTGGAGATTGGGGTGGTCTTCCTCTACCCCTTCTTTCTTTTTTTTGCATCCCTTGCAACTCCTTGTTTTTTGAACCATTGCCGCTACTGAAAATAAGTGTTAATATATTATATCCCCATGAGCATTTGCTTTTAAGCTTGTATGATAGAATGTCCCTATAATCTCAGGTATGAACATTCACATTTTCTAGAAGTACCAGTTCCTACCTGCCACTTTTCCCCTGCTTTCACGAGATTCATACAGAGCTTCACACCCTCATCATTCAGAGTTGGGACAGCAGTAGCCAAAAACTTGAATGATCTGTATAACTGAGAACAAATAAGATTTTGTGTCTGCCTTGTACAACTAGATGTTTATCTGTCCACTGTATCTGTGTAATTGGCCTGAATTTTTAATGATGAAATTGCACAACTGAGAGGGACCTTGAAGATCATCTAATTGAGTAGATGTAGAAGGGGCCCACAGAGCTAGCGTAACTCGTCCAAAATGATAAAGCCTAGTCCTTTAAACCTTTAGATAGAGAACATAATCAGTAGTTACATATCCCACCCATAAGACTTCCCCTCTAAAGGGCAATTTAAACAAAGAGAAATTCCAGAAACTTCAGTTTGGGTTCATACTGCTTTTTCTGATGAGTATGTGTGTGTTCTGAGGCTCTCTTGCTGTCTGTAAATCAGACATTCTTGCTGGATTGCATCAGATTCTAGGCAACGTGATTGATGAAGAAAGGGCAGAGGAGAGATGACGTAATGGCTAGTGCAGCATTTACCTGCAAATTATCTCTAGCTATGTACCGCTCGGTGTCTGTGTGACTCATGTACTGAGGCACTGCCATCCCTGTTATTCAGCACTAGCCTCACACTTACCTCACCCTATGTTTCTCTCCTTTTCTTGCCAAATCTGATTAGAAGCACTTTTGTTTTAAGCCAATGTTTATGAAGCCATAAGTGGACTTTGTACCAATGACCATGTGGAGAAAATAAAAGAATATTAGAACAAGAAAATTATATACTGGCTTAATCAAATCAACTTGATGTCTCTCTTAACTTACTTCATAGCACCTATTATGTGCCTTCTACTGTCAGTGCTGGTAGTTTTCTTCCTTATATGGCTAATTTGCCTCTCAGCTTCAGTTTACTGGGTGACAGCAAACAAACCTACAGCAAGTGCCTACCAGTATCAGTGACTATGGCACATGCTTTCACATGCTGTTTTTCTTGTAAACCTCAAAGCAGTTAGTACATGTACCCATTAGAGAGGTAAAAACACTGGCCCAGTTCACTTAACTAATATGTGTCAGAATTGGGAGTGGCATCCTGGTCTCTTGACACCATATATAGTACTTTTTCCACTACATCACAAGTTTCTTTGATTTTATGTACTCGGGGAATTTTTGAAAGAAAAATGTTTATTTCTCTCAGGTGGATCATCATACTTGATATTATGTCTGCCTCAATCCTTTGTTTATCCTTGCGGCACTAGAAGTCAAGAGTATAGGCATCTGTATATTGATTGAACAACAGCACTCAAGTTGTCTGGTAGAGTTGTATCATATAAACACTAAATTTGCCTGAATTCAACTACACCTGCCCATCAAATGAATATAAAAAGAGAAGGAATCATAATTTGCATTGTGCAGACAAGTCTATTCTGGTTGTATTCAATGAATCCATAACTAGGAGTGAACCTGAGTTAGGGGATGTGTGTTGATTTTCCTCAGCCTGTGTCTGTTCCACGTTCCCTCTCAGAGTAAGCATCTCACCTTGGTCAGTGGACTGTTTTGTACAACATGTATCCTGTTGTACAAAAGCCAGCTTTTGTACTCATAAGCATCCTTGTATTCAACCAAAGACAGTAATCTGTACCAGTGCTGGAGGAAAAGGCCACCTGGGTTATACCTACTAAGGTATGTTGTCTTCTAGCATGGGACCTTCCTAGGAGATTTTCAAGGTAATTTTGAACAAAACTTGATTTTTTTTTTCCTTACATATTCTTTGAAAGCCTAAACCCCAAGTAAAGTCCAGCTCCTGTAGATTAACATTGGTTTGCATGAAATCAGGCAGGGAAATTTTGTTTAAGTTGAACTGAAGCGCCTTGGGCTCAGCAACATTGTGTGTATTGTGGCTAAACAAATCTTTCATTTTCTGTTGTGCTGAGTTGGAAGGACTGATACCAAGCAGATCAAATACTCACTGTGCCCATAAGAGAACTGTGTTGTTACTGAAACCAGGGGGGGAGAACCAACAGGAGGAAAGGCATGATGAGATCACCCAAAAGCATACTAGGGAGAGACAGAGGATTAAGAAAGCCCCATTGAATATAGTCACAGGTGATTTTTGAGAGGGTAGTGTGATCAGTCATAAAGTCAGAAGCAAGACACAAGTTTAACATCCTCTAATACCAGATCAGAGTAGTCAGCAGGATATCATAAATCCAAGAAAGCTGCAGCAGAAAGAGAGGCTGGGACTTGAGATCTGAGGACAAGAGGTTTGTGACAATAGTATACAAAAAATAGGATATGGAGGTTAAAAAGAAGAGGAACATGTCGTCAAGAAGAATTCTGGCTCTAAGCTTGTCTGAGATTCTCCCAGTGGTGCTGGTGGGAAAGATCCAGCCTCTGAGGAAGTAGAGGCAAGAATTATTGATGTCTTGTGGCAAACAGCTTCTCATATCCTCCTACCCATTCCATATTGGATTTTGTGCAGTTATTTTCTAAGTAGTTAGGTTCTAATTTTCTTGCAATTTGGGAAATCAAGGCTGGTTCTGCAAGGCTGTCATGGGATTGCAGAACAGAGTCCCAGAAGTCAGCATTTGTAAATGGAAAACCCATAAAAGTTCAGCTCTCATGAACAGAAAAATGAACTCATTCATAATACCAAACCATCATCATATTCAGGGAAGTGGAGTTAAAACCAAGGCACCTCCTTTTCTTTCCTGTATTTGTATAGCTAATAACACCTTGCATTGTTAAAAGTGAAATCCTGCTGGTGATAATTTGCTTTCTCAGATAGCTCACTTTGTATTTTTGACTTATTATGAGTGTGAACTCCAGAAGATTGCTTGACTACCGTTACTAAGAAATAGGCTGTCTTGGAGAAATTGAACCTGGAAGGCTGGAGTGCTCAGATTAGGACAGAATCTCACAGTGGGGCCTCTCTATCCCCACTGTATGTGTTTAAGAATTCCCTTGGATGCTTATTAAAAATGTAAGTTCCAAGGCCCCACCTTAGACCAAATAAATATAAATCCATGATCAAATGTGGCTAAAGAATATGCATATTAATAAACAACCCTGAGAATTCTTGTGAAACCTAAAATTTAAGAGCCACTGGATTAGGAAATATGTGTATGGTGTAATAAAGCAAATCCTAGAAAACCATTTACTAAATCAAATTCCGATCATTCTAAATTTAAATTTTATCAATATAACTATGGCCAGGCATACTTGTTTTAATGAAAATCCATAAACTTCTTTGAAGCTCTTAGGAGAAAAATATAAAAACAAGATACATGTAAAATTTTAACAGTAGTAATAAATACCCTTGAACGTGAGAAAAAGGAGACTGTTATGAATTCAGAAAGGCTTTGTGTTTTGTGAAATTTCTATCTTTTCCCAAGAAGGGGAAGAGGGAAAAGGAGGGAAAAACACAGAGAGAAGCTTTCCTTGGCTTTGAAGATCCTAATCCTTTGTTCTACTTGCCTCCAAAATACAGCTTCTTCCTACTCACAGTCCCTTTGCTATAGGCCAGCTGCATCTCATTGATTGCCATGTCCACTATTGCTTTTTCTTTCTTTCTTTCTTTCTTTTTTTTAAGATTTTATTTATTTATTTGACAGGCAAAGATTACAAGTAGGCAGAGAGGCAGGCAGAGAGAGAGAGGAGGAGGAAGCAGGCTCCCCACCGAGCAGAGAGCCCAATGCGGGGCTCAATCCCAGGACCCTGGGATCATGACCTGAGCCAAAGGCAGAGACTTTAACCCACTATTGCTTTTTTAATCCTTATATACCAGAACAAGAATGAATAGTAGAAAAGAGAAAAGCAAATTGATAAGACCAACACCTTAGATCAGAAAGCCCTGGGTGAAATCATTTGCCCTAGTTATCAACTGCACGGAATGTAGGTGTATTTGGGAAATTGAGGGGTAAGGGCAGTAAGAGAGACTGGCTCCAGTTCCGCTGCCCCTGTTGAACTTCAGAAACTAAACTGAACTAATCTCTCCTCCAGCCCTCGTCTGTTCTTTGGCTCTTATTTAAATTTTGTTTTTGTTGTCTTTGAGTTGTTTTCATTGTATAAGTCATTTCTTAAATAATCCCTAAATTTCTTTGTTATTGGGAATGTTATGTACTTAACTAATACACTGCTTTCCTCCTTCCCCATTATCATCATTACTGCCCATAGAGGGATAAATTTGAGTCCCACCTTTCACCTCTTTTCATAAGGTGATCATCTGTAATTTTATGCCCTAAAGGCTCCTTTAAAAAAATATATTTTCTGGGCGCCTGGGTGGCTCAGTGGGTTAAGCCGCTGCCTTTGGCTCAGGTCATGATCTCAGAGTCTGGGATCGAGTCCCGCATCGGGCTCTCTGCTCAGCAGAGAGCCTGCTTCCCTCTCTCTCTCTCTGCCTGCCTCTCCATCTACTTGTGATTTCTCTCTGTCAAATAAATAAATAAAATCTTTTAAAAAAATATATATATATATTTTCTCTATATAATCATGAATTCTATCATTCAAATCCCAGACTTTTAGCTTTACCCTTTCTGTATTATTAAACTCAGCTTTGGAATGATGAAAATCCAGCTTGTTTATCTTACATCTTCTCTTCCCAAGAAAATCCAGCTTGGGATGCACTCAGCCCTCGGCATAGTGACTCCTAGAGTTTGCTGCTTCAGTTAAGAAATTAAAGCTAAGAACAAATGGTCCTGAGTCTGTATTCAATCAGATAACCAATAATAATTGTACCATCTCAGTCAAAGTAAGCAAGCATTCTTGATAGATAGACCATGATGCATTACTTTTGGATTACTAAACCCTTGCAAACTCTTAAAATTGAGCTATCTCTAATATGTATTATGAGGGATTTTTTTTTTTTTTAAACAGATTTTGGGGGGTACATGGGTATCTCAGTCCATTAGGCATCTGACTCTTGATTTCAGTTCAGGTCATGATCTCAGGAGGAGATCATGTGAGATCAAGCTCTGCATAGGGCTCCATTCTGGGGGTGGAACCTGTAATTATCTCTGTCCCTTTCTCTATGCCTCCCTCTCCCACCTCAGCAAAGAAAACTGGTTTTTGAAATATTTTTTCTTTGGTCTTGTTTTACATACTCTTTATTCAAAACCTGAGCAATAGTCACCTTCATAATTCTTTCAGTATTTATTTACTGGCTCTCTCAGTGCCTTAGCTGGTGTTTTTTATATGAGATTTACACCATCTTGTGGCCTCTAATTTTCCCTGACTTAATATGTTTCTTGTGTCCTTGGTATTCATTAGCCTATTGTCAGATGTTTGAAAAGGTAAGAAGGGCAAAAATCACCTGTTATTTTCTGCTGCAAAGGCCTTTATTTACTTTCCTCTTTTCTCTCCATGACCAATTGAGTCAATGATTTGAGTCTCTCAGATTTAGCCTTTTTATCTTTTATTTTCTGAGATCAGAATATCATATTGCTTAAATTTTTCATTTGTCTATAAAACCATGTAGAACACGGCCTTAGTGGCATGTCCACAAAAATGATCTTTTACTGTGTTCACTGATCTATTTTGTATGAAATGTCAAATTCTGGAGATCCATGCTTATACATTCCGCACCTCAAAAAGATAGTACAGGAGTGCCTGGGTGGCTTAATGGGTTAAAGCCTCTGCCTTGGGCTCAGGTCATGATCCCAGGGTCCTTGGATCAAGCCCCATATCGGGCTCTCTGCTTAGCACGGAGCATGCTTCTCCTCTCTCTCTCTCTTTGTCTGCCTTTCTGCGTACTTGTGATCTCTGTCAAATAAATAAATAAAAATCTTTAAAAAAAAAAAAAAAGATAGTACAGTGAGAGAAACCAGATCACAAAGGATGCAGTAATCCAGTTAGAAATTAGTAAGAAATCCATTATATAATGAAGAAGGGAATTAGTTAATGACAAAATTTACTTTCAGTTGGGTGTCTAAGGCATAGAAAAGGCTAGAATTGGCCCAGAATGTATACAGGTATTGCTATTTTTGCAATTGAAGGCCAACCTTCAAAGTGCTTTAAATCCGACAAGTACTTCATGGAGGGAAGCTAAAGTGTTGCATAGGCAAAATGGGCCTACTGCTTTGACAGTCATTGTTATGAATTATAATGTAGGACTTACAGGAATCATTGTAAAAGATATATAATCTTAAAAAGATAGATATATTATCATCTAGTGATAACAAGCAATTGGCAAGACGTGGCCACTGAGATAAAAGTCTGTTGGTATCTGTTGGTGAGCAGATTCTCATGGCCTCTCGCTCACTGGTTATTGTGTAGCATGGGATTGTTAGTTTTCTAGGCAGTGAGGTTCTAATTTTCTTGCAGTTTGGGAAACTCAGACCTCCCTGGCGATTAGGGGGTTGGATTTGGTTTCCCCAGCACAACCTGGCCATGGGACCTATATAAAGGATGTTGCCCTTCTCATCTACTAAGTTAGCAAAACATTTTCCATTTCCACCTTCTCAATCTTTGTACTAACATAATTACAATAAGTTGTTGGTGCTCTTGAAGATAATCTCTGTTCTTACATCTGGGATAAAGTCTTTCAGTAAAGCTGCTTAAGCGGTGGGGAGGAAAGAACCTTTCCATAAAGTTAAAGTCTTTCCTGATAAAGGTAACTACTCCACCCCTGCTTCCCAATTAGATCTCCTGCCAGCAATAGCATAGACTTGAGCCAGTGCCAAATGTTTTAATGCCATAAGGACTCAGTTGATAAAGTCTGTGCATGGCAAAGAAAAAAAGAGCCAAAGTTCCCAAACTCAAATTTTCCAAGATTTCCATGTGAGATGCAGCCAGGGCACCCTTCATCTAATTGTTACCATGTGTTGCTACAGTCATTGGTACCCTGCAATTCTCTAACACTTCTAGAGATTAGAAATTACAGGAAGTGCTAGCCATTTCAAGATGGAAATTTACTCTAACTGCAGAGACTTTGGTCTTTGTCAAAAAGAAGTACAATAGCAAAGACGGAATAATTGTGAGACTAATATTGTGATCTTTCCAAATAATTACTGAGTAATTATTAGTCAGTTAGCATTCAGTGTTGTACTTCCTTTTTCCATTAATATTTAACGTGTTTTGCTAGCTTTACTTCCCTTATTGTCATAAATTCTAGATAGGAAAAGTTTATTGTCTTGCTTGGGCACAGAAAGGAAAGGACAGCACTAAATAGTTGTTGGGTATCTGCCTAGTTGAAGCAAAATGGTTTCATAAATCCCTGAGCATAAAAGAGATTAATTAATGATTAAGGATTACAAAGTACCCAGACCTTTCAGGAACCTGGAATACCTATATAAATACGAGGAGATGTTTTCCTCTCTTTGACATGATTTTCAGATCTCATTTATGATAGTTTTAGCTTCAGCATCCACCAAACTTTCATCATAGTTGCTAATGAATAATAACATTGACTTATGGAGAAGGAAAAATGAAAGCTGTGTGTCTATTAAATGTTGAATGTCCCTAAATGAGAATTCAGATTGAATGCAGAGACTGTATTGAGTAAGGCCTGTTTCAACTTGCCCACTCAACACTTTGCCTCCCATTTAAAGATATTAGTAGATTTTAATGAAACCTGTAATATTACTCAAGAATATGAGACTCATTTTCAGTTCAACTTATTCTCCTGTTGTCCTAAGGCAAACTAACAGCTAATATAAATTCCCAAATAGTTTGAGGAAGTTAGAGCTCACAGTAGTAGTAATAATATTGATTGCATTAAAAGCAAGAACAAGACTGCTTGCCCATGTTAGCAACCTGAGCAGTCAGAGGCATTAATGGACCATGAAAACTGGAGAGCTGGGGTGACTGTGGGTCAGAGCTAAGGTATATAGACAAGCACAGTGTCAGAGAAATTTTCATCACCTCCACTACACTGGGCCATTTCTCTGGATAGAGCAAGCTCTTAATTTCCCCCAGTTGTTAATCTGGCACATTTCATGAATATCAGTGTTCACTTTGGAAAATAAAAAAGCAAACAGCCAAAAAAATCCAAGTGTTAAGGGGGAAAGAAAGTCAACAGAGGAAATTACAGTAGCATTTGATACAGTGGCACCTTTTTCTTGAGTCAGACGAGGTGAAGATATTTGAGAGTTTGTGGCTTTGACAGTCTCTTTTTAAGACAGTAGCCAGGGGTCTTGGGAGAGAAAGTGGTAGGCATACACTGCCACCGATTAGCTATGGCCTTTATACACATATGTGTTCACATTTTCAAAACTGGCCTGCTAAAAATATATATGAGAATCAAGTGATTTGAAAGTAAATCCCACTTCCATTCCCCATTGCTTTCACTCCCTGTTTGCCATTTCCTTTCTAACAATTACTGTTTCTGAAGGAATTGGTGTTTCCTGCCCTGGTATAGTTTCTGTTTGTTTTGGATTGTCCATCAGTTGTTAAGATAGTTGCCATGTCTTTTTAGAATCTAGTATATCAAGAATTAAGTATGACACCAGGTTCTTACTTTCTTCTATCTCTCTTATTTTTAGGTAAGTCATCTGATTGGAGTGTCAATTCATTTCATGGAATTTTCCATTTGGTAAAGTATTATTTTTTTTATCAAATGACGTAAACTTTTGTTTTTGTGATTTCTCAGTCTGTATTCGCCCACAGCAATGACCTCCATAGTATATTCTGTCTAGGAGGCAAGGAACGAGAGTCACAGAATGAGAGAGAGAGAGAAAGAGAGAAGGTGGCCTAGGACACAAGGGAAAGGACATATAACTAAATATTTTGATATGAAAAAAAAAAAAGGCAACAACAACACTATTGAGGGCACCTGGGTGGCTCAGTAGGTTGAGCAACTGCCTGCAGCTCAGGTCATGATCTTGGAGTCCCAGGATTGAGTCCTGTCCCCACACCCCCAGCATCAGGTACTCAGCAGGGGGGTCTGCTTCTTACTCTGACCTTCCCCCTCTCATGCTTGCTCTCTCTCATTCTCTCTCTCTCTCTCTCAAATAAATAAGTAAAATCTTTTTAAAAAAACACTGTTGAGAGAAACTTACATTTCAAAGCTATTTTCATGAATTTTGCCTTTTTGAATTTCAGGAAATAGAAGAGTTATTTCAGTAGTCCCCTCTTACCTGTAGTTTCACCTTCTGTGCTTTTAGTTACCTGGGGTCAGCCGCAAGTCCAGAAGCAGATGATCTTCTATCTAACATATTATCAGAAGTAAAGAGCAGCCTAACACTACATCACAATGCCTACATCATTTACCTCACTTTGTCTCATCATGTAGGCATCTTATCATCTCACATCATCACAAGAAGGATGAGTATAGTACAGTAAGATATATTATGAGAGAGACCACATCATATAACTTTTATTACAATATATTGTTATAATTATTCTATTTTATTAATTGTTGAACTCTTATTGAATCTAATTTATAAATTAAACTTTATCATAGGTATGTATCCATGGGGGGCAGTATATATAGGTTCAATACTATCCACAATTTCAGACATCCACTGGGGCTCTTGAACATATCCCCTGTGGATAAGAGGGGACTACTGTATATTTAATTGTATTTAGAAAGGACTGGGCTTACTTACTTACTTGTCAGAGAATCCAACCAAGGTTAGAGTAGTGGCTTTCCAGTTGTATTTGGTGAAAATCTGACATTCCTCAAAAGGTTGCTTTACCTCTTGGGAAAAACCATCGTCAGAGGGAGCTTTTCTTTTGAATTACTGTTTTAAGTCCTCATGTATTTGTTCATTTTGAAACACAGTTATCAAATGGAAGCAAAATACACAATTTTAGAAGTACAAAACCAGGATTCTGTGGCACAGAGATAGTACCAGAGGTTGTAGTCCATAATAATAGAAGATTGAAGCCTCCAAAAGTGAGTATGATGAGAGGGACAAAAGAAGACATCATAACATCACACAACTTTTCCCTGATGTTCTGTATCTTTTCACTAATAAGAAGGATGTCTGTGTTTGGTACACTTTCTGCAAAGGTAGATGAGTCATGAATCCTAGCAATTTGCTTTCCCTTGGGGGAATATTTGTCTTTCCATCAAACCGCACACACATTGATCTATTGATAGATTTGTTGAGTAGAGATTAAGTTAACAAAAAGATATAGCTTAAAATAGCTTAAAATACTCCAACCAGTTAGATGCCGTATCCCTTTGATTCTGCTACTGTGTTATCTCTTCCATCTCCACAGATTTAAATTTTTTTTTTTTTAAGATTTTATTTATTTATTTGACAAAGAGAGACACAGCAAGGGAGGGAACACAAGCAGGGAAAGCAGGAGAGGGAGAAGCAGGCTTCCCGTGAAGCAGGGAGCCCAAAACAGTGCTCCATCCCAGGGATGGGCAGATGCTTAATGAGTGAGTCACCCAGTTGCCCCTCTACAGTTTTAAAATTTTAAACTAAATACCTTATATTCATAGTTGCAAATCCTGATAAGACCATGGAACATTGCCATTTCTTGTTGCTGACTGAGAAGCTTGACTATTGAATGAAATAGTGATAGGATGACATTGGCATTCTGTTCAAAAACCTTAGTGGCTAAAACAAAGTTCCTTCTACCCAGAGATGGCCCCACATGATAGGTCCAAGAGCATATAGTGTGGGTACAATTTCTATTCTGCAAAGCATTCTGCTTCTGGTTAAGTGAATGAGTGGATGGAGAGTTTTAATATTTTAATATTAGAGATATTTTTAAATGAAGAATTTCCCATTTTAGTAATAATTACCTTGTGCTTGGAAATATATTGTAGAGATACTTTCTCATACTTAGATTCTGATAATTCCCATATTAATAATTATGTAGCTAAATTTTATTTCTTTTAAAAACCTTTGTGAAGGAAATGGTGAGTGGGAAGCAAAGGGGTGACTAGTATCTTTTAACTCAAGTATTCCAAAAATTAAAAATAAATAGAAGTTTTAGGATTTCTAATACTTTCATCTGTCTTTTATATTCTAAAAGGATAAAATATACAAAAATTATTTTTTCCTTTTATATCTTTACACTAGGAAGGAAACTGGTAGACAATATGTTGTCAACTATTCGTAAGTTCTGCTATATATGAATTACATAAAAAATAAGTTAATTTCAGTGCTATTTTCTTTCTTTCCTCAGAATCTCTCTGGTTTTCTCATTAATATCATTAAAAGACCAAAACCAAACAAAATATTTTTGTATTTCCAAAGAAAAGTCCAGCATTCTAGTATTTTATAACTTTGGAGAAAGTCTGGAGTTTTTTGGTTTTTTGTTCTTTCTTTTTTTTTTTTAAAGATTTTATCCATTCATTTGTTAGAGAGAGAGAGAGTGGGAGAACACAAGCAGGCAAAGGCAGGCAGAGGCAGAGAGAGAAGCAGGCTCCCCACTGAGCAAGGAGCCCGATGTGGGACTCGATCCCAGGACCCCGGGATCATAACCTGAGCCGAAGGCAGCTGCTTAACCAACTGAGCCACCCAGGCGTCCCTTTTGTTCTTTTTTTTTAAGATTTATTTATTTATTTTAGAGAGCAAGTGGGGATGGGGAAGGGGCAGAAGGAGAGGGAGAGAAAGTCTTAAGCAGACTCCACGGAGCCCCAGGTTGAGACTGGGCTCAATCTCACAACCTGAGCCAAAACCAAAAGTTAGACACTTAACTGACTGTGCCACCCAAGGTACCCCAAAAATAAGGAGCTTTTTAAAAAATACATGTCACTTAGTAAAGGGTAAGAGCATCTGGAAATAAGAATCCTCCCTAATATTATAAAGACTGGGAGAAGTTCTGATGTTTATGGAAGAATTTAGACTCCCCCACCCCATGCCAAATAAAGTATTTCATACACTCAGTTCAGTTTCAGCTCAGCTAAACTGTTTTCAGAACAGACACATGTCTTTTCCTCAATTATAAAATGAATTGATATCAAGACTAAGACACCAGTGATGGATTGGTTTCTGGATCCACGAAGCAAATTCTAACAGCAATCTTATTCAAGGCCAATAAGTTGTATTATATAAAATAAGCAGAGACTGTTTGAAGTTAAATAAATAAATATTAGAAAATAAGTAATAAAAAATAGAATGACCATACTTTTTGTTTCTTTTCTAAAATAAGTTCCTTCTAAGTAGTTGAATAATATTTTTTAAATATTCTCAATCTCAGGCTCATTGCTTCTAGAATTCTCATGGTCCTTGATACTGAATACTGTGATTATTGAGGTAAAAAGTTGCCACAGCTATAACTGACATTATAGAAAAGAAAGTGGCTCTTCAATTCTCTGTGCCTTGCCTCCACTTCTGTTTGCCTCCACTAGACTGAAAGCCCCATGAATTTAGAGACTGACTGGTTTTACTCATTTTTTATCTGTCACTATTGCCATACTGCCTGGTACATAGTAGTTGATCACTTAACATCTGATTAGTTAGAGGAAGTACTGTCAAATGTAAAATCTCAACCATACTTGAGAGTTGTAAGAAATAATGAAATGATGTGTGAATGTCTGTGTGGGTGGATGTGTGTGTGTGTCCCTCAAACATAAATGCTCAAAAATAATGGTTTTTCTAATCTGACTCATGCTAACCAAATTTACAAAAAAGACTACCTTTCAGACTAAGATACCCCTGTTAATTTGTAATGGATGATATTTTATATCTGATTTGGGAGCTAGAGTTGTTTATATCCTTAGGCCCTCCCTGTTATTGATCATAATATATGTATATATATACAGGGATATACATAAGGCAACTAATTCCAACTCAGAAATTGTTTGAACATGACATGAGAATAAAGGGAATAAAACAGGCTGATACTTCTCTTTTTTCTTCTATGGTTTCTAACAAATAACACTTCCCTTGGTTATTTTCAGATGCACTAACAAGGTTTTTTATAGCCCAGTTTGCTTTCTCTTAATCTGTGAGATCCCTAACACCTCAAGCCAATCATTATCTGATTTTTGAACATAGTTAATTTACTTCAAATAGATCACCCTGATCACTTTGATTAAGAAGTACCACCTAGGAGAGCCTGGGTGACTGTCAGTTAAGCATCCAACTCTTAATTTCCCTTCAGGTGATGATCTCAGAGTGATGAGATTGAGCACAGCCACCACCACCCCCAGGGTCACTCTCAGCACTCAGTGGGGAGTCTGCTTGAGATTCTCTCTCCCTATGCCCACCCACAATGCACAAATTCACACTCTCTCTCCCAAATAAATAAATAAAGTCTTTTTTTTTTTTAATAAATAAAGTCTTTAAAAAAAAAAAAAAAAGGAAGGAAGTGCCACTTGTGCTCATCTTTTTTTTAAAAAGATTATTTGTCTGAGAGATAGGGTTGGGCTCCCTGCTCAGTGGGGAGCTTGCTTCTCCCTCTCCCTACTGCTTCCCCTGCTTGTGCTCTCTCTGTCAAATAAAATTGTGGTGAGCATTTTGTGATGTATAGAAGTGTTGGATCGCTACGTTGTAAACCCGAAACGAACATTATAGGTCAACGTAATTCCATTGTTGTGGTTTGTCTGAAGGCTTTCCCAGCTTGAGGACAGAGAGACAAAGAGAAAGAGAGACAGAGATCACTAGAGGAAGGGGCAGAGGGAGAGAAAGAGAGAGAGCATCCCAAGCAGACTCTCACTGAATGCAGAAGACGACGCAGGGCTTTATCCCATGACCTGGAGAACCGGCGCTGAAACCAAGAGTTAGATGCCCAAGAACTGCGCTACCCAGGTGCCCCAATATATGCATCTTTTTGATATACTAACAGTCTCCCAGCTAGCTTCAGTTTAGATTTGTTTTCTGATCCTGTTTCCTGTTTTGAACTTGAAGTCTACTTTATACTTTGTACCAATGTCTTGTTTTATGGAAAATAGTACCACTGGTGATCAAGAATCACTAATAGGAGGGCTGATGTGATACTTATTTAGTACTGTCTGTTTCCATAAATATGTATTAAATGCATAGCATATGGGCATCCTGAGTTGTGATTCAACAACAGACAACATGAGTCATAATCATTTGTGAGTTGAAAATCAAAATCAGAGGCTCCCCCTGTGTTCTAGAATTCAGTTCTCAGAACTAAAAGGATGAGAATGAGACATAGCCTTTGAAAACCCTGTTATGGTGCCCATCAATGTTTCCCAGTGTGTATTCTGTGGAACACCAATTCTGAGGGTTGTACTATCAGAAGTCAAGTAAATTTAAGAAAAACAGCAATCACTATTCTTTTTTTTTTTTTAAGATTTATTTGTTTATTTTAGAGCATAAGAAGGAAGGGGAGAGGGAGAGGGAGAATTCCAAGAAGACTCCGCACTGAGCACCGAACCGACTCGGGACTCAGTCTTACAACCCTGAGATCATGACCCGAGCCAAAATCAAGAATCAGTCAATTAACCAACTGCACCACCCAGACACCCCAACAGTAATCAGTATCCTTGAAGAGCCACGGTGCAAATAAGATTAATCTGGTAAAAGCTCTAAGGTGTCCTATACAAACAAGTTTAGCTTTGCTGAACTAACTTAATTTAGAATACACTTCAGAGAATAAGAACAGTAATAGCATCTTTAGAAGGTTATAATTCACTTTTATTGTTTTTAATTGTATATGCATTTCCCTTTCTAGACTCTCTGAAATTAAAAATTTTTAATCATTATTCCTCTAATCAATCTTCCTCTGTGCTGTCTCCAGCTCCTGATAAGAAAGATGTATGGAAGAAAGAAGGGGAAATAGTAAGGAAAGTGTGTGTGTGTGTGTGTGTGTGTGTGTGTGTGTGTATTAATCTGTCTTGTTTATTTGTCTGTTCCAAACTATTGTGTAGCCCTTATGTATTTTAAAACTTTGTACCAATATGATAAAATGTGTTAATATTTATAGCAAGTTTATGTTACATTACATAATTAAATACACAAATATTTTTGATTCTATAACTAGTGAAGATGATTACTTGAAAAAGTAAGTATGGCCTATAGTTAATGGAGTTAAAATCTGTCTTGGAAGAACTTTTTTATTTTACTTTAAATTATATATGTAAATTACAATTTTTCTATCATATTTCCACATTTTGTTATTAAGTTTATAAGTTTAAAGATTACACTCAGAAAAATATGTTATGAAAATATTTGTACTAGAGGAAAACCTCCACTCTTTAGAATTCTCTAAATGGTGATTTTAGATAATAAAATATTCTCAACACTTGGAAGTTATTCCCCAATCATAAGCTACATAAGCTACAAAACTTTAAAAATATATATTTGGTGAAATTTTTTCTAAAATATTTCCATTTCTTTTCTTTAAAAGAACATATGTTGACCATAATTTAAACTTTTTTCAGTGACCCAAGGTCATCGTTCTGTCCACTTCATTTCAGTAAATATTTGTTTAGCACCTCTTGTATGTGATGATCCTCCCAGGCCCTTTTGGATACTTCAGTCTGTCTACCACTCTACTAAACAGCTGCTGAATGCTGTGTTTGAGGCTCTTGGGTTATCTTTTTATACTTTTTCTGATTTCCTAGCTGTGAAGACTGACAGACTTCTATGAGGGTGCTCCATTCAACCTCCCTCCTAGAAGTGGTGCTTCTGATCTTCTGTGAGCAGGAAATTAAAATACCCAGCCCTATGGATATGCATTGAAATAAGAAGAGTACACTAGGAATCTCTTTAATATGTGAAGTACATAAAATCTGTACATTTGGCTGCTCAAGAGTCCTTTTTATCCTTTTACTTGTTTCTGAAATCGCTTGAATTGTCCTAACATTTTAGATATGTGAAACGTTGCTATAAACTCATCAAGCAGACTTTTTTTTTATCCCTTTGCTTAGTAGTTCTTCTCGAAGCAGATTCAGATTTTATGACACCACGGTCTATGTTATCCACTGACCATGTGAGAATTAGTTTTGTCTAAAATATTAATTCAGAAATCTCCATTTAATTATAGTCCACAGCTTCCTTATGAGCCATTTTGTATTTGCCTGAGACTTGGTTTAATTTTGACCTATAATGAGTTTTTATAAGTTTTTTAGTTTTTCAAATTCACGGTTTGTGCGTGTATATATATACACCATATGGTATATTATGGTGTGTATGTGTGTGTGTGTGTATATATATATATAAAATATATATTATATATATCATAAAACTTTTTTTAGTTTTTATTTAAATTGTAGTTAATACATATAGTAAAATTGCTTTCATACCATAAAATTGTTAATAAAAGACTTCTATACCAGGCTCATTTTTATTTTCTCCTTTGTCAAAATGATGTGTCCTAAAGATGTCTTATCACTAAAAATCAGTATTTACAATGGTTAAATTATGGCTCTATCTAACTTTCAATTTAGCCAAAAATGAATTGAGTGCTGGAGAGACCCACTGTGTACATTATACAGATCTGCAAGAATTAATGTGTTAGAACAGTAAAGCTGGATGACATTTTTAGCACCTCCTAATGACCAATGTTAATCATACCTGTACTACAACTACCTCTCCCATTATTAGTAACTCTTAGTTAGCTCATCACATCCTTTCAACTCTGTGTCCTATTTATGTGTTCTAAATCTACTTGTTACCACCATACCAAATAAGAAAAAGAAGCAGCACCATAGTAATCAAAGAATGAAATTCCTCTGTATGTACTTTGTATTACCAGCAGCATGCATATTGAGATCTTTTTTGAAGAGTCAGTTAATGAAGAAACTTGAGAATCCTTGGGTTATCTGCCACTTCAAATTAAATTGTGATATTCTGGTCTCCTTAAAGGCGGTAGCAGATCTTTTTTTCTCTAAAACTATTTCTAGGATTCTAGAGTAAAGCTACTGACTATCTTTTCATCCCTTTTCTATTTAAAAGTCTTCTATTTTAAAACTATATATAAATGTAAGCTGATGTGTATTTTCATGAGTGTGATTCACTCTGTAATCTTTCTTTCAAGCTGTTATCACAACATTAAGGAGTAAGAATTTTCCTTATGTTGTCATCTAACTTCATGGGTTACTTTCATTTGATTTTCTTCTTTTTAGTTATTCACTTAGAATTTAATGGAAGAGAATTCTGGAAAGCTGTAGTGGTTCTTTGTTTTTTAGAGGAAATGACTAACATAAGATTGAGGACAAGAGTGTAGAATAAGGAAACTGGCTTGAAATCTCTATATATTTTATGACATTTTATGTTCTGAGTAATATCTCTGACTCAGTAGTCATCCTGGGTATTAGCCATGCAAGTTTTCTTATTCCCTGGAAGGCCTTACTATAATCAAGAATTTTGCTAGCATATCATATACCTTGTAATCTTATTTTCTAAAATTTTGTGGCATGTAATGTCTTCATTTCCCTGCAAACCTTTAAAACCCTTGTATCCTCATTTATTTTATTACTCTGACACTTTCTATTTCATATCATTCTTTGTGATTCACTTTCCTCTTCTGCAAATAAATCATTTGCAGTTACCCTAAAAACTGGATTCTGTCACTTATGGTCTAGTGCTGTGGTTTCTTAGTAGAAGACAAGTTTATAGCCAAAAGCTGTAAGTTCCCCAAGTTCAAAATCTGTACAAGTTTACAGTAGAAAACCAAAATATCCCCTCTATAATCACTGAACTTCCAAAAGACGATAGATGCCAGAGGCATAGAAACAGAATCAATCCATCAGGCTCTGGGTGGTTTGAAGGTCTGAAATAGATCATGTGAGACCTAGCATTACTTTGGCCATTCTTATTTGAGGGCTACAGATACGTTGGTATCTTTTGCCAAAACCTAAAGACATAAAAATATAAATTAACCAGAGGTAGCATTTCCTTTTTTTTTTTTTTTCTTTAAAGATCCATCTATTTATTTATTTTGGAGAGGGAGAGAGAATGAGCTGTGGGAGGGGGAAAGGGAGAAGGAGAGAGAGAATCTGTAAGCAGTCTCCTGGTTGAGTGCAGAGACTGAGGCTGCGTTAGATCTCTGACCCTGAGATCGTGACATGAGCTGAAACTAAGTGGTCACTCAACCAGCTGAGCCACCAGGTACCTCAGAAGGTAGCCTTTCTGACCTTACTCTCATCAGAAGGAACAGTAGGTTAAAAATTAATAATGACTGATAACATTTTTCAAATAGTCTTACATTTTTTAATCATTTATCTTTAATTATTGAATTTAAAGTTTACCAAGCCAGGAAACATACTGCTATATACTTAATACTAAGAACTATTTTAGGGGAGCCTGTCTGGCTCAGTCCGCAGAGCATGCAACGCTTGATCTCAAGGTCATGCGTTCAAACCCCACATTGGGTATAGAGATGACTTAAAATACCATCTTTTAAAAAAAAAAAAAAACTATTTTGATCTTTCTTCATTGCCTAGACCTCAAATCCCACAGCACGTTTCTCCAGTTTACTGTTCTCACCTACAAAATTGGAGAACATGGTCATTCCAGTGTCACTGCTGTTCTAGGCATCAAATAAAAATTTAAAAGAACTCGAGTTTCTGGTGACACACTCTAGAACTCTCATTATACATAATAAGCTCATTCTTTGGAGTTGCTAAGAAATGATACTTAGGTTTTTGTGTCCTCAACTACGTTCTTCTTGGTCGATTGTTTCCTTCCAACTTAGGCATCATTACCATCTTCACTCCAAGAAGTAAGCTAATGGTACACAGGATTATGCAAAAAGCTCCAGGAGACAAGGAGCTCTTTCCCAAATTTCAAAATTGCCTTATTGGAGAGAAAATTTCTATAATTTTTTTTTCAGAGAATCTAAGTGTCAGAAAGAACAAAGAAGAAGGAGAAGAGCTCTTGAGCTCTTGAGTTTGAAGCAAGATCTGCATTATGACCCCATTTAGAAAAGTGCTGGCCCTTCATAAAGCAGTGCTTTGAACAAATTAGTAAATTTTACAACAAGTATATTGGATGCTAGTATTTTTTAAATCTCAGAATAGACATGAAGATAATTCAATAGGACCAATGACTTTCAGTTTAAAGAAAGAATGATGCTTTATGAAACTCTGATCTTTTTTTTTTCAATTTTTTATTTTTTATAAACATATATTTTTATCCCCAGGGGTACAGGTCTGTGAATCGCCAAGTTTACACATTTCACAGTATTCACCATAGCACATACCCTCCCCAGTGTCCATAACCCCACCCCCCTTCTCCCAACCCCCCTCCCCCTAACAACCCTCAGTTTGTTTTGTGAGATTAAGAGTCACTTATGGTTTGTCTCCCTCCCAATCCCATCTTGTTTCATTTATTCTTCTCCTACCTCCTTGACCCCCCTGTTGCATCACCACTTCCTCATAAAAGGGAGATCATGATAGTTGTCTTTCTCTGCTTGGCTTATTTCGCTAAGCGTGATACCCTCTAGTTCCATCCATGTCGTTGCAAATGGCAAGATTTCATATCTTTTGATGGCTGCACAGTATTCCGTTGTGTATATATACCACATCTTCTTTATCCATTCATCTGTGGATGGGCATCTAGGTTCTTTCCATAGTTTGGCTATTGTAGATATTGCTGCTATAAACATTCGGGTGCATGTGCCTCTTTGGATCACTACGTTTGTATCTTTAGTGTAAATACCCAGTAGTGCAATTGCTGGGTCATAGGGTAGTTCTATTTTCAACTTTTTGAGGAACCTCCATGCTGTTTTCCAGAGTGATTGCACCAGCTTGCATTTCCACCAACAATGTAGGAAGGTTCCCCTTTCTCTGCATCCTCACCAGCATCTGTCTTTTCCTGACTTGTTGATTTTAGCCAGTCTGACTGGTGTGAGGTGATATCTCATTGTGGTTTTGATTTGTATTTCCCTGATGCCGAGTGATGTGGAGCACTTTTTCATGTGTCTGTTGGCCATTTGGATGTCTTCTTTGCAGAAATGTCTGTTCATGTCTTCTGCCCATTTCTTGATTGGATTATTTATTCTTTGGGTGTTGAGTTTGCTAAGTTCTTTATAGATTTTGGACACTAGCCCTTTATCTGATATGTCGTTAACTGTTTCCTATCCTGTGCAAAAGCTTTTGATCTTGATGAAATCCCAATAGTTCATTTTTGCCCTTGCTTCCCTTGCCTTTGCTGATGTTCCTAGGAAGATGTTCTTCCTGGTTCAGTTGTGGTAGTTTATATGTCTCTAGGAATGCATCCATTTCTTTCAGATTGTCAAATTTGTTGGCATAGAGTTGCTCATAGTATGTTCTTATAATTGTTTGTATTTCTTTGGTGTTAGTTGTAATCTCTCCTCTTTCATTCATGATTTTATTTATTTGGGTCCTTTCTTTTTTCTTTTTGATAAGTCTGGCCAGGGGTTTATCAATCTTATTAATTCTTTCAAAGAACCAGCTCCTAGTTTTGTTGATTTGTCCTATTGCTTTTTTGGTTTCTATTTCATTGTTTTCTGCTCTGATCTTTATGATTTCTCTTCTCCTGCTGGGCTTAGGGTTTCTTTTTTGTTCTTTCTTCAGCTCCTTTAGGTGTAGGGTTAGGTTGTGTGCTTGAGATGTTTCTTATTTCTTGAGAAAGGCTTATACCACTATATATTTTCCTCTCAGGACTGCCTTTGCTGTGTCCCACAGATTTTGAACCATTGTGTTTTCATTATCATTTGTCTCCATGAATTTTTTCAGTTATTCTTTAATATCCTGGCTGACCCATTCATTCTTTAGAAGGATGCTGTTTAGTCTCCATGTATTTGGGTTCTTTACAAATTTCCTCTTGTTATTGAGTTTTAACGTCAGAGCATTGTGGTCTGAAAATATGCAGGGAATGATCCCAATCTTTTTATACCGGTTGAGAGCTGATTTAGGACCCAGGATGTGATCTATTCTGGAGAATGTTCCATGTGCACTGGAGAATAATGTGTATTCTTTTGCTTTGGGATGAAATGTTCTGAATATATCTGTGATGTCCATCTGGTCCAGTGTGTCATTTAAGGCTTTTATTTCCTTGTTGATCTTTTGCTTGGATGATCTGTCCATTTCAGAGAGGGGAGTGTTAAAGTCCCCTACTATTATTGTATTATTGTTGATGTGTTTCTTTGATTTTGTTATTTATTGGTTTATATAGTCGGCTGCTCCCACGTTAGGGGCATAGATATTTAAAATTGTTAGATCTTCTTGTTGGACAGATCCTTTGAGTATGATACAGTGTCCTTCCTCATCTCTTATTATAGTCTTTGGCTTAAAATCTAATTGATCTGATATAAGGATTGCCACCCCTGCTTTCTTCTGATGTCTATTAGCATGGTAAATTCTTTTCCACCCCCTCACTTTAAATCTGGAGGTGTCTTTGGGTCTAAAATGAGTTTCTTGGAGGCAACATATAGATGGGTTTTGTTTTTTAATCCATTCTGATATCCTGTGTCTTTTGATTAGGGCATTTAGCCCATTAACATTCAGGGTAACTATTCAGAGATGTGACTTTAGTGCCATTGTATTGCCTATAAGGTGACTGTTACTGTATATTGTCTCTGTTCTTTTCTGATCTACTACTTTTAGGCTCTATCTTTGGAACGCTTCACGAATTTGTGTGCCATCCTTGCACAGGGGCCATGCTAATCTTCTCTGTATTGTTCCAATTTTTAATATATGTGCTGCCGAAGTGAGCACGAAACTCTGATCTTTTTAACAGAGAACGAAAAATAGCTTGGTTGCTAGATGTGTGTGTGTGTGTGTGTGTGTGTGTGTGTACATGTGTCTGAAAGAGAATGAAAGAGGAAGAGACAAAAGGAAGGAGGAGACACAAGACAGACATAGTTACACTAATCTTTTTCCCACAAAGAACTTTTGATTGCTTGGAAATGAAATATATAATAAAATTCTCATAGGGATTTTAAATAAAGATAGAAAAGAAGACAGGGGAAAAGAATAGCATTAGAATAAGTTTGGGTCTCTCAGGGATCCTACAGATTTTTTGATTTAGGTGCAGTAGCAGTAGCATTAAAAGCAGAGTCAAGGCACAGGTCTGTTGTAAGAAAAGAGCAAATCTTCCATTGGTCCTCCCATCCATTGCCATCTCATACTGAACCAGTGCAGAGTCTTTTGTCAGCCCTTGGGCTGAACATGGCCTTTGCATTCATTCTAGTTCCCCTGGCTTTGCCTACATGCTTATGGCATGGCGCTCCCAGTGTTCATTCCTCTGCTGTGGAAAGGCCTATTATTCAAGAGTTGTACATCCCATTAAAGGAATAGCATTGAGCATGATTTTTGAAACCCCGCATATGCATTTTGTATTGGGGCTTGATTATCCAAGAGGCCTTCAAAATATCATTGTCAGTTTATTATTCTGTTGAATTCACAGATGCTTCCATAGAATGAACTCAGGTGAGAGACACCCAGAAACTGACTAAGCAAGGATGAAAGGAAAATGAAAGAAATTCCATTCCGTGTGACTCAGGGATGATAGACAGAAAATCTATTATAAATTCTATTCTAAATCTATATAATCTATATAATGTATATAAATATATTATATATATTTATTAAGTATTTATTAATTATTATATATTTATTATTATAATATATATCTATATAATCTATATAATCTGTTCATCATTTATTTCCGTCATTTGTTCCCATTGTTATTTTCCCCTGCCCAGCTATTACTTGCATTTCTTCAGAACTATTAGTGTGTAAGCCTGAAGAGGCAGAGAATCGAGGTTGCTACACCAGAGTCTGAGAAAATTCAAAGTTTTGAACTGAGGGCCCACCTCTGAGCTCATGTTTTTTCATTACACTATTTGGCTGAAGATCTGATAACTAGATGCGCTGTAACTATTGCAAAGACAGTGTAATCTCTTGCTTCCTAGATTTTCACTGGTATTTTTACGTGTTGTTTAGAGTAGCCACACCCTTCCATGAGTTTTGGGTGTTTTAGCTATTTGGGAAAAAGACAAGGGGGAAAGAAAGGAATTGGTGGTAGAGAGATGGTGCCTGAAAATGGAAAGGTCACAGATGAAAGTGGAGTATGTGTTACCTTCTGGCTCAGGCCGGGTGGTTGGGTGTGGATGTCATGTATGTCCCAGTGCAGTCACCCTTGCAGTGGTAATTCTCTCAGTTTAGCCACCACGGAGTATTGTTCTTTGTTTTTCTATAGTGCTTGTCAAAATGCTATGACAACAGGCTGGTTTTATGAAAACAGAGCCTGGCTCTCAAGAGACAGTGTGTCTGAAAGTCAAACATGGATGGCAGCCATTGGCACGCAAAGGAGTCAGAAACCACAGATTGTTTTCTCGTTGGATGAACAGCTTAAAGCAACGTAAAGTTAATTGAAGAATTCCTTGAAAGTGAAGTCAGACTGAAAGAAATGCTCTAAGTCTATAATTTACTAAATGTGAAAGGTCTGTAAGTGGTAGTGAGACAAAGAGTTTAAGGGGAAAAGAGAGCATTTTTGTAAACATATCTGGCTTGTATTATTGCCTAGGCAGTTTTAATTATTTGTTCTAATAATGTAGATCTGCAGAAGAATCTTTAATTAGGTAAAGCTTGATTTATGGAGTTGGCCTCATATAAACCATGAGGTCATGGTGTGCTGCAGAAAATTACAGGCCTGGTCTTGCCATTGAAAACTATTATTTCTACCTAGGACTATTCATGCTCTGCATGTCTTACTCTCACGAAACCAGATCATCCTGTGTTCTCATTCTCAATGTCTTTTGCCCAGGTAAATCCAACATACACTATTACTCATTAAGTAATTTATCAAATATATATATAAAAAAACTGAGGAAGCAGATGCAGAATTTAACTACTAGCTCTAGTAGTTGAAGAGATGTTTACTTCTTGAGAGCTTAGAGACCAACCTGTGATCCAGAAATGGATTCATTCTCCCTTCAGCTGGCAGACTGGCAGGGACATGTGAGACTGTCAAAAGTGATATCTGTGTGTCTGTAGGACTGTCCTTCCCACAAACCTAACCCCATCCTCCACTTTTCCTCTCCTTCCCTAGCCTCTCCTGGGAAGTACTTTTGTTGTCATCAATGCCTGTTTCATTTGGTTTTAAATAAGAGATGGGAGCCTCTACAACATTTCGCTGTGGTTCTTACTTCCCTCCCATTGCAGTAGAAACCTTGATGTAGGGCCAAGGCCTTTTCTTTGATTATAGGTCTGCTGATTTTAATTTCCTAATATTTTTCTTGCATTGATTATACCTTAATGATTGCATTTTCTAGGTTCCCTATTTCAATTTTGCTAAAGTAGAAATAAGATTAAGAAGGAATCCTTCTAGATTTAACAATTTATTTTCTATTCTTTTAGATTTGTCTAACCCATATTTGCTTGATAGCTATTTATTTATTTATTTATTCATTTATTTATTTTAATTTATTTGACAGAGATAGAGACAGTGAGAGATGGAACACAAGCAGGGGGAGTGAGAGAGGGAGAAGCAGACTTCCCACTGAGCGGGGAGCCCAATGTGGGGCTCCATCCCAGGACTCTCTGATCATGACCTGAGCCAAAGGCAGATGCTTAATGACTGAGCCAGCCAGGCACCCTTGATAGCTATTTTAAATGATATGCTTTTATCAGGTCTTCTCAAAGTGTTAGTGTTTTTGCATAAAAACAACTCCTGCCTTCACTGTCATATTTCATCACATTACCTAATATTTGATTAAATTATATAACTACAATAACAAATCCAACAGGCATAAACAGGTTTGGGAATAAATGTAATTGTTGAAACAGTTGGAAGAAATGCATGGGGCATACTAGAGAATAGCCTCCTAGTCTCCAGGATTCAGTATATATGGGCTCAGTCCTGAGTTAAACAAAGGGACAGAACTGGGTAAGTGGAGTTCAGTTATGAAAAAGTCTGACTCTGTACTCTCCACATTTTCTTCATTTTAAAGGTGAGACCCAAGGTGGTTACATGACTTGCCCAAGGTTGTCAAACTAGTTGGAGCCTGGGTGTCCTGACTTTCTCAAGCCTCAAGCATATGCCTTTTCCCATGGTACCAAAGGAGGACTGATACCCTGATCCGTTATGAATGCAGGTTTATAGAGTGTCCTTTGATTTATTACCACAAAGTATCTGTCTTGATGCTTACTTTACCCATAGTTTTTATGTTACTGATTAACTGATTACTGATTTTTAAGGGGAGCCTGGGTGGCTCAGTGGGTTAAAGCCTCTGCCTTTGGCTCAGATCATGATCCCAGGGTCCTGGGATCGAGCCCCGCATTGGGCTCTCTGCTCAGCATGGAGCCTGCTTCCTTCTCTCTCTCTGCCTGCCTCTCTGCCTACTTGTGATCTCTGTCAAATAAATAAATAAAATCTTAAAAAAAAATTTTTTTAAATTCTCCTTGATATCAAAACTGATCCTTCTTTTTTTTTTTTTTAAGATTTTATTTATTTTTATTTGACAGACAGAGATTACAAGTAGGCAGAGAGGCAGGCGGGGAGAGAGAGAGAGGAGGAAGCAGGCTCCCTGCTGAGTAGAGAGCCCGATGCAGGCCTCCATCCCAGGACCCTGAGATCATGACCTGAGCCGAAGGCAGCGGCTTAACCCACTGAGCCACCCAGGCACCCTGATCCTTCTTTATTATAGGGAGTTAATCCAGGTCAAAAAATTTATCAATTTTTTCTTTAAATGACCGTAACTAATAAGAGAAAGAGATTGCATGGAAGAATTTTTCAGTAGGGCTTGTCCCCCTTAGCAATCTATAGCCCCATACTGTTCATAGCTGCTCTTATCCATCTAAAAGCAAATTTTTAAAGGGTGTTAGCCTCAGGGGCACCTGGGTGCCTCAGTTGGTTAAGCATATGCCTTCAGCTCAGGTCCTGGTCCTCATGGGATCGAACCCCACATCAGTCTCCCTGCTTGACGAACCTGCTTCTTCCTTGCCCTCAGCTGCTCCCCCTGCTTGTGCTCCATCAACTCTCTCTCTGTCAAATAAATAAATAAAATCTTAAAAAAAAAAAAAAGAACATTTAAAGGGTGTAGACCTCAGAGAAAGCTGCTTGCAGCAGCACTGTAAGGTTTATATTTATATGTTCTCTTTCACAAAGCATATGTGCTGACTTTCCTAATATCAGATGGAAAGACTTTTTTAAAAATCACTTTCCTTTTCCTGCCCCTTTCTTCCAATATTTACCTCTTGACCCACCCCCTTTCGGAAAACATTTGATGTTGCCTAGAGTCAAAATGTACCTACACCTGGGCAGTTAAAAATAAAATCAAAACCATTAGGATGAATATGAAGGAGGTAGGAAAATGCTGTACTCAAATATGGAGGTAAAAATGGTTTTCTTATAATTGAAAATTGTATTGAACCGAACTTCCTCATAGACAAAACAAAACAAGACATTTAGGGGTACATTGTTTTGTTTTGTTTTTTTGCTGAAGGGAAACATCATGTCTTTCACAGGGACATTTCTACCAAGCACTTCATTATAAGCCAATAACCCTTATGTAAATGAAACTGAATAACCACCTAGAGCAGGATATTTGTTCATACATAGATCTGGAGAAACCATACTATAGTTTAACTCCATTCTTTGTTGATGGGGAACAGAAGTCCAAAGAAGATAAGCAATTTACCAGCCAACAAGCTCGTTGGTGATATTAGCAGCCTGGAACCAATGTCCCTTCATACTGACCGGGGTCCCAGAGCACTGTTGTTTAGAAATCAGGTCCAGTCAGATATGGTCCAGTACCATACTTTATTATTGGGCAGTGGGGACATGGACTGTCAAGTGAGTGGGATTCAGATTTGATGAAGTCAGAATATGCAGAAGAGGGTTTTTTCTTTAAGGGCTTCTCTTTCCACTACGAAGGAAGACAGAGGGTGGACCTCTGTCACAGGTTCTTGTTAAATCCCTGTGGATTTGACAAGGAGAAAACTTGAATAATAGGTGCTCTCTTTATACCTGTTTTAAAATAAATACTTTGTCAAAACCTTTCCTTTCTTTTGTCAGAATTAGTAGCAAGGTATGTTGTATCATAAGACAGTGAATTTATCAGAGAACTTCGGGCAGGGGTCAAGCTGTAAGCTGGCTGTTTATTGCCCAAAAGGCCAGGTCTAAGACAATAGGGAGAGTGCTCCAAAGGGGGCATTTGCTTCCCAGCTCCAGCTGATTTTTGTCTTGTGAAAAATACAAGTATACATTGGACCATCTAGTGTTCTAGTGTTTGCTGAAGGGAAACATATCAGGTCTTTCACAGGGACATTATTACCAAGCATTTCATTATAAACCAATAACCTTCTTCTAGTGTTTTGAGAGAAGCTGGAAGTCTGGATTATTAAGTCCCCTGATCTTAAATGCTGGCAACTTCCTTTTTACACAAGCTCAAGCCAGAAACCTTGGAGTTGACTCCTCTCTTGACTCTCCTTGACTCTTCTCTTCCTTTCAAAACCTACATTTAATCTATCTGGAAATCCTGTTGGGTGTACCCTCAATATATATTCATAATCTGATCACTTCTTACAGATCTCTGTTGTACTACTATAGCCCAAACCACCATTATCTCTTTCCAGGATTATTGCAATAGCCTCCCAGTTGGTCTCCCTTCTATGCATTCCTTCCCATAGTCGGAGAGATATTATTGAAGCATAAGTCAGGTCTTGTTGCTTTTCTTTTCACAACCATCCAGAGGCTTCCCATCTCACTTAGCAAAGTTGAAAGTCCTACCAGTGCTCCATGAGGCTCTCTAACCTCACCTCTGCAGCCACAGTTGGCCTCCTGTCTTTTCCTTAGATAAACCTGCTCATTTCTTCATCATGACATTTGCCTTTGCTCTTCCCTTGCTGGGAATGGTTTTCCCAGCTATCTCCATGGCCCAGTCAGCTCCTCTAATCCCTTGCTCAAATGTCATCTACTCCATAGGCCTTCCTCGGCCACAGTATCTAAACTTGTAGCCACACACACACAAACCGTCCCTCTCTACTTCTCGACCTTACTTTATCTTTAGTACATATCATGATCTCATATACTATATATTTTCTTCTTTGTTACCTGTTTTCCATATTAAAATACAGTTTCCAAAAGGGTAAGGACTTTGTTTTTTGTATATTTCTTCATTGTTGTATACTTAGAATCTAGAAATGTGTCTCACACATAGTGGGTGCTCAGTAAATGCTTGATGAATGAATGAATCTAAAAAACCAATTTCATCAACTCTAGGCCAAACAAAACTCTTGCTTTCTCCACAAAGCAGTGTTTAGAGTTAGACAAGCAATAAATAAGAGGGAAAAGCTTATGTGAAGACACTCAGGTGGAAAAAAACCTTTGTGCTTTGGAAGAGAACAAATGAAAAAAACTAGAGAAATGGGAGCAAGTGGTAAGAAAAGACATTGGAGAGGTAGGCAGGGCCAAAAATTGTAGAACAAGGTAAGGAATTTGGATGTTATTGTTAAAATCCAATGGAAGACTCAGAAGTCATTACTATGAACTATATATAGTGATAATTTTTTTTTAATTTTTTATTTTTTCTAAATATATATTTTTATCCCCAGTGGTACAGGTCTGTGAATCACCAGGTTTACACACTTCACAGCACTCACCAAAGCACATACCCTCCCCAATGTCCATAATACCACCCCCTTCTCCCAAACCCCCTCCCCCCAGCAACCCTCAGTTTGTTTTGTGAGATTAAGAGTCACTTATGGTTTGTCTCCCTCCCAATCCCATCTTGTTTCATTTATTCTTCTCCTACCCACTTAAGCCCCCATGTTGCATCACTACTTCCTCATATCAGGGAGATCATATGGTAGTTGTCTTTCTCTGCTTGATTTATTTCACTAAGCATGATACGCTCTAGTTCCATCCATGTTGTCGCAAATGGCAAGATTTCATTTCTTTTGATGGCTTCATAGTATTCCATTGTGTATATATACCACATCTTCTTTATCCATTCATCTGTTGATGGACATCTAGGTTCTTTCCATAGTTTGGCTATTGTGGACATTGCTGCTATAAACATTCGGGTGCACGTGCCCCTTTGGATCACTACGTTTGTGTCTTTAGGGTAAATACCCAGTAGTGCAATTGCTAGGGTCATAGGGCAGTTCTATTTTCAACATTTTGAGGAACCTCCATGCTGTTTTCCAGAGTGGCTGCACCAGCTTGCATTCCCACCAACAGTGGAGGAGGGTTCCCCTTTCTCCGCATCCTCGCCAGCATCTGTCATTTCCTGACTTGTTGATTTGTGATAATTTTTAATATAACTTTTTACTCAAGTATGACACATATACATCCTGGGGATGTTTTCAAGTAAATGTGTCAATTATTAGTGGTTATTTCAGCACCCAGACAGCCTTCCTTTTATTTAAAAAAAGTTGGGGGGGACTTAAATGACTGAAAAAACTAGTTTATTTTCACATTTATAACAAAAATGTGAAAATTTATTTTTAAAAATCTGACTAAAGGGGTACCTAGGTTCAAGCCCTGCATCAGGCTTCCCACTCAGCAGGGAATCTGCGTGTCCCTTTCCCCCTCCCCCTCCCCCTTCTCATGCTCTCTCTCTGTCTCTCAAATAAATAAACAAAATATTTAAATAAATAAAAATATCTTATTAAAATAACTAAATGTATTTATTTGTATAAAAAATAAGTTTTGTTTTAGTTAACACTAGATTTTGGTTATGATTGTTCAATAAAGTAATGCTTCCCAGGCACAGTCTTTTTAATGGTATCTACTTTAGTTAAATACATTAAATGCATTTTACTGTTGTATTTGCAACTTTGCCAAGTTACTATCACTTTGAAATATATAGCATTTTGCTTCTAAAAAATAATTATATATACTTACACTATACCAAATGTACATTAATTGCAGTTTTTATAAGAGGTATAACTTGTCCTTGAGCTCATGGTTTATTGGGCCTGTGTATTCTAATCATAAAAAGGGATCAAATATTGAGCAGTTTACTAACATTCTATAGAAGATAGAACAAGGCTCTTTTAGTTCAGCATACGAGAACAGTAAAACATTACTGAAGTTGTTTTGTTTTGTTTTAACTTTGGAACTGCACAAGCCAAACTGAGGGATTTTGTAGAGGGATTTTGTAGCTTGACCTTTGCCATCTGGTGACTAAAAAGGTAGATTCTGGGATGTGATAACATTTGAGATATGAAGAATCCAAGCAGATTCAAGCTATAGGTAATCTGGAAAGCTGACAGAAAAACTGTGTTAGGACTAAGTTTAGAAAGTCATGAAACGTTCACAGCCCACTGTGACATAAGTGAGAACTGTATGAAGAAAAATTTAAGAGCTCTTTGTAGCCTTCTCACAACTGATTTAGTAGCATTAATGGAAATTACAGAATTAGAAAAATTCAGAACTAGAAAGGACCATAGAGCCTCTCTTTTACAGATGAGGAAACTGAGGTCCAGAAGGTACCAAAGACTTGCTCAGTGTCACATAGATAGAGTTAATGTAGGACTGAGGTTGGGATTTGGAGCTCCTATTTTCTTGCTCGGTATTCTTTTCCATACTTTCTTGGGCATTTTTTGACCATATAGTCACTGGAGTTGTACCACAATAGAATGAGCTGGCTTAGGTGAAGAAGGGGAACACACTGCCACCAGAAGTGAGTGATCAGGCAAAACCTGGAAAATGGCTACCTGGCATGCATGCTGGTTTTCCTCAAAAAGGAAACTTGTACGCTAAGAGCTTTTGCAACTCTAATTTTAATAAATTTAGATGCTTTACATCATAGTAGGTAATTATTTGTCCTCTCTACTTATAAAAATTATTGTTCATTCTAATTCATGCATGTGTTATCCACTCTAGTCTTTTCTCAGAACCTGTCTTCCCTTTGACGGCACCTGTTCTGAAGTTGCTTAGTAATACAGTATGACCAGAGAGCAAGCCAAGACTCTGAGCTCTATTCACCACTTGGAATGATGAGTAATCACTGTACCCATAACTAATTTAAGCTTCTACATTTGACAAAAACCCAATAACTGATTTTCCTTTGCCACACGAATACAAACTAGCCACATAGTTAGTGAAGGGAAGATCCATAGCATTGAAATTAGCTTTCCTATTGTGCAGCAAGGACTTGGAATGGTAAAAGCAGTTGGTCACTTGTAACCCAATAAGGGATAAATGATTTTTAAAGTAAATTGTGAGAAAATTTCTTGACTATGCAGTTATATATAGTCTATTCTTAGCTTAGAAATGAGAATTTATAGGTTTATATTACATTATTAAATGCATGAGAATTAACTGATTAGAAATTTATTTGCCAACTGATAATGTCTGTGTGAATAGAAAATCTCTAGATACTGCTGTATTTTTTTTAATATAAAGTTATCTCTACCCATCCCATCTCCATCCATTTATCCAGCTTTTTAGCTATAATCTAGAAGGTAACTTCCCAGACATAAATATTTTTAGATTATGTGCTTAACAGTTGTATTTATAATAGGGAACTTTCAGAAAATAAATGATTCAGTCTCCTATGTCTTAAGTTAGCCCCTTTCTCCAGTGGAGACTGGGATGAATTATTCATTATAGTAGATATGTGGTCACATCAGGGGCCCATCTCCATGGGGTTAAAACTGGGTCCTACGCTTCCATCCTGAAGTCCTATGGGAAGTTTTCCAGTATCCTCTTTCCCCTCATTTCCACTGATCCTGGATTGATTTGGAAAGTGGAGTGAGGAACGCGATGTTGGCAGGGTTTCATGTACTATAATAGTGATTCACTAAGGCAGTGAAGGACTCTTTTTTTCAAACATGAAGGAAACTGAGAGCCCAACAAGGGAGAAGCCATGTTATAGGACAAGAGAAGTTACGTAACACATAATCTCTAGGACATAAAACATAAAAACATAAAAACAAAACCTGAGACCCATATCGCCTGTATCCTGTGTGAGGTTTGTTGTTTTTGTTGTTGTTGTTGTTGTTGTTGTTGTTGTTTCATGGTCTCATTCCACCCTGGTGAAAACTCAAGCTAGGCTTTATTTCCTTTCCAAAGCTGACTGGACAGGAAGATTAGGCAGTGTATCTTATATGAATTTGCCTTATTTTAGTGCAAGAGAAAGAACCCTTAGGGCAGTGTTGATAAACTTATAAAAGGCCAGATAGTAAATATTTTAGGCTATTCAACCATATGGTCTCTGTAGCAACTACTCAACTCTATGATTATAACACAAAAGCAGCCACAGGCAATACATGAACAAATGAGCAGGGCTGTGTTCCATAAAACTGTATTTATGGGCACTGAAATTTAAATTTTATGTATTTCTCACATGTCATAACAAATTACCTTAATTTTTACTTTTTTCCAATCCTTTAAAGATGTCAAAATCTTTCTTGTGTGCTCTACAAAAATAGACTGTGTACCAGCTTTTGGCCCACTAGCCATAGCTTGCTAACCCCTACCCTAGGGTAATAAATTGAGAAGCCCATAGGTGTTAAAACATGAAGAGATAGAATATGACACCTGAAGGACAGTTGATTTAAATGTGGTAGGGGAAATGACTTGGGTTTGCCTATGCAGAAAGAGTAGATGGATACCCTGATGGTTGATTCTATTTTAGGTAATCTGGGTTAGTACTAGGTCAAATTCCACATTCTTTATTTTAATTTACTGTCTTAAAATTTATGAAAGGCAGGTTTTAGCTAGCCTTAGAGAAGAAAAGTAGAAATAAGAAAAGAATATATGACCTAGAGTTTACCATATAGTACACAGAGCCAATAGGACATTTTATTAGGAATGGCAGCTCGTGGTTTTCGTTATCACTGAATCATAGGGAACCTTGTCTGAGCCAGGGAGGAGGCAGTTAGCCATATTCCTCCTTAGCACAAAGTACTGCATGTCATTGTAAAGCTCTTAATGAATATGTCTTCTGCTGTGCTGAAAGAACCCATAAAGTTCTCTGTTTTTATGACATAAAAGCTATATTGGTAAACTTTAAATTTAAAAATCCCATAAACTTAAAACCATAAAGGACCATTTATTAAAACAGTATGAAAGATTTACATGCAGTTGAATACAGCTTTTGTTCTGTAAGTCAACTCACCTGTAACAATTGCATAGATGGTAGTGTGGTTGTTCATAACAAAGGAGTGTTCATTATTATGATAATGATAATATAATTAACATTTTTTGAGCAGCTACTGTCTGCTGCTATCTAACATACATTGTCGCATTTATTCCCATAACAGCCCTACAAGGTAGCTATTATGCTCCTGTTGTGGATGAAATTGAGACCTAGTCATATACACACAAAGTAGCAGGGCCAAATCTTTGTCTCCCTGACATGAAAGTTTATGCTGTTTCCATTGTACCATTGCTATGATAAGAAATGTTGGGGGAAGAAAACAGAATTTGGAAAAATCATCCTCAACTATATTGCTAACTATCCATATTTTATGTTAATTTTACTCTGTGTGGTTATTGTACAGTAACAGAATAATTTCAACACCTTAAAAACTCCCACCAGTTGTGTCTTCTAACATTTGTGGTTTGTGTGTCCATTCATTGCTTGCAGTTTCTAGGCAGGTTGCAACCTTGAACTATTCACTGTCTGAACTTGCCCTCAAAGAATTCTTCTTTCCACCCTACCTCTATCAAGTGACAACCAATGAAAAACCCACAAACTCGGCAGCTGCAGCTCTGGAAAGTTTCCATCAAAACCCTCATTCCCACATCCCCTTTGAAAATCACAGAGCTTGCTGTTATCTTCTTGAAGGTCATGACTAATGCTTATAAAACTTCCACAGCAAACACTGTCTACAAGACCCGAATTCCTTAACTTTGAGCTCCGTGTTAACTTACCTACACCAAAACATTTACTGCCCCTCAGCTGCCCTACCCTAATTTCTTACCCCGTAACCTAGAAAGCAAATATTAGGTTAGGAGCATTCTAAATAGTCAGTGGGAAAACTGGAAAGCTTAATGAATTTCAGAAAGTACCTCCTTGACCAATCATAATTGAATGAAAATCCCTGTTATATTGAGAATATGAAGTGACTTACCCCTGTTCTTATCCATCTTAATTTTATTCTTTTTTTATAAGATTTTATTTATTTATTTGAGAGAGAGAGAGACCATGAACAGAGGGAGGGGCAGAGGAAAAGGGAGAAGCAGACTCCCTGCTGATCCCAGTACCCCAGGATCATGACCTGAACCAAAGGCAGACGCCCAACCAACTAAGACACCCAGGTGCCCTGCCTAAATTTTATTCTTTCCATGAATGGCTTTTAGGTATCAGAGGTCAAGAATATAGTGTAGCTATCTCAGAGGGAACAATTTCATTTTTTTCTAAATGTGGAAATGTAGTGTAAAGGGAGCTATTTTATGTATGACCAAGTGATACCAAAATCCAGTTTTTAGGAGCCTTTTCAGATGTGACTCATGTTATTTAATCCAGATCTTTGAAACCACAAACAGACACACACAGTATGGATGTTTGATTGAAGAAATATGGTTGCTGTTATTCACCCTGCCATGCTTTATTTTGCTTACATTAATGACCCATTAATACACTTAAGAAAAAAAGTAAATTTGTCTCATCATCCATTGAAATTGACAGGACTGGATGCTGGTGATTATAGACACAAGACTCCATCAAGCGATAATTTCTTAATGATTACAACATTGATTTTTCTAGACTGTCCCATGAGTATTTCCAGGAATCCAGGGAGAAAAAAAAGCTGCAGCCAGGAGACAAAATATGCTAATGTACCACTTATTGTCTGGAGAAAATATAATGCTCATGGCAGCAGTATGAAGTTATTTGGTCTGTATTTACTTAAAACATACAGGCTGCAGAATGTTCGCATTCTGATTTTGCCCAGACATAACAGAATTCACTAGCACTTTCACACTAGCTTTAGGAAGGAATGCACCTTTTGAATCAACATTGATTAAAAGGTTGTCATTTAGTTCCAGTAACCCCAAAGGTTCTTTCTGTTGCCTAAGTTAGAAAATTACTTGGGGCATTAAATCCTACCTGAATTGACTGCTCTGGGTCACTTTAGCATATTTCCTTATCAGTAACACTGAGAAGACATGTTTTTTTAAATATGACAAAATATCTACTATTTAGGTGAAATAGTGAATTCAGATCTGTGGTGGGGAAATGCTCATAATTAAAAAGAGACTGTCTTGAAATATTGTTGATAAAGAATATCAATGTCAGTTTTCCTAATGGGAAGGTGGGATATGCTTTATAAGCCAAGACTTTTTGTTAAATAAACAGCCTCAGGAGAATGTCCACTCTCATCTCTGAACAGTGTATGCATGTACATATATCTGTTTGGGGTGGGGTTTTCCCCCAAAATAGGATATCTCAGTGACTGTAATTTTTTACTTTCCCTTTTTAATATTTTGACTATCTGTTATTTAAATATCAGAAAACAACTTGGGCTGGGGCACCTGAGTGGTACAGTCACTTAACGCATCTAAGTCTTGGTTTCAGCTCAGGTCATGATCTCACAGTCCTAGACTCCACAGTCAGTGGGGAGTCTGCTTGAGTTTTCTCTCTGGCTCCCCCCCATTTTCACTCTCTCTCTCCCTCTCTCTCACACACAAACAAATAAATCTTTAAAAAAAAAAAAAAAAAAGAATAAAAGAAAGAAAACAACTTGCACTGTCAAGAAAAGCCATCTTCATATATTTCCGAAGCAAGATGCTAGGTTTTTGTCTTTCTCCAAGTAGCTCTAAAGCCTATTTACTTTATTTTTTTTAGGGGTTGTTCTAATATCATAAATGTATATACATTCAAAATGATTATCCAAATTTTTTGTGTCTCAGATTAATGCTTCCAAGACTACATTGGGCGCCTGGGTGGCTCAGTGGGTTAAGCCGCTGCCTTCGGCTCAGGTCATGATCTCAGGGTCCTGGGATCGAGTCCCGCATCGGGCTCTCTGCTCAGGAGGGAGCCTGCTTCCTCCTCTCTCTCTCTGCCTGCCTCTCTGCCTACTTGTGATCTCTCTCTGTCAAATAAATAAATAAAATCTTTAAAAAAAAAAAAAAAAAGACTACATTAGTGGTATGGCAGTTAAAACCATGGACATTTTTTGGGACGCCTGGGTGGCTCAGCTGGTTAAGCGGCTGCCTTCAGCTCAGGTCATGATCCCAGCGTCCTGGGATCGAGTCCCGCATCGGGCTCCTTGCTCAGCCGGGAGCCTGCTTCTCCCCCTGCCTCTGCCTACCACTCTGTCTGCTTGTGCTCACTCTCACTCCTCTCTCTCTCTCTCTGACAAATAAATAAATAAATAAAATCTTTAAAAAAATAAAATAAAACCATGTACATTTTCAAGTCCCTTAGACCAAATGTATCAAAAAATTAAATTCATAAATAAATGAGTGTTCTATAAGCATTTTTTTCTTAAATTTTAAATGAAGAGTCATTCACATGAGCCTTATACTGCCCTCCGGTTCTTGGTAATCCAAATGCTTTGTCTTTTTTTTCACCTCACCAAACTAATAAATTTTTCCATAGGGAAAGTAGAAACTTGTTTCATTCAGTTAAGGTAGTATTTTTTGATTGCCTTTAAATTGTTTCATTTCTTTTCATATCACCATCATGTAATAGCTTTCCAAGAAAATTTTTTTATCATCTTTTCTTTTTTATCCATTTTAATATTAATTCATTATATCAAAATATTATAAATTCAGCGTGTCAGTTCAAGATAACAATTAATGACATTTTATTCTTCTTCTATTCTTTGAAATCTGCTTTTTACTTTATTTTTTTTAAAGATTTTATTTATTTATTTGACAGACAGAGATCAGAAGTAGGCAGAGAGAGAGGAAGGGAAGCAGGTTCCCTGCCGAGCAGAGAGTCCAATGCAGAGCTCGATCCCAGGACCCTGGGATCATGTCCTGAGCCAAAGGCAGAGGCTTTAATCCACTGAGCCACCCAAGTGCCCCTGCTGTGTATTTTGTAGTCAGAAAATATCTTTCACATTAAGTGCTCAGCACCTACATGTGACCAATGACTATCCAGTTGGATGGCACAGCTCTAGACCATGATATTCTAAGCAGTATGGCAGGATCATGGACCTTCAGTGTTACTAATTTCCTTCAGAAAAAAATGTTGTTATAGGGGTGCCTGGGTGACTCAGTGGGGTAAAGCCTCTGCCTTTGGCTCAGTTCATGATCCCAGGGTCCTGGGATCAAGCCCTCATCAGGTTCTCTTCTCAGCAGGGAGCCTGGTTCCCCCTCTCTGCCTGCCCCTCTGCCTACTTGTGATCTCTATCTGTCAAATAAATAAAATCTTTTTTTAAAAAAAAGAAAGAAAAAAGAAAAACACATTATAAAACTAGAGAGATTTAAGTAAACTGGAGAATTATTTGTTCTAACACCCATAAAATCAGGATAAATCTAAGAGTATTTTGATATGATCACAATATTTGTGGAGCCTCAGTTATGTTTATGGAATTAAAATGAATTTCTTAAATTTGGGGGGTAACCAAAAATAAATGAAATGCCAAGGGAAGATCATGGCCGTATTCTTCAGAATAATTTTTAGTCCCTGCCCCCATATTCTAGGGATATATTGAAACTTTCCTACAAAAAGCATGGATCCTTTTTACTCAGGAGCTTTATAAACATCTATTAATCTCTTAATCAAAAGATCTTGCTGAATAAATGTGAATTCGTTGGATATTTTCCCCACTCTGTTAGCTAATACAGAATGGAAAGGAATTATTGTGTGTATTTCTGGGAATGACAACCAGCCCTCTTCTGGTCATATGTACTTAGAACAATCTAGCCAGAGATTGGAATTTCAAGTTATATATGGGGTCATCTATTGGGATTCCAGAAAAAATAACTGGAAGATTCTGAGTTTCTATAAATAGAGATTTTAGAACAGCATAGCATTATGCTCATTAATTTTCCTTTCTCTCTGAGGCCAAGGGTATCTAAGAAAATCTGACACAGAACTAGAGCAATATTCTCAAGCCATTTATACGTAAGAATATGACATCAGATAAAATTTCTGTGTTTTTTATGTTTATGGAATAGATTTGAACTTTCTACATTTTTTTAATTTACATATGTATGTATGTACCTTTACACCCCTTTCTCTCATTTCTCCCACTCCAGTCTCTAGCAATCACCAGTCTGTTCTATGTGTATAAGAGCTTGTTTTGTTTAAGATTCTACATATGAGAGATTATATGGTATTTGTCTTTGTCTAACTTACTTCGCTTAGCATAATGTCCTAGAGATCCATCCATGTTGTCCTGATAGTCATTTTAATTATCTCATTATTATGCAGAATTTCATATATGGAGAAAAAAAGAACCCACGTGACAGCTGCAGGGGTCATCAACTCATGGCCATCTTTACTACGTCTATATTCCTTTCCCCTATACTGGATTCTTGGAAAGCAAATCCTAGACATCATGTAATTTCCATGGATTGTCTATAATATGATTTGAGCTTTGTTAAGCTTTGAGGATAAAATGAATAAATAAGACATGGTCCTTGTTTTCAGAGATTTCATCAAATATTTGGCGTAATAATGTTAATAGTCAATGTAATTATAATGGAAGTCGATAACATATACCCAAACACTAAAATACCTGAACCAGTTCTCAACATAGCAAAAGCTAACATAAAAGGAATAACCTTATACGAGTCCCTGGAACCAGTTTTATCAAGACCTTTTTAAAGCATAAAAAGTTTTCTGCTTCCTTTTACTACAAAGGCTTTAAAGCAGGGATGCCCAGTAGCAATGAGCACACATGGCACCAAGATTTTGGCTTCTAAGTCTCTTTTCCCACTACAGGGAGACAGTGTTCCTTGGAGAAATGACTCTAGGACTGGGGGAGGGAAACTAAGATGAACTTTGAAACATCTTTTCATGCCAGCATACTATGAAGTGCTCAGAAAATGGTAGGGATATGTCAAAAGGCCCCAGGAACAAGCTTGAAAGGATTTTCACAAATCTGAAACAATTTGAGCAACAAAGTAACTAATAATAATAATAATGAAATATAATTCACAATATAAAATAAAAATCTGTGAATTCATGAAAATAAATAAATAGATACTCCATGAATAAGAAGGAAAAGCTCTTTTTACAGTAGAATGGCAATAAATGTGGAATGAATGATAGATTAGAAAATCATCATTGTGCAATCATCATGGATAAATTGATTCAAGCTAGAAGTATCCATGGTTGCTAAAACTAGAAAGGGAAAGTTATTGAGAAACAGGCTATTTACATATCCCAGAGAATGTCTCCAAAAATTACTTATTAATAGCCATGGGAAATCGCTTTTGAAGGGAGAGACCTTGTAGTAACACATTAACCGTGTGATCAAAATTACCATAAGGAATAATCAGATAAACTGACAGCATGTGCTTCTTGATGTTATGTATTGGATAAAAGATATCAGTGATATTCTTCTTTCTCAAAATGCATAATTAACTTAATATTGAGGAAATATCAGACAAACTCAAACTCAAAGATACTCTTAAAAAATGGCAGTGTCCCAAAATGTAAAGAAAAGCTGAGGAGCTATTTCAGATTAAAAAAAAACCAAAGACATGTGAAAACTAAATGGATGTGTGATCCTGGATTGTATCCGAACTGGGGGGCGGGGGGGAGGAATGCAGAAAGAACATTGTTGGGACAATTGGAAATATTTGAATTAGGTTCTGGGTTAAATAATAATATTGTTACTATGTAAATTGCCTGATTTTGATGATTGCACTGCCATTAGGTAAGTGATTATGTTTGTTCTTAGGAACTATATGTTGGTAATATTTAAGGACAAAGGATATGATGTCCACAACTTAGATAGTTTAGAAAACAAATGATTTGTATCTATGAAAAGAATAAAATACAAAAGTAACAAAATTTTAACAATTGGTAAAGCACTGGTGCATCAAAAAGTTTTTGTGCTGTTCTTGCAACTTTTCTCAAGTTTGAAGTCATTTCATAATTAAATTTAAAATACTAAAAGCAAATACACACATATGCACACACACGACAGTTATCTTCACTTTAAATAAAGCCAACTCAAAATATAGATCTTAAAATCTTACCCAAAAGTAAACCAAGGAATATAAAATTGCTTTCTCCCAACAAATTTGCTATAGAAAATTTTTTAAATGGTGCTAAAAGTATAAAATTTGGAACGCCTGGGTGGCTCAGGTGGCTAGATATCCAACTCTTGTTTTCAGCTCAGGTCATGATGTCAGGGGCATGAAATCAAGCTACACATCAGACTCTGTGCTGAGCATGAAGCCTCCCTAGGATTCTCTTCCCCTATCTCTCCCCCGCCCCCTCTCTCTCTCTCTCTCTCTCTCTCTCTAAAAAATAAAATGTGAAAATGGAAAAATTATAAAATTTATAAAATTTTAATAAACATTAAAGCACAGTTTACCAAACCCCCATCTATAAATTGAGGTATACCTGAATTTAGGTTTACCTCTGTCGTAAGACTTGCTGTATCCATCTGGCTAGCTTTGGAAGCACAGAGCTTTCATACACACAGAGCTGTGTATGAGTGTATGCTTAAATGTTTTTGAAGAAAATGATGGTGATAATAACCTGCCCCCAAAATATAGATAAGGCCTATGCAGATCTGGGGCTCTACTTCAGATTTCTCTCTTCTACTTACCTGAGTAGCTTTTCAGGCCACACAAAACCACATTTTAGATATGCTCCTTCCACTATCTCTGAACCTCTTGGATTTTTCCTTTTTTTCCGCTCTTTTCCTCTCATTAAAATATAACATTTATAGAAATAATAAGAATAATAATGAATGAGTCAGAAAATATTGCTTTACTAATCACAAAAAAAAAAAATGTGTAAGATATTTGGTTATCCAAAAGCTGATTAGCTAAGACCCCATCTTTCCTTTTTCTTCCTTTTTTCTACATTTTGCTACTAAGAGAACTGAAGTAGAGAGTAGAAATAAGCAAAACTAGTCAGTAAAATCTAGTTTCTTGTAAACAGTTTGGTTTAATTTTAAAGTGAAGAGATATTATCTGTAATCTGTAATTATTTGTAATGGCAAAAGATTAGAAATAACCTAGATATACTTCCACAGGACTGGTTAATGCTGGTGAAATACAGTGCCTTCAAAAACAAAGACTGGATGGTATTAATGTATTACTTGGCGGAAGATCCCCAAAGTATATTGTTAAATCCAGAAAGCACAATACAAAACAGTATATAGTGAATGCTACCATTTGCGTATTCTAAAAGGAATAAAGTCTATACACATATTTGTCTGCATATGTATAAAATGTCTCTGAAAAGATATATATGTACACAAAATTGTTTGCCCAAAGAGATGATAATTTGGTGTTGAGGTACATGTCCGTTAATTTCAGCATTAACAGAGCTGAAAAATACCTAAATTTAGTCTTTATAGAAGAAAATAGAAATTTATACTTTTCACCCATTTTATTACTATAGAAATTATTGCATAGTTAATTATATTGATAGTTCATCAAACACAAATGTGCTGCCAGATGTTTCACTGTAGTGATGAAAACCATTTTTTCTTAAGTGTCTTGATCATAGTAGTATATATATCCTATGAAAAGGAATAGAATACTCACCTGCTACAGGAATATTAAAGAACTGAAAAGTATAAAGCTGATTTCAATGTAGTCCTATCAAATATCAATTGCATTTAATACCCCATGAGAAATAGAAGGATAAAACTTACTTCAAATTAAATACTGTAAGATTTAACATTCCTCTAATATGTGGAATACCAGGAGTATCTCAGGAAAGCCAAAAACCAAATATGACCCAAGAAATTTTTTAGAAATCCAATAAAATCTAAAAGGATATCCTCCCTGGGGTTGATATTTTACTATATCACCAAGATCTCATACTTACCTTAAACAGGATACTAAATAGCAAATAGTAATTTTTCCCCTAATGGTTCTCTTTGTAGTTAACATTTTATTTCTCCATCCACCTGCGTTTTATAAGTGGATAAATAGAATCACTCGGGGCAGTCTTCATGCTCCTTTTTCCTCCTGCATCTAACAAAGTCAGTGAGAAGTAGGAACCTACAACAATCTCTGGAACAGGTAACTATCTGTTATCACATAAAATTCAACAGAGAGAAACTCTTCTCTTGTGGCTTATTTGCATATTTTATAGTTCTTCTTAACTCCCTCTTTATAAAAGAAGAAAGTCATTATTATTCAACTAAGGAGTACTCATTCAGCCCATAGGTAGTATATTAAAGCTCTCTCCACTGAGAATTATTTGTGTAGTTCCAGTTAATAACAGTGCATTATTATAGGGAAAAGTACACAGATGTGACAATGGTGTTTTAGAAAGGCCTTAGTTAGCATCAAGAAACAACTGTCCATTTTTCCAGCAACCTGAGTAAGTGAGTAGTGGTTTGTACTACATTCTTCACATCTGCTCCTTACCCTCTTTCTTTTTTTCAGCACGTCTTAGATGATTAATAAACTGAACATTATTTATATGCATTCTGGCAGCTATGGGGACTATAAAGGTTGTCAGTATACAACATCACCCAATGTTATCACAAAACATCTTAGATGTCCTATTACAGGGGGCTGTAACATTTTGAGAGGTTGGTGCTGGGTTATACGGTTTCCTTGTCCTATCATAGTCAAGTTGATATTTTCTTAGGCCATGTAGCCAGTGGCTGGATAGGTATCCCCTCCAGTCAGGATTATGCCTTTAAAGAAGTAATTTATTTGCCTTAGTGAAGAAAGTACAGTCTCATTATCTTAAAAAGTAAAGTCTCATTATCAAAAGTCCAAAGATAGTTTTAATAACCATTTCATTCATTCTACTGTGAATTTTGCTGAAGGACCTATCCTAACACATGTTTCTGCTGCCAAATCCCAAGTTTCACAGTTACCAAAGTTGACTCTGTATGAGCTGTTATATTTTCCATAGACAATTGGATGTGATCACAGAAGGATGATTGCCAAAGTTTTATTTCAACTCAGATATAACTAAGTACAAGAAATCACTTACTGACACCTTTATTTTGCCTATCCCACCCTAAATCACTATTTTGGGAAAAAGTTATAGGAGCTACAAAATGGTCTCCCTATGTTCCAAGTTAATTTTGAGAAAGGCTTTTTATGTCTGGTTTACAGTCTCTTTAGAAAAGCAGAATTATGACGGAAACACTGTGACATCCTAAGCTGTAACAAATGAGCTGTTCTTGAAGATAAATGTAACTTCATGTCTATGAGGCTAAATATTTACTTTCCAGATGATTTAGTGTATCTTTGTTCCTTTCCATACTGAGCTTTTTCTTTCTGTGCATCCCTTCATCTCCAAGCTACTTTTTGTAGCCCTGTTTTATCAGTGTTTTGTGATGTTACAAAAAAGCAAAGAGTATGAGGTCAAATTTTCCATTACATACTTCAACAGGAATGCCAGGGAACCTAGCCAAACTAAGTCTACAAAAAATAAAAATTACAGGAAAGATGATTCATTAATCAACAATTGCCCTACGGGGGGAAAAAAATAGAGCTAGTTGTATGTGTTTTGTTTTGGGAGCAGAGACTAAGTGCATACAGCCCAGGAATGGGGTGAAATGGGGTATTTTATGCCATATGACATGATTTTAGATCTATTAGGGAACTTCTAAACTGTAAGAAAAACTCACTTTGTGCCTTGATTTCTCTCAAATTTTTCTTCTTTCAAAATGAAAGTATATCAGGGGCACCTGGGTGGCTCAGTGGGTTAAGCCGCTGCCTTCGGCTCAGGTCATGATCTCAGGGTCCTGGGATCGAGTCCCGCATCGGGCTCTCTGCTCAGCAGGGAGCCTGCTTCCCTCTCTCTCTGCCTGCCTCTCCATCTACTTGTGATTTCTCTCTGTCAAATAAATAAATAAAATCTTAAAAAAAAAAAATGAAAGTATATCATATGCTAACCCCAGCTACAATTTGATTTAAAAAATAATGGCAGCAGAAAGATAAAATAGAAAGGCACAGCCTGCAGCCCGTAAAATGTCTTAGCCAATACCCATTCCTTCCTCTCTGTCACACAGTCTTGTCATTTCCTCTTCCTCTAACAGAGATCCCCTTCTGCGTCCCTTTGTCTTTCTTTCGTCATAAATTCAGGATCTTGGACCCTCCCTAAAACATTGTCAGATCAATAAACATGCAGACTTTTATCTTTAAAGTTATTATTAAATGTCAAAGGAGCTGAAAATTATGACACTAGAGGAAAAAAATTAGTCACTGAAATTTAAAAGAGACCCCCTATACAAAGAGAATTATCTAATCACAGAACTTTGTACCATAAATGTCAAACTCAAAGTGAAGCTTCATGTTTTTGTATGAGAAATCAGTCAGTAACAAATAGTGGCCTCTGTGACCAACCAATAACAGATACCATAAACTCTGTTACCTAATTTTTTTTAATCTAATGTTTTATTAGCCAATCCCTGTGCACCCCTTCTGACTAATCAAAGAAAGGTATTGTTATGGTCCTGTATCATTTTACTACTAAGTGTATTTTATTTTAATTCTTTGAAAGATGGTACTCCTTATGTGGTTCATTACAGAGTATGTAATTAATCAGAACAACCCCAACCATGTTGCTGAAGATTTTTGTTGCCTTTTATGGAGAACATGAAGGGGAAATGGAGAGCAGGTTGTTTTTTTCTTTTTCCAAAAAAGCTGATAACCCAGTTGTGATTACTATTTCATCTACACAGAGGGACAGCAACATGAGAAATAAACTTTTTAAAGTTTCTAACACTTTAGTGTTTCTTGTGAGAAGCTGGGACATTTCAGGAAAAGAAATAATTGAAGAAGAGGAACAAAGCCAAAGTTTCCAGACCTTGACAACTAGGGCAGATGTAACAAGTCCACATTCATTGTGGGGAAAAAAGGGAAGTCTGCACTTTTTCAGAAGAAAACTTGACTGCACGAACAGAACCATAGAGACAAGGGAATAATGTAATCTTTGCCTTTAAGGTTTATGGTCCAAACCTTCTCTGCTCATCTCGCATCCATCTGAGGGTCCGTGACAGACCACCCAGCCGCAAATGTTTTTATAGTAGAACTAATGGAGGCAAACATCCTAGGTGTCGGATGGAAAATAATGAACCCCCAGTCCTCAAACCCCAGAGAGGCTTTCTTTCAGACATTTCTAGTAGTCCATTCTTTACCCCATTCTGTGTTATCTGCACTACACCCTCAACACATACACACAATATACATGCTTGGAAAGAAGGAGTATGATTATATTTTGTGTTTTCAAAATCTCTACCTTTGTTCTTTACAGCTATATTAGAGATTTGTTTTCTTGGTTTTTCAGTCTCATTTCATTCAGACTTATAGCAGCTCCACGATCACTAAAAAGTCTTCTCTCTCTCAACCACATTAGTTCTTTATTATGACTACTCATGCAAGGCAGTTGATGTTTCTTATGTCACATGTGCTATGGGAGACAGGTTCCTCCCAATCCCACTGTACTCCCAAACCCCATTCCTTTCAACCATCTATTCATCCATCAAGCCATTTGAGTTACTTAGGGCTTTGAGACTTGGGAAATTTACATCCTTGAAACCAATTATGGTATGTTGAGTTTATAAAGAACTCTTCTGCTTTACATAATTTTTTAAGAGAATGAGTACTCTTGTTTACAAGACAGACAAGGTCTTTCACTGTGTTGGGTTTATACCCCAGTTAGAGAAGTCAAAGAAACACAAACATTTAAGTGAATATTTCCCTCTCGGTAAACCTAAGAAACACTGGGGGACTCTAACTGAGTCAATGGAGCAGGGAGGACAGTTTTGTGAAATATTTAAATTGACGTTCAAAGAATAGGCAAAAGAAGGAGAAATGTAAGAGCATCACAGATTGGAGGGCAGCGTGTTTTAAGACCCATAGTCAGGAAGGAATTTGGTACAAAGTGGGAATGAGAAAAAATGAGCTAGACTGGAGCCCAATGACCAAGATGAAAGTGGAAAGATACAGAAGTAGAGGAGCCAAGATTAAGACAGTGCCAAGCCATTGTCTTGGCACTGAAAAGAATTTTGGCCTTTAGTAAGAGCAGTGAGTAGCCACTGAAATGTTTTTGTTTTTTGTTTGTGTGGGGGGGGGGTGATGATTCAGCCATGATATTCGCGTTTGAATCACTCTGTTGTATCTCATCACAGAATTGATTAGAGGAGTGGAAGAAGAAAACCGATGAGACTAATGCCATTTTCTATGTGAGAAATAATGGTAGCAGTCAATAGAGAAATGGATGGTTTCAAGACAGATTTGGAAGGCATAGTTTATAAGACTTGGTGGCTGCTTGGATTGGTAGCATTACAGAAGAAAAGAGTGTCACTGATAACTTTCAGTTTTCTAACACGAGGCACCATTTCCTGATGTGAGAACTTTTGGAGAAGTGCCTACCTCACCTAGGGATGGGGTGGGATGGGGGCAGAAATAACCCCAAGGTTAGTTGTGGACATGTTTGATCTGAGATGTTTGTGATTCATCCAGGTGGAGATGTCATACATGTGATTGTAGAAACAGATTTGGAGCCCAGAAGAGAGATCTAGGCTGGAGATATAAATTGGGTAATACCTTCCAGATGATATTTAAAGCCATGAGTATGAATAAGATCACCTAGGAAGAGCGCATGTTTTCAGAGGAGAGCCAGGATGCCTCTCGGACCCTCAGTTGTCTCATCTAAAACATGGAAGTAATGATCTGTCTGTTCAAGAAGTTGGGACACATCGATACCTCATATTAGCTCTATGTCCAACTCACAGTCTGCCCTCACTATATGGTAATTGCTATTATCACGTGGTAAAATCCCACAGCCTCATTCGCTGGAATGAGTTGGGACTAATTGACAGGAGAATGGAGAAGAGTAAATGAATGCATGAAGAAATGAACATGAATCTATAGGGATATGTCTGATATCAAAACATTAGCTTTCATTGTGCCAGCATTTTAGGATTTTTTTTTCTAATTTTTATTTTCTAGACAGCCCTTTCCTTGCAAACAATCTCCTATAATTCTCCCCATGAAAAATCAGGGGTCTTCGTTTTTCTTAAGTGAGACTTTTGTGCCAAAATGACTTGTGAAGCTATCACCAGATTCATCAGCTTGGCAGGTTTTCATCATTGTTGCTATAGTCACTGATGGATTTGTTAAGAAATATCTAAATGTTCTTTTGGTAACATTATTTTTAGGAAGGCAAAGCCTTTACATTTCCAGACAGCAGCTTGGTTGTGAATGTGGGGAGACCACAGAACTGTAACACATTGCACATGTCGACAAGGCTGTCTGGCTTCTTGGCATTAATAACGATGATAATAATCCTGCTTGGTAGAGGCAGACCCTCCCTGCAGCTGGTGTCCTTTCTGTGCAGGGATGAGGTCATTCAGTGGGGAGGTGGGAAATGGAGCTGGGAAGGATGAGAGAAGAGGAGGGGAAGAAACTGTCATGTCTGCATTCTTGGAGGAAAATAGAAACATATTTGCCACAGGCTTGCTTATTTATTTTTTAAGAAGAGGGAATGGAGAGGCAAGGGTATGGTGAGGAATTGTAGCATGGCAACAGCTTGGTTTTCCCCCAAGCTGCACAGTTATCTGTATTCACAGTAACCAGCTAATCAGATCTCCAAGGCACTGATAACCCTATGAATCTAATCTCTAGAATATTTGAAACTGCTAAGTCAGAGAAGGATATTCCAGCAATTTAGATCCCAGTAACTACTTTAGAGTTGTAAAAAAGCCCAATTCTAGACAATCTACTTCTCTTTCTGCCACAAATTATGTCTTAAAAAGAGAAATTCAGAATTATTTTTCCTTTGGCAATGTAATTAAAGGCATCAGCTTATTCTTCATCTAATTCTCCATGTTGTCACCAAAAACAAATAAACAGCTTATTTTTAGTTTACCAGTACTAGTCAACTGGTGTACCATAGGTTTATTTCTAGAACTTGTATGCATAAAGACTATATGTCCTCAGGATTTGGAATTATTAGATTTGGTTGTTGTTGGGAGTTTTTGAGGGAAGGGCTTAGTGAAAGAGAGGTCACTTTGGCATCCCTGGATATGATCCTGGCTTAGGCAAAACCGGCCAGTCACAATCAGCCATTTAGCCATATCTGCACAAGTTAATAGAAGTGAATCAACTCTGATCAAATTGAAGAAGTACTAAAGAGGCTCTCAAGAATTTTTTGAAACCTTTAGAGGCAAGGCCAGGTCTGATTAGCCATTGTATCGCCAGTGCTTCAACCGGGCCTGACACAAGGTGCTCGGCGAGTGATGAGTGTGTGAGTGAGCCAGTGTGCCCATTACCCATGGTTGAGGACTTCTGCTGTTAGCTAATACAAATGACCGTGAGTAATTATGTGGAGGAAATAATAATATTTTCTCCTAAATGCTGGAGAAAGAGGCTGAAATCTAATAAATCTATTAGCTGACTCTCAACAGTGCTCCTGACATGAGTTTTCAAGATACAGTGTAGAGGACTGGACTGAAGGTCTGAAAGCTAACCCTTTCACAAGCCACTAAAATTTCTTTAGTTTAGTTTCCTCATCAGTAAAATGGTTAACAACACTTGCTCTGCCCCCACTCCTAGGGTTATTTTCAGCACTAAATCTTACTGTGGAAGAGAAACTAATATGAACCACAGAGGTAAGGTGTTGTTATTGGCATCTTTTGAGAATATAGTATCCTTACATTTTCTTTTTAGGATTTTATATATTTATTTGAGAGAGAGCACAAGCAGAGGGAAAGGGTCAGAGAGAGAAGGAGAGTAAGAAGTATACTCCCCACTGAGCCTGGAGCCCAACGTACAGCATCTCAATCCCAGGACTCCGGGACCCTGCCATGAGCTGAAGGCAGGTACTTACCTGACTGAGCCAGCCAGGCACCCTTCCTTAAATGTTTTTAGAAGAAAGAAAAAATGTTTAATTCCTTGAAGAAAAGGTCCTTCAAAAGCATATTTAGTGGTGCTATTGTTGTTAATTGTTATTAAACCCTCTTTAAGATACATTTATTCAGGGGTGCCTGGGTGGCTCAGTGGGTTAAGCCGCTGCCTTCGGCTCAGGTCATGATCTCAGGGTCCTGGGATCGAGCCCCACATGAGGCTCTCTGCTCGGCAGGGAGCCTGCTTCCCTCTCTCTCTCTCTGCCTGCCTCTCTGCCTACTTGTGATCTCTGTCTGTCAAATAAACAAATAAAATCTTTAAAAAAAAAAAAAAGATACATTTATTCAAAAAATAATAACAGGCCTCTGCTCCCCTTCTGAAAAGTTTTGATGACTTATCTTCAAATTTTATGTGTTTAAAAATCTAAAGTATGACATTTTACTTGAAAAAACCATTATTATTGATAGCCTCTGGAAGCAGCAAGGGTTATGAAGCTACTGACTGTGTATGATTAAGTGGTCACAAATAAAACATTGTTATTACCACATGTAAATTCTTTCCCTGAAGTTGGTGCCTCTGCAAGCAGTGATTCAACTACAGTTGTCTGTCATGGGACAATAGAATTGTCCTTGAAAGAGCACTGCATACAAGACAAGAAACAATGCCTCGGCCTCTCTTCTGTGGTCTTAATCAAACCATTTCACCTCCCTTAACCTCCTTAGCTTTCTTATTTCTTTTTTTTTTTAATTTTTAATTTTTTATAAACATATATTTTTATCCCCAGGGGTACAGGTCTGTGAATCACCAGGTTTACACACTTCACAGCACTCACCAAAGCACATACCCTCCCCAATGTCCACAATCCCACCCCCCAGCTTTCTTATTAACTGTGAGAGCATTTTGTGGCTCTCCAGCAGAGTTTTACTGCTCTCCCTAGAAGGCATTTGAAAAGAAGGATGGCATTCTTGGTTGTCAAAATGACAGGGTGGGCAAAAAATGATAGGGTGGAGATACACTGCTGGCATTTAGTGGGCAGAGGTGGGTCTGCTAAATTTTCTACAGTGAGCAAACCAGACTCATGAAAAGAAGAATTGTCCCCCTACATCATAAATATGCCCTCCTAAGAAACACTGGACTAGAGCGTTTGAGAGTAAAAGGAGACTCAGTTAATAATATAGGACTGTTTCAGGCAAACTGGGATTTATGGACCATCTAGCTGCAGCCCAAGTCAACTGTAGCTTACATTGTCTTCCCACATTCTTATCAGTCCTCCTCTCAAATGACAAGATCCCGAGCTTTGCTGAACAACCGTTATGGAGTAGACAAGTCTGGACCACATACCTTCCGTGGTCTCTATTTTACCAGGAAAACTAGCAGCAGAGTTAAAGTTAGCTCACTTATTCATCCCTGAATTTGGTTGTTTTAGTTACAGAACCCCTCTTATTTCTCCCTTTTCCTCACCCTCAGAGCTTTGGGTGCTGCCACCACTCAAGTTTATGGCAGCTGCCTGAAGCATTTGTTTGGGGGGTTGGGGGGTGGAAGAGGAGGAAGGGAGAGTGGAGCCAGCTCTTCCCTGCAGCTGTAGCTAACCAGAGCAAGCTGCCTGCACAGACAGCTCACTCCATTTTAGGGGCCACCCTGAAGCCATATCTGTGGGTGCAATGTTATTATGACACATCCTACCATGGGGTGTGAAGGGAGAAACTTTTCTGTTCACTGCAACGGAGGTGCCAGATGATTCTTACACTACTTTCTGGACTGTCATTTAAAGAGAGAAAACATAACCCAAATCAGGAATCTTTTCTACTCTATTGACTTCTCAGCTAAAGAAAACAGTCAGGTTCAGGTGGGTTTTATGTTACTCAGCTCCTATACATGGACAAAGACTGGAATTCCAGCATTCCCGTCTAGCCTCAGGGTTTTCTCCTAGTTAAATTTACTTTCTCCTAGTTAAATTGTATTTCACTCTTTAAAGAAAATCTGCTGTGCAGAGTTGTATAAGGCTTGACATGATGGTCTAAACTAATTGTTTAAATATGCACTTGGACAATTGTTGAAAAACACTTGTTTGTATCATGGAATAAAAGTTACCACATACACAATAGTAATTTTTCAAACCTAAATGAATAAAAGAGCATAGCCAAAAAAAAAAAAAAAGGCGTGAATTTTTTTAGGCCAAAACAGAGTTCATGTCTAAATTCAACTGAGAAAAACTGTAGAAATCTGCCTGATGCTGACAGACAGCTAGCTCTCTTTCCCTTTTCCTCTTTTATTTCTTTTACCTTCTTACCCTAGCATTTCAGGATAAGCCTTTGGGAACATTTGTCTTCTCTGCATTATAGAAAAGTGGCTAGTATAAGCCTTGGCAGCAAACAGACCAATCTTTTATTGCATTTAGTACTCCTTTAGACAAATATTATCTCTTTTAAGGGACAAACAGACCCAATAAATATCAGAAGTTAGGCCATTGCTCTTCTAACTTTCCCATGAAACCTTGGGTTTTTCCAGAACTTATCAAAGATGAAAGAGTCAGTTTGGGGAAGGCATTTTAAAAAAAATCTTTCAGTGTTGTAAAGGAGGTTAATAAGGTACTAGAGGGTTATGGTTTTAAGAAAGTTTCTTCTTCTTTTTCTTTTTTTTTTTTTTTTTAAAAAAACAGGGTTTTTAAAATTTATTTGAGAGGGACGCCTGGGTGGCTCAGTTGGTTAAGCAGCTGCCTTCGGCTCAGGTCATGATCCCGGCGTCCTGGGCTCCTTGCTCCATGGGGAGCCTGCTTCTCCCTCTGACTCTGCCTGCCACTCTGTCTGCCTGTGCTCACTCTTGCTCTCTCTCTCTCTCTGACTAAATAAATTAAAAAAAAAAAAATCTTAAAATTTATTTGAGAAAGAGAGAGAGGGAGAGAGAAAGAGCAAGCACAAGTTGGGGGGAGGAGCTGAGGGAGAAGGACTCCCCGCTGAGCAGGGAGGGAGCCTGACGCAGGACTCCATCCCAGAACTCTGGGATCCTGACCTGAACTGAAGGCAGATGTTTAACCGATTGAGCCACTCATTTTTTCTTTTATCTGTATATACCTCACTTCCAAAGAACATGCTATTCAGAAGAATTAAGTAATTAATTGAGAGAATTGGGGTAATTGGAATATGAAGTTGGAGATAAGAGTGGGGAACAGAAATATATACTACCCAGTACTTTATGATTGTAGAAGTAATTCACAAATTTAGCTCTAAGCTTTCTTGTGCCCTAAATTAAAAGAAACATGCTATTTTAATCACCCAGCTTAACCTATGGCATCATAAGATAGTGTGCAGGAGCAAGTGGATTTTATTTGTTCATCCATTTACCAACATTTCTTGAGCACCTTCTAATGTATTTGGGAGCTTATATTGACAGAGCTTGGGCAGTATCAGAGAAAACACCTTTATTAGATTTGTGTGAAATGCTCTGTATGAAAGTATATAATCTCTTAAAATTGATTTTAACCGGGGTGCCTCAGTGGCTCAGTGGGTTAAAGCCTCTGCTTTCGGCTTGGGTCATGATTCCAGGATCCTGGGATCGAGCCCCACATCGGGCTCTCTGCTAAGCAGGGAACCTGCTTCCCCCCATCTCTGCCTACTTGTGATCTCTGTCTGTCACATAAATAAATAAAATCTTTTCAAAAATTGATTTTAACCTAAAATAGAATGTTTTGATTTTTTGTGAACAAATAGATTTGTTTGTGAACAAATCCAAATTATATCAGACACATTTTCATGAATTTCTTTTTTAACAGAAGTCTTGGTAGACTTCCTCCAGGTCTCATTAAATTATCACCTGTGACCTTGAAACCTGACTGCCTAAGTACATGTATCTTAAAGCACAAAAAGTATTTCCTTGATGAAAGTCTTCAGAGTCAGAATTTGGCCATAGGCAGTTGTGGAATGCCCTCTATGAAACTCATTGTTTTCAAATTATTTTAGGCAGCAAATTATCTTATGCCCACCCTCAATATAGAAAACACATGTAAGTTATATTTTGTTAAGTGTAAATTCATTGTTAAATTTTAACATATCTACTTATTATCAAGACAGTTGATGATACCAGTGAAACCCTTTCCATGAATCATAAATTTGAATGGATGATACTTGTTTTCTTTTGGCCCCAGCATCTTATTTTTTTCCACATTCTATTTTATTGCAATTTTTTAAAATTCATTTTGATGCCTCAATATATGCTATGCAATTAGACTAATCCAGAATCTTCAAAAAACGTCACAAATAATTTTATTTTAAAATTGAATAACTAACAAAAGCTAACTGCTCACATTCCTAAAAACATATATTTTGTTATGTTTTATATATTACAAATACATAATTTAATATATTTTATATATCATATATTTATAAATATATTTTTATGTTTAATCATATTCATAATGTGAAATATAAAATATTTTACATATTTATACATAAATATTATAAATATTTAATACAAAATGTCACACAGGAGATACACACAACTTACCAACACACCTTAAAATTATCCATTAAATTATCATGACCTATGTGTTATCTGTTAGGCTACCAATGACTAGAACTTGTTGTCAGAGAGTCCAGCTTGTACAGAGCTGACCAAGATCCAATGATACAGACTTGTAATGAGCAGATGTTGTTGAAAGTTTGTTTTTTCTTTCTTTCTTTTTTTTAAGATTTATTTGTTTAAGAGCGAGAGAGAACAAGAGTCGGGGGAGGTGCAGAGAGAGAGAGAGAGAATCCTCAAGCAGACTCCTTGCTGAGTGTGAAGACGCCCTCAGGGCTCAAACCAGAGACACTGAGATCATGACCTAAGCTGAAGTCAAGAGTCAGCTCCTTCACCAGCTGAGCCACGCAGGCACCCCATTTTTTTTAATCTTTCCTTGACATGTAATTGACCATGGCACACATGTGCTGTAGTAATGTACTTCATTGCAGTTTTACCTGAGCAGACATCCACATTCCAGAAATCAACTAAAGATTGATACAGAGCAATACCTTTCCTAATGAACAGCACATTTAAAAGAGATTCGTCTTTGTGTCCCAATACTACAGGAGGAGCTTTTGGTCCAAGGTCTAGGTAGATGGTGGATAGTGGCTATGGTTATGCTTTTTGGTGGCGATGTGTACATGTATACATGTATCCTACTAAAATTCAGTGCATCTAGTTGGAGGCATCATTTGTGTTATTATTGTCACTTTGTTAACTGAAACTCTACATGAGAGTAAGAGAGCCTCTCCTCCCTTTCTCTGGGCTTAAATTAGAAATTCTATGCTAGCTTGGAAAAAGAGAATCTCAGGCATGAAGATGCAAAACCAAAGAGAAAGTATTAACACCAAAGACTTATGGACAAATTAATGCTATTTTTTTTCCTATAACTAATTTCAAAGTAATTATATTTAAAAATTTTACAAAAGCAAAAATGAAGGTAGATATCCCCCTCCCCCCCCCCGTAATAGTCATATAAATTTGTTTGAGTTGTTTCAGTTTTTCTATCTGGAATGTGGCAAAGTTATAAATAAATTTAATGTTTAATCTTGTTTACATTTATAAAAATCTAAAATGCCTTTTAGTTATTTTCTACAGCTTGGTTTTTTTTCACAGAAAGGAAACTAGGTTCGGCAAGGATAAGATGACTGGAATTTTTAAAATCTGCAATATGTAATTTCCCCTAAGTGAAATTAAATTTAGTTCAACTCTGAGATAAATGCTATGTATGAGACCACTGGAGTTGGAGTTCTCCTGCTCTCCATTTGGTTACCAATCATTATTCCTCATTTCTATTCTCTCCAGAAACGAGGGTTTTCATGCTCTGTTGACCATATGCTTCCTGTGCCTTTATCTCTTATACCTTACATACTGCTCCAATTTGGGCCACAATTATAAGTCCTTGTATAATTCACCATAGCAAGATTTCTATCCCAGAAGTGGCTTGAAAAGACATAGTTTCCTAGGGCTGCCATAACAAATTACCATAAATTGAATGGGTTATAACAAGAGAAATTTATTCTCTCACAGTTCTGGAGGCTAGAAAGCTGAAGTCAAGGTGCCAGCAGGGCTTTGCTTTCTCCAGAGGCTCTGGAAGAATTCTCCTTGCTTCTTGTAGTGTATGGTGGTTGTCAACAGTCCATGGGTGGTAGTGGTGGTGGTAGTAATTCCAAAATCTGCCTCTGTCTTCACATGATTGTCTTCCTTCAGTGTGTAGTCTGTGTCCAAATTCCCTCTTCTTATAGGACACAAATCGTTGGGTTAGATAAGGCCCACTCTTATCCACTATAAGCTCATCTTGTTTACATCTACTAAGACCATATCTCCAAATAAAGTCATATTCAGAGGTTCCCAGTAAACATGAATGGGAGGACGTAGGAAGACGCACACCTGATATAGGTAGTAAGAATCTTGTTAAATTTGCTCAACTTCTTGAGCATTTAGGAGTCTGCACTTAAACATTTTTACTTGTCTGGTATCAAACAAAGCATCCATGAGCTTTCCTTCCACTTAGGATGTAGTTATTTGTTTTCTCCATATTGTCTCTTACCTGGAAATCTATCCAAAGCCACAGAAACCCTAACTAATCAATTCCTTGGTCACTGCCATAGCATATGCTGAGTCTGTATCATTTTATAAAATTGCCCCTCAGGGCCCAGTTTTGTTCTCCAGTATTCATATGCAACTGCAAATCAAAGTAAATTACATTCAAGTGTTTTCAAGCATGGATTCTGGCCCACAGTTCACTTCTTCCCAAATTCTTTACTTTGTTCTTTGTACATCTGGACATTAAGCTTACTTAAACTTGTATAATAATCTCCCTAAGGCATTAGCTGTGAAGAGCTACATTATCCCAGATTCTTTTACCACTTGAGCTTTGCTAGTATTCTAAAGGCTGGCCAAAGGTCAAATATTGTATGCTTTTAAGATAGTGTATAGTGTTTAACTCCCCTCCTTAACCAAAGATGCAGTTATACTGAAGAGAGGACCCAGGGCAAAGGTCACAAACTAGACCAGACACCACATTCCTTCCCAGGAATGTTTTCTTTGACATGATGGTTTTTTTTTTTAAAAGGTTGAGTTAGTTGCTAAAGAGAGCAGATACCATAAAGAAACCCAGGTATCTGGCTTTTTTTGAAAACACAGAAGATGTGTTCACATTTCTGCAGCTGTCCCTTCAGATAGAATATGGGTTCTCACCTGCACAGTGGGCCAATTTGAACTAAACCATTTCATTCATTTATGTTACCTATCTGGCTGTTATTGGCATTTGAGCTGTCTACCCCTGACCCAAGACTTAAGAATTCAACCTTCGTTTTCTTCCTGATGTGATTCAAATAACTGTATTGAACACACTGAGGCAAAGAGAACAGATCGTTGGTTTTCGTTCCTTCTGATTTTCACTGTCTTTTCCACCAATACCCCCAAGTTCAGTGGTAAGGTGCACACCTTCAGTCACAGGGCATCAGAATTCCATAGGCTTTCCCCTCTCTTTTTCTCAGTATCTCAGGTGTTACAGTTGAACTCAGATGTAAGAATTGAAAATTTCCAAAGTGGAAGGTAATTTCAAACTAAGTCTCATGTTAGTCTCTTGAGGTTGGATTTCATTATCACAGCACAGGCCCTTCCTATAATTTTTAAATGTGATTTCCTAGCCTGTGGAGCCTCTTATGGCCCTTTTTACTTAACCCTTTCTGCTTCCATGTTCTACCATTTACTCCACATTATTCCAACTTCAGATTAGAACCATCTTTCTGGAAGTCTCCTATCTAGACTCTTACCTTTCCTATAATCACTGGTCTTGCCCTAGAGAACATCTCTGGGCAACCTCTATTCTGGGTTTAGGATCTCCCAGTTCTCTCTGTCCTATTCTCATCACATCAATTTCTTCTTACACTCATAGTGTTTCTGTAGAGGGCTATCGCCTAAACCACTGACTTTGGGATCCTGAACAATGCCTCTCTAGCTTTCTTGGAATCATCAATATCACTAAAACACCCTCTTAGTTTTTCATTATCTCCAATGTCATTGGCACACTGGATTCATTCAGCCGATGGAATTTTATATTCACTGTATGCTCATGTGGCTACTTTGTCCTCTCCAGAATTCACAGAACATATTATCATGTTATGACAGTCACCACCTTAATGGTAGGAAAACCCTAATTTGTGTTTCCTCATATTAGTAAATCCTAAAAAACCCATCTTTACCTTTATTTTAAAGCTTCTTGGAATTTCTGATTATAAAAGTAGCATGCTTATTATAGAGGATGTAGAAAATACACAAAAATACAAAGATAAAAATAAAAATTACTCATAACTGTACCAAATAGAGCAAACAATTGTTAACATCTTGATATGTTTATTTTCACATTTACATTTTAATCTCTTCCTGTCCCAGTTCTTTAGTTCTCAAACACTCTTGAGAGAAGGGTAATTTTTATGACTAAATTTAGAGAAGAGAGTTATATAACCCAAGAAAAGTCTAGCCTTAATATTGCATAATGTTCTCAATATTGTACACATTCCTGCTTGGTTTATGTTAAATTTAGCCCTCTACAATATGATGAATATTGGGTTTTTTATCACTACCCTCCAAGGAGTACAAAGATTAACTCTACAGTCCTCTCATTTTTCTGATAGAATAGATTGTATCATGGGCCCCCCATATGTACAGAGCCCTGGCTTAGTCTTAGGCATTTGTCATGGACTGAATTATGTACCTTGCCACCCCAAACTCATACAGTTGAAACCCTCCTCTCCCCACAATGTGATGGTATTAGGAAGGAGGGCCTTTGGGTGGTAATTAGGATTAGATGAGGTCACAAGGGTAGAGTCCTCATGAATAGGATTAGTGACCTTACAAAAATCATAAGGCATATTGCTTCCTTTCTTGGCTCTTCACCATGTGAGGATAGTGAAGTCAGTAGTCTGCAGTCGGAAGAGGGCCCTCACCAGAGCTTGACCATGCTGACACACTGATCTTGGACTTCCAGCCTCCAGAAGTATGACAAATTTCTGTTCCTTGTAAGCCACTCAGTCTGTGGTATTCTGTTATAGCAGCCCAAACTAAGACAGCATTCAAGGAAGAAGATCCTGACAGATCTGGCTGTAAAGACACAGATGAAAAGAGGTTCATACTTACCCAAGGTTATAAGAGCCTAATGGACCAAGATCTTAAGCTAGGGCTTGAAAGGGAGAAAAGGTAGGCAGTAGAGGAAAATTGTTCAGGTATATTTTATAATAGAAAAGTGTTAGGGACCAACAATTATTATTGGCTGAGAGTATAGCAAGCTCCTAGCTGGAAACCAAGTCTGATTCAGCTCTGAAATCTTCTCACAACATTTTCAGCTGATGAACTGATGAATCTCTAATACATCATTCCATAAATATTGTTAATTATTCTGGACTTCACATTCACCCTTTTAAAATTTTATGAGAGGGCACCTGGGTGGCTCAGTTCATTAAGCGACTGCCTTTTGCTTAAATCGTGAACCTGGAGTCCCAGGATGGGAGTCCACATCAGGCTTCCTGCTTAGCAGGGAATCTGCTTCTCCCTTTGACCGGCTCCACGCTATCTCTCTCTTTCTCTCTCTCAAACAAATAAATAAAAATAAAGTAAAATTTTATGAGAGGCTTTTTAGAAATTTATTTAATAACCTAGAGATACCTATTTTAAACACATGTTATTTAGTATTAAAATAAATTAATTGCAGTTGCTAAACTTACTAGCTGGTGATACAAAGATAAAGAAAGTTCATAACATAGTCTAGTTGAGCTAAATAGCATCTAGGTGAGAAATGTTTCTAGCACTTGCTGACTTATGTGCTAGTGGTGAAAAAGGATGTCATAATTAATACAGCTAAGGTTCAGTTTATAGACAGCTATAAACAAATGGCTCATTGCTTTGGATAGCCATACGATCAGGGGACAGCTTCAGACCATTAAAAAATAAATAAATAAAATAAACAGGTGGTTTGTCTACAATTTTGAAGTAGCTCTATAAGAGGAAGTGATGATTGGATTTCTCAGGGTGGCAGAATGTAATGGAAAGCCCTGGACTTGGAGTCTTTTCTGACTCCAGTTTTTCTACTGATGCTGGCAGAGCCAGCCCTTAGTTGTTATAATCTTTGCATATTGTATGCTTTCTTTACTTTTCCAGTGAACTAGATAAACTTCTCTAATATTCTGCAACTTTGCATTCTCCACATGTGTCTGATCATTCTACAGGAAACCAAGAATGCAATGAGATATCACTTTAAGGAAAGATGACGTGATCTCTAGTACTAAGCTTCTTGTCCAGCCTTAGGCATGTCAGTTTCAGATACTCATTACATCATCAGGGAAGAAGGCCAATAAAAGCCTAGACCTCTCAGGCAGTAGGATCTACTTATAAATTGGAATGGACAGAGTAGCTGCGGTTTTTCCAAACTCATGTTCTTGGGTATTACTAAAATGCATTTTATGTGCTGCATCTTGTTCAAGTTTTCGTGATGTGTCCCTGTAAAAGTCTGCTGGCCTCCTGCAAGCAGGGAATATGTCTTTGGTTATCTGTTACCAGTTAGCTCAGTTGGTTAAAATCCAAGACAGTGGGATCAGGCTCCATATGGGACAGTTGGCTTTATTCAGAACAGTCCCAGCTTGCCCAGCTGGTTCAGAAATGCATGCATTTGATCACAGAGGGCAGAAGTGTGCATATGACTAGCTCAGCATAACCTATTCCTCCTACTAGAAAATCACTCAGAGCCCATGTAATTCTGACAGAGGTTATTGACCTCAAACTTGTTTAGAATTACCAACTGTGAGCACAGTGCCATGACGATTTATGCATTCCTTAAAGATCCTGATGACCTTTCACCCAACTGACCATATAAAGCTTTCTACAGTTTGAGAGACTCTGATGAAAACAGCTTGTTATTGGAGGCTCTCTGACAGATGTTATGCTAAGTATAATGCATGCAATCTCTCATTCACACCTCAAAGTAATCCCATGCAATATGTACTATTTTTATTCTTTGCAGTTGAGAAAACCGTGGCTGGGAGAAGTTATCTGTCCCAAATCTACTGGCTGGCAAAGCCAGGACTCCCGTCTAAGTGTGTCTGGCCCCAGAATCCATGCTTTGACCCATTCTACTGCCTCTCTTAGGATACTATACGGTTTGGGATTTTAGAAACTGTGATAAGCTCTTACCTGTGGCATGAAACCTTCCACAATCAGATGCTTGTGAGTGAGTATGGGTTTTAAGTTGTAATTTCTTGATGAAAAATGAGATAAATTTTCTTTTCTCATTTAGAGAAAACCTGATAAACAGTGAAGTGAGGCAGATGTCTGTTCTTGGGTGCTTCTGTAAGTCTACCATTAGTAACCTCCTCTCTGCCCCAGCAGCCTGAGATACTCACATCCCAAATATAAAGCTTTTTGTTCAGCTTTAGTTTGTCAAACTTCTAGTTCAAACACAAACTCCCATAGTGGGCAAGTTGAAAGTCCACTTCTTTTCTTCTCTGAATTCCCCACATCTCACCATCACCTCAGTGTACTTTATACTCTCAAACCCAGAGGCATCAACAGATCAGTCAGACCAATTTTTCCTGATCTTCTCAACAATAGAACTGCACAGGCTTTTCAGTAGAAGGGGAAAGCTATAAAATGTCTCCTGTTGGAACATTGAGTAAAGCCTTGATTTATCCCCTGGAGTCACAGTTTCGTCTGTGAAGTTTAATTTAAAGTTTAATCATTGAGCAATGGGGTTAGTATTCTGGAACTCTTCTTTCTGACCTTCTGAATTTCACTCACACTTGAGTGAAAAGGGGCAGCTTGAATGCATGCAGAAGGCATTTGGTGCAAGTTAAGGGAAAGGTCCTTGGTCCTTGGTAATATGCAGCTCTTACAGTGTATTCCTTTTGAGACTTTGTAAATGGTAATGAAATGAAGGCTGCCTTCAGGGTAATTTTTCTTTTTCCCAGTCAGCAGTACAAAGTAAGACTCCAGAGTTCATGGTTTTCCTTTTAAAAAGGTCGTACTGACTCAATTTACTATTGACACAGAAAGTATACTCAGAGTTGAAGACCCTCTAGATAATCTAAGTTGTTTCCATTGTCCAGCTTCTGGGAAGCTATCATTTTAAAAAAAAACAAAATACCTCTTACAATTTTTTAAAAGAGCTTTATAAATCACTGCTCTTTGATGCTATTAAAGAACAAGGTCTTCCATTTCACATTCTTCTTGAGATCTTGTAAAACCCTTCACTCATGTGTCCTTACCCTGACCTCCTTTTATTTTCATCTCCCTGATCCATGCTATCATCTGCTTTCCACTTGTGGCCTTTCTTCCTTCCCTTCAGGGAATAGTTTTTTAGCACCTATTATGTAAATAACTAGCAGTGTGCTAGACACTGAGGAGGTGAGGGATGAACATGAAGACAAAGACCATGTCCTCCAAGGACTTAAAGTATAGTTCAGAGGTTGCATACTTAATGGCAGGGGGAGATGGGACGGTATACAAGGGAGTGGAAAGAGGCCAGCTACAGGACAGAGGGCTGACTGGGACTACGCCAAAATGGAAAGGACATGGCACTTCTGAAGAGATCAGTCATGATGCAGCTCCAGCTTATTGGAACCATCCTCGAATGCTAGCCCAGCATTGTCAGAGCTTCCAGTTTGTCTAGAGAAGTCAGAAATCCAGATTTTTATTATGTGCCATCTCCAGGGTTTTTTTAAATGCTGGCAACTAACTCACATTCTTCAAAAACACTGTGTAGGCCAAACAAAACATGTATGTGGGCTGAATTCAACCCATGGTCCTTTAATTTAGGGAGTTTTGGTCTGGTTAGTGAGGTAAATCACACATGTATGAAATCATTAATTTAAAATGCAGCCCATATGACTAAGAATCATAATGAATGACACAGACTGTTCCTGCTAGAGTTCAGAGAAAGGAGAAGGAGGACTGGGGAGATGGGACAGTAATGGGCTTCAGGTGCTGTGGCCTCAGCTGTGCTGGGCATCTTGAGGGACAAAAAGAAAACTGGAGGATATATGTTGGGAATTTGGTTGACCCACTGAGATCTGGTGGTCGACAGTCTCCAGTGCCACACTAGGAGGTTGGGCTTTACCTTCTCTGTCATGGGGAGCCATCGAGGATTTGCTGATCTGCAGTTTTAGATAATAAAATAAATAAAATCTCTTGTGGGTAAAGGGACAAAGTAGCATGCAAAGAGAAACCATCAGGAAACTCTTGCTGCAGTGCTTTACCCCGTTTTCTATTCCTCTTCCTCTTACACCCCTCTACAGCACATCCCAAAACTTTCCACCTAAAGAAGCCTCCCTCTGGCAGGGTAGCTTTGAAGTATGCCAGTGCCCTAAAACAGAACAGTATAACAAAATCAGACCAGATTAAAGTAGCAAGGCAGGGGGTGGGGGGGGGGACCCTTGCTGCCACCTCTCATTAAGTGAAAACCACTGTTTAAAAAAGAAATAAGGTAGGCCTTTAAGATATATACATCTATCTAATACCAAGCTCTATTTAATACAAGCTACATATCTATGTGGCTCTAAAATGGGGATGGGAAGGTACAGAACTATATTCTCCTTAGGTATATGAGTTATTTAGGAATAGCTCAGCGGTAGCCACATACATACTTTTATTATGTTATATTATTACATTTATTAGCAAGAAATTTTTAAGGATCCCATAGAGGTGCATAGAGGAAATGGCCTTTTCAATCAAAACAGAAGAGCACTATTAAAAAAATTTTTAAAAAGTAAGAAAGAGTACAAAATTTTAGATATGAGACTATATAGTGATCTTTCAAATATACCTAACATACCAAAAATGAATCATCCCTAAGTGCCCAGTTGAGTGTATTTGTGAGATGATGGGCTCTCCTTGTACATCATTGGACAGTTACCTGGGCCCCATCTCTGGACAGTGGTAGTTGGTTAGTTTAAGGTGGGACAGACATGGACTTTGGAAAATCTTCACAGCTGGTTTAGGATGCTACATGACTTTGCTTAGAAACTAGAATTTCAGTGTTTGGCCAAAGTAGGCAACTCTTAGTCATTCCAGATGTGATTATGCAAGGTTTTAATTTTCTAGGACCCTCATTTTACTTACTCTTCCTCTTTTTACTCAACATTTTCATCATTTTATTTCTTACTAGTACTCTACCAGAGAATGAGAGGAGAAAGACAAAAAAGCAAGAACTGGGGTGCCTAGGTGGCTCAGTGGGTTAAAGCCTCTGCCTTCAGCTCAGGTTATGATCCCAGAGTTCTAGAATCGAGCCCCACAGCAGGGAGCCTGCCCCCCCCCCACCACCCTGCCTGCCTCTCTGCCTACTTGTGATCTCTCTGTGTCAAATAAATAAATAAATAATAAAATCTTTTTGGGGGGGAAAAAGCCAGAACTAATATTTATTTATTTATGGTTTTTATTTATTTGGGAGAGAGGGAGAGCATCACTGGGAGGAAGGGCAGAGGGAGCAGGAGAAGCAGGCTTCCTGCTGATCAGGGAGCCTGATGCTAGGATCATGACCTGAGCCAAAGGCAGATGCTTAACCAACTAAGCCACCCAGGCATACTGTTAGGGTTGTTCTTTTTTTTTAAGAGTTATTTATTTGAGAGAGAGAGAGCACAAACAGGGGGATGGAGCAGAAGGCGTGGGAGAGAAGTAGACCCCCTGCTGAGTGGGATGCCTACGCAATAGGGCTTCATCTCAAGACCCAGAGATCCTGGCCTGAGCTGAAACCCAGAGTTGGACTCTTAACAGATTGAGCCATCCAGGCACCTTAAAACCATTTCATATAAACCCATTTTACCTTATCATAAGAGCAATAATAATAATTATTATTATTATTATAGCAATAATAATAATAATACCAGTAACAAGAGCTAGTACTTCTTAAACATTTATTACATTCCAGGCACTACCTAAATACTTTAACATATTCATTTATTTAATCCTCACCAACTCTATGAGGTACATCCCATTACCCTCCCGATTTTGAGGTATTAAAATGAAACCATAAAGAGGTTGTTACATTAACCAAATGTCTCATAATTTAGAAGGATCAAAAGCAGTATTTGAAGTCAAGAAGACAGACTCTGGAGGCTTCACTTTTTTTGTGTGTGTGAAATAGATAGAAAACATGAAATTATTGTTTTAACCTTTTTTAAGTACACAATTCAGTGGCATTGTCATACAACCAACACCACCATTCCATCTCTAGAACTTTTTCATCTCCCCAAATTGAGAGCCTTCACTTTTAAATACCACTCTCTAATACCTCCCCAAAAGTACTTGAATATCTGGAAATGTTCACTATTTGTGGTGGTTTTGTCTTCTTTTAATACAGAAGATTTAATACTTTTTCACTCTTAGCATCCATTACTCTCCATTTACCCTGGGTGCCACTGCATGTTATCACACAGCCTGTTCCTGATACAGTCAGTTGCCCCAGCCTGTCCAAGTTTCAAACTGCTGCTATCTCTTCCCATATATTTGTGTGTTGGCACCTGCATGGGCAGTGACAGCTACATCACTTCTTCTGGCACTCTTTTGACATTGATTCTAAGATGCTTCCTATTATCAGGGGCATCTGGGTGGCTCAGTCATTTGAGTGTCCAGTCTTGGTTTCGGCTCAGGTCCTGATCTCAGGGAAGTGTGATTAAGCCCCGAGTTGGGCTCCACAGACCGCAGGGAGTCTACTTGACAGTCTCTCCCTTCCCTCCACCCCATCTTTCTCTGTCTCTCAAATAAATAAATCTATAAAAAAAAAAAAAAAGTGCATCCTAATATCAAACTTCAAATCATAAAAAAGTTTAATAGCCATGTATCTTACTTCGGCTTAAGGAAATCCAGTGTTATAGACTGATATGTCACTGTGAAGTAGCTTGTCCTTGTTCCTCAACACTCAGCCTACCACCACTGTGTTCCAAGGTTCATCCCTTCCTGCCTAGATTACTATGATATCTCGTCTCCCAGTTCTGAGTTTCTTGGACAAATTGGACATCATGAAGCCAATCTTGAGCAGCTCGTCTAGTCTCTCTGAGCCAATAGACCTTTTGTTCAATAGGAGAAGAGCATAGAATAGATAAGTTTCATTTTGATTCATGAGACTAAGATTCTAGTTCCCAGACATCTTCAAGATGGAGATGGAGGGCACTTGGGTGGCTCAGTTGGTTAGGTGACTGCCTTCAGCTCAGGTCATGATCCCAGAGTCCTGGGATCGAGTCCCTCATCGAGCTCCCTGCTCCCTGGGGAGTCTGCTTCTCCCTCTGACCTTCTCCTCTCTTATGCTCTCTCACTGTCTCTCTGTCAAATAAATAAATAAAATCATAAAAAATAAAAAGATGGAGATGGAATTTGGAGGTCATTGCTGCTAAAATCAAAAGAACTTAAGCTAGATTAAACGTTTCTTTGTTGTTATTTTACCACTTGGCATCTTGTTTTCTTTACTGCTGAGGTACCAGGGTCATTGCCTGCTATTTGTTGGCCATCTAAGACCTTTTTACCGGGTGCCTGGGTGATTCAGTGGGTTAAAGCCTCTGCTTTCAGCTCAGGGCAAGATCTCAGGGTCCTGGGATCAAGCCCCGCATCAGGGTCTCTGCTCAGCAGGGAGCCTGCTTCCCCCCCATCCCCCTGCCTCTCTGCCTACTTGTGATCTCTGTCAAATAAAGAAATAAAAATCTTTAAAAAATTTTTTTAATTAAAAAATTTTTAAAAATAAATAAATAAAACCTTTTTGCCCCAAGACTCCACCTCTTCTCTAGTTGTTCCCAAATAATAGCCAGTATTTCTTCCCCTTTTTCCCTGTCTCCCCAGTTTTAAAAAATATATAAGAGAAAAGTTTACAATTGGCCCCATCCTTAATAATGATTTGACTAAACCATTAAAAATGTGAGTGGCTTATTGCTTTATATCTGAATAGCTGTATTACTGTAAGTGTAATTATTAAAATATCTGAAATTTACTACTTAATTCAAAGAATAGTGGTCTTAACTTTCATATATGTATTTGGATGGATAGATAGATAGATAGATAGATAGGAAATTTATAAACCAAATTTAAAGACTCCTGAACTTCTACCCACCCTGAACAACTAGCACCTTAGGTATAGGGATGAATACTTTCTGGTCCAAAGTTTGACAGTCTTTTTTAGAAGTTATTTTAAGGATTATTTTAATTTGGAAGCATGACTTTTTCATTTAAAAAAAAGAGGGGGTGCGCCTGGGTGGCTCAGTGGGTTAAGCCTCTGCCTTCAGCTCAGGTCATGATCTCAGGGTCCTGGGATTAAAACCCTCATCAGGCACTTTGCTCACCAGGGAGCCTGCTTCCTCCTCCCCCTCTGCCTGCCTCTCTGCCTACTTGTGGTCTCTCTCTCTCTCTCTGTCAAATAACTAATTAAAATCTTAAAAAAAAAAAAAAATTCAAGGGCATCTCCGTGGTTCAGTCAGTGAAGTGTGCAACTCTTGATTTCGGTTCAGGTCATGATCTCAAGGTTGTAAGATTGAGCACCGCGTCAGGTTCCGCAGTAGACATGGAGCCTGCCTGGGATTTTCTCTCTCCCTCTCCTTCTGCCCTCTCTCTCTCTCTTTTTCTTTCCCTCTGTTACTGAAGAAAAAAAGTTGACTCACCAGTTTTTTGGTTTTGATTTTGTTTTGGGGGTTGTTGTTGGTTTTTTTTTTTTTTTTTCCAATTTATAAGGTCCCAGGAAAACAAGTCAGCCTACTTAAAACCTCATCAAAACTCTGGGCTTCAGCGCACAGAGGAAAACTAATTTTTAAAAGCATCTCACCACTTCTTTCTGTAAAGAGGGCTCCAGTTAAAAAGATAAACTGATTTTTCTCTGTTATTTGAAGTATGGGTAAGAAACCTAATCAAGTGTTGAAATCTCTCCACTGGTTTCCCTCAAGAGTAAAAAATAAATAATGTTGATGATAACTATATGCTCACCAGGGAGCCTGCTTCCTCCTCCCCCTCTGCCCCCACCTTGGACAGGAAAATGTGCTTCTAATCCTCTTAAAACTCAACTTCGTAAATCAGGTAGAACCTTCATGAATCAGGTAGAAGAGCCCTTGTCTTATTTTTATTTTGTTTTTGTTTTGTTCCTTCTGATTTCAGAGATCTTAGAGGAAAGGACATTTTAGATGTGAGTTTGAGTCTGTTATAAACCTTAAGGAGCCACCTTTTCTTTCTAGAGTTACTGGATTTTCTTCTGAGAATGTTATTAGGATATGGTAGATTGGAAAGACAGAGGATGTATCAAAATAAACATTTTATGAGCTTCTGCTTTGCAGTTTAATTTACAAAGTAGACAAAACCTCTGAGTATTTCCTGTATATCTTAAGGGACAAATTTGTCACCAGTTCTCCAGCCCCACTGCCCTTCTTTTTCCAACTACCCACCGCCCCCGCCCCCAACACATACACATACTTTTTTGCTCTTGTTGTTTTTAACATTAAAGCCACTTATCAGATGTGGGACTGGTGTGTATATTTGCAAGCACCATGCTGGATTAAGTATGCTGTAATTTATTGTCTTAATTTGTGGCATATAAACCATTTTTCTTTTTTTCTTTTTTTTAATGTTTTAACAAGTGCAGCCCAATACTAAATATGGAGAAGTTAAAAAACCCCTTGGCACTCTAGAGGATAGAAGTCCCTGGAGTGGAGGAAGGGAGACAAGCAGAAGGCTTGGAAAATGCTTACAGCCCTAAAGAAACTTGCAATTTCCACTGGCTGATTTTCTTTAACCTCGTATTCACTGAGAGCATGTTGATAGATCATATTCATACATAGGAAATTTTTAGTAAGTTCCATGTTGCCATCTACATAAGATTTATTTTACCAAACAACAATTTTTAAAAGAAATTCAGCAGTTAGATTTTCACACATTAAGTAGGCTGGTAGAGGGCAGATTTGAACCAAAAAAAAAAAAAAAAAAACCTAAATAAACAAACATGTTCCTGTCACTATTCGTATATGCATGGAATATCAATATGTTAACATATGCATAGCAGAATGTGTGATAGAAGGAAAAACAAGGCATGGTTCTTGTTTTCTGGTAAGTCTGATAAGTTTGAGAACCATGAACTCAAATGACATGAGATAGAATATTGAAATTGATATCATTGATCTATACATTGAGGAATCTACTTGATGTTATGTGTTAATGGCAAGTAAATGTGGATCGCTGGCCCGCTGCTACTCACAGTGTTGTCTGAGTACGGGCTGCATCAGCATCAGATATGCGGATTCTCAGGCCCCAACCCCAGACCTACTGAATTCAAATCTCCGGGGGCGTGTGACCCAGCAACCGGTGTTTCAAGAGGTTTCTAAGTTTTAAGAGTCTCCCAGCTAATTCTTACCATTAAGTTTGAGAACCATTGTTCTAAACTTCAGTTCCCAAGCTGTTCCAGTCCTCATGGTGGGCATTATCATCCAAAGTGACAAGTGAGGAGTGGGAAATCAGAGAGATAAGTAACTTTGCTAAAAGCCGTATTGCTAACATTATAGCAGTCTAGATTCAATACCAGTTCTGTTGTACCATTTCATAAATCTATACTCCTCCTTCTATTCCTGCTATCTCATCCTAGAAATTGTTGTCAAATGTGAAAGCCATTTTTCTAAAGATTCCATCTTAGTTTTCAACTTTTCATATTACTCTTTCTCCCTAACTAAAAAGGTATTCACTTTAATTATTTTACCACTGCTGTAATGCCCATGGCTGTCATCATTCTGATGCTGACTTGCAAATGACACTTTTGGTTTGTTTTCCTTGCCATGTCATTATCATATGGGTCATTTAGTATCACCAGTGACCATGCTCTTATTCCTAATCAGTCCACCAGCATGTCAGTATGTATTCAGATTTGGCATGGGGATTGCTCGATTCAGCAGCACATATACTAAGATTTGGCATGGGGAACAAAACATCATTTTTGAAGTTTAATTGAATTTAAAAATAAGTATTTATTGTCCAGCCATTTGCCTAATACCATGCTCTGCACTAGCCTTTATTTTGAGAATGTGTTTCTTGGAGCAGCAGGATATGGACCTTCTGAGTCAGAAATGCTGAGGATAAGGCCTTGTAGTCATCTTTAAAAGTCATCCAGATGATTCTAATGCATATTAAAGTTTGAGAACCACTGCTGTAAGAGACATGAGAAATTAGAGATGTGGTCTTTACAACTTAAAGAGATTATCATCCATTGTATCTTGCCCACTTGTCAGAGACTAAATTCAGACTAGGGTTTCTAATAGCTAAGAACTGATGGGAGTATCATGGTTTTGCTTTACTGTGTCTCCAAGATTCAGAAATGCCTCCTGCAGCTCTTTGTGGGTTTTTTTTTTTTCCTTCCTCTTTTAATGAAAGTCAATCATTCATTTATAAAACCATTTACAGAAACTTCAGTATGTTTCAGATGGCAATTACATTTTTTTCTCTCTCCAGGGGTCCCAGTTGCAAAGAATTCTTAAAGAACAGAATTGTTTTGTTTATGTAAGCAGTCATTTGCCATGTGGGGAGCTTGAAAACAGACTAAATAAATGGTTTTGATAGTGATGTCATGGATAGTGGTGATTAAAGCAAGGATAATGCAGAAAGCTGTGCTTCTTAAACAGCCCAGGCTGAGACCAATGCCTGAAATTCTGGGTCAGTTTGTAGATTTTTGTGTGATTATATTTAAAGCGAGTTATTCCTTGTTTTCTCTCAGGATATTCTGCTTCAAAGAGAAGTCTGTCTTCTTCAGAGAAAGACCCAAAATGTGTATGCCACGTAGATTGCCTGCTCAAGTGTGCTCTGTATACAGAAGGACAGGTCCAGACTATGATTAGGTTATCAGCTAGAGGATCTCTAAAATGTACACTCTGGAAGCACCAGTCACATAGAATACAGGAGCTTTGCCTCTCAGTGGCCCTGCATACATTATCAAATCTCATTTCTGAGCCAGGGATATTTCCAGGGTTCACGGTTGAGCTAAATTAGGGGATCCCTATTCAGAGTGAATTATACTAACCCTTTCACTTCTTATCCTTTCTCAGCATTGTCACATTTCAAGTTATTTGGGCCTCTCCTGTGTGCCAGGTAAGAGTATAGGGAGAATGTGATGCTTATACCTTGGATAGCTTGTTACTAAGCGGCCTGGTAAGAGTTCTAATGTATAAAAAAGGTCAAGGCTTTTGTAATATCTGTTGAATCCTGGGATCTGATTCATCCCATTCCTCCATTGGTATACATAACTGAGAACAGTGGTTTGCAAATAAAGTTTGACCTAAAGTCACTTCATCCAAAATGCTGTTAGATCATCTGAATTTTGAAGCTATGTTATTCAAATACATATTTTTTTCAATGCTAATACAAGCCCTTATGGTGAGGGAAGAACACCTAGAATTCACAAGATTATCTGGCTATCCAAGTCAGTAGTATACCAGTTTGTATAATAAACTGATCAATGATTAACTAGTTTAAAACCTGTGTACTAGGCACTGAGTAGGGGATGAATAGTAATTTAAAATACAGCCCTTGTGGCCGCTCCCCAAGCCTTAAACCATATGAGCTTCTATTTCAAAGAGGCTTTGTTGGCCATCCAGGAAACTTCTATGTTTAGTATGACCGAGAAGCACTATATAGAAGCATGATATAGCAAACAAATAAAACCAAAGCTGTCCCTACACCCTGCAACTCATTTGTGCCTTTATGTCACTCTCTATCCCAGTGACCCAAAGGCCTCACCAAGGATCCTTCAAGGACCTCTTCAACACAATTCAAAATTCCCAAGAGGTCCTAGAAGGAAGATAACTCTTAAGTCAAAAAGACATTGCTCTACAACTAATGATGAGAATTTTGGAATAACTTCTTCATAAAATTGTGGGCAATTAAGTGGAGCTGGTGTGAAAAATGCACACTTAATCAAAGAATTACCATTTTTCATATATCAAATTGGCAAATTTTGTTAATGATCGTACCTGGTATTGACAAAGATATAGGGAAAGAGGTGCTTTTGCACATTGCTATAGGGAGTATAAATTTCCCTTAAAATAATTTCAAAATGTTATCATAAAGCTAAGTGGATGGGTGGGTGGAGGAAAAACAGAGTTATAGATAGAGTATCTTTGACCCAGCAATTGCATTTTAAGGTATTTATCCCAAATAAATCATAGGAGACATGTATAAAGATTTAGCTACAAGGCTGTTTATCACACTATTGTTTATAACACTAAAAAACTAGACACAGTTAGCATAGGGCTGAAACTCTGTATGCATTGGATCAATACTACTTAATCCCTTCCACCTAATCTGGAACCCCCATCCACTGCTGCTCCCACCACCATTCCTCCCCAGTGCAACCAGTAAGAAAACCATGGCTAAAAATGTTAAGTAACATCTCCAAAAATCAACCAGCCAAGATGAACAGCAGTATTTCAGTGTTTTAAAGAATTCTGTGCTGGTTACTGCTTTTTCTCTATTTCATTATAATCAAGAATGACTTGTGCAGCTTCATAATCCCTTATCTTCAGTACTGAAGTCCAAAAGTACAGGTCTGTGAAGTAGTTTTATACAAACTCATTTGACAACAAAACTTGATCTGAATTGACACAAGTTTATTTAGAGTCTAACCAGTTAGTGTGAAAATAAATATATCTTATTGCAAGAATGTTAATGTTTAATTAGTGGGTGCTGCCCAGGAACTTGCTGGCAGTGTTATGTAACGCATAATGCATGTACCATTTCACCTTTCTAAAATCTGAAAACTTCTCAGACACATGTGGCCCAGGAATTTCTTATGAGACATTGTGGACCTCTAGTTTCTTCTTCAGTGAGGAGAAATCAGCACACCTGTTCATTATGAAATGAACAGTGCTTAGGATATGGATTAATTTCTCTTTAACATTCCAGGGATAGAACCTAGTGCTTTATGTGAAAATGAAAGTTTCTTTAGCCACACTTTTTTCTTAGATGTTTCTAGTTTAGGTGGTTACTATGTTGGGACCAGATATTAAATGTTCTCCTAAAGTGGGTTAATTATGAGAATAGATTCAACTTCATCTAGAAAGAACAACATCTAGAAAAACACTTACAGTGTTCTCTTAAAGATAATGAAAAAACCACCCAGCTTTTAGAGGTCATGATTCAGATGACCTGGCTATTAAAATGGACATTCAAGAGCTATATTTTATGTTCTTTATCTTAATGCTTTTATTTCCTGTTTGGACATTTCAAAGGAGAAACTTAATGTATGACTGGACTATGAATGGCTAGGACATCAAGAAAGATGAGCAGGGCTTTCCCTTTCTTTGTGAACTTACCAGTACAGAGATCAGTGTTTCTCAGTGTTCTGTGTATACTGGAAAGAGTGAAGACTCTTCTTTCTGTGAATTCATAGATTGTCTATGGGTAATCCATAAAACAAAGAAACAAAGTTCAGCTCTCTCCACCCTCACCCAGCAGGTGGCACTGTTAAATAGAGGGATATGGTAGCACGGTGAGCTGCTTTTCTGCTCCACAAATCCAGTTACAACCTTAGCAAGTACCCACATGTTTTTGGCGCTTACTGTGTATCAATTGAAATATTTGAAAGTCTTCTAGTTCAATACCTCAAACAAGTTTTGTTTAATTTCATTTCCAGCCTTCTGTAAAGCTCTAGCTTCCTTTATGATTGGCAGTGTCAAGTGCTCACTCTTTGACTCTAGCGTTAGCACAATCACTGTAGTCCTTTATAAAAGTAAACTTCTTTTTCTGCACCTGGATGTTAGAATGGATTCTTTCTTCCCATTTGTAGGGAAGGTTACACTCTCATCTTCCAGGTTTTGGCCCCATTACCCCTTCTGCTTGGGAAAGAATCCACTACCTACTTGAATGATTTAACCAGTTTGTGGGACAGCAGCCTTAAATGAGCCAACCATTAGCTGCCCATTCAGCTACCCCAACTCAAGAGAAGTAAAAGATTAAGAAAAAGGGAAGAAATAGCCAGTTGTGTCTCCCAGACCTTTCTTTTTGGAAAGACACTTTCCTCTTGTCCTCTGAGAGCAGTATTTTAGAGTTCTGACACAGCAGGCAGTTGAACCAGTGTTATAGTCTAAGGACTAGTGATTCCTTCAGGCTGCAGTCTCATGGGGCACCAGACAGTTTTTGCTTATAAGAACTTTCACTTCGTTTTCACAGACATTAATAGTTTCCTGGCACTGCCTTTCAGGAAATGTCGTCATGGTCTGGAGGAACCAATAAAAATACAAGTAACCTGTTTTGACAGATCTCTTTTGTGCCAGAAATTTCAGAATTGGAGGGGAGGGTGGGTGATGAACCAGTCCATTTGTGAAGGTGTAAGGAAAAATCGTGGATTTGCCATAAGAGAGAGAGGTGGTACCTGCCCTGACGTGAAATATAGAGAGCTCTGAAGTTGTAAAGGAGTTCCAGCTCATTTAGGCAAAGTTTAAAAAAAAATCTGGTTTGATAGAATAATTCAAGTCTATAGTACAATGGGAGATTTTTTTCCTTTTTTTCCTTCTCATTTCAAATAGTACTTAACTCTTTTGATCCTCAAATAGAAAACTCATGCATTAGAAATTAACCTTTGATTTTGGATGGATACATAGTACTGCCATAATGTATACAGAAAAGAGGCCGTGGCTTTGGCTTTTTTTGGGGGGGGGGGTTAAGATTACTTTTTCAACCTCTATACCCAACATGGGGCTCAAACCAGATCAAGAGTCACATGCTCCACCGACTGAGTCAGCCTGGCACTCCAAGAGGCCATGGGTTTGGATAATTATTACCAAGTGGCTAACATTAGATGCTCTTTACTTATCCCTGATATGGCCAGAGCAAAGATCTGCATCCCATTAATTTGAGAAAACTTGAATGTTGCTCTAGGACATTAATTGGAATTAGTTCTGGGGGGTGATCAGCTGTTTCCCTCTTGAAAGTTTTTGAGAGAAGTTGGTCACCATAATACTAAAAGAATGTAGTGTAAATAAAATTCATAAAATACTTCAGAAATGATTACTTGCTTTTTTTTTTTAAGATTTTATTTATTCAATAGAGCACTCGTCCACCCACACACAGAAGGAGGGAGGGGCAGAGGGATTTTTTAATTTTTTAATTAAAAAAAACCTTCCATTTGTTTTTAAAGAGAAGCTGCTCTTTTTCTTGGTTGAACTAGCACTTACAAATTTCCTTTTTATGTCAAGTCTTTATAATTGCCCCTCTTTCAGACATACCACTACTGATTTACGTCGGGGAAGTAGAAAAAGAAATTGATTTTGTTTCACCCACTCCATCTTTTAATTAAAAACCTGCTTTTGCTACACAGCTATTTGGATATGATGGAGAAACTTGCAGGTCAAGAAGAAAGTCAGAACAGGTATCACCATCTCCTACTCCCTGGAGGGAACTCTCAATACACGTTCTGTCCGTGCTAAGACTATCAGCCTTTCCCATCTTGCTGTACCTGGTGCCAACCTAAGAAAAGCAGTCTAAGTAGCTATTATTCTCTTCCTAAGACCCCCACTGTTTCCAAGCATTCACTAAAACTAGGAACAAAAGTTCAGAAAAGCCCAAAGGTTTGAATCTTCCTTACTACTGATTCTAGTCAGAGCCAAGTCCCAACTTCGATGTCCTAGGGCCAGATTTTGAGGCTAACCCAAAACAGATCTTTCTGGGTAGGCCTTTTTCTCACCCGTTTCAAAACTGCCCTCTCTTGGGGCGCCTGGGTGGCTCAGTGGGTTAAGCCGCTGCCTTCCGCTCCGGTCACGATCTCAGGGTCCTGGGATCGAGTCCCATATCGGGCTCTCTGCTCAGCGGGGAGCCTGCTTCCCTCTCTCTCTCTCTCTGCCTGCCTCTCTCTCCATCTACTTGTGATCTCTCTCTGTCAAATGAATGAATAAAATCTTTAAAAAAAAAAAAAAAAAAACTGCCCTCTCTTGACCAAGGCTGTTTCTTCCCAAGTGCTCCATGTCTACCTTTCCCTTCTGATTTCACTTCTCATCATCCTCTTTTTCCTGCCCAGTCTCTTTTCCTATTAGCTGTCTCTGGCTCTTGGTTTCCTCCTAAAAAGAGCCGCTATGTGAAAACTTTCAACCTGGAGAGGTGATTAAAATTCTTAAGGTTCACACTCATCGGGGGCCCAACTGCATTATTTCTTAGGTGTGAACATAAGAAATCTGACCTGTCAATCGGGTGTCTTCAGGGTGGCTTTACCGTATAAACTAATTAATTGCATTTTTACAATTTGGTATCTTGATCCACAGATTGAAACTGAAATACAGAGAACTCTTATCTGCAGTGGTTCATGGACTTTTTCCCTATGGCAAGCTAATTAGCACCTGTCAGGATAAAATTCACCTCTGATGGCCTTAGGGACTGTCATTGTTCCAGATGAACAAGGTGGATTTACCACTCTTTTCAGCATTGCACAGACCATATTTTAGGACTGTGGACTAGGCATTAAGCTATGAACTGAAGGTTCACTGATCTTCACTTCAAATCTCATGTGCCAAGATCCTTCAGGTCTTATTTCTTCAACCCATGAATTATTTGGTGAGGAATGGAATGTGCCTAGAATTGATGAAGACAGTTTTCTCAGTGGCCACCTGCCCAGTTGGTTCCCTGCATTTCCAAATCCAGTCTTACTGGAGCATGGTCCTGAGAGCTCTCCTGGACTCAAGATCAGGACTTAAATAACCAGAGTTTCCTCTGGCTGGCTTCTAGGCTTCTCTTCTACCTGTGGTCCTGGTTTCTTATTTTCTTTAGTGACTGATTCTATTGACTCAGTGTTTTGAATGATGCAAGGAAAAGTTTGCTGACCCCTACTATAGCATAGTGAAGCAAGCTTTCAAATCACTAATGTGCACATTTAAATACAAGTGAGGTAATTTTTATTTGCAGTTTCCTGGAAACTGTTGGTAGGAGGGAAATGGGGAAGGGGGGATTAGAGGTGGCGTATAGACCTAGACTAAGAAAACAGGAATCTTGAGGTTTTTCCTTTAGACCTTTAGTTCATATTGGGCCAAGGGTACAAGCATGGATTCTGTAAGTATCTCCATTTGGTGCATTTTGTTGGGGCATCACAAAGGTGGGGAAATTTTCAGTGCCAAGCACTGACCTCAAGGCATCCTGGGAAATGACCTGCTGGTCTCCCTACTAACTTGACAGCCAGTGTCCACTTTAACATTTGAAGTAGAGAGCAGGGTGCATGCTGGGCAAAACTTCCCTTTTGGTATCTGTGTGGGTTTTGGAACTAGGAAAACTTTATTAAGTATACTTTCAGCTCACTTACTCTTCTTAAACTTGCATCCTTTTTCTTTTAAAGCCCTAGAGTTCAGCATTCCTTTTCTTCCCTTTGCCCACTGATGTTCTCACACATAGAGGAAATAGTGGTTTTCCTGTTTTCTTTCTGGGGGCATTTCGAGTACTGTGGTTCTCCTTTCATTTTCTCAGTCCTGCATGTGAGTAAAAGCAAGTTGTCTTCACAGTTAACTACAGGAAAAGATTCATGGGGGCTCTTTTTTCCTTTTATTTTTGCCTTCCCTCCTCCTCAACTGGAAAATATGAGGCAGATCCTGTTTATGTATGCTGTAACCTCAAAAGGGGCTGATATGCTGTTGTCATTAAAGAAGAATCCAGAGCTGTTTATCCTGCAGAGGAGTACCAGAGCTCTTAAATTGGAAAGCCCTTCTCTGGGCCCTCCAGGCAGACTGTGGGGAGCTCTTTGCTGCTCTCTCAAAGCTGCTCCAAAATGTATGGCAAAGATTTCTGCTACTGAATCTTCTCCCTGCATTCTGGAAACAAACACAAATGTTCATGTTGTGACTTCGTAAGAAATCAGGGACCTTCTTCCTTTGTATTAACTTTTTCTTTGAAATGTGTTTTCCAGAGGCCTTTTGCACTCTAAAATGTAACTTGAATGCATAATCTTCCTTCCATTCTCTTCTCTATGGATGTTTTATCATGTTCCAGAAATCCTTTTGAAGTCCATTCTATGGCCAGTGAGTTTGGCAAATTGTAATAAAGTGAACTTTCTTTTTCCTGAAAACTAGTAAAAAGTGCTTTGGGAATATATCTTTCTTTTGAAGTTACATTCCCAATCTTTTTTTCTCTGCATGTCAAACATAGATGCTCTTTTATAATAATGAGTTTTTAATTTTTTTTTTTTTTTTTTTTTTATGTATTTATTTGACAGACAGAGATCACAAGTATGCAGGGAGGCAGGCAGAGAGAGAGGAGGAAACAGGCTTTCCGCGGAGCAGAGAGCCCGATGCGGGGCTCGATCCCAGGACTCTGGGATCATGACCTGAGCTGAAGGCAGAGGCTTCAACCCACTGAGCCACCCAGGCGCCCCTATAATAATGAGTTTTTAAATAAAGCTGCATTTATAGGCATATTTTAACCTATTATATTTTTCATGAATTATTTTACTGATCTGTGTTAGTTCTGTTTTGTTTTGGTTTCCCTTGAGGTCAAATCCATATTCCCATTATAGTATTAGGAACTATCAAACCAGAAATGGCCAACCTGAAACACACTCTGGCCAATTCTTTCTAAAAGACATCATATCACTGCAGCATGATTGCTTCTTAAGTAATAAATTAATCATGAGATGAGAGCACTATCCAGAACAAGCCACGTACTGTCATAGAAAAAGTTGCTGAGACTACCTATAGTCTGGTTCTCATCCCTGTCTTTCACCCTGTAGGAATAAAAGGTTTATGATAATAAGGCAGAGATTTCACATTTTTAAGGAAGCTTAGATATGAGGAAGGACCAAAATGTACTCTTTTTTTTTTTTTTTTTTTTAAGATTTTATCCATTTGTCAGAGAGAGGGAGAGAGCACAAGCAGGGGAGTGGCGGAAGAGGAGGGAAAGAAGCTGGCTCCCCACTGACCAAGGAGCCCAAAACAGGACTCCATCCCAGGATCCTGAGATCACAACCCTAGCCGAAAGCAGAAGCTTAACTGAGCTGCCCAGGCATCCCACCAAGAGATCTCTTTATAAAGTAAAGCTAAATTTATTCAGTTTTAACTTCAGTAAGGAAGCACACTAAAACATTTTGACAGTGTCTCTGAAAGGGAAAAAAATAAGTGGAATATTTATTATGTTTTCAATTTGGGATCATACGATTAGAGTTTCAAGGTAGAGAACTTATTAGGATTAACAAAGTTTGTGATATTTTGTTGTTGTTGTTTCGCCTTGGTGAACACATGAACAGCCATGTTAAAGTGAGTTTTAAAATGAAGCTATATTTGATAAGTAGTTGACAAGTTGTCCAACTGACTGGACTACTTCATCTGATAAATCTATCTGTAAGAATTTCCTTAAAGAAACAGTAAATTCATTTACTCTCTGAACCTCTCTTCCTTTTCTAAATTCTCTTTCCATGGACACTTTATTATACTTTTAAAAATCTTTATTTTTCCTGATAGTCAAAGTAAAAGAAGTCAGAAGTTAAATCCACTATAAATCAGGGGCGCCTGGGTGACTCAATCGTTAAGCATCTGTCTTTGGCTCAGGTCATGATCCCAAGGCCCTGGGATGGAGCCCTACATTGGGCTCCCTGCTCTGCTGGAGGCCTACTTCTCCCTTTCTTACTCCCCCTGCTTGTGTTCCCTCTCTTGCTGTGTCTCTGTCAAATAAATAGAATCTTTAAAAAATAAAAAATAAATCCATTATAAATCAGAGAATCTAAAAAGTAGTGGAATTATAAAACTGTCACATGATTATGGAGTTAGGAAGATGGGGGGTTCAGTTTAATTTATTTAAAACCCTGAGTAGCAGTTCTTGAGTTGTTGAAATAGTAAGTTTGTGAGAGTTGAAAAACTGTAAGAAAAACCTTTGCATACATAACATCCTGTGGTTCTCTTTCTCTGCTTTACATGGCACTTATGTTTAAAAATAATTTAGGGTTTGGAAAATGGATCTTCATGGTGCCATCACTCTGGTGGTCCAGAGGGAACATTTCCATTTACCCTTCTCATGTCCATCTCTTCTAAGATGGCAGATTCAGAAGTAGGACCAAGAAGGTCTCAACCATTCCTAAAATCACTCTTTTAAGATGAACTTCAGCAAGACCAACGGGATTAAGCCAAACCTATTAATTAGCCTAAGGTTCTTATTAGGGCCAGTTTCTCTGTCTTTTTCCTTCGAAGTGTCTCGGGTGTTTTGCAGGAGGGTGTGGGGGAAGACAATGCAACAGACTGAAGGCCTTTCTGTTCAGACTATGATTTAACTTCACACGTGTAAATATTATGTCATCTTAATCAGATGTTAGTCGTTTCTGACTCCTGCTTCTGCCCGAGTTTTTCCTTTCTACTTCCTATCTAATCTTTGTTCTCTATTTTCTTTCATCTTCCATTCCTTATTACCCAAGAATTAAATGAAGCAGTGTATAGATTATGAATTAAATTCTCAGGGGAAAAAAATGCAGTATGATAAAGGCAATTTGGGAGGATTTGGGAAGAGTTTCATTCCAGGCTAATGGTAATAGTCTTGGACCAGGAACTGGGACTCATTGGTGCCTTGGGCATCCTATCTCTCTGGACCTTAGATCCCTTCTCTATAGAAGAAGGCCCTTAAACTCAGCAAGCTTCTCAGGCCAGTACCCCTTGGGTATTAGGATTCCGGAGGGCTGTGTTAGTAGGAGCTGAGAAATCTTTTTTAACAAGCTTTCCAGGCAGTTCTGAGTTAGCTGGCCCTCAGACCTCACCTTGAAGACATCAAACTGGATCATCTCAAAGATTACTCCTTCTCTAAAATTATATGACTGTAAGGCTTCTTTCAACTACATGGCTTTCCAAAAGGCTGATGGTTCTGGTTAATTCACTTTTTCATCTGCCATATGCCTAACTAAAATATATTTGTTAATAATCTTTCCTGAAACACCCTTAAATTGTAAACAGGGGTGACTGGCTGGCTCAGTTGGAAGAATATGGGACTCTTTTTTTTTTTTTTTTAAGATTTTGTTTATTCATTTGAGAGAGCGATCACAAGTAAGCAGAGAGGCAGGTGGAGAGAGCGGGGGAAGCAGGCTCTCTGCTATGCAGAGAGCCTGATGTGGGGCTCAATCCCAGGACCCTGAGATCATGACCTGGGCCAAAAGCAGAGGCTTAATCCCCTGAGCCACCCAGGTGCCCAGAGCATGTGACTCTTGATCTCAGGGTCGTGAGTTCAAGCCCCATGATGGATCTCTACATCCATTATGGGGCTCAGATTCACAACCCTGGGAACAAGAGTCACATGCTCTTTCAACTGAGCCAGCCAGGCGCCCCAACAATAATGTTGATCAGAGTTAAATACCTCTTTTTGTCACTGCCCAGCAGAGTTAACTCTATTTCATTCCTTGATTCTCTCATCATATGCCTATATCCATTAGTTTTTTTTTGTTTCCCTTCTAAAGGTCTCTCATATGCTTTTCATCTTTCAGAAAGACTGTTGAAATCCAAAGCAGAAGTCCAGGGGCTTACACTCTTGGACCCAAGAACTGAGTTGTTTTTACTCACCATTTTTGGCTGTTTTATTTTGTTTGTTTGTTTGTTTGCTTGTGTTTGGTTTTGTTTTTTATTTAACCACTGTCAGCATTTGCTGAAACCCTCTCACAGGCAGCTTGACATAGACTTTATATTTTGCTATTTCTGTTACATTGCAAAATCTATCTATTCAATGGGTTACAGTATCTATCCAGTTGCTTTTGACATGATTTTGAGGTTCCATCCAGAGAATGTCAATCTTCTGAGTAATTTTTTTCCAGGATGCTTGGACATCATTGTATTTTGCTGGACTGAACTCCATGTGTACTCTACTATCGGTATTTTTAATCCCACAGATCTGTTAGTATTGTTTGGCCCCATTTCTGTCTCTCCTCCCATCTCCACATTTATGAAGTGCCATTTGAGGAACTTATTAATGTAATGTCTACTCGAGTTTCTGAGATTTTTCTCAATAGGCATTATGCAGACAGTGTTTTACAGCTCTGCTATTCTTATTGCATCTTACACAATTAAAGATACTACAAACAGGGGCGCCTGGGTGACTGAGTGGGTTAAGCTTCTGCCTTCGGCTCATGTCTTGATCTCAAGGTTCTGGGATCGAGTCCTGCATTGGGCTCTCTGCTTGACAAGGAGCCTGCTTCTTCCTCTCTCTCTGCTTCTCTCTGCTTGCCTCTCTGCCTACTTGTAATCTCTCTCTGTCAAATAAATAAATAAAATCTTTAAAAAAAAAAAAAAAAAAGGATACTACAAACAAAGCATACTTTTCAAATTACAGTCCAGGCAGGAGATGCCTGAAGAAGACCTCTTGCTGTTCCATGTAGAAATCAAAACTCTCATTTACACACACACACACACACACACACACACACACACAGAGGGGAAAAGAAGAGCTCTCATTTACTTAGAGAGGACTTAACAAGGCTGGCCGGAGGACGCTTACATAAGCTTGTTTGCAAATTCTGGTTAGGTCTCCCAAGGTCACAGACAGCTGTGTTTTGAAATTTGCGCCTTTTGAAAGAAAGAAAGAAGAGTGGATGCTGGAATAGTTCTTACATGACATGCAAAGACTTTGAGAAAAACAGATATTCAGACATTGAATGTCTGTGACAACACACCATTATGCAGAGACTCTGCTATTATCCCTGTGAGTGCCCAGTGATGCATGGTATTTTTAAGTAGATCCTGAGGAAAGGATTGAAGTCTGCTCTCTCTTACAATCCAAGAAGCAGAAATGTTTGCACCTCTCTTAGAGTGTTTTGGGGGCAGCAACTAGATTTAAAAAATAAAAGCATTCAAACAAGTAGGTTGGATTAAACCTTCAAAGAGTTCATAGAATAAAAAGTTAATGCAAGGCAGTATAAATTCAAGATAAAGAGGATTTAAGTAAATTGAGAGAGGGGAAGAATAACGTTCCAGGTAAAAGAACTATATATAAAATAATCTTTGGGACACCTCGGTCGCTTAGTCTGTTAAGCTCCCAGTTCCTGATTTTGGCTTGGATGATGATCTCATGGGTCGTGGGATCAAGTCCTGCATTGGACTCCACACTCAGTGGGTCTTCTTGAAGATTCTCTCCCTCTGCCCCTTACCTCACTCGCTCTCTCCATTTTTCTCTCTGTCTCTCTAACATAAATAAATAAATCTTTAACAAAATTTTTTTAAAAAGATAACCTTTATCCCTGAGAGTTAACTTGGAATGTTGATAATACAGAACAAAATAAGTTCATTAAGAATAATAAATCTTGGGACTGCCTTCGGCTCAGGTCATGATCCTGGAGTCCCGGGATCGCGTCCCACATCGGGCTCCCAGCTCCATGGGGAGTCTGCTTCTCTCTGACCTTCTCCTCGCTCATGCTCTCTCTCACTGTCTCTCAAATAAATTAATAAAATCTTTAAAAAAAAAAAAAGAATAATAAATCTGCTTTGTTGAGAGTTTTTATCACAAATGGATGTTGTACTTTGTCAGATACACTTTTTGCATGTATTGAGATGATTATATGACTTTTATCCTTTTTTCTTGTTAATGTGCTATATCATGTTGATTGATTTGTGAATATTGAGAAGTTTTTTTTTTAAAGAACCATAAGGAATTGTTAAAATAGATATTGGTGAAACCCAGTTTCATTTATTCAGACTCTAAAGTAGAATGTCAGTAGTATAATGTCCAGATAAAAGATTGTTAAATTATACTAACAGTATCAAATTATGCTATTTAGTATTTAGAATTGGACTTTTTTTTTTTTTAAGATTTTTGTTTATTTATTTATTTGTTCTAGAGAGAGAGCACACAAGCAGGGGAAGGGGCAGGCAGAAGGAGTAGCTGGCTTCTGCTGAGCAGGAAACCTGTTGTGGGACTCAATCCCTGGACGACAGGATCATGACCTGAGCAGAAGGCATAGGCTTAATCGACTGAGCCACCCTGATGCCCCCTAAAGTATGGGTTTAGAATACAAATTTGTTTGGGCCTGTGTTTGCAAAAGGTAGTTACATATTTCTGTCATTCTTTCATTCAAGAAGTAGCTATTGAGCATCTTGGATGAGGAAGGTGTTGTTCTAGGCACTGTCAACAGCCAATGTTATATCCATTAGTCTTGCTGATATTCTAACCCCTCATTGAAGCTCCCTAAATTTAGAAGAGTGGCAGGATTCCAGACCACTTTCATGGTCCATAGTCCTTTCTCAGGATGGAGCTTCACTCTTTCGGGATTGGGGTTACCGGGAGTCCAACTGGTCTTAACACAAGAGATGAAGATTTTTTAGTACAATTTATAATCCAACATTTTTCATAATCCTTGCCTATCTCCTACCTGATCTTAATCAACCCTGATGCAGTTAAAGAAGACTTTCTTTGTTGTTAGCAATAAAGGTGAGAACAATGGATCACCTTTCATATAAAACTGGTTCTATACCACCACTCATCATTAACTAACCAATATACTGATGGTTAATTTTATGTCCTTGGAAACCTAACAGTATTCATTGAATACCCAATATCATGCTCTTGGGCAGACTTTATCTTATCTTTCAACTTCAGCCACTTAAAAGTGGCACCCCATATCTCCCATTTATATTTGTATAGAAAGATCTCTTTGTAGGTAAATTAGGGATTAGCAGCTTCTGAAGACCCTGATTTGGGCTGAGATGTTCTTGTATCTTGGGTTCTGTACCCTAACTGTTGCCTCCTTAAAGCCTACATGCAAATGTAATTTGATTTTATTAAATAGCCCCTGATTGAGAACCATTTGAGAGTATGACGCATGGCGTTTTTATAATTAAGACTATTTTATTTGAAAACGAACTGCCCCAGTGTCTTATGATATTCCCTCTCCATCTTTGAGAAAAGTACTGAATAACATTCTGAAAGTATAATTACACAGGACTGGCAAGCTTCTAGATAGACATTTTTAGTTATACTGAATCTTTAGAATGGAGTTGCAAAATACAAGAGCATCTTGCTTCTCATTTTGTTATTTTATAACAAGCCAAGAATGTTATTGTTAAACTGGGAAGTCATATACAATAAAATGTGCTGTGTAGAATTCACAGAATGGAATCTATGTTATTTAATGTTCTGAAACTGCATATGTAAAAAATAAATACTACTTATTACTTATATAATTCATAGACAAGAATTTTCAAATACAGTATAGCAAAAACTAAAAGGAGCTCTCTTTGCTATTAGGGAGACCTTTGTCTTTATCATTACAATTAGGAAACTCACTCATTAAACTTATGTAGCTTAAGGCTGGCAATTCGTTGATGGTTTTTATTCTCTTCTATCAGTAAGATATGTCTTAGAGAAGATGGCTCATAGTATCTGGGTGAGGCATGAGCCAGCTATAAAAGCTTTTAACAGAACCATGGCATTCATATTTCTGGTCAGAAGAATGCAGCTCTGGGAAAGAGTCCCCCAGGATAACTACTTTTAGTCACATAGTTAAGTTCCAACAGATTTTCTTTAGAGACTCTTTATAGACAACACAAACATACCCATTTTTTATACATTTGCTTAAATTTATTGTTACATATTTGTTTCTGTGAGGTCTACAAATGTCACAAAATCTGCTTGTCAGCATGATAGTCAAAGACTTAACCTTGTTGACTTAAGACACCACCTAGTTTGAAGAGATATAATTCACCCCTTGTGGTTTATTTTATGAGAATAACCATTGCACATTCCAAATTCTATAGAATTAGCTTGCCTGAGGTTTTGAAATAAGAATAAATGGAGAAGTCTTGCCCTTGTGGTTTTAATGTTTAAAAAAGTTAAAGTTTAATCTAGTAATTTGGAATGTATATGTTTGACTAGCTGTATTTATGAAATTACAATTCTTTACCAGCAATTTAAAACTCTAAAAAGTTATGTGTGGGTTTTATTGTTCAGGGTCAGAGATGTTGGCAGTCAGTACTTGAGAGGATCAACGTTGTCTAGAACATGATTCAGAGAATTTTAACAGAATCTCAAGAATGCTTGGGGTGCCTGGGTAGCTCAGTTGGTTGAATGTTAGACTCTTGGTTTTGGCTCAGTTCATGATCTCAGAGCCAGGGGATCAAGCCCCAAGTTGAGCTCCAGGCACAGTGTCGAGTCTGCTTGGATTCTCTCCCCTTCTACTCTTCTCCCCACTCATGTGCATGCTCTCTCTCTCTCTAAAATAAGTAAATAAAATCTTTAAAAAAAAATAGTGCTTGAACCTGTAGCTACTTTTTTTTGTAAGCCTTTACCAAAGGCTTTACCAAGCCTTTACTTAGTTAATTGCCAAAAGATTATTTTAGTTGGATAGCTCCCAAAGTTTGTTTTCTCAAAGTATTTTGCCTGGTGGCATTAGCATTACCTGGAACTTGTTAGAAATGAAAAATTGGGGCCCAGCCCCAGAAACTCTAGGAGTGAGTCCCATCATAAACCTTTATTTTAACAAGTTCTCCAGGTACTTCTGACACACACCAAAATTTGAAAGCCACTGTTTTAGACTATCAGAATCATTGTGACTTTTTTTTCCTGCTTGATATGATGGTTGTCTCTGATGCTATAAAAAGCAGATGATTTTTGCTGAGAGTAAAGTACTATTTGCTTAGAAGTATATTTATTTCCTTTGAAATATGAAGTGTACATTTACTGTCACATTTTTTAAAATGTGACATTAAAGATTTTTTTTAAAGTACTAGAATAATTAGGCTTAACTGATTTCTGAGCTCTGTTTTTAACCTGATAAAAAATATTTTTAACATCACCATTTCTTTGGTGCACCTGGGTGGCTCAGTTGGGTAAGCCTGTGCCTTTGGCTTAGGTCATGATCCCAGGGTCCTGGGACTGAGCCCTGCATCAGGGTCCCTGCTTTTCCCACTCCCTCTGCCTATCTCCCTGCTTGTGCTCCCCACCCAGTGTCAAATAAAAAAATAAAATCTTTAAAAAACACACACACATATCACCATTTCTTTAATTCTTGCCATAGATGATCTACAGCACATCAAAAATATTAAAGTTATGAGCATAATTACAAAATAAAAATTATGTATTCTGCAATTTTCAATTGATTTGCAGAGAACACTTCACCAAGTTACAGATAATTAATGTTATTTCTTCCTTTCATAAAATAATAGCAAACAAACATGGCTATAAGAGAGAAGGGGTGTTGAGAAATGGATTCAATAAGTGATGGAGAATAAGAAATGCACCTGCTATGATGAGCATCTGCTGTGTATGGAAGTTGTTGAGTCACTAAATTGTATACCTGAAACTAATATTATGCTATATATTAACTAGAACTTAAATAAAAACTTAAAACTAAAATAATAATAATAATAGCAATGCTGGGGCGCCTGGGTGGCTCAGTGGGTTAATGCCTCTGCCTTCAGCTCAGGTCATGATCTCGGGGTCCTGGGATCGAGCCCCGCATCGGGTTCTCTGCTCAGTGGGGAGCCTGCTTCCTCCTGCCTCTCTGCCTACTTGGATCTCAGTCTGTCAAATAAATAAATAAAATCTTTAAAAAAATAATAATAATAGCAATGCTTGCATTAAGACTCTAGTTACCCTGCTACATTCATGCCAGCATACTCAGTTTTTAAGGGAAAACCTTGGACTGTGACACTCCTCTCCCACCCCATTTGATACATGTCTAGGCTTCTAGATTCCTCATGTGTACCTCAATTAACCAAAAGCTCATATTGTTATTTAATGCACAAATATAAATAGGTTTAATGCCAGCCTTTTGAATGGCTCATTTGAAAATGCCTTCTTGGACTTCCATCTGTTATTTTTCACTACCCCCCTGGGGGGAGATTTCTTTGATGTTACAGGCTTAAAAGTATGCAAATATTTATAAGCTCAGTTCAGCCTAACTGGTTAATTTAGTCCTAATTAGGAATTCTGATCAAGGTTGCTTACTGATTCACATTTTAGACACACTTAGAGATACATAGAAAAACTCAAGGAGAATTAGTAAAGTTTTTGAAAGATTCAGAGAATTCTTTAAAGGGAGAATCCACCGAAAACTGGAAGATAATATGATATGATGAAAAGTATGAACCTTATGATGGCTGTGTCTACTCAGGGTAGCTTTCTAAACAGGAACTGCTGTGGTTTTATCCTTTTTATGCAAGGAATTTAAAATCATAAATTAGAGAGATCACTTATGTATATAAGCACAAGCATATGGATATACAGGTGGACCTCAATTCTTCCACTTAGATATGTTTCTGAAATGTCAGGTAAAAACAGAGTATTTATAAATCAAATCATAGTTGTTAGTAGGCTCATATCATCTCAGAGTTGCAAATCTTCCCTTTTACTAGTCTAGGTGGAATACGGCTGTTAAAATACTTATTCCCAATTAATTCCAGCTTAGCATTTAATTAATGAATTATAAAGCAGCCATTATTTAAAGAACTACTTTTAAAGAATGACTCCAGGAATTATTTTATAGTGTACTAATTCATTCCCTCTTCATCTCTTTAGCTTCAGATTTTTGTCAAGTTTGAAGTGTGTCACACTTTTAAATATGTATGCATGGTTGAAGTCCTCAGCTGATCCTTCCAGATAGATCCATCTATCCCCTGAGTCCTTGCTTCACAGCCCTGACCACTCAGGTCAAGGGAGTCACAGGAGGATCTTTTAAAACTGATGCCTGGGGGCTGGCTTCGTAGGTAGAGCCTGGTATGCTTCATCTTAAGATCATGAGTTCAAGCCCCTTGCTGGGTTTAAAAAAAAAAAAAAGGCTATTGATGCCTGGACACAACCCTGATCAATGGAATTAGAATCACAGGGGATGGAATTGCTTTAAAGGTAATTAGAGTAATTCTATTGTGTAGGCAGTGCATAATCATGTGCCTGAAAAGAGCATTAATATTTTGGATGACTTAATATAGTACATAGTGACTGTACATTAACGAGAGTATTTCTCACCAAGGCAGCTAGTATTTTGTGTCTTCCCTCCTACTTTAAGAATTCATTTCTTACTATGTTTCCTAATTTAGGAAAAAATGACTGATTTTTACTGTACAGTAGGGTCTTTTTATACATATATTGCCCATTTGGAGCTATGCTTTTTCTTTCTTTTTTTTTTTTTAATATTTTATTTATTTATTTATTTGACAGAGATCACAAGTAGGCAGAGAGGCAGGCAGAGAGAAGAAGGGAAGCAGGCTCCCGGGGCTGAGCAGAGAGCCAGATGCGGGGCTCGATCCCAAGTCCCTGGGACCATGACCTGAGCTGAAGGTAAAGGCTTTAACCCACTGAGCCACCCAGGTGGCCCGGAGCTATGCTTTTTCTGAGTACTTGTAATTTATCAAAACTGCATGTCAGTCCAAAAGTTTCTATCCTTTTGTCTCAGAATTAAAAGCGTTCCTATTCTTTCCTCTCTTATCACCAAGACCCCTCTGTTGCCCTCTTCTATCCTGCATGTCTGCACAGCCCTAAGATGTGGGCAAATAACATCCTCGAACATAGGCTTTCCAGCTCTCATGAGGAAACTAAGTACCTTTCCTCCAACTGAAATGTTTCTGAAGTATTCTTCAGCCACCTCAGTGTTTTGTCATTTTTGTCTGTCATCTGAGAATCAGAGCTATGCATGTTGATGACCTCCTTCCTAAGTGTTCAAATATATTACATATGTCTTTTATTTATTCAAGTTTCTCTGGAGACTTCCACTAGCAGGAATGGAGGTGGTTACTTTTTCATGAAGAATAACATACTCCCAGGTTGTATTTTAATGGATAACTTAGCTCCAGGTTAGATTCTTTGTCATAAAGGTCACTACATTTAATATAGAGGATCATGAGTTTAGTCATTGGATGAGTTAATCAAATGGCTGCTATAGTTCAAAAGTACATGTGCATTTGGATAAAATATGATTTGTATTAGAGAGCTAAACTTGACATTTGGTTTCTCCCAGGTAATAAAATAACTTTTAATGCAATAAACATGTACCTTTCAGCAGCAAACCTGCATAAAACACATAACATAGTTACATCTCCTTATTGGCAGTGGTAGGAAGTCTTTGATCGGCCACAGACTGCTTCATGTTAAGCAGTCTCAAACAGTTAACCTATTGAGCTGATTAAGCAGAATAATTTGAAATCATTGTCAGCACCACATATAAAGGGACAGAAAAGTCACAAAGTTATACTTGTTTGTATGTCAGCATCATTGATTATATCATTTCAAGTGCCGTTACCAAGAAAGATCTTTGACTGAGCATCCACATTTGCACAGCCCCTTTTAGTTCTAATACTGTAGAGGACCCAAAACAAGCCCTACTCACATCTGCACTGTTATCATCCTCCCAGGACCTGGTCCCGGGTAACACTCAATACTTGTTTAAAATTTAAATCTTACACATTTAAAAATTATTCACAAGGCTCAAGTCCACAATATTATGTCTATTCCTTTGGATTGTTACAACCATTTAGTGTGAAATCTCTTCACATTTTTGATAAAAATCTCTGGTGATGTGGAAACAATGGTTGATCCATTTTTTTCTTTTTTTTTTTTTTAAGTTTACATACAGTAAAATTCACTTTCTTTTGTAGAGTCTGTGAGTTACAGTGCTATAAAAGCTGTGGCCACAATCAAAATACTGAATACCCCAAAAAGTTCCCTCTTGCTGGCTTTTTAAATTAACCCTTCTCCCTGCTCTCAGCTCCTGGCAATCACTTTGTTTTCTTCTCCTCTAATTTTGCCTTTTCCTGAATGTGAAACCAGTAAAATCATAGCACTTTTAAGGTTTTTTTTTCTTTTCACTTGGCACATGTTTGAGATTTGTTGAAATTGTATGTACCAGTAGTTGGCTCCTTTTCACTGTTGTGTAATAGTCCATTATATAGATGTGCCCAAGTTTGCTAACCTGTTCACCAGATGAAGGACATTTAGATTCTTTTCGGTTTGGGGGAATTATGAGTAAAATCAACATAAATGTTCATGGCAGGGTTTTTTGTTTGTTTAAAGATTTTATTTATTTGAGAGAGAGAGAGAGAGCTGGGGGAGGGACAAAGAGGGAGGGAGAAGCAGACTCCCTGCTGCGTAGAGAACATTCATGGATAGGTTTTTGTTTTTGTTTTTGTTTTTGTTTTTGTTTTTGTTTTAAGAATGGACAGGTTTTTAAGTGAACAGAACTTTTTACTCCTCTGGGGTGTTTCTCTAGGAGTGAGATTACTGCACTTTATTATGAACTATATTATTAACATCTTATAAGGGACTGCCAAACTGTTTTTGCAAGGTTGCTGTACTCTTTTCAGTTCCCACAGGCAGTGTGTGAGAATGCCAGTTGCACCCCATCCTCACCAGCAGTTGGTACTGTCTGGGTTTTTTGTTTGGTTGGTTTTGCTTATTTTCTTTTGGTTTTTAGCCACTCCTATCTCCTTGGGGTTTTAATTTACGTTTTTCTAATGACAGTGATATGGAACATCTTTTCATGTATTTTATTTGTTATCCGTGTATATTCTTTAGTGAAACATCTATTTAAGTCTTTTGTCCACTTTTTTTTTTTAAAGATTTTATTTATTTATTCGACAGAGAGAGATCACAAGTAGGCAGAGAGGCAGGCAGAGAGAGAGAGGAGGAAGCAGGCTCCCTGCTGAGCAGAGAGCCCGATGCGGGACTCGATCCCAGGACCCCGAGATCATGACCTGAGCCGAAGGCAGCGGCTTAACCCACTGAGCCACCCAGGCGCCCCTCTTCTGTCCACTTTTAAACTGCATTGTTTGTTTTCTTACTACTGGGCTTTGAAACTTATTTTTACACCTTGAATGTTATATATAAGTGATGTGATGAATCACTAAGTTCTACTGCTAAAATTGATATTGCACTATATGTTAACTAACTATAATTTATTTTTATAAGGTTTTATTTATTTATTTGACAGAGAGAGAGAGATCACAAGTAGGCAGAGAGGCAGGCAGAGAGAGGGGGAAGCAGGCTCCCTGCTGAGCAGAAAGCCTGATGCGGGGCTCTATCCCAGGACCTTGGGACCATGACCCAAGTCAAAGGCAGAGGTTTAACCCACTGAGCCACCCAGGCACCCAAACTAACTAGAATTTAAATTAAAAGTTTGAAACAAAAAAAAGAGAGAGAGAGAGAGAGACATATTTATATATTCTGAATAGAAATCTTTTTCATATATATGATATACAAAGACTTATTTCCCTGTCTGTGGCTTGCTTTTTCCTTTTCTGAACAGTGTCTTTCACAGAGGAGAAGTTTTTAATTTCGATAAAGTCCAGTTTACCAATGTTTTCTTTTATGGATTGTGCTTTCGGTATCATATCTAGGAAACATTTACTGAACTCAAGTTTGCAAAGATTTTCTCCTCTTTTCAACTGGAAATTTTGAAGAATTATTCCTCTAGGCTTTTGCAATTAAATTTGAAAGCTTTTGGGATAAAGGAGGCAATAAAGAGGAGAGGTCCTCAGTATGTATATTCCCTGAACCTCTCCTAAGTCAAAAGTTTGATTTGATACAGAAAAAATAGTATCATATCTGAAATTAATCTAGGTTTCCACTCTAGCCTTCAGGCACTATGGAATGAAAACATCTGATTATGGAATGAGAGCCCCCAAATTAAAAATAATGCAGTGGAGTTAAGTTCTTAATTATCAAAGGAAATATATCCATGCATACCTCATACACGGGCAGATGCCTTTTTGGTTTCAAGATAAATTTCTAAAACCTAAGTCATTCCCTTTCACATATCTAAAATATTAACATTTGTGGAAAATAAATATTTTATACATTGATAATTCATAATAAATTACTGAGAAAATGTTTACATTTTCAAAACTGTTGGAACATAACCAGTTTCCCAGAGTCCTACAGGAGCACCAGGTTCTTGTTCTTTACTTTCTCTCCTCTGTAGACTTTTCTTTTTCCTTCTTCAGTACTTCCACTAGTCTCCTGTTTCTCTTTCTAATCCTGACTTCATGTCCTTTGGGCCCTGAAATTTTTTTCTTCTTATTTTTCTTTCTCCCGTCTTTTAAACCCCTTAATTCATTACAATGTGGAGCCAGTTTCTTTTCTCTAGGTAATAGTTATTAAATGTGGTCTTTTCTTCCTGTTTGTCAAACTTTAAAAAATACTTAAAAGAATTTTTTTTGGCTTCGAACTCAGTTTTTTAAAAGCACCAATTAAGTCACAGATTGCATGTGTGTGAATCAGTCATGGCTGACACTCTCCTGAGAGAAAGTAACCTTTGATGAAATTAGGAGATTTCCCATCTCTGCTCTGTAAAGCATCAGTATTACAAAGCACCATCTAGGACCATTTTATCCATCTCCTGCTAGCTAAGTGTCCCAGATTAAAAATTGATCTGATAGGGGCGCCTGGGTGGCTCAGTGGGTTAAGCCGCTGCCTTCGGCTCAGGTCATGATCTCAGGGTCCTGGGATCGAGTCCCGCATCGGGCTCTCTGCTCAGCGGGGAGCCTGCTTCCTCCTCTCTCTCTCTGCCTGCCTCTCTGCCTACTTGTTTTTTTTTTTTTTTTTTTTTTTTTTTTTTTTTTTTTTAAAGATTTTATTTATTTATTTGAAAGACGGAGATCACAAGTAGGCAGAGAGGCAGGCAGAGAGAGAGAGAGAGGGAAGCAGGCTTCTTGCAGAGCAGGGAGCCCGATGCGGGGCTCGATCCCAGGACCCTGAGATCATGACCCGAGCCAAAGGCAGCAGCCCAAACCACTGAGCCACCCAGGCGCCCCTCTCTGCCTACTTGTGATCTCTCTCTGTCAAATAAATAAAATTTAAAAAAAAATTGATCTGATAAAATTAAAAAAAAATAAAAAATAAATAAAGAACAGAAAAAAAAATTGATCTGATATAGTTAACACTAGGTATCTAGACATGGCTACTTTGATCATGCATTTCAGTATCTATCCTATCCCTTGTTTTCAGTGGCCTAAAGAAATTTGGAAATTATATTGATTTGCTTTCCAGTTTTTTGGGCTATATTTGCCCTACAGAAATTATTTTATTTATTAGGCTTCAATTACATTTTCCTACTACTACTACTACATGATATATGCAAGCTAAACTATCCAGGAAACTTACATGGCTTTATAGTTCTTTCCTAGGGGCACCTGGGTGGCTCAGTGGGTTAAGCCTCTGCCTTTGGCTCAGGTCATGATCTCAGGATCCTGGGATGGAGCCCCACATTGGGCTCTCTGCTCAGCAGGAGCCTGCTCCCCCCTCCTTTGCCTGCCTCTCTGCCTACTTGTGATCTCTCTCTCTATCAAATAAATATAATTCTTTCCTATTAATAATTGCTACTTTGTGGAAAGTTAAATTGCTTCTTTTGTTTTACTAACTTTATATAAATAATGGACTTAACTTAAAAAGAAGAGATGGAGATGGAGCTATGAAGGTTTTTCTGCATTCACTCATAGATCGAAGTCTTATGTCAAGCAAAAAGCATAATGAAGCAGGAAACATTTCTCTGTTTTTTTTTAAAGATTCTGTTTATTTTATTTGAGAGAAGGAGAGAACTTGTGAAATTGGGAGAGGGACAGAGGGGAGAGGGAGAGAATCTCAAGCAGATGCTTGTTGAGCAGCTCGATGCCAGGACCCTGAGATCATGTCCCAAGCCAAAACCAAGAGCCAGAGGCTCAACCAGCTAAGCCACCCAGGTACCCCTGGAGCAGAAAACATTCCTAAAATAATCATGCTTTGGTTTAACAGAGTGAAATTAAGCTTTCTTAATTATGGTTCTGTATATGGTATTCAATGACTAAATCATTTTATTGATATCTTACTTTTGAGGGGAAAAGTACCTTGCTACAGAACACCAATTTCATTAGGCATTTGTATAAAGTTAGAATTCATTGGTTTTTAGTAATCTGGAAGGGAAGACTCCAGTGCATCACTGAGGAAGATTTGGACAGGCTTTTTAAGTAGCACATGTAGTAGAAACAGCTGAGTTCTAGTTTCCATTTTGCTACCTACTCACTAGCAGTCCAGCTGACTTAGAGCAAGTCAGCTCGTTTGTCATTTTACATTTCCTCAACTGTGAAATGTAGGGATTGAATTAGATGATCTCTAAAGTCTCATAGTTCTACACAAAATTTGAGGAGGGTGGAATCTTTCCCACCCCACCCCAAAACCAGCAAGTTTTTCTCATAATAGAAATGGATGTGTAGCCACAGAAAAAACCGTCTTCACATTTTCTCAAAGCTCCATCAGTGTCGTGGCCCCAGCTGAGCTCCTTCACGGAGGACTTGCTGCAGGGCAGTTGCTCTCGGGACAGTGAAGCACTCAGTGAGAACCACTTCTAGTACAGCCCCAGGCATCTTTGTCAGCTTGGGTCCATTGTGCAGCTGTTTCTATTGTTTTCTTCAAGATTCAAGCTTAATTGTCCTGCTCTTTAAGATAGTCAAGGGAACATTAGCTCACTGAAAATAATTGAAAACACCTTTTGGAAAAGTGCAGCTGGGAATGCAAGCATGAGATTCAGTCATGCTCATCGCGGTTTTTCAGGGAAGAGTTTATTTCTCTACTTTATAACATTTTCTAATAAATTTTGAGAAGCAGTTTTGATGAGGGAGCAGGCAGCTAGCTGAAGGCAAAGCACAAGCTGACACCCTGCAACCTCCCCCCACCCCCACTCCTCGGTGGAACATGTGGGGCATTCTTCCAGGAATCTCCCAACTATCTTAATGTTAATTCCTTGCTAGAGGGGAAAACAACCTTAATTTGACAAAGGCAAGGCCTCTGGTATCTTGTAGGTATCTTGCAGGTCACTCCTCTTTAGCATGTAGAGTTCTTTTGAAACCTTCCTTTTCCTTACTTCCCCCAAATCCAGAGTATATCATCAGCCGTTCCTCAACACCCCAGTGCCGCAGCTCCTTCTGCCCATGGGTCCTGTCCCCGTGTTTTAATAAACCACACTTCTGCACCAGAGACATCTCAAAAATTATTTCTTGGTCATGAGCTCTGAACCTCACGTATATTCCAAAACCACGTCAGTTTCACCTCATATTTTCTGAGTTAGACTTTCAAAGCAAGGCAGACCATAAAGATGGGTGAGTTGTCCCAAGCCTCCAGGATGGTAAATTGTGAAGCTGTTCCAGGATCTCTACCTGGGCTCTTTCCCCGCATTACCAGCCTGTCTTTCAAAAGCCAAGTAAGCTATCCTGGGGTTGCAGTCATGTTCTCACTAGCATTTCCTTTTGCCTCCCTCCCCTGCCTGGCTCTCAGCATGAGTTTTGTCAAGGTGAAGAATGAAAGCTACGTGATGTAGCTCCTTTCAATGCTAAGGAGAACTTCCCCAAAGGGACTGTACAGTTTGTCTCACCTCCACTCTCCAAGGAGCTCTGTGTTGATATGCCAGTGTTCCAGGTCAGGCTTACTCCAAAAATACAGTATCTCCAATCCTCCCCAGAGTTGGCCTGCTTCATTCCATCCCATGAAGTCTAAAGCATGTTTTAAGAAAACTTGAACTTAATGTAGAGGTTTAAACATTTGCAAGACAATTTGGGCTTGCAAGTAATTTTAACCCAAGGTCGTTTGGAAAATGCTATTCCTGGAACCCTATCTTTGGGGTGGAGGGGTATATATGTGTGTATGTGAGTGTCCTCTTCCCCAAAATAAAATGCTTTAATACATAAACTTTAATAAATGAATTAAGTTGATTAGAAAGAGCTCATGTTTTATAAGGGAAGAAGCACAGTGTAGGAAATTATATAACAAGGAAGAAACATCCAGTTTTGAAGATACTTAGCAGTACCTAACATATTCCTAAGTAGTAAGCATCATAAGTTATTCTGTCCTTAGAAGTATAGACATGTTCTGATTTAAGCACCTGACTTATGTTAAGGAAACATACTGGATCCTCAATTTTCCACATGATCCTTGTATTTGAATCCATTTGAACATCCCAAACCCCTGTTTCTGCCATCTCTGGAAGAAAATAGAAATAATATTGGAAAACTGTTATTTGGAAATATTGGTAACTAGTAACCAGTATCATTACCAGTATTTACCAGTATCATTAGACACAAGCTAAATTTTTTATAGACATTTCCTTAAAACAAAATACTTTGTTTGCTATCTCCTTTCATGAATCATACATTGTTGTGATTCCATGTCAGGCCTGAGTAATATTAATTGAAATTCTAAAGGCAATATAATGTGGTAGTTAAGAGCTCAGGTTCTGGGGCCAGAATTTGTAGTCTTAACAATGACCTTTAACAGCTTATGTTCTAGGGCACCTTGCTTAACCTCTCTGGGCCTCATTTGTGCCACATCTGTAAAATGGGGATAAACTGCTATTATCTACTACATAGGGTTGTTATGAGCAGGGATCTTCAAAAATGTACTTCCAAAATACTTAGAAAAAAAACTACACACTCCCTGGGGCACCTGGGTGCTCAGTCAGTCAGTTAAGTGTCTGACTTGGCTCAGGTCATGATCCCAACTTCCTGGAATCAAGCCCCCATCAAGCCCCCTGCTCAGTGGGGAGTCTGCTTCTCCCTCTCCCTCTGCTCCTCCCACTGCTTGAGCTCTCTACTCTTGCTCACTTTCTCAAAGAAGTAAATAAAATCTTAAAAAAACAAAACTGTATACCTCCTCACACATTTTTTTTTTTAAAGATTTATTTATTTATTTATTTATTTGACAGAGAGAAATCACAAGTAGATGGAGAGGCAGGCAGAGAGAGAGAGAGAGAGGGAAGCAGGCTCCCTGTTGAGCAGAGAGCCCGATGCGGGACTCGATCCCAGGACCCTGAGATCATGACCTGAGCCGAAGGCAGCGGCTTAACCCACTGAGCCACCCAGGCGCCCACCTCCTCACACATTTTTAAGTTGAAATTTAAAACTTTTCATCAAGGGTTTCAAAGTTTGTTTTGATAAAAGACAGAAAGGAATAATACTGTATAACATGAAATAAGGTGAGAACTGGTGTGACTGACATAGTTGACCTGGTAAGAAAAAAGTAGTTTCATCTATCTTGTTGAATAACTCAAAGAATTGGAAAGGAGTCATGGAAAAAGGGTTGTGTTTTAGGTATGTATTTTGAGTAATTTAGCATTCCTAGAACACATACACATAAGATGTGAAAGAGCATCCTTAACCTATTCTATTTTGACTTTTATTAAGAATTTAGAACATCTTGAGGTGCCTGGCTGGCTCAGTCAAGAAGCATGTGACTCTTGATCTTAGGGTTGTGAGTTTGAGACCCACACTGGGTGTAGAGATTGCTTAAATAAATAAACTTTAAAAAAAGAAAAAGAAAAAAGAATTCAGAACATCTCAACACTGATTACAAAACCAGCAGTGTTTCTAATCATAATATGTTTTGAGTTCCAGGAAGTTTGTATACTCCAAAAACAACAGGGTACAGGACAATGAACTTTAATAAGATTTGTCTTCAATGAAGAGCTTGCCTTTCAGCAAAGTGAAAGAGCTCATGTGAATACAGGTGGGTTTTCAAGCAGTTAAAAAAATCAAGCACAAATGAAAGCTAAGGTCTGGAGACTAATTGCCTTAAAATACCCTTGCTTGTGCACATCTTGCAAAATATTTGCATACCCAATAGACATACCCATTTGAGGAGGACTTAGTTACAGTCATTAGATGAGTCAATACACGTTAAGCTCTTAGAACAGTTCTTGGAATCTAATAAGTATAGAGCAAAAGTAAGTTATTATTCCTGTCATTATTTTTAGGCCCCCCTTCAGAAAGAATTACACATACCTACTTTGAGATCCTACCTTATCCTCAGGACTTATTTTCCTGAATTCAGCATCCTTTAGAATTAAGTGACTAAGTATCAGAAAAAAATTGTTACATTAGTATTAAAATCATAGTTCTATTCTTCTCATGAGACAAACTCACTCCAGTTATACTGCTGGAACTTTCTGGTCAAATTCCATTTAGTTGGCTGTCCATAAATATGTTATTCTCTTGGATACTCATAACTTCATGTATGGATCAAGCCTTATGCTGAATGTCCCATGTTTCAGAAATCTGTGTGATTTCATAAGTACCTTGAGAGATTAGAAGTTACTGGGTAACTAAAGAAATGGAATACAGAATGGAAGGAATTAAAATATGAAGTTTAAAAAGGCAAGGATAGCTCATTTTAACTACTTTATGCACTAGCCACAGGACCCTTTAAAATATCAAAATCAAGACAGAAACCCCTGACCTAACATGTCACCAAATATGCTGAGTTAGACAGTTCATGTCATTAGAGCTTTGTTCTGTGCTTATAGCTGATGTCTTCCTTAACTTTTTAATGACCAAAACAATACTGTAGAAAAAGATAAAATCCAAAAGAAGAAAATAGAAGTCAATGATTCACTACTGCCTACAGGTAAAGATTCTGATACATGTTTTCTCATTCTTTTTCTTATGTAAAAACCAAAATTTATACTTTTGATTTTTTTTTAACTTTTCACTTTGAGATAATTATAGATTCACATGAAAGTGTAAGGACTAATATGAAGAAATCCCATGTAATCTTTGCCGAGTTTCCCCCAGTGGCATTATCCTGCAAAACTATAGTACAATATCACAACCGTTGATGTTAACATTGATGCAGTCAAGATATAAAACATTTCCATCACCACAAGGATGGTGACTTTTTATAGCTACAACCATTTCCCTCTCACCTCCACCACCTCCTTAAACTCTTGCAACCACGATTCTGTTCTCCATTTCTGTAATTTTATCATTTCAAGAGTGTTGTGTGAATGGAATCATATAGTATATGGTCTTTTGGGATTGACTTTTTCCACTCAGCATAATTCTCTGGAGATTCATCTAGGTTGTTGTCTGTATTAATAGTTTGCTCCTTTTATTTACTGCATAATATTTAACATATGGGTGTACCCAAAGCATTCACCATTAAATATCATTGGGTTTTTCTAGCTTGGGACTATTACAAATAAACCTGCCATAAACATTTGTATACAGGCTGTTGTTTGAAGAAGTTTTCATTTCTCCAGGATAAATATCCAGCAGTGTAATTACTTGGTCATATATTAGTTTTTAAGAAACTTCCAAACTGTTCCAGAATGATGGTATCAATTTACTTTCCTATCAACGATATAGGGAGTGATCTAGGTTCTCTAGGTTCTCTCCAGCATTTGTTGTTGTCACCATTTTTTAATTTTAGCTATTCTGATAGGCATTTAGTAATATCTCATTTTGGCTTTAATTTGCATTTCTCTGTTAAGAATATGGAGTATTTTTTCATATGCCTCTTTGCCATCTGTATATCTACTTTAGTGAAATCTCTGTTCATATCTTTTCCCCATTTTCTAATTGGATTGTTCCTTTTTTTTTTTAACTGTTAAATTTTGGCAGTTCTTTATATATTCTAGGTAGTTGTCCTTTGTCAGATATGTGGTTTGTAATTTTTTTCCCAGTCTCAAGATTGTCCTTTGATCCTTTTCAAGGGGTTGTTCACAGATCTAAAGTTTTTCATTTTAATTAAATCTAATTTATCCATTTTGCCTTTCATGGATTTTAGTTTTGGTGTCAAGTATAGGAACACTGCCTAGACATAGTATCCAAATATTTTCTTTTTTGCCTAAGAGTTTTATAGTTTTATATTTTACATTTAAGTCCTTGATCCATTTAGAGTTAATTTTTTGCTCAAAGTGGTAGATTTAAACTGAAGTTCTCCCCTCCCGCCCCCTACCATGTCCCAACTGCTCTAACACCATTTGTTGAAAAGGCTTACCTTTTTTTCTTTTTTCTTTCCTTTTTTTTTTTTTTTTTTTTTTGATTGAGTTGATTTTGAACCTTTGTCAAGGCATATTTGCACAAGTCTAAATCTGGGTTCTCTCTTCTGTTCCATTGATCTATGTGTCTATCCCTCTATCAATACACATAGGCTTGATTACTATACCTATATAAATCTTGAAATATGGTACACTGATTCCAACCATTTTTTTCCTCCTTTTTCAGCATTGTCTTAGCTATTCTAGCTCCTTTCCTTTCCCTTATAAATTTTAGGATTATCTTGTGTATAAGAAAATTTTGCTGGAATTTTGATTAGAATGCATTAAACCTATACACCAATTGGAGGCAAATCAATATATTTCCTATGTTAAGTATTTCAATCCATGAGCATAGTATGTCTCTCCATTTATTTAGATCTTTGATGTCTTTCATCAGCATCTTATAGTTATCATGATACAAGTAGTAAACATTTTTTGTTATATTTATATCTAAAAGTGGGATCATACTGTTTCAAACCAACTATTTTCATAAAAGTGTATATTATAAACATTTTTCAAATCATTATTTCAACATAATTTTTAATTGACTCTAGTTATGAATTTTAATATTCTTGGTAACTTAGCTAATGCCAAAAGACTTATTTCCTGGTTTTTAAATTTTTCCTGACCCGTGACTGGGGCCTCCATTTCAACAAAACATTCAACTCTTACTCTTGCTACCTTCTAAGTTTCAGTGGCTTTATTGCATTTTTTTCTGTATTGCTTTGTGTAATATTTTTACTCAATAGAAACCTTTATCAGTTAATTTGTTGATTCTTAAAATTTTATCAATAATGGCATATCTGATCAGATACTAATTTTTATTGCTTAGCTAGGCATAATACTAATTTTTATTGCTTAGCTAGGCATAATGCTGATATTTGCTACATTGCTATTTGAAAAATCTAGTAAAATCAGTTCAGCAACAAGACAATCGGTCAATAACTACTTTGACTCCTAGCTATGCTGTAATTAGTTATTGCCAAGCCATTGGCCTTTTCTGTGCTATCTGCACCTCAGCCCACTGAAAGCCCACCTGTGTGTCCCTCAGCAGGTAGTGGATTCACACTGAAAATAAGTAAGAAAAATAAAGTGATTTTTATCTTGGTGATGAGATGCTTTAGGAGAAGGACATAATGAGATGGAATAAGCACTTTGTTTTAGACCAAAAAAATTCTGTATCTGAATCCCAGTTCTATCATTTACCAGCTTTTCAACCTTAGGCAAGTTACTGAATCTCTCTCAGACTAAGAGTCCTCATCTATAACATCTATAAGGTAATCATAATACTCATCTTACAACATTCTTAGAATTAAATAAGTTACTTCATCAAAGTATCAGTATAATACCTGATATGTAGCAAGCACTTAGTAAATGTTAGCTATCATTACCATTGGTTTTTATTAATAATAACTGAACTTTACCTCTTGTTGCCCATAAATGTCAATACATGCCCAGGAAGCTGTCCTGTACAATGGGTATTTTTGTGCATATCTTTCTTCATTACTAGAGTATAAGTGTCTAGAACCCTGAAAACTTTGTATCCCTTGGCATCTAGCACAGCAGAACTTTCCTAAAGAAACTTGAATTTCACAAAAATCCTTGCTATATACAAGGGTGGAAATTTACCATGAAAAGAAGCCATTAACTATAACCGCTTTTTAAAAATGGCTTCCTTAAACTAGGAAAACATTTTAAAGACCACAAATGACCCAGATAAGGAAGATTTTTGTATTCCCTCCCTGAAACTAGACACTTCATGGTTTAGGAATGTGAATCAGATTCCAGTTAAGAACTCATGGATTTATCCATTCATAGATTATGGCATGGAGTGGTTCAGGAAGGAATTTTTGTTTTGCCAACTGAAGAACTCTTCTTTGTGTATGAAAAAGAAGTTTTCAGATTTCTGCCAATGATTATTTTTCATTGGTAACCCAGAGGAGTTTTGAATTGTCATTTTGTGGGCTTTATCAGGAAGCTTAAGTCCAGGATTTAATTAATCAGAGAACTCAAGATGGGGTTTCTACATTTTCCAGTTTTGAAATCTATTTAATGTGGCTAATAGACTGAACATTTATCATGTTAGTGTTCACAGTGGGGGCAATGAAATATAACATTACATAATTCTTTAAGAAGATCCTGAGAGTTTAATGGCAAATCTAATGGCAGAAGACACTTGGGAATGCAGAGATGCATAATCCTCTCAAAACTATTTGTATGTACCTAATATGAACAAGCTATCATCTTTCCAAATTTTCTTTTCAGTTTCCACAAAAAAACAAAATTAAAATTAAAAAAAAATTTTTTTAAATAAACAAGGGCAAGCAAGGTAGAGGAACAGGGCTGTTACTATAGCTGAGATGATAGGAAAAGCCCCAGCTGGTCTATAGCTGATATAACATGCAGGTGTTTGCTGTGGTCTAACTACATAACCTTGATTGCAATAATGTTTCTACCTGCCTAAAGTGATCATGAAATAAAATAACAGAGAAACATGTTGTAAGCTCTAAAAAAACTATGCAAATGTACCATGTTAATTAACCAGTCCATAAATATTTATTAAACACCCACTATATACCAGAGTCTGTCCTGGGGATAAAGGTAAAAAGTTAAATAAAGTAGGTCTCTAGCAGGGGTGCCTGGGTGACTCAGTCAGTTAAACTTCTGCTGTCCTGGGGCGCCTGGGTGGCTCAGTGGTTTAAACCTCTGCCTTCGGCTCGGGTCATGATCTTAGGGTCCTGGAATCGAGCCCCACGTTGGGCTCTCTGCTCGGCGGGGAGCCTGCTTCCCCCTCTCTGCCTACTTGTGATCTCTCTCTGTCTATCAAATAAATAAATAAAAATCTTTAAAAAAAAAAAAAAACAACAAGAAACTTCTGCTGTCCTTCTCAGGTCATGACCCTAGGGTCCTAGGATCGACTCCCACTTCAGGGACCTTGCTCAGCAGGGAATTTGCTTCTCCCTCTCCCTCTGCCTTCTGCTCCCCCTGCTTGTGCTCTCTCTCTGTCAAATAAAGAAAATCTTAAAAAATAAATAGGTCTCCAGCAGTGAGGAACCAATAGCTCACCAAGAAAAAGACAGACTCCTGGACCACTTAAGTACAGGGAAGTATCATAGGTGTGCAGAGGGAGAATATTCCAGGTGTAGTTGTGGAATTGGATTTCTGAGGGGGCTATGCACAAGGTTTGGGAGTCAAAAACTCAAAAGCCACATTGTAAAGACCACCCGTGTTCAAGTCGAGGGAGTATCAGGAGGGAAACTGAGTCAAAAAAGTTTGACCCAGTTGCCAAAGCCCTTATTAAATAGGCGGAATGATGGGGAGAGTTCAGAAAGTGGCAGAACTAGGAACTGGGCAGATGTGGTATGGAGCAATAACATGAGCCTCTAGGGAGGAGGAGGTTTGATACGATAGTTGAAAGAAGTAGCCTGAAAGTAGCATTGCAGGGCCTAGAGAATGGTACCACCCCAGACTTGGTGCTTAGGCTGTGAGAGCATGAACAGTCTTCTCAGAAGAGTCTGAGCAGTTAAATGTCCTGGAGGAAGGTGGAACAGGGTGGGGGGAAAGGAACTGTGAGAAGGATAATGAAGCAGGGGTCCAGTAATAGCAATATATGTCATTTATTGAGCACCTAGGTTATGCTAGGTACTGTACGTGGCTGTTTTATGCATTTAATCCTCATAGGACACTACAGACTAATTGCTGTCATCTGGATTTTACGGATGAGGGCATAAGGCATAAGAGAGGCCATATGCATCACTTAGGGTCATGCTGCAAATTTACTTTAGGATCACTGAACCTAGATCTACCTGAGTGTGAAGCTGTGCTTTTGCACTGTTCCACATGCCGTCAGAGAGAGCACTACGGAAAGGATTTGGAGGGAAGTCAGAGAGGATGACAAGAACCCAAGGGAGGAAGCAGCACTAAATGGGAATGGAAACATAGTAGAAGAAAACACTATTAACCAGAGATGCTTGTGTTTTTACTGGTGGATGAGAATTCCAGGGCTATGAGAACTGGAGTTGCTTAGACCTCTAGTGCAGTCTTAGACCTGCCGAGCTTAGCAGTCTTCTGGCTGCAGGTTTAGGTAGAGCACTGCTGTGAAGGGGTGGGTTGGGGGTGTTGTTCTGAAGAGGCTTAGCTTCCTGAGATGTCTGTAGTCAGTCTTTCAGCACAGGTAGTGGAGAGCAGAGAAGGAAGTGTGGGCTTACACTGGCCTCACTTGCATGCTGCGTGGGACCACTGGGTGGGACCCAGTGGCCACTTTGTACTTGGGGACATCTGGAGCTATGTGGTACAAATTGGAATTTTCATTGGACTGTAGTGAAAAAAATAGGTGGTGGTTTACCAGTTACTGTCCAAGACAGCTTTATAACAGAGACTGGGAAAGGAAATATTTTTGCCATCCAGGCACAGCTAATGTCCCATTTCCTTTACAAAGGAACACTTAATGTTACAGATGAAATGGCAACTCCCCATAGCCCATGCAGAGAGGTAGTGCGTCGACTGTGGGCACAGGTCAGGACCAGAGTCTTTTCTGGAAGCAAGCTCTGATTCTCCAGGAGAGAAGTAGTCCAGCTCTGCCTCTGGTAAGTGTGGCCTCAAGGGGGATTAGATTAGGAGAAGCAAAGAAAAGACAGAGGGTGAGCAGCTGAAGAAAAACCATGACTCTCACAGCCTTGCTTTCACTAAAGTGCTTCCCCTGGAATTCTTGATTGCCTTAAAAATAAATATGACCTTCAAAGTAACACATGTGCCATCTGATCCAGTCTATCACATCAGTGATTGGGGCAGTAAGAGAATAAATAAATGTCCTCAGAAAGGATAATAAAGAAAAAAGAAGGGGAAATAGTCATAAAGCCTTCAGTTTGTATAGGATGCTTGTAGAAATTGGATCCTTACTGTAACTGTGATTTCTGCATCTCTGCAGATAGGAATTCTGTTTTCCCTTTGAACCCTGTCAGCACTTTATCTGTACCTCTTTCATGACACTTTCCCATATTCTGCACTTTATAATAATTTTTATGTTTTTCCTACCTCTACTAAACTGTTAATACCTCAAGGGCAAGGAGAGTACTGATTACATTCTGGATCCCCCAGAATGCTTTGCCTTCAGTAGCTACTCAGTGTTCTGCGTAGTCCAAGGACATTACGATTCCTCTGAATTTGTTATTTCTTTACTTGGCTACCAAAGACATCACTTTGCAAAGCCAACCTTCTCCTTTTTCTGGGATCAGAGACTAAAGCATTTTAAAATTGTTTTAGGGGCACCTTGGTGGCTTGGTTAAGGGTCTGACTTCTGCGCAGGTCATGATCTCAGGGTCCTGGGATCTGGCTGAGACTCGGGCTTTGTGCTCAACAGGGAGTCTGCTTGTCTCTCTGTCCCTTCCTTCCCTTCCCCGCCCCTCCCCATATTCACTCTCTCAGATAAATTTTTTAAAAAAATTTTTTAATGTTTTGTAATGTTTTGAATATGTGGGAGAAATACTTTGTTTGGGGAATGTTGTTAAGCTATCTCATCAAAAATAGCCTTTCCATCTACCTCCCAGTTCTGCCAGATCAGAATAATCGGCAAAGGTAGTTCAGAGGAAGAAGCAATGTTAATGCTTCTGCTCATGGCTGTGCGGGTGCCAGTGGAGGAGGAAAATGTGTGGTGATTGATGGGTGGGATGCTATATGCTATAAAAATGTTCAGCCAACCAAATGAACAAGGGTGCATAGATTAAGATTTTGTGAAATACCTCCCACGGCTTTTATATATTCCTGTGTACTCTGTGACTCTGTGATCCTAGGCCAGCAGTCTTCTTCTTCTTTTTTTTTTTTTTAATTTATTTGTTTAGAGAGAGCAGGGGAGGGGCAGAGGGTGTGGGAGAGAGAATCCCAAGCAAACTCTATGTTGAGCACAGAGCCTGATGCCAGGGCTCTATCTCATGACCCTGAGCTGAATCAAGAGTCAGATGTTTAACCACCTAAGCCACCCAGGTGCCCAGGCCAGGAGCATCTGAAAGGAAAATGGTGATGAGATGTCTCATGACATAAGCAAAGTGAGTGGCCCTTTAAGAGTTGCCTCCTCAGATGGTGAAGATTCCTCAGCTCGGAAAGGCAGCAAGAGGTCCCCAGAAGACACATGTAGTACTCTCAGTCCTGAGCAGAACAGCTCCATTCTGAAGGCTGCTGTTTCTCCTTTGGGACTACTACACAGGTATTAGCATGGAATAAAACCAGTGACATGATAGCCATTTTATTTTTGTAAAATCTACATAAATATGGGTCCCTCTCTGTAGTCTTTAGGGGTTTGTTACTCAAATCTTGAGTCTGGTTCTTCTTGGAAAATTGGAAGTAATGATTGGGCAGGTAACAGCAATCATTGTGAGCATGGAGCAGAAAGGAGGCTTGGCATCAAAAGAAATGAAATCTTGCCATTTGTGATGACGTGGATGGAACTAGAGGGTAATCAGAGAAAGACAATTATCATATGATCTCCCTGATATGAGGAAGTTGAGAGGCAACGTGGGGGGTTTCAGGGGTAGGAAAAGAATAAATGAAACAAGATGGGATCGGGAGGGAGACAAACCATAAGAGACTCTTAATCTCACAAAACAAACAGGGTTGTGGGGGGTGCGGGGGCCAGTGTGGTCGGGTTATGGACATTGGGGAAGGTGTGTGCTGTGGTGAATGCTATGAAGTGTGTAAACCTGGCAATTCACAGACCTGTACCCCTGGGGCTAATAATATATTATATGTTAATTTAAAAAATTAAAAATTATTAAAAAAAAAAAAGAAAGGAGGCTTGGATAGTGAAGGATAGGAACGTACATGTTGACTATTAGCATGGACTGTGTTAGAAACCCTACAGTGGTCACTTTCAGAGGCTATTACATACTTCTCCCTGGGAAATATAAACATGAAAACATTTGGGTTTGGCCTGTCTTTACAATAAGCATGTTTCTTCAAATAAATTATTGCATTAAGATGAACCTGTTTCTTCTTCCCTAAAGAAAAGAGTTTTTGAACCCTGTGTGTTGGAGATATTATCAGTGGAAAAGCTTATCTTTATATGAAGATCAACCCCTATGGAGCATGGACAGCCCTGCCAAGATTCCCAGTAGCTTGTTTAATCAGCTGCCTTAGTGCAGAAATTTTCAGTTAATAGAATTGTCCATTTTCATACCTTACTTGCTTGTAGATCCAGAGACCAGGTCACCAGATTTGCACTCCTAGTCATCCTCTGAGGAAAGGTGACATCTCATTTCCCAGAGTGAAGCTAAGTACTCTCTATGTGTGTTTGGGTTGGAGAGAGCAGCCTATAGTGAAGGTAGCCCTCTCTACCTACCCACCACCATCAGTCATGCCAAGTTGCAGGGTGAGGTCTACATAGAAAATGGCTCAGACAGAGCATCCAGATGGACTGGTTGGATGTCCCTTCACTAAATGGCTCACTCTGACCTCTGCCTGAAGTAAGAAATAGAAGACCAAGATGACATAGCTGTGGTCACACAAAGCTTACTAACTACATTGGTTGTCTTTGTTTATTAAGGAACTCTTATATTCTTTTTTTTTTCTGAAACAAGAAATTTGAACCACATATTGTTTGAGATACTCCAGAGAGATGTAGCAATGTGGTTACCATTTTACAAACTTTTAAACAAAACTGTTAGCAGTTTACAACTTTGTTTAAAGAACAATGGTTTGGAGCACAGGCCTGTCTTAGCAAGACCCAGAGGACAGTGATGAAGGCAGAGAAGAATCCAGAGCTGTGCTGGCTGACTAAGGCTTGCTTTTGCAAAGCCTAGAAATCCAAAGATTAGGGTTGAGGTTCTCTTACCATTTTGCAGGAGTAGCAGTAAATTTAGCCCTGTTGCTTTGGTGATTTACACCAATGCCCTCAGTTTGTTGGCTCTCTTCAAGTAGAAGAGAAATTCAGGAAAAGTGAGGATGAAAACAGTCCCCACTGTTATTTTCCCTTACCCCAGAGACTGATCAACTGAGTGCCACCGTTTTTAGTATACCTTATTCATTGCCTACGTTTTTCCCTCCTTGTTCTTCACTTCCATATTTCATACCTTTATAGTCACTTCTCTCTGTAACAGCCAAAACCTTACCTGTGCTTTTATTTTTTTTTTCTGAAGATTTTATTTATTTACTTATTTATTTATTTAATTGAGAGAGCAAAAGAGAGAGAGAATGCAAATGGGGTAGGGTGGAAAGGAAAGAAACTCAAACAAACTTTGATGGGCATGGGGCCAGCATGGGGCTTGATCTCACAACCCTGAGATCATGACCTGAACCAGAATCAAGAGTTCAACACTTAATCCACTGAACCACCCAAAGCACCCCTACCTGTGCTTTCCATTCTATTTTTTTCTTTTAAAATATCTGCCTTTACCTAACTGTCTTCTCATGATACAATTTACATTTATAATAAACGTCATTTTTGAGTTGTTTCTTCTACTATAGCTGGCTCTAGCTATTGTACTTTTAACCTTGTCTTGGCAATGTTAACATGAACACCTAACAAGAAGTGTGTAAGTCTCAGAAACAGTACTCTAAAAGCATACAAGTATTTATGCCTATGTCTGTGTTTTATGCCTATGCTAGTTTTTCTAGCCTTTTTACAAAGCTGAGTTAGTAGATAATGTATTTGCCTACCAAAGATCAAAACTGAAATAGCCTATAATTGAAGCTGACCAATAATATTGATTTTAAGGAAGCAACATTCAGTTTCCAAGTACATGATACACATATGTATTATAGGAATTGACACATGCTTTTTAAAAATTCAGTTTATGCTCCAGGAAGGCATTTCTTTCAGATCAATTGCAATTTCAGTCAGACAACTTCATAGCTTATATGTAATACTGTGATTAAAATGTTAACTAATTCTGGAACAAAGGGAATTCCAAGTAGACTCTAATCATTGAAAAGGGCAGTTAAAGGGCTGTAAGATTAACCATTTTTAACCTAAAACATGACATTTCTCATGTACCCTTTAAGCAGTACTGACAAGTATTTCCTGGAGATTAATGACAGTCTGAATTAATGGGCTGAGGGAAGGTCATTAATCCTTATACAAAGGTAGTTTGGAAAGCAGAAATGAAAAGCAACTACAAGGTCAAGGTGATGGAATCCCAGGAGATGTTTCAGAAGATTACTTCCCTTTTCAGCAAACCCATACCTACTACTGTTCTCACTCTCCTTTCTCCTCATGGCATACCTCCTACTCAGGTTTTCAACCTCCTAGGATGCAATTAAGCTTCTGAAAATGGCTTGTAATCTCTCCTTCCACCAAGCAAAACCCTTTTTTTTTTTTTTTTTAGATTTAGACAGTTTATTACTTACATAGATAGTAAAGGAAAATTAGCCAAAGGCACCTGTGATCTTAAACAAAACCCTTTTTATCAATGAGCTTCCTCTTCTCACTGTTTCTTAAAACCATCTTGGAAGCTACTCATTCTACATAGCTTCTTGCCATCAAATACATTTTATTGGTTTAGATAGAGTTGTGCATGGGAGTCTAGAAAATAAAAAACCAAGGCAGTCAGAATATACCTCCTCTGGATTTTGATTAGATAAATATGTGTGCTATACATATGATATACAGAAAATATGAAATTCTGTCAGAGGACAGCCTGGATTGATGGAACAGTCAGACCTAGATACCACTTCAGCAAATCACAAGAGGTGGACTCATCTAAAGGACACAGAAACAAGTTTGTACAATCAGGATACCATTACAAGCAGAAGTACAGGCTTCCAGACTATGGAACATCCCCAAGGATATACACTAGCAGATGATGATGTCAGACTTTGTGGAAGCTCAGTCTTCCTCTAGGCCACTAGCCTGCACCCATTCTGCATGTTGGCTAATCTGTATCTGTTCCAACAACCCTCTCATCTGGCCAGATTTATTAATCTCAGAATTATGCAAGATAGCATGTGCCTTCAGTAGCAAGAAGGTCTCTAGCAGAAATAGAACAAATGGTGGCAGAGCATCTAGAGCCATGTGGTGAAAGACTGTACCAATAAACCCCTCTATGGTTCTTTACCCAAATAATTGTTGAGAGCTGGAGAATGCTTCTTAGTTGGAAAAGGAGATCTGCCTTCATGTGTGGGCATTGTCTTCTGTAATAGTGTTTCCCTGGTGAAAGTTTTAGGATCCAGAAGCTTGCTCCCTTGCCTCTGCTGGGTTATGGTGGTCACCTTCCTCACCTTCCTGAAAGCTACTTTTGGAATCCTTCAGATGTTTTAAAGCCCATTGAATTCACTCAAGTGGTGTCTGATTGTTCCACTAATCTAACCAGTACTCGGATTCCTATAGTATGTTTTCACATGTTTGGAAAATACTAAATACCAGAGGTCATTTTGCTGCTTAAAAAGAATAAAAGCTACTGAAAGTTAGTAAGATAGCATAAATGTGCTAAAGGAAACTCTAAGAACAATCTTCTGGTCACTAGGGCAAAGGGTAGAAATACAGAAGCCCCAAAAAATGGCAACTGGCATTTTGCCACTAACATGTATCTTATCTAACTCTAAAAGCACAAGATCCTTGTCAGTTTTGTGACAGAGCCAAGAAATGTAAATCTGTAGCTACCAATTCAAACTGAACTACTGTTTTAATGCTTGACGTACAGGTGAAAATCTTTATGTTCTTCCATACTGTTAAAAAAAATCCTTGTTTATACATAGATTAGTTCCACTAGACCTAACTGGACCTTTTGAGTTCTCTTTTCAACCAAAATTGCCTTCCTTGTACAAATGAACTATCCAGATGTGGAAAGGAACATAATAATAAAGTCATGTGCCAAAATAACTAGATTATTTAGGTCATGATTGCAGTTTTATAATACCATCTGGGAAAATTACTAAGTGCGTGTGAATTTGAGGTAAACTGAAGTTTTTCTCCCTTCAGTAGGCATTATTGCCTCTTGGCACTTTCTTGGTGGTGGAATTTCCTAGTCACTTTGCTTAACTTTAAGGGTGCTAGATCCACAATTGTGTAATGGTTTGAACTGGAGCCTTCCTTCTACTTCCATTTGGCGGGCTTTTAATGCATTAGTACAGTCTTTCTGAAACTTGACCTACCCACTTAACAATAGGATAGTAAAACTTGTTGTTTTGTGTGTACAAATGCTTTCTTTCCAAATTAGGAAAAAACGAATAAAACCCCTAGAAATCCCTCATTTTAAAAAGAGTAATTTAATACATTAATACATTTAATACATGTTAACATTCTCCTAAGGTAGTGTTACATAATTACTGCTACACAGGAAGAGTCATTTCCCATTCTGGAATAATTTGCACACATTTAGGAATTTCATTGTCTCCTCAGAATCTTCTGGCCTGTAGGCCCATAAATTATCACATTTTGCATATGGAACTTCCATACATGATTTAAATTTTATGGGCAGAAAGAGCAAGAGAATTGAAAATAAAAAATAGTTACTTGCTAATGGCTAGGAAATATCAGGGAAAGGAGTTACTTCTGTAACATAGATCAAGGAAATTTATAGTTTGCTTTTAATAATTGGCTTTCTGGGTTTATTTTTTAAGTGCCAAAAGCACAAAATTTGGTATTTTAAATTCATACTGTCTGTGCATGTGAAATGAAGTGTCTAGAGCAGTGATTCTTAGGGTCCTGAAGAAAACACTTTATTTAAATGCTAGTTCCCTGGGTTTCAAGATATGGTCTAGAAGACCTCTTAAAATAGGGAATCCCAAGTTTTGTGTGTTTTCTGGGTCCTTGTGGCATTTATCAGTTTCCCAGGAGGACCTGGCATACCACATTTTCAAGACTAAATTTTGTTAGAACACTAATACCATGTATAACGCTATGGTGTGTTTTCTATGTTAATAATAATAATGATGACAATAGCTCCTGATTATCAACACTTACTGTGTGACACTAACTGTACTTAATACTTTAGATTTCTCATTTAGTGTACCCAACAAGGCAAGTATAGTTAGTAACTCCATTTTATGATTAAGGAAACTTAAGGCCTTGAGAATTTAAGTAACTTGTCGAAGATCACACGGAACTGGAATTAAGAGCCATGATGCCATCTGGGAAAATCCACACTCATAGGCATTATGTATAATGATAATGAACACATCTGTTTATAGGTTTAGTTGTAAATGGTGTTCTGTTTGGTAATGATGTACTCCATTCAGACATCCCTTACTTTGTTCTATTGTTTGGGTATTACTGCTTATCTAGTTGCTACTATAATTCCAAGATCAACATTAGATTGTAGGATCCAGGAAGTTGCGCGGCATTTGTTTGTTACATAAATAAGTAAACCAATGAATACATCTTTTGTTTTTGTGATTCCCCTCCATACTGGGTGTAAGTGGTAGTGGTAGTAGTGGCAGCAGTGGTGACTGTCATTTTTGGCAGATATAGGACATGCAATAATGTCTACTGACTGTTACCATCAGCTGATACTCCCTTGTAATTGCATATTTGTCAGAAGCCAGCAGTCTTTGGCCAATTTCTCGACACATTTGGAAGACAGCTACTTGAAATATCTTACAGTGGTTTTTTGCTCTATGGCTTTCTTTATTAGACAGTACAATTTTAACAGTCTGTGTTACACAAGAGTAGTGCATTGAATTTGTTTAGGTTGATACTTGTTTACTATCTCTTGAAAACAAGCATATGCCTCTGCCTCTAACTAGTTCTGAGACCTTGGGAAAACTTGCTCAGGCCTCCATTTTTATCTGTAAAATGAGGAGGGTAGACTGGATCAGTTATTTTAGAGGGATTCCTTTTCCTTTATTTCAGTACTCTGTAATTTCTTTCTTTTTTTTTCCCCCACCACTGAAAACCTACAAGAATTCCAATACATAACATCAAAGAACAGTATGCTGCTTGAAGTTTAGAGTAAAAGGCTTTAATATAGAGCCACACAGATGGTGATCCCTAACCTCTTTTTTTCATTTATTTTATTAAGGTATGATTTATATGAAGTAAAATCCACGCTTTATAGTGTACAGTTCTGCAAATTTTGACAACTCCATACAATGATGTTATAGTTAAGACATTGAACAGTTCTGTCACCCCAAAACGTTTTCTCTCACCCCTTTCTGAGTCAGCCCCTCCCCTGAGGTCCAGTGGTAACCACTGATCTGCTTTATGTCTCTTCAGTTTTTCATTTTCCACACTGTTATGGATTCATTCATTATTTACCTTTTTGGGTCTGAGTTCTTTTACTTAGCATAATGCATCTGAAGTCCATTTATATTGTTGTATGTTTACTTAATTTTGCTGAGTAGTAATTCATTGTATGAGTATACTATATAATGGAAAATTTATTAATTCACTAGATGGATATTTGGATTGTTCTTCGTTTTTGGCAATTACAAATGAAACCACTATTAATATTGTTGCTTAACATTTTAAGATTAGTGATGTGTCAGTTAGTTGTTAAGTTATATTAGCATCAAATTCAAGAATCATTGAGGAAAGAGATACACTGCAGTCTGCATCTACAAATATGTTTCATTATGACCACCACCACCCCCTCCAAATCCAAGATAGAGTCCTTAGTAACTTCTTTACCCATACCCACCCTTCAAAATGTTGGTAACTGCCTTAGCTATAGCTTAGGCACAGATTGAACAGCTTATAAATAGCAGAAATTTACTTTTCAGAGTTCTGAGGATTAGAAGTTTAAGGGGCACCTGGGTAGCTCAGTCAGTAAAGTGACTGCCCTCAGCTCAGGTCATGATCCCAGGGTCCTGGAATGGAGGCCCACATTGGGCTTCCTGCTCGGTGGGGAATCTGTGTCTTCCTCTCCCACTGCCCCTCCGCCCCAACTCATTTTCTCTCTCTCCCTCTAAAAAAAAAAAAAAAGAAAGAAAGAAAGAAAAAGAAGAAGTAGTAGTAGTTTGAGATCAGGGTGGTCAGTTGAGGACCCTCTTCTGGGTCACCGAATTCTCATTTTCTCACAAAGTAGAAGGGGCTAGGGTATTCTCTAGGGCCTCTTTTTGTAAGGGCATTCATGAGGACTCATGACTTAAACATCTTCCAAAGTTTTTACCTCTAATTCCACCACATTTACGGGATAAGATTTCAACATAAGGTTTGGTGGGGACACATTCAGACCACAGAGGTAGCCATTTTTACTCTTCTTGTTTAGAGAGGAAATATGAGGACATGTCTTCTGAATTTGAGCTGGTGTCAAGATAAATAAAGTCACGAATAGACCTCCAGTAGTTTGGGGAACTTGAAGAATGGAGCTGAAACATCTCATGCCCCACATTCCCATGTAATGGGATATCTCTGTAATCTCAGAGTCTCAGTTTTGGGTGTTTTCAGTGGGAAGCTGGGCAAATCCACTGGGAAACTTGACTTTCCCAAGTTAAAAATGATGCTCTGTTATTGTGCTTTCAAATATTCTCTTGTGTTAGGAAGGGTGAAAGTTTATAAGTAGATCATTCCTGCGACCAAACCCCTATCTCACTGCCCCAGTTGCTCCTTAAACAGGAAGTTTGCCTTGTGTACAGTGTGCCAGACTGAGGATTAGGGCACTTGGTTTTTTATACTCCATTTCTTTACAACAGTAAATATCTATAGCTTAGTCATTTCAGATGTGTGTTCTCCTCCATTTAGGGTGACTCTCCACCCTGGTTTTCCCAGCACAGTACTGGTTTTAGCACTGAAAGTCCTGGATTTTTTGATCTCTCCACTCCCAGATGCACCAGGAAAATTGGTTATCCTTTATGTTCCCAGAGTTCCCAGAGTTGGATCCAAGCAGCAGATTCTAACACCTCTGCTTGTTGAATCTCCTGAACCACACAAATGTATTTTTTGAACTAAGAATGGGCAGTTCTAGTTCTGATGCAAGAATGTATGGTGGACCATTAGAGATAAAGTTTCAACAGACTAGGAAAGATCTGTATAAATTTTAGAAGAATTGGCAGATACAAGAGTTTTGAAGGTGGGGGGGAGTTGGGTGAGCCTGGTGGTGGGAATTAAGGAGGGCACTATTGCATGGAACACTGGGTATGGTACATAAACAGTGAATCTTGGAACACTGAAAAAGAATTAAATTTAATTAAAAAAAACATTTTTAGAAAAAAGGATTTTTGTTTTGTGTTGCTTTTGCCTTTGTTTTAATTCTGTGAATCTTCAGCAAATGGATTGAGTCTTAGAGGATACCTTTCTCTAATTGTGAAAGTTAAGTGGTAAATCACAGTTTGATATTGTTCAGACAATCCTAAATGTTCCTAATACACAATGGTACCCTTGTCATCAATATTACAAGCATAGTAAGTAGAATGTAGTTACACTAATGGTCCTTATCACAGATAGTTAAATATTGTTCTAACTCTAGCAAAATAAATTTTATTCTTTCATATCTTAACCAAAATTTGCCAAACAAGAATTATGATGAAAAAGGTCAGTGATTTTTTAATTCAAGTACTAACACATTTAACTTATTTAAGGAACAAGTCTCTATCTAAATCACAGGCTTTTCTCCCCTAATACAAAGTTATTTTTTAATTGGTTGGGTGTCGCGACCGGCGCGACAAATCGGCCAGGAAATGTGAGGGTTAAGAAGATGGTGAAAAGAAATTAAGAGGCAAAGAGATGGGGGCAGGAGGGACACTGAGGATGATGTCCAACAGTGCCGATTTTATTCCACATCTTACAAGCATTTATAAGGCAGACCACAATAGGAGGAGTAATACATCAGTACCTAGTCAGATGACTGTGAATTTCTATAACAAGTTTACATTAACTACAAGCAAACCTCCTGATGCCAGGTAGTCCCGGCTAAATCCATTAGCAAAACAATCAACCAGGGAGTGGGTTATGGGAAGTACAGGAACAAGGACCAACTAAGAATTCATGACCCTGACCACATTGTTCCGTTCTGTAGGGAGAGTGTGTGGGAAGTCACGTAGGCGAGCGCACAACATATAGCACAGACCCTTTCTCAGTGTTACTCAACTTTCCCGTCCTTAACCCCTTATTAAGGTGTCCGGACTTTAAAGGAGACACAAGTCAGGGCCTGGTTTGATCCACAACTCCATAGCCTCCAACAGTTGGGGGGAAATACAATAATAAGATTTTCAATTCTGAACTACAAACTGCACCTGCTTAGGATCTAAAACTGAAATGGAAAACACAAGGCTTAACCCCACATGCTCCCTCATCAAATGCAAAAGGTTCTTAAAATAGCTTCGCATGAAGATGTTCAGAGCAGCTGAAAACCAAGATGCTGGTGTCCCTGCTTACAACCTGGCAGCTTGTTACCATGGTTCAGAGGCACCTGCCCCTATCACTTTCTGTTCCAGGGCCAGGAGCATCAGCTCTAAGGAGAAGCATAGGAAGAGCCTCTGCTTTATCTACGTTGCTATCATCCCCTGAATTCTACTTTTCTAGTCAAGGGACTGTCCCTAGATCCACCATGAAGACCTGTGACATTTCATTCCAAGCCACAAACATGAGGAGCAAAGTTTCCAAACAAACTTAAATAGGTATATAATAAATTCCAGGAAAAATGTAAGAAAGAAATGAAGTCTTGTGTATTTGATGGGTGGTAGCTGTTAAGAGATAGTAACACTTATGTGTGGTATCTTACACACTGCTACCTTTCAATAGCTTAGTTACCAGCAGATGAGGGTGCTCTCTCAAAATTCATTGGAAAGACCTTCTTCATTAAGACTGTTCTCTTCAGCTCTGTTTACCTTGCTGTAGCTCTCAGTTAACCATGTTTACTATTTTTTCCCATAGAGAATTTTTTCCTGAGATATTCTCTCTTACCCATGATAAAATGCTTCTCTCAAGGGGCCCCTTATGCTTCTAACCTAAGCAGAATCTGGATTGGTGGATAATTGGTATAATCCGATGAGACGATGTTTTATGTTGCTGGGCTGGTGGCCCTAACCAGCAGTTTAAAATTACATTTGCATTCACATGTAGGTGAATATACTGACATACTGCTCCTGTACTAAAAAGAAGAAAGCAGTAGCTTACATTTCTTTTGGCAGCTAAACTGATTTTTCAAGAGCCAGAGGAAGGAACTGTGGGGTGAGTACCTAGAAGGGAAATGGAGGCAAGAAGAGAATCGAGTTGGGGGAAGTCCTGAAGCTCTCCTCTGTCAATAAACTTTCCAATTGGCTGCTATCACCTTCAAATAGTAGAGTTTGGGGTTGTGAATACTCATGTTGAAAACTCAGACTTTTACCATTCTTTCATTTGAGAAATTACTTATGAGACTGTGCATTAAAGAGAAAATTAGCTGTGCTAATCCCTTAGGTGTCTAAAACCTGGTTTTTCCATCTGCTGAACAGGGGATGATACCCACCTTTTCTATCACACAGGGTAACTATAGGATCAAGTTGAGTGATAACTGAATTCTGTTAATGCTGTAAAACACTTCATAGGGTAAAATGACATTGTTATTATGATTAAGGTGAGCATAAAAAGTCTCAGGGTGAGAAACATGGTACTGCCATTCTTTCATATGTAGCCTCTAATGACATACTGTCTCTGAAAAACAGATTAGACAGAAATTTCTTGAACTTCTGTCAGATTTGAACCCCAGATAGCTATGAGGCTATAATACAGATTTTGTTCTGATGTCTTCCTTAGAGACTCCCTGTCTAACCCAGTTCTGAAGAAGCAAACACTTATTAGTTATGTGAACCTTTTATGTCTAACATTTGTAGCTTAGAAGAGAAATGTCAACATCCTTCAAAGAAGGCTCAAGTATTTCTACTAAAATGTGTATACCAACCTGGTTATTTAATGCTAAATTGGTCTCTGGAATTGTCTTGCAGACACTAAATACCCTTTTTAAAGTAGGGAGGAAAGTTTTCTGGTCCTTAACTTAATCAGAAATGAAGAATAAAATATTTACCATGGTAAAAAGAATTCATAATATACAGGTTCAGATCACTAGTCATCCGCCCCTCTATGAAGATCCCTATTCCCACGGCATGTAAAAACTATGTTTGCCTTATTCACTGCTCTCTCCCCAGTAACCCAACACATAGTAAGACCTGGCACATAGTAAGCACTCCAAAATATTTGCTGAGTGAATGAACAAATGAGCAAACAAATTAAGTCCTTTACTATGAAAATGTTTCCCCTGATTGTAATGAAACAAAATATTCTGTTCTCAGCATGAATGCTTATTTCATGCTGATGGTCACTAGTTCTATTCTAAGGAAAATAAAAGGAACTAACATTGTTTTCTTTAAATGTTTTTTAATGCAACATATTGGAGAGGTGAGGCATGTATTTCAGTGACAATGAAAATGGGACTCTATTCTGAAGAAAAGACTTAAAGGACCTTTACTTTTGTTTTTTCCCATCCTTGGACCTGCCCAACTCTTGGCAGTCTCCTTTAATAGTGCTCTATTAAATGCACCATCAGTTTGAAAACACAAGTATTTCCATCTCCAGTGGCAATGCCACCTAACTAAAACCAGTTCTTGACTAACAAATTCTTTGATACAGTGACAGTTTAAGCGAAAAAGACAATTACACATGGACAAGGCTAGACTGTTTAAAAAATTATGCTACCTTTGCCAATAAGTGTACTTTTTATTGCCCCAGAATTTTTATAGTGCAGCTTTGCATTGGTTATTTTAAGAACCCAAACCCTACATTCTTTTGGGAAATTATTTGGAAAACTCTCATCACAGTGACCTGTCTTAATTGTTCTACATCTTTGTTTTAAAGAAGTAGAAATAGCCCATGAAAATTATTGCTGCCTTTAGAAATATTCAATAGCAAAGAGCTCTTAAAGTGTTTATGCTGATTTTTAATTAAGTGTAATGGGAGTTTCATAATAATGTTAACTGATAACAGTAGAGATATATTTACATGGAATATTTGTTTTTGAGGGATAGAAGGTTGCTATATTGGTAAGTTTCATCATAGAAAAAGCATTTTCAATTATAGCTATAGGAATATTGTCATAAATTGAAAGAATTCTCTCCAGTAACATACTACCCTATGTCCTCCTTTATACAAACTTAATAAATGCAATATGGTAAAGTGTTTCAAGCAATATTTGTATTGCGCTTCTTGTAATCTTCCCAAGATTTGTGCATACATTGAAAAGACATGTGATCATCAATTGCCATTAAGAGAAAAGGAATAACAGATTATGTCACAAGCATTTTAGCTGAACATTTATCTATGCTAAATAGGCTCCTATATTTAAAACTACAGAGGCTAAACTACCCTAAACATTGAATAATATTTCCAATGAGCAAGTATAGTGAGCAGAACTTTCTGTGGCATCATTTGGCAACAATCTGGCATCATTTCCCGTCGACAGTGAGATTTGCCCATAGATATCCAGTCATATCCAGCTGAGTTGATAGGTATTTCCCAAGATCTTCTAAATACCATACCCCAAAAATATCCTTCTGTTCTATGCACCACCAGCAACCCCCCCATTCATCAAAAAAATGTGAACGGAAGTAAAGGAAAAAAATGCAATCTAGTTGCCATCTTAAGATGCTGGTTTCCTCTATCTTTCCATGAAAAAAGAATTCCTCCTCTCCAATCCAATATACTTCTCCCATTTTCATCACATTTTAATGAGCTCAAAGTTATATATTGATAATACACAGCAGTTTATAAAAGCAAGCTGTTACAAGGAGAGTCATTTGCCCAAACCTTTTTTTTTTTTTTTTTAATTTTTGACCATTTGTCTTACTCTTAGAGGATAACAATTTCAAATTTCATTTTGGTTTTCTCTCATACCTACCAATTTAGCAAAACTCACCTGCTGTCAAGACAGTTCCTCTATTTTGCAAGTGGCTCTTATTCATATTAGCCTAAAAGTCAATCATCTGTCATAAGCTCCTAATTGTACCTAAGATTGACTGCATTCCCTTGTTTAATATCCAGAAGATCCTGCTCCTGGATGTTGGATAAGATAGAAACATACCCCTGAAGTCTCTTCTGAGCAGTGATAGGGACACTTACCTTACTGTGCAGGAGGTACCTTTACTTGATTATTCCCAGTAGTTCCCTCTTCTCATCCCCACCAAAATCCAATAGTGGAATCCAGGGACCAACAACAATGTTTTCTTCTTTTCTTTTTGGACAGTCTTTCAGTTTTTGTTTTGTGGGCTACAAAGCCACGGAGAGTTTGCAACCAGAGGCCACTGACAGTTCTGCAAAGGAGAGGCAGTGGGGAGCCCAGTACTGACTGGGCCCAAACACAAAATATAACCCTCTTCCCTCTCCAGGCAGTATCCTTCATACTCTGAAGACAGGCAGCCTTGCCGAATCCCTCACCCTACAGCTTGCCAGTCTCCACAGAAGAAAGGGTCTAACTGAAGTGGGCTTCAGGATGAGGCAAGGCAAAAACTGAGAGCCATCTGCCCAGAAAAGACAAGTAGAGGCAGGTATAGGCTCTGTGAGTGTGTCTGTGTGTCTGTGTGTGTGTGTGTGTGTATGCATGCCTGCGCCCAGCAGCTGTTCTCAAGATTAGAAGACACCACCCATTGGCAGGCAGCTCTGAAACACCCTCTTGGGTAATTTCAAATTCATATTGCACATCTTGGCTGAGAGAAGAAACCTCCCAGGACAACCTGGGTCCCTTTCTCTGCCTTGTCACTGCCCTGAATATACTGTGAACCACAATCAGCAGTGGCAGCATCTAGAAATAAATGCCCAGGTGAACATTAGATTGCCCCTCATTTTGTACCCTGCAACCATGAACTGATGAAGCCTTGTTTGAGATTTAAGTAAGAAGGGCATGACCTCTTCTTTGACAGTTGTAACCCAAGGTACTGTAGAGATTTGCTATTATTAACGCAACGTTGAACTTTAACTTGAATGCCTGCCTGTTCCATTCAGTGTCATATGAGATATGAGTGCAAAGTGCCGAGGAAGCTCTAATACAACATCCAAATGTAGGATGTTATTTATTATTATTAATCCAAGTTTTGGTTTTGTATTACTCACGTGTTAAGAAAAATCTCATACCTTACATTACTAAAATTTGAAGAAACTAATTTTCTCTAAGTGGTATTACTTTTTCCTATTGGAGGAGGAGGGGCAGGAAGAAGGACCTTGTTCATTTATTCAGCAAGCATGTGTTGCCTCACCAGTTAGGTGTCAGGTCCTCTTCCAGATAAGCCCACCACCGTTCAGGCACTGAATCTGTGCATTATTTAATCCTCACAGCATCCCTCTGAGTAAGTCCTGTACTGATGATCAAATGAAAAGACCAAAGCTGAAAGTAATCAAGTAACTTCCCCAGAGTCTCATGGATGGTAAATACCAGACTGGAAATTCAGAATTGGATTTGAGTTACTCCATCGCCTATACTATTTTTAACCTTAACATTGAAATAATTTCTAACTTATAGAAAAAAATAATAGAATAATAAAGAATTCACATATACTTTCACCCAGATTTTCCAGTTTTTAACATTTTACCACATTTGCTTTCTTCTTCTCCTCCTTCCTCCCCTCCTCCCTCCCATGTGTTTATGTGTGCATATATATTTTTTCTGAATCAATCCATATACTTCAGTGTGATTATCCTAAAAGACAAGTACATCTTGTTTTTTTTTTCTTTTATTGAGATATAATTGACATATATTAGTGTCAGGTATGCAGCATAATGATTTGAGTTCATTCTTATAATAACCACAGTATAACAGTCAAATTCAGTAAACTAACTGATACAATATTACTTTCTAATCCATAGTTTTCATTCAGCTTTTCACCAAATGTCTCATTAATGTCCTTTACAGGGGAAAAAAATTCTTTTTTCTTTTGGAAAGGATGATGTTGCATTTAGTTGTCATGTTTCTCCTTCAATCTCAAGCAGTTCTTTGGTCTTTCCTTGCATTTTGTCATGTGACAATATGAAAAAAGTATGTTTTGTAAAATGTTCCTCAATGTAGGTGTGTGTGATGTTTTCTCATTACAAGACTAAGTTTGCGCACTTTTTGGCAGGAATACCACAGAAGCAATGCTATATTCTTATAATCATATCACAAGACACATAAATAGATATACCATGTCCATACCGACTTGGTTAAGGTGGTGTCTGCCAGATATCTCCACTCTGAGTTATACTTTTTCTGTTTGTAATGAATAAATATTTTGTGGGAAGATACTTCCCACAAAATATGTAAATATATTGCTCTTAACCAAACTTTCTACTATAACAAAGAGCTTTCCTTGCCCCCCTATTTTTGTATTCATTTATATCAATATGCACTTAGAGATTTCTGTTTTATTCAGTGGGCTATAATCCATCAATATCACTATTTTGATACCAAAATGATCTCAGATTTGGTCAGTGGAAGATCCTTCAAGCTGGATGTTTGTGTTCTTTTGACAAGTATGAGTACTTTCATACTTTCTGGCACAAGAAAATGTACCGTATACATCTTTTACTTTCTCTACCCAGACCCAGAATTAGCCATATCTTCAAGGAGATCTGAGTCCATTATGGAAAACAGCATATAGCAACCAAGATCTGAGCATTGGGTGTATTCACTGGGCTAGGCGTGCTTATTGTTTCTAGGTCCTCTAAGCCCAAAGAGCTAGGAAATAGACACGCACACACCTGTTGTCATGTCTGCTGTTCGCTCCCTCCCTCTCTCCCTCTCTCTGTATTAAATACTAGGAGATCACATTGATAGCCCCAGTTCTAATCTAACATAGGGGTATTTTAGCTTTTATTCTTTTCATGTTTATAAGTTTCCATGTTTATAAATGGAGATAGCATGGTTTCTATTATTCTCAGACCATTTACTTATCTGCTTATTGCCCCTGGGTGAAACCAGTCTTCCAACCCTGGTGGCTTCTTCATCAGCCCTACAGTCTTTTTAGCCCCATCAGCCCTTAATCCTTCAAGGAAATGGCTTTTGGTAACTCTTGTGCCAGAAAGTAAGAAAGTGATTCAGGAAGCCCTAACCCTATACTTTTTGCTCGACTCTTCTAACAGTCATTACTATTGATGTCTTCAAGATGTTGACAGAGATGTAAAGTACTACTTCTCAAAAATATGGTGAGGTTTATACTGATTTGTTATTCATTTTTTCTGTTTCTATGAGTTGTAAAAAGAAATGGGTTCTTTTTAGCAGAGTTGGATCACAGGACATCAGAGACAGTATTTCCTGGGCATGCCTCACTTTTTCTTCAGATCCCAGGTTCCATCCTTCCCACTGTCCTCTCCCCATCCCAGTGGATTATGTTCTTCCATGTTGCTCCCAGGGCTTAAATGTACCTTACCCTCAATGCACATTACTATAATTGCCAACATAGTTTGTCTTTCCCTTGCTAGACTGGGTGTTCCTGGAGTGCAGAATGCACCTTTCAGCATTATAACCTCACCCCTGGCAGTCAGTACACAGTAAGCATGTATTGGGTAGAGGAAACATCACCAAACACCTTGATGAGACAGACAAAGGAAAGAAGCAGCTCTAGAATAAAGCAACTTTAGAACAGCATCTCAGTAAGCTGAATAGGAAAGAAATAAGAAAAGTACACATATTAAAGCCATCAGTCACTTTTAAATTCCAGGACTTTAAATCTTTAAATTCTTTTCCTAACAGACTTTTATCAGCAGTAAATTGGTTGGATTTAAACTTCCATATATTTTTCTTTCCTTCATGTTCTGTAAGGATAGAACTAATGATTTACCTATAAAAATGAAAAGTCTGGATAATCAAAAATAGAAAAGTATCTTCAAGTAAACAAGTCTGATTAGGAAAACGAGTATAATGAAGGGTGCCCCTCACTTCCTCTGAAGCCCACCTATGGCCATTGTTTTTGGAATCGCATATATTTTAGAGTTTCACATTTTTCTAAAGTGAAAATGATACTAATAGGTTAACTTCTAAAAAAAAAAAAGAAAGAAAGAAAGACGGGGAAAACATGTTCTTGAGTTCTGAATCTTGTTGTTGCAAATAATTTGTACTCTTCAGTTTCCAGGGGCTATTTCTTCATATACTTTACAAATGCCAAATACCAGGTGAAAGCTGTTTTAGCTCTAAGACATTCCTCAAGTGTCCTGCTTTCATGTCATTATGTAATGCGTTTCTCTTTGCATGGCTGTCATCACTCGATGGCCTTGTCGAGGTGTATCACTGCATAGCTCTCTTCACTTTTGTGTCCATATTACTTTTCCAAATGGGCACTGGTTCTCTGAAAACTAGAGGAAGAGGAGAAGAAATAATCCCAACAACACCTCAGATTGGACCAGTGTTTTCTGCTTGGCTAGAAAGTTCCTTTGTGAACAGGAAAATACATGAGTTGAGGCTTTTCTCCCTTCTCAGCCCTTCATTTCTTTGAAAAAGTTATTTCATCCTAGTCTCATTTTCCTTACTAAGTGCCCATCGTGTAGATATATTGTATGAGCAGAGAACTTGTTCAATTTTTCAGCTCAAATTTTGTCTTTGTAACTGTTGTCTCTGGTAACCTAAAGGACAGGTATATATGCACATAAGCACAATTTTCACTTCACTTCAAGAGATAGTTCCTGAGTACATGATATGCTGTGCACTGTGCTAGGTCTTGGTACTCTAAAGCAAAAATAAAATGCTACCTTTTCCCTGTCTTTCAAATACTCATGGTCTAGTAGAAGAGGCACATGTCAAAATTCTAATTTTAATCGGCTGAGCAGTATAACAAGGGCTAAACATAATGCGTAGTCCTCCTAGACTGAAGGTCAAGGAAGGTGCACAGGGTGAAGATGGGGTGGGGCTATTTGAACTGGACACCTTGGGGGAGAAGTAGTTGGTTCTGCCAGGGAAAGGGTAAGAAGGTGGGCATTCTAGGGAGGGGACATGTGAGCATAAGCACACTGGCAATAAAGCACGTGACAGGTTCAGCAATGGTGAGTTGCTCCCATGCCTGGAGTACAGGGGTATGGTGTCCAGTTTTGTATTGTGTAAAGGAGAATATTTATTTGGGCCAGAATGTGAAGGGCCTTGGATACTATGATGATAGATGTTAACGATCATGTAGACAGTGACGAGCCACCAGTGGCATTTTAGCAGAAAATTATAAACAGGAAGGTGTACTGGGAAATCCACAGGATTTGAAACCAGAGGCCTTTTTCTGGGACTCTAGAATGTTTCACCTGAAAAGGAACTCAGAGCACATCTAATTTTAGCCACTTGTTTTACTTATGAAAATTTCGTGACTCAGCTTTCACTTTCACACCACTTGGTGCCCTCTACTTGACAGAAAGCTTTAGAGACGACTCTATGCCAGCAGCTTCCCTAAAGTGATCCCTGGGTTTAAATAAGGTTATCACTGTGCCCTGAAGGGAACCCAGGTGTCACCTCTATGCCCTTTTACTGATGAAGGATCCTGGGACCTCAGAGGCCAGCCTAGCGTAGGAAATGAAGAATAGGGGAAGCTGCCACAGCCTGGGGACCAGTGGCATACCTGACAATGGGGTATTTTAACACAGCGGAGATAATCTGAGCAGGTATCTACAAAGTGGTTCCAAGTGAGCTACCTGGGTTGAGGCCAATCCCAAGCAGCAATTGTGGAATGGGGAGCAGAAGACATGGAAAGATGAGAATTGTGCAAGGAAGCTGAACCTCATCCAAATAAACTAGGTGCTGAGCAGAGAGCTACAGTTCTAGCAGAGAAGTAAAATACACTGAGGAAACCACGGAGCGTGGGGGGGCGGGGGGGGGGGAACTGATCCTAAGAGTTGAACAGATCAGAAGGTGATTGGAGAAAGATTGCTGTTAGCTTATCAGACTTGTTTCTCCAGCAACCAGGCAGGACACAGCCTACAGACTCAAGATCTTCCCATTTAGCCCCTGGGCTGGGTTGGGAAAGCAGGGACTAGCACCAAGGTTCTTCTGAGTTTCTAGGCAACTCCATGGTTTGGCATCCCAGGTCAGAACCAAATGCCATGGAGACTAGAGTGTTCTGCTGGGACCAGCTTCACAATAGCTTCCCAGGAGCACATTGTGGTATTCATTCTCAGTGTTCTGGCACTTGATTTTAAGGTTCTTTTGTAATTTTGCTTAAGAAACATCATACTACATATGTAGTAGAAACTCTGCTTTCAACCACAAACATCTTTAAATGAGAAAGAGCTAATCTCCCCCTATTCAAAATGCATTGTGTGCCAAACCTTGTGTTTTAAAACAGTCATTTTGAAGCTTTCTAATTGTAGCCATAAGTTAGTTCTCCATTCTCTAAGCCTCTCAAGTTCAGTCAGGGTGGTCCTGGTTAAAATAAATACATGAAAAATCTCTAGTAGAAATCCAACATTTACAGTCGTATAATAGTATCTATTGGTAGTAAAATCATAAAATAAAATAAAAGGATGTTCCTTTTATGTTGTTTTATACATTTTACTACTTGCAATTTTATACATTCATTTACTCAACAATTATTTCTTGTATGCCAGCCACTGAGTGCTGGGAATCCTGAGTGCTGGGAATAAATAAAATAAAGATTTTATTTATTTATTTGACAGACGGGGGATCACAAGTAGGCAGAGAGACAGGCAGAGGGGTGGGGGGGGAAGCAGGCTCCCCGCTGAGCAGAGAGCCCAATGTGGGGCTTCATCCCAGGACCCTGGGATCATGACCTGAGTTGAAGGCAGAGGCTTTAACCCACTGAGCCACCCAGGCGCCCAGGAACATGATTATTTAAAAAGCAAATGTTATTGGTTCCTGCCATCTTGGAATTTAAAGTCTATGGGTCTATTCATAAAACATTTTTTTAAGGTTTTTTTTAATTTATTTTAAATTTGTTTTTAAATTTTTTATCAAATACTAAATTTATTTGATTAAGTCTATTTATCAAATAAAGAGAAGTTAATAAATCAGATAGTTAACAGTTTGTGATAGTGCTAGGGTAGAAAGTAAGAGAAAATCAGATTGGCAGAGAACAAAGAGGAAAGGAAGGGCCTACTTTATATGTCAGAGGAGAACCCTGACAAGGTAATACTTAAGCTGAGACCTGAGTAGTGGGAAGGAGTTAGACCAGAAGTAGTGGTCCAGGTATGAGAACAGTAAGCATAAAGGCTGTGAGGGGAGAAAGGAATTGGTATGTTTTAGGAACCCCAGCATTTCACTGTGGCTATGGTATAGTGGGAGATGGCAGGGTAAGTGCATGACCAGTCACAGCAGGGGTGTGGGGGTTGGTAGGGAGTGGGTGTGTTAGTATAAAAGCAAACTGCTGTGGATTTTTTATCTGTAGGGTTACATAATTTTATGTACATGCTAAAAAGATCTTTCTGGCTCTTATGTAGTGAGTGGAGGGAATCAGAGTGGTTACTTGGGGGACAAACACTGCCTGAGCAAGATTCTGCCAGACAGTTGCTCTGGGGTCGTCCCTGGGTAGTGACCCGGGATTTCATGGACTCTAGGCAGCTTGTCATTACTTTTTCATCACTGCTTTTCCCCTAAATGCCCAAATCATTTCATTGCCCGGTGATTAGTAGAAGAAAAGATGCCAGAAGCACTGCCTTTTGTCAGAAGCAAAGGGCCAGGTGAACCATTCAGGTAGGGTCCAGATCCTAATGCTTTTTTGTTAGAATCCTAGATGTCATTTTCACTTTGCAAGTTTGTGAAGCTTATGCCTTCTGGCCACTGTTCTTGAACTTTGTTCCTGGTACACAGAAAGGATTCAGTAAATGTTTCCTAAATTGACTTGACTTTGATTCCCAGTGGTGTGAATGGAGAGGGAGAATTAGAAAGGCCACTAGGGTCCTCGACTTCCTCTCTATATAGAAGTATGTATCAGTGGGCAGCCATGGCTCTTAAACAGTATTTTCAGTCTATGGTGGATATAGGTCAGGAATGACTAAAATGATTCTCTGCTAGAATAAAAGGTGCTGTGTACATGCAAAAAGTTTTTTTTTAAGTGCATCTGGTTAGAGTTTAATATGCCTGGAAAAAAAATCACTATTTCTTTCGTGTTTCAGTTACTCAAATATGGCTAAAAATGTGCTTTGGAGATTTTCCAAAGTAAAAGCTCTTGAGGTGAGAGAAATTCCAGCCCCAACAATAACTTGAAAATTGGAAGTTGGAATAGCAACTGTTTTTTCAACTGTCTTAACTCTGTCACCAACACTATGATGATTTGATTATATGTGACAAGTCTGGTTTCTGGCCATTAAGCTGCACACTTCAGCTACAGGCACCAGTCTTTCCCTTCTTTTCTTTCAGTGATGTGTTGATCTGGGGGCAGAAATGAGAACGATGGGAAAAAGCAAGAGGTTGGGGAGCTCAGGCCTTCCCATTGACCTACAGGTCACTCCTGGTGCCCCTGCCCTTCTCAGCAGCCTCTTAGGATCAAAGTCTTGGTGCAAACTAGTCTTAGGGTGTTTCTTTCCCTGTCTTTAAGTCCTCACCACCCAGTGTTGTTATTCAGGTGCCATTTGCTTGCTTGAACATGAAGGACATCCAGGAAATGGAAACACAACCCCAAATGGCAGAGGACCACCTAGAAGCCATGTGAGAAGAGCGGGGAGAGCAGTCCTCCTTGAGGTCATGGATATAACACTCTTGGTGCGTGCCTGGCACAGAGCATAGTCACTCAACGTATGGTGACAATAGCTGCTGCCGCTGTTATTTTCATTATTAATGGCAGTGATTTGTAAATTCATTAGATATGTATGAGTCTTACACTGTCAGATACCAGCTTTTAGCCTCACCTCTTTCCACTCTGTTTCTCACCCTCACCAACCTTTCAGGCACTGCTTAACACCCTTCCTAAGTAAAGGCTATTGTCCTAATTTACTCCTATATTTTAGAGTCATCCTCTTCCTAGTACTCGTGTTATTCCAGTGTCTCTCATCTGGTGATCTCCTTCTTATTGCCACTTTGAATGTCTTTATCTGGGAGGAGATAAATCTCTGGAAGCCCAAAGGTACATACGTACATGTGTCACTCTAGCCACGTAGTTCATGCCCTGGCTGCTTCCTCTTCCCCATACAAAGGGTAGTTTTGTTACCATCTCACCTCAGGGCTTCTCATAACAGAACATAACTCAGTTAATTTCTTCAGTCATCTTTTGCACTTTGCTAAAGAGCTCTGTGATCCCAGGTGCCTCATTTTGCTGGAAAGGGAGGGACATGGCACATCTGATCCCTCACTTAGGCAGGAAATAATCATTTCAATTAGGGGCCTGGGAAACACATCTATTTGCAAAAGGAACTGCTATTTCTCTGGCAGTCTGCTTCCTTCTATCTGCCCCCAAGCCCACCCTTGGAAGTTATGGCTAGGCATCTCTCTCAGTGAAATAAATATTGTAATGGGTCAGGTAATTAGTGGGCAGAATTATGTTTGGGCTGTAACCTGACTCTAATTGCTGACTTCAGAGAATTAATTTCACATGACATAGCACCTTAGCTGTATGCTAGCTTAGGAGTTTCCACTCATCTCTCCCTTTCAGCCAGATCTCTTTTTCTATTTCTGGGCTTGTTGTGTCAGTGAGTCAGGTGGCCCCAGACTCTTCCTGTGGATGAAAGGGGCACTTCTGACTTGGATGTATTTTCTGCATATATGAATTATAAAAAGGAAAAACTCTGTGTCTGTTCCTTGGCATAAAAGTAAGGGAAGCTGGAGGGTTGAGTAAGGAAAGTATAAAATAGCCAATATAAATAAACCCTGGCCCTGGGCCTGAATGCAACAAGATGTACAGCATAGAAAGTGACATTCAGAAGTAATGTATTAAAAACAGTCATCATAAGGGATGTAAGATGTAAAAGATCATAATAATATTTGCCATCGAGTCCTTATTATGAAGTTGAAACAATTTACAAAGTAGGATAAAACAAATCTGTGAAGACATGTTTCTTTCTATAACATGGTAGGTGAGGTTTTGTCTCTTCCCCTGGAGCAAGTGTGAAAAAAGTCACCCTGCTCATCTCCATGGGTCCTGAAACTATTTCAACAACAAATGAGTTGTTCATTGAGGTCTCCTGCTCCGGAATTTGCTGCCTGACTTCAGAGAAATGGTGTACTTTTCATGTTCTTTAAAACATGACATGGTAGGTTCTCGTGTATACTAAAAAAGACAGTGTGAGAACCAAAATCACTTCTTAAGGCCTAGTTCAAAGCTTGCAAATTATCAAAGAAAATTGCTGTGTATTAGACTTGTGTGGATATTATTAAGAACCAAAAATAGTTGTACTTCTCCTGAGTGATTATTTTATTGTTGTTACTGTTTTAGCCTATGGCTATTCTGAATAGTGTGACAAGGTTTCCTTTTTCTCATTGGCTCCTAAAAACCTTAGAATTAAATTTGTGCCCAGTCAATAGCAAATATATAGATCATTATGGTATCTTTACTATAACTCTTGGATTGATTTCAGGTCTATTTATTTTTTTTTCTCATATTTCCTCCCACTTTAAACTTATACTGCCTCATTTTTCTTATAAGCTACCTTAAATCTTTTCTAGGATAAGATGGCCCACAGTTGAATAGTTATTTTTTTAAAATAAAAGAAATCGGGCAGAGCAGGAAAGAGGGAACCCAGGGAAAAATAACAGCAGGCAAACTATATAAATGTCAGCACAGCTTCCTCATCTGTAAAATACAAATCTCCAGCATTTTTGTGGGACTCAAAATTATTTTTCAATAACAAATGTGAACACACTTTATGGATTATAGCACTCCGTGTAGCTTTGCCGTGTTTATTTTTAAGCCATTATTAATTAAGGCATTTATGTAGTGCCAAGCTCTTGATCCAATCTTCATTTCCAAAGAGTAGAAGGACCTTCCGTTCTAGTGAAGTGTCTTTTCTGAGAGTCTTCTTGGAGTCTCCTCCAGCAGAGAACCATAATCCTCAGAGCAACACAGAGACAATAGCCTCTCTTCAAGGATGGCTCTGAAACCTCCAAGCCTGGCAGAGTTCTACTTAGAAACCTAGATTAAGACCTGGAAGACATCTGGTCAGTGAATCCTATTTACTTCAATGTCTCAGCATCCTCTGGGATGGTTGATGTGGACATCTGAACAAAACTCCACAGTATAGGTCCCTCCACTGCATAAATGTTCCCTTTTAGATTAAGGGCCCCCAAGAGTACCCCATCTCCCACTTAGAAACTTATGGAATCATCATCTAATTGTTAATCTGAAAATTAGAACTTCTTGGCAGGGGCACATTTATTGAATGGAGAGTATGAGGATAGCCCTTGGTGATCACTTCCGAGCCATTGTTACTAATGAGCTTGTTAGAAATAGTTCTGCTCTTAAGTATGAGGCAGGAACAAAAGACTAAGAACTACAGCCCAAATGATCCATTCTTATCAAAGGATAAAGTAGATTTTTAAAGTATAATCTGGTCAGGTAAAGCATCCCACAGATCCCATCAGCATCATGATCAAGGCCAGACTCCCCAATGTGGCATAAAACAGGCAGTTCACTCTTGAGGATGAGAGAGAGTCCTAGCTATCTGTGTGAGAATGCTTGCTCCCCTGATAGTGGCTGAGGGGCCTGGGCCAGACCCTGCACTTTGCCATACCTTGGCTTTAAAAAATAGAGATTATGAGGATTAAGTTAAACTGTACATGTAAAGTGCAAAACACTGAGGCACTAGGGGGAGGAGAGGAGAGGGGTGATCTTTACAGTCAGGGCCCAGCCTCCTTTAGAGCCTCATTTCCCCCAGCACACCTGTGTATTCTTCACCCAGAATGACTTCCCCCAGCCTTTTCTTTTTTTTTTTTTTTTTTTTTAAGATTTTATTTATTTATTTGAGAGAGAGACAGTGAGAGAGAGCATGAGTGAGGAGAAGGTCAGAGAGCAAAGCAGACTCCCCATGGAGCTGGGAGCCCGATGCGGGACTCGATCCCAGGACTCCGGGATCATGACCCGAGCCGAAGGAAGTCGTCCAACCAACTGAGCCACCCAGGTGTCCCTCCCCCAGCCTTTTCATGTCTCTCACTTTGCACATGTTGTTCTAGAATGCTCTTTCTTTCCTGGTTTGTGCATGGAACTGCTACTCTTTCCTCAACATTCAAATGAGATTAACTTCTTTCTGAATGCCTTTCCTAATAGACACCAACAGATCCTCCCACTAACAGGAAGTAGTGTTCTGTCCTCCTTGTCCCCCTACTGCTACGTACTCTGCGCTCCACTTTCACTGTTTGTATAAGATTTATTATTGGGTATTGTGTTTTTCATTTTAAAAAAACATAGAAATTCCAGTTTTTCTAAAAAAAAGAAAATGATAGCATATGATAGAGAAGCTGTTAACATTTTTAACAACTTTAAACACCATTAGAAATTGTATGTTGTGAAAGATAAGCCAAGACAGCTAAATGCATATTTTTTACTGAGGTATAATTTACACTTACTGAGGTACTCAGATCTTAAGTGTACTATTCAGTCAGTTTTGACCAAGACCTAGTACATTTCAGTCACACCTGAAAATTCCCCAAGGGCCCTTTCCAGTCAGTCTCCCCACCCCATCCTGCCACAAGTACTAACCACTGGTGGGATTTCTGTCATTCTATGTTAATGCTGCCCACTCTAGAAGTTCATATAAATAGAATCATACAGAATGTACTTTGTTGTATCCTGCTTCTTTCACTCAGCAGTGCTTGTAAGACTCATCCATGCTGTTGACATTTACCGGTAGTCCATTCCTTTAATTGTTTAATAGTATTTCATCATACAAATACACCAAAATTTATTTAACTCTTTTCTATTGATGCCATCTATCACACTGTGGTTTATTTAGTTTAATGTTTAAATTATACAATAAAATTAGCCATTTTTTTTTCTTTTAGCATACTAGTCTATGAATTTTAACACACATATAGACTTGTATAACCACCACCACAATCAGTATGCAGTTTCATCACCTTAGAAAACTCCCTAGTGCTTTTCCTTTATAGTTCCACTTCCTCTACCCCAAGTCCCTAATGACTTTATATATGTTCTCCATCACATTGCATTTTAATTGTTTATACAGGTCTGTCATTCTCACTATATGGTCACCTCCTCAGAGTAAGGACTATATCCTATTCATCTTGTCTCCTCTAGGCTTAGCACAATACCCAGTACATAGTAGGTGCTTATTAAATATTTGAAGGACGAATGACTTAATTTCCATGCAGCCACACAATGAATCCTTAATAATTCTTAGGATAGAAGGAGAAAGCTGAAGAAAACCGACATTAGCTTTGTTCTATCTAAGAAATCTTAGGTATTTTTTTGACAGAAATAGTGATTTTTATGATTGTAAGAAATTATCAAGAATGCTGTCTGGTAATTGCCACTTGAGAGAATGTATTGAGTCACACAAAATGAGTAATCTCCATAAAAGGAGTTCAGCAAATGTTTAATTACACTAAAAATATACTGCTGGTAAGTTTGAGCATGGAAATTAAAAGGAAAAAGTTAAACATGCTTCTTTGTCTATTACCTATTTCTATATTCCAGAAATCTAAAATTCTTCCCCAGAGTCTCTAATATATTTTCCAGGTATTCTTAACTTTATAAGGATCTTCTACACTATATTTAGAGAAACTCAATATTCACACTGTTACTTTTGACTAAGGTTTCAGTTTCCATGCTTTTCCCAAAACTAGTGTCATCTTTATCTAAAATTTGTTTTACTTAAGCCATTAATATTGCAAGTGATACTTGGTTCTTGTAGCTAGTGCCTTCCCTAGAGCATATTTAGTTCTTTTCAGCTTCAAATTTTTATTTTTTTCCCTTCAGTGTTTATTGGTGTTTCCTTTTTCATTAATCACAATACTGAAATGACTCTCTATATATCCTTTTTATCCTCTTAATTTCACCCACCAGAACATTATCTCTTACAAATTGAGCCCTTTGCCAGTTTCATGTCACATTTCTTTAAGCAAATAAATGTTCTCCATATGCTTAGCATATACTCCTGAGCCCTGTAGCCTATTACCCCTTTTAAAACAGAAATGGGGAAACAGCTGTTTCTCAATTCCTATAAAATATGTCCTGTTTTATAGATCACACTGAGCAACTCTGTTTTGATGTCTGCAATATTACTTGGTCCTTGAAATTGTGAATTTCCTGGACCTGAATTTTCCCTCACATTTGGGAAGGAGAGATCAATTCTGCTAGTTGTTTTATTGTGTTATACAGGCCATGGGATCTTCTCTGTCATTTATTTTGGTAGCTAACTGGAGGTCTCACATGGAAGAAATGCCTTCTTCCTTACAGCACAACAAAGCTTTGAACTCTTAAGATTGATGTTGTATGGTCATCTTATTCAGAGTTTCAGCAGATGTGGATTGAATATTATCTGTGGATTCTATGCTACATGCAGAGCAAACAAGGATGAAAGAGCACCCTGCTTTCAGGTAGCCCACAGTCCAGTCGAGAGGACAGATGCAATGTGATGATTGTTCTAATCAAGGGGTACCTAAGCTGTTATGACCTGAAGGAAGAATTGGCAAACTGTGGCCTGAGATGGCTACGTGTTTTCATATATAAACTTTTTAAAAAGATTTTATTTATTTGAGAAAGAGAGAGCTAGAGAGAGCACAAGCAGAAGTACTCTCTCTCTGGTGTAGGGCCAAAGAGAGAGGGAGTCGCAAACTCCCTGCTCAGCAGGGAGCTCAATAAGGGGCCAATCCCAGGCCAATCATGACTTGAGCTGAAGGCATACACTTAACTGACTAAGCCATCCAGGTGGTCCTATATATAAAGTTTTGTTGTAACGTAACCACACCTACTCATTTATGTATTTTCAATGGATACTTTCAATCAAAGTGTCGTTCTGACAGAGATCATATGGCCCACCAACATAAAGTATTAACTGCCTTGTCCTCTAATAAAAAGTTTGCCAGTTCCTGGCTTAGAAGAAGGAACATCGAGAGTATATGTCACCAGAGAATAGACTGGTAGAGAACAGTGGCAACAAAGGCAAACAATGGCAACAAAAATGTTCTTCAAGGGACGTTTGGGTGGCTCAGTTGGTTAAGCCTCTGCCTTCGACTCAGATCAGCCTTGGAGGATGACAGCATTTTAAGAACTAGGTTCAAGAAGAGAGCACATGAAGTTATGGGTTGAGAACCAAACTATAGTATGCCAGAAAACAAAGGAAGAGTGTCAGAAAGTTGAGGGTTGACATTAGTGTCAAAAGCCCCAGCACAATTAAGTGAAATGATGGTTATGATGATCTTTTCCTGAGAGTTTATTTGTGTGCCAGACTGTGTGCTAAGCAATTTACATTCGTTATTATCAGTATTCCATGTAACAACCCTATAAGGTAACCCTATGATATTCCCATTTTATAGATGAGGAAACTAAGGCATAGAATGAGCAAGTAACTTTTCCAAGGCCACATAACTTTAAATGGCAGAGATGGTGTTCTAATCCAGGGAGCCTGACTCTAAAGAGCCTCTATTTTTAACCCTGTGCCATATCCAATTTGACAATTGAGAAATTAGTGGTGTCCCTAGCAAGAATAATTTCAGTGGCATGACGTAGGTGGAAGAAAGCCCATAGAAGATTCACAAATAGATCAATGGATGGATTAATGTAATGGCTAGCGTCTAGTATATGTATGATTTGTGTTATGATTAAATGAAAGAACTATAACAAGACAATAAGGAAGGGAAGAATGATTCAGGAAGATGTTAGAACAACTGATTAAATATTTGAAAAGATACTAAGTTAGAGCTTCACTTTATGTTATACAACAAAAAACTAATTCATAGGATCTAAATGTTTTTAAAAAAAGATTAAGCTGTACAAGAAGATTAGATGAAAGTATCTACTTTGGGATGGGGAGAACTTTTGAAACATAATTGCTCGGAAAAAATACGATATATTTGATCTCCTTATAATTTAAGACATCCATAGATCAAAAACAACTTTAAAAATTTAAAGATAAGACAATCTGGAATCTTGATTAGATGGTAGAGTAGGAGGATCCTGACCTCACTTCCTCTCATGTACACACCAAGGTTCAAACTACATATAGAGTGACTCTCTGAGAATAATCTGAAGGCAAGCTGAATAGCTCTTCCACAACTAAAGATATAAAGGAAAAAGCCACATTGAGAAGGATAGGAGTAGCAGTAACATGGTCTGATCAAGACCCATACCTCTCATACGGTAACTCAATCCTGGAGGGATATCACAGGCATGATGGAGGTCTCTCTGGGGAGCAAGGGGTTCAAGGCCCACATTGGGTACACTCCCCCTGCCCTGAGGACCTGCACTGGAATGAGGAACCCTCATAGCATCTGGTTTTGAAAATAAATGGTTCTTAACTCTGGGAGAACTGGAGGACGATGGGAAACCAAAACTCTTTTTCATAAAGGGTCTGTGCACAAACTCATTCAACCCAAAACCCAGCACAGAGACAGCAATTTGGTAAGTGCCTGGGACGTAATGAAGATTTGTTGACTAACGTTAGAGTGTTTGCCAGAGGAGCAAGGGTCTGTTGGAACTTTCTCTGGGAACACAAGTACTGGCAGGCACCATTTTTCTTGCCCTTCTGCCTAGCTGGCCTGACACTGGCAGATGCTAATTCTGTCACTCTCCCTCAACCTTGCCAACACTGCTTCCCCTGCAGACTGGCCCACCCAACCCACCCACTCCAGCAGGTACCCCTTCAAAGCAGCTCCAGCCCTACCACACCCGGCAGTGACCTTGGCCAGGACAGGCATCCTGCCAAAGAAACTCCTTCCATAGCCTCCGGGTGGCCTCAGCAAAGACTGGCATCCCCCCAAAGTGGCTCGTGCCCAGGGGGCCAGTCCCAGCCACCAAAGGGCACACACAGCCCACATGAGACACCCCTAGAGTGCCTCATTTTGGTGACGGGGGATATGGGGGGTAAATCGTGCTTATGGGCCCCACAGGACATCTTCTTCATAAGACCACTCCTTCATCAACCTAATACATAGAAACAAAGATTCAGGCAAAATGAGAAAACTAAAGAATACATTCCAAACAAAGAACAAGATAAAACCTCAAAAGAAGAACTAAATGATACAGAGATAAGCAATCTGCATGATAAAGAGCTCAAAGTAATGGTCATACCATACACTTCTCACTGAACTCAGGAAAAGAATAGATAAACACAGTGAGAACTGCAACAAAGAGATGGAAAATATTTTTTAAAAAATCAGAGTGGAAGACTACAATAACTGAAATGAAAAATATATCAGAGGGAAGCAACAGCAGATTAAAAGAATGCAGAAGAATGGGTCAATGATCTGGAAGAGGGTAATGGAAATCATCCAAGCTGAACAGCAAAATATTGTATGTTAGCTAAACTTCAATAATAAAAAAAGATCTAACAACTTTAAAAATTAACCTCAACATTAAAAGACCCACACAAATTGATAAGGAAAACATTAAAAGCCTTCATGACAAATGAATAAAGGTTAAGAATATTCTATTCATGTAAGAAATACTACATGGCTTATAAAAAGAAGAAACTATTCTCTCAGTCATAACCAAATGAATGCAAATTAAAATGCAGTCACTTTTACCTATTGGCAACGCTTAAAAATTCAGTACTTGCTGTGGTGTGATGAAACAGATTTGTTTGTTTTTTTTTAATAGATGTTGATGACTTAGAAAGTGCCCTAAAACTTTATGGAAAACAGTTAAGACCCTTAAAAAACATACAGAGAGGGAGACAAACCATGAGAGACTCTGGACTCCAGGAGACAAACTGAGGGTTATAGAAGGGAGGGGGGTGGAGGGTTGGGGTAACCGGGTGATGGATATCACTTTCATTTCTGATTTTATTTATTCGGGCCCTCTTTTTTCTCCTGACATGTTGTGATGAGCCCTGGATGTTATATGCGACTAATGAATCATTGAACAGTACATCAGAAACTAATGATGTACTTACTATATGTTGGATAATTGAACATAATAAAATTTTTTAATAAAATAAATACATTAACATACATACCTTATTACAATGTAACTTCCCTTTAGAAATCTATTCTAATTAGAAATAAATAAAATCTAATCAGAAATATGTAAAATCTTAAAAATCTATTACAAAGGCAGATATTGGAAATAATGTAAGTAATGGTAGAAAAACAAATAGAGTATAGGCAAACAGTGGCAACAAGAATGTTCTTCAAGGGATGCCTGGGTGGCTCAGTTGATTAAGCCTCTGGCTTCGACTCAGATCATGATCCCAGGGTCCTGGGATTCAGCCCTGCATCAGGCTCCCCATTCAGCAGGGAGCCTGCTTCCTCTCCCTCTGCCTGTTGTTCCCCCTGCTCATGCTCTGTCTCTCTGAAATAAATAAAATATTTTTTTTAAATGTTCCTCAAGACTACTAACATGAAAAAGTGCTCATGAGATAATATTAAAAGGTCAGTACTTATGTAAGATATGTAATTTCAAATATGTTAAGTTGTATGCCTATATACATAATACAGTATACCTACTGTGTATACCTATATACATAACACAGAGACAGAACAAAAGGCAGCCGTGAATGTTTCAAAATTGTAATAGTGGATTTCTTGTTTTACTGGAGCCATCTTTTTATAACGGTACCAAATTTTCTAAAATTTCTACAATTAGTATATATTACTTTTAAATCAGAAAAAAAGGGTTAAAAAAAATTTTAGTGATGACCTCACCAAATTGATAGTATAGAATTGACAAACTCAAGTTTTGCTTTAGCCTCTTTTATTTATTCACCCCATTAGACTGTTACATCTCAGTTTTATACCAAACTGTCATGTAAAACCTCAGAATTACGGTTCTTAAAGACCATTCCAAACACAAATCCTATGTATTTTTCATGTAGATGGTAATTAGTTGATAGGTTAATATCCTAAAGCCCAGTTTCCAGTAGGAATCTAAAATGATGATGCAAATAAATTATCTTGTTCTAAATTACACAAAAAGGCAGGTAATTTCTGGCCTTTTCCATTGAAAAGCTGGGTAAGAAAGTTAAGCATTCTGATGCAGGGCATGTGAACATTACATCCACCTTTAATGATTCACAAGATGTACATTAAGGGCATACATGAAGTAATCTAATAGGTAGTTGATGTCTCTGAAGGCTACAGAGAAGTCTTAACAGAAACTGTGCTTTTACATTGTAACATTTCTCTTCCTTGGGATCACACTTTATTAACAAGAGTGAGTGGGTAGCAGGTCTAGCTACAACCTCATAGGCTTTTTCCTTATGAAATTTCTGTTCAGGGGACATGATGTAACTTGCATACGCATGTAACAGGCCATGTTCACCTATATTTTTTAAAATGTTACCCTATCCTTCTATACTTCAACATTCTACCTCACTCTGGAAATTTTGACATGTCCAGGATATACAGCATTCTTAATAGAAATTGGCCTGAACCAGAAGAGAATCATAAATCAGAGCAGTATGACTTCATCAGTCCAGAAATGAGAAAACTGGCATAAAGTAAGTGATTTTCCCAAGATCACAAAAGTTGGAATAGAATGTAAACCTTCTAGGACCTCTTTCATCACTCCTCTATACTGGCACTTCCCAAAATGTGTACACAGAGCACTGTTCTGGGAGCTGTTAACAGTTGTGCTGCGAAGAGCAGAGTTCAGGGGTAAAATAAGCCTAAGGGTGACTTCATTTCCATTCCCACACTTGGAGAATAGCAGTGCATATTAACATATTAAAGGACAAAGCAAATACCGAACCAGTCAGGATGTGGGAATGAAAAGCATAAACCAGAAGTAGTCTAGCAGTCCAGGATATATTTTCTGCCCAGCTGAAATGCAGGATAGAAGCAGGGATGGTGAGAGAGAATTAGTTACTGACATAATCTGGACTAAATGGGTCCAAAGCCCCAACAGGGCTTTGTTTTGGAGAAGGGGAGCTGCTCACCACACGCATCAGCTTCTGCTCCAGTTAGATGAGTGTATTCAAATTTAAGAACATACATTATTATATTCAACTAGGCTCAATGCACAAAGCCCCGTGGATTCTGATATCCAGCTGAGAGACTGGTACAACCGAAGAGCTATAACTTGCTTTTCAAGTTAGATGAGCAGTACTGCATAGGAGTTAAGGGACCCTAAGTTAAGACTGCCTAGATCCAAATCCCATCTCTCTCACTAACCTTGGGCAAATGCCTCAGTTTTCACCTCTGTAAAAGAGATTTTAATAACAGTACCAATCTCATAAGATTGATATGCAAATTAAATGAGTTAATGTATGTAGAGCATTTAGAACACTGTCCTGCACAAAATAAGGACGTTGTAAGAGTTTTTATCATTATATTAGTTTCTATTCGAGGAACAAAGAATTTATATAACAGTGCTTCCAAATGTACCAAGCATGCTCATCCAGTAAACATAATAATTCTATTAAGACCCGGATTGCCACTGCCAGCAGCCATGGCTCTACTTACCTAACTCTGACTGCAAAAGTTGACTAGAAAAAGTTAAATTTAAATTAGTCATAGTTTGAAAACTGCCCCCCAAATATGTAAATATATCAACATTCAAATTAGGAAGAAGAAATGAACTCAACATTAAAGACTAAAATTGAGGCCATCTTGCCCAAGCTTTTTATCTATTTTTTTTTTCATCTAAAAAGAAAAAAAGATTTTTTTTAAATGCCTGATTGTTGGACAGACAACAACCAGGTAGCCATTCTGCCTGCAGAGTTGTCCTCTGACGTCTACATGATCTTCACAGCATTTTTGTAACTTCAAGCTAGAACAGGTCCTGTGACACCATGATTTTTTACATTAAACGTCCCTTTCTCTGTTACTGTAGCCCAGGCTTCATTGTGAAAGTTTGCACAAAAGGTCAGGTTCCCGTGGCTCTGAGTGCTTTGGCCCTGATGTGAGCTGGTGGTTCCTGAGGAACTCTGTGTGCATTTTTTAGAAGGTAGGAAGGGAGGGAGGAAACGAAAGAAGGAGGGGAGGAAGGAAAAAGAGAAAAGAAAGGGATTACTAACTTGAAGATTTGGTTCTGCTGACATGGAACTGGCAACAGAAATTTTGTAGCATTTAAGTTCTCCACAAAAAGAAGGTGAAACTTTTTCTTCAGCCATGCATTTTTGAGGTGATCTTATCAGTCTCTGTACTTTGCTTTCCAAGTACTTTCTCTTGACTTTTTCTTTCCGAGTTTCAGGACCCACCAAGCTACTCCAGTTCAGAATTTTGCAAGCATTTCATTCCAAATTTACTAAATTTAAAGTTTTCTGTGGGAACTGGTACCATATTTTGTAAGCAAAGTTTGGATCCGTTGCTAGGGACATCTTCAGCTATGAAACTAAGAGCATTATTGGAATGTAGAGTAGGCTGTAGCAGTTGCCAGTAGACATGGCAAAATTAGAGGGGAAAGGAATCCCCCCTCCTACATTCCCCATCCCAATTCAAAATGACAAGAAAACTTCTGATAGTGTCAACTCACAGGGTTTTATATTTACAAGCATTTGTTTTGTCAGATCTTTTGGAGAGAAGGAGAAGATCTTGAGAGAAGGAAGAGGTAGAACATGCCCAGTTTCTTGCAGTATATGCGAATGAGAAGCAAAAAAGGAAAAGATGGCAGGTAGGAAAAACAGAACAAAACAAAACTGGAGGGGCATATACCAGGTTAAACATAAAGCCTGAGGAACCACTACAAGCCTGTGGAAGACTTTGAATAGTCCAGTGTCCTTAAACCTGAACCTGGGACTCGTGGCCAGAAAAGGCCGGGAGACTAAAGGTTGAGCCTGTCCAAGCTTCTCTGAACAGCTGCTCCCAAAGCAATCAGGTACCATGAATTGAGTCTTAGGTTTGCTGCTCCTCCTGCCACCTATCACTGAATTCTTCCTTTGCATACTAGATCCTGCTCTCCTTTTCTTTTCCTTTTTCCACATTTTCCTTTCTCAGTTAAAGCTGCAACTACTTGCTAGATTATAGCCCTAAAATAGTCTTGTTTCTACTTTTGAAGGATGGATTGAGTTGAATTTTGGAGGATGGGCGTAAGGCTTTGAAGAAAACTAGAGATGACAAGCAAAAAGGGAGAGCTAGCATTCTGAACAGAGTAAATGAGAGATACGCTTACAGATAGTATTCTTTTCAGGCATGACCTACTTGATTATAAGTACTTATTTTTTAGTCTTGGTATAGCTGTAGTAATTATTTTGAAAAGTGTACAAAAGGATGGAACATGACCACTGTTAGTATAAGTGGAGTCAGAATTGAGAGCCCCTTCTTTCATTGAATGCACTTTCACTGTTTGTCCTTCCCTTCCTCTTCCCTCAACTTCCCTATCTGCTATTTTGCCACTGTGGCCTTTAGGGCCTTCACTGAGTTCACTCTTCACAGGGTCGTGTTCTTTGGATGTGGGAATTGTGTTCTTTCTCAGTGATGCTGGTGGGAGTCCCTTAATGAGCTGGGAACAAGCTTCTTGAAGAATAGTTCCCAGTCCTGATTCTCCTAGCCAAATAAAACATTCTGGCTCTTAGGGATGAGTAATTTTAGCAAAAACACTTTAGACTGTTGAAGTACAGCTGTGTCTCCAGTATTATTTTTCATCATGTATAGTTAGATTTCCCAGAGAACAGCTGACCCCTCTAGAAATATAGAACATTCCCTCAAATAAGTGAGATTGAACTAAATTAAACAAGATGCATTTTTAAAAACTGAGTCACAACTTAATGAACAATTCAACCAATAGGAAGTTGTAATGATTCTAAACTTACCTGCACCAATATACCTATGAGATATGTAAATAAAACTTGGTAGAATTGCTAGAAAATGTGGACTAATTCAAAATAAGAGTGGGAGATGTTAATGCACATGTTGATAAAACAAAAATGTATACACATATAACATATTTGAAAAACATAATTAACAAGTTTATCTATGATCATAGATATCTATGATCATGTAGAACTCTGCACCTAACAATGAGAAACTATATATTCTATTCAGAAATGCTTTGAAACACTTTTTAATTGTTTATGTAGTAGGCCAGAGCCTGGCAAACTGAAGCCCGTGGACCAAATTCAGACAGGATATGTTTCTATAAATAGTTTAACTGAACACAGCCATGCCTACTTATTTATATATTGTCTAGGGCTGCTTTTGCACAACAGCAGAGTTTGAGTAGACATTATTGCTCTGCAAACCCTATACCTATTTACTATATTGCATTTTACCTAAAAAGCTCACTGGTCCCGGGGCATCTCGGTGGCTCAGCAGTTTAAAGCCTCTGCCTTCGGCTCAGGTCATGATCCCAGAGTCCTGGGATCGAGCCCCGCATCGGGCTCTCTGCTCAGCGGGGAGCCTGCTTCCTCCTCTCTCTCTGCCTGCCTCTCTGCCTCCTTGTGAGCTCTGTCTGTCAAATAAATAAATAAATAAATTTTTAAAAAGCTCACTGGTCCCTGTGCTAGAAAATAAAACAAGTCATAACAAATATCAAAGAATTGGTATGCAAGCCATTTTTCTAACCACAGTACCAAAAAATGATAACTAAAAAATCTGTTTGGAAATTTAAAAATGCACTTCCAAATAACTCATTAGTCAAAGAAAAATCATTATAGAAACTTTTAAAATATTTAGAATTGAGTAACTATGAAAATGATATACATTTAAAACATACAGTATTCAACTTAAGTTATATTTAGAGAAAATACATACACGTATGCTTATATCAGAAAAAAAATATTTAGTGGGCTAAATATCCAACTGCAAAACAGAAAATCAATAGAGTGAACCCAGAGAAAGTTAAGAACATTGGTTTAGTAGAAATCAAAGATGCAATAGAAAACATCTATAAATACAAAACCTGGTTTTTTGTTTGTTTGTTTGTTTTAAAGACCTGTCCATGATTGAACCAGAAAAAATAAGGTGTAAATAAAAAATCGGACACAAGAAAAAGAGGATATAACTGCATACAATGATCAATGCCAATAAATTTGAAAAGTTAGATAAAATTGCCAAAAATTTCACTTACCAAAACGAAATTAAAAATAAATAGAAAAATGTCGATAATCATATAACCATTTGAAACTGAAGTATTTGTTAAAACATATCCATAGGAAGAATACTACACTCTGTTTGTTTTATTGACACATTTTACCTACTATCAGGGTATATAAATATCTCATGACGAACTGGGATTTATCCTAGGAATAATACGAACAGTTTAACATTATCTTATTTTTATAATTCAGCACATTAACAAAATATAGGAGAAATCCTGCATGATCCTCTCAATAAATGCAAAACCAAAAAGCATTGCATTAATTTTAACAGCTATTCATGATTTTAAACAAACTCTTAGCAATCACAGAATAGAAGGAAACATCACTGGGGCACCTGGGTGGCTCAGTAGGTTAAGAGTCCAACTCTTGATTTTAACTGAGGCCGTGATCTCAAGGTCCTGAGATGGAGTCCAGCATCTGGCTCTGCACTCAGCTTGAGATTCTCTCTCCCTCTCCCCTTGACCTGCTCATGCTCTCTTTCTCAAATAAATAAATAATTTGGTTTTTTTAAAGGAAGCATCATTAAGCTGGAAGCAACATCTTTTCATGCAAAGGTAGTATGGGTGTTAAAATTATAGAATCTTGGGATTTAAATTTCAGCTCTGCTAGTTAGTTATTAGTTGTTTGACATTGTGTAAATGTTACAGATTGTTTAATGAATTAGCTTCTGTCATTTTTTTAAAGTCAGGTTAATTGGGGATTAATTTACATTCAGTATAATTAACCCTTTTTGTGTACAGTTCTGTGAACTTTGATTGATGAATAAATACAGTTGTGAACTGTAGAACATTTCCATCACTCCTGAGAAGTATCCCATCTCTAGTCCCCAGTAACCATTCTTCTGTGGTTCCTATAATTTTTCCTTTTCTAGAATATTAAATAAATAAATATGTAGCCTCTTTAATCTGGTTTGTGTTTCATTTAGCATCATGCCTTTGAAATTTGTCCATTGCTATTGTGTGTTTCAGTAATTTGTTTTGCTCAGAAACTGTGAGAATAGAGTTCAGCAGGTCACTAGCAAGCACAGATCAAGGTTTTTGTGAGGCCTGAGCTTATAAATTTAAGCAGCCCTCTCTTAGAAAAGGAATACAAAATTACTGATACAAAATTAAGTATGAAAGTAGTTGTTTTAAATAAGAAATTACAACACCACTGCTGTAAACATGGGAATTCTGAAATTTTTTATTATACTTGTCCCCATCAAATAGAAAAACATATGTATGTTTTCTTGAAAACTATACAAAGTACACTATCTATTGTGCTCCTAAAGGAAAAATGGGAACCTAATTCTCTGCTTATAGTTTTGTATTTTTGATGATTAGAAGGATTTCCACTGACGAGTTTTTGGTTTCATACATACTGGTTCTCCTCCAGTGCCTGCATAGTTGTAAGGAAGGGTGCTACAGGTGTGTTTCTGTCATGATCTACAGCCTCTGACCTTGCACACTTTGTCACGGTGTCTGGTGAGTTGGCATAGGGTGGTAGGAGTATTCTAGGTAGCATTCCTATACTAGGAGAGCTAGCAGTAATTTAGCTGTAGACTATATGATTGTGAACCGTGTAATATTCCATTAAACTCCAAACTAAATGCATGCCCAACCAACTTCCTCTATCTGGAGCCCCAGAATGTTCACTTCCACTTCAACATCATTCATTACGGAATATGTGAAAGAGGTGAATTCTGAATAGAAATAGATAGTGGTCTACTTATTTGAACCACAATATATCTTTCTTTTGCATATTTTCTAAGAAAATTTAACTGTATGATCCATTGCCAAGGGCCTTACCAGGGCCTAGAAGGGGTTCATGCAAGCAAGTGCTTTGAAGCTTAAGGGAAATTGCTGGGAAATTGTGGACTTCCAACATTTCTCGTAAAGAACATGAAAGCAGGGATTGAAGAAAAGAGGAAATATGTGCAACTTTTTAATTTTGCTTGCTCTTTCTGCTTTGGGTCGAAAAGGGACAGTATACTTGACCCCTTTATTGGAAGAAGAGTTCAGGCAGTTCCATCTGGTGGTATTGTTTTTCCTTTTTCTTTTTTTAAAGTATACTCTCAGGAAGGAGGAGATGAGGCTACCCTGTCTTGTCTCCACTCCACAAGCACTGTCAATCGCTGGGACTAATTAGCATAGGTCTGGCTTAATATCCTCAAATGCCAGCAGTTTTAGAGGAACCTGGGAGCTGAAGCCAGGCTGGATAGGTTGGGTCCCATACTTTTCTTTTAATACTCTCTTCATGGAAATCACAGAACTGGCATCCTTATTTCAGAAAAGCAGTTTTCTCTTTTGGAACCAAAAAACATCACAGGCTAAAGAAACAACTAATGTATTCAACCTACAGTGATATGAGATGATCTCATGTTATATGTTAAAAGGTTTCAGATGAAATATTTTTTGGCTCAGAGAATACAAATCTAGAGCATTTGGTTAACAAGGTATTTTAAATATTTCTCGTGGGTTTTGTTGCATAAGAGTCACATACCTTTAAAAATACGTTATTTTCAGCTAGATTACTTAAATACAGACTATACTCTTCAGTTATCAGATTCTGGGCAATGGAGGGAGAAAGAATTCAGAATTTTTTTTTAAGCATTATTGGAGTTTTAAACATCACGGTTTGATCCTGACATTTATTTACTCACATTTTATCCATTTTATCTTAAAATGACTTTTAAAGTTAATAAAAAGATTTATGTAAGTGGTTTTATGTTTACTGTTAATCAACGCTGGGCTAAGTACTTGGGGCACACGGTATGGAAGGGTAAAATTATATGCTGATTCACAATGTGATGTAGAAGTGCCGCAACAATAGGAAGAAGGAGGGCTGTGTAGTCAGTCAGGGGTTCCCTGAAAGATCCCAGATGAAGATGGATTGGAAGATGTTAAGTAAAAGGAGGCTCCATGAATAGAAGCCAATATAAGAAATTTCACAGGATTAAAGGTGACTTTGATGGGGAAAGAAATTCCCCAGGTGGGGTTACCAGATTTAGCAAATAAAAATACCTGCCACCCCATTAAATATAAATTTCAGATAAACAATGAATGATTTTAATACTATGTGGATATCTCCCATGCAATACATGGGACATACTTAGACTAAAAAATTATCCAATAACTTGTACTTTTTTTAAATTTAATCTGGCAGCCATACCCAGGAAGCTTTTATTTTTGAAGAGTCCATCATGGCCTCCTTGGGTTGAATTTCTAAATTCTACATATCTCTGAACCCAGCTGCCTTCCTGGCTGCCCTAGTGAGAACATCAGTGACAGGGGTACCCCCAGCAGTAGGATGGTACTCTGGTCTGGTCCACAGCCAACCACACACCTGTTGGCTTTTCCAGCATAATAATTTGGGCTTCCTGAAGAAAAGGATGGACCTTTAAACACTTTCATATATCTAATATCTAATGGCTTTAATTAGCATTTCCCTAGTGGCTAATGATATGGAACATGTTTTGTGTACGTCTGTTCATATCTTTTGCCATTTCCTAATTCATTTGTCTAGGTTTTTAGTATTCAATTTTGAGAATTCTTTATATTGTCTAGTTACTGATCTGTCCTTTGTTAGAAATGTGGTTTGCAAATATTTCTCCCTGTATGTGGCTTGTTTTTTCATCCTCTTAACAGGGTCTTTGCAAAGCAGTTTTCAATTTTGATAAAATCTAACTTATCAATTATTGTTTTTATTGATTGCATTTTTAGTTGCATTTCCAAAATTAAGAGCTTTGCCTAACCCTAGAACCTAAAGATGTTCTCCTTTTCTTTCTAAAGGTTTTAAAGTTTTACATTTTATGTTTAAGTTTGTGATCCATTTTGAGGTGAGTTTTGTACAAGATATGAAACTTGAGTAAGGGTTAATTTTTCTGCTTATGAATTTTTTTTCCCTATTTGTTGAAAAGGTTATTTTTCCGCCATCAAATTGCTTTTGTTAAAAACCAGTTGGGTATATTTGTGCGTGTCTTTTTCTGGGTCTGTATTCTATTCCATTCATTTATATGTCTGTTCCTATGCCAATACCACACAATCTTAATTATTATAGCTATATAATGTAGTAAGTCTTAAAATCACTTTAACTATTCTAGTTCCTTTCCCATTCTACATAAATTTTATAATAATCTATATATATCTAGAGAAAAGTCTTGCTGGAATTTTTATAGAAATTATGTTAAACCTGTATGTCAATTTGGGGAGAACTGGCATCTTTACTGTGGTTAGTCTTCCAATCTATGAACATGTTATGTCTTCTTGTTTATTTAGGTCTTCTTTTAGTTCTTTCATCACTGTTCTTCAACATGAAAGTCTTATACATATTTTGTTAAATTTATACCTAAGTATTTTAGGGTTTTGTTTTTTTAGCAATTGTAAATGACATTATTTTTTAATTTTTGTGTTCATATGTTCACTGCTAGCATATAAAAATAAAATTACATGTTTATCTTTTATTCTACAACTTTGCTAAACTCAGTTCTAGCACAGTTTAGGGGTTTGGGGGAACTTTTTCAGATTTCTTGGAATTTTCTATGTAAACAATCATGTCATCGGCAAATGAGAATAGTTTGATGTCTTCCTTTCTGACGTATATGACTTTCATTTCTTTTCTTTCCTTATTACACTGATTAAAAGTTCTAGCACTATGTTGAATAATTCTGGTCAGAGCAGACATCTGTGCCTTTTTCCCAATCAGAGAAAAAGCATTCAGTCTTTCATTAATAAGTACAATATTTTCTGTAAGTTTTTTTATACATACTGTTCATCATTTCTTTTAAATTTGTTTATATCTTATGTCCTAGAATATGATCTATCTTAGGGTATGTTCCATAACATTTAAAAAGAATGTGTATTCTGTTGAGTAGAATGTTGAGTGCAAATGTTGATCAGATCCTATTGGGAAATGGTTATCACTTAATTCTTCTATATCCTTGCTCTGAGAGAACTGTTGAACTTTGCAACTGAACTGTACTTTTGTCTGTTTCTTCTTTCATTTCTATCAGTTTTTGCTTCATATATTTTGTAGCTCTTTTGTTTGGTACATACACATTAAGAATTGTTATGTCTTCTTGACAGATCCACCCTTTTATCATTATATAATGTCCTTTGCTCAAGTAGTTTTCCTTACTCTGAAGTCAGTTATCTGATATTAATGTAGCCACTCAGCTTTCTTTTGATCAGTATTTGTATATTGAGGTGCTTGGGTGGATCAAGCCCCACCTTGGGCTCCCTGTTCAGTGTGGAGCTTGCTTCTCCCTCTCCCTCTCTCTCTGCCCCTCTCCCCAGCTTGGGCTCTCTTTCTCTTACTCTCTTTCTCAAATAAATAAATAAAATATTTTTTTAAAAAATTTGTGGAGCACCTGGATGGCTTAGTCAGATAAGCATCTGTGTTTGGATCCCAGGGTCCTAGGGATTATGCACCGTGTCAGGTTCTCTGCTCAGTAGGAAGCCTGTTTCCTTCTGCCTGCCCCTCTACCTGCCACTCCAACTTGCTTGTGCCGTCTCTCTTGTCTGTCAAATAAATAAAATCTTTAAAATATCTTTTAAATATTTATATGTTAAAAATTTTCCATCATTTTGCTTTCAACTTGTTATGTTGTTATATTTGAGGTAAGTTTCTTGTAAATAGCATATAGTTAGGTCATGTTTTCCAATCTACTCTGTCAATCTCTATCTTTGAATTTGCATTTTTAGGCCATTTACATTAACGTGATTTTTTATATGTAACGGTTTAAATCTAACATTTTATTCTGTTTTTTTTTTCTGTTTGCTCTTTTTAATTTCTCGATTTTCTCTTTCCTGCCTTCTTGTGTGTTACTTGAGCATTTTGGAATTCTGTTTTGATTTATCTTAGTGTTTTTGAGTATATTCATTTGTGTAGCTTTTTTAAGTAGTTGCTAAAACCACTAGGGTAGGTGAGGCCTTTTTACCACTGGGCAATATATGATGACTCTCTACTAGTCCTCCTCTAACACCATCCTAGTGGGGAGGGAGAGGTTCACTTCATTATTTCCCTGAGGACATGGAATTCAAGGCCTACCATGTGGTCTCTATTGATACTGCAATGGTGGTGGTAGTGATAGGAGGGGGGAATAGGGGTTTGTCATTACCCTTAAGAGATGAAAATCCCTTTGGGATTTCAATCACTGCTTGATCATCTCTGATACTGCCCTGGTGGCAGGTGGAGGAGGAGTTGGGTTGCCTCATTACAGCCTGGCAAGGGTGGAAGTCTAGGCTCCCCACTCAGCCTTTGCTAATGGGCACAAGTCCACAGTTTTTTGTCTAAACATAGATAGTTTTTATCTAAACATTTTTGGTCTTGCTAGGTGGCCCTTTTCCTGGTCATTTTGTCAAACAGAACAGATGTTTGTTGGGGCTTTTTTTGTCTGTTCCCATTGGCATTTCCAAGTTATGGCTTCTTTAACCCTAAGCCTGAGATAATGAGGCAAAAAGAAAATGCAGGGAGCTAACTGCTGTGTTTTCCCCTATACCCAAAGGTCCCAGACTGTCTTCTCTCTACCTTTAAGAGACTTCCTATGTTTGTTTTATATATAAGGTCCAGGATTTTTAGCTGTACTTAGCAGGAGGAATAGGGAAAACTACTACTACTACTACTACTACTACTACTACTACTACTACTAATACTGCCTTTCCAGAAACAGAAATTCTATGAATACTTTTAATGCCAACATAATCATTTAAAAGCCCTATTAATCACCTACCTGCTATTATTCCATGAGTAGAATCCTTTTTGTTGTTTTTTCCATGCTATACAGTTAAAAGTATATGTCTTAATCAGGGTTCTCTAAAAGAACAGAACCAATATGAGATACATATCTGTATCTATATATCTACATCTATATCTATCTGTATATAAAAGAAGGAGTTGGCTTATGCAATCCGTGACTCTGGCAAATCCCAGCATCTGCAGTGTGAATTGGCAAGCTGGAACCCAAGTTCCAATCCTAGTCAGAAGGCCTGAGAACCAGGACAGCTGATACTGTAGTTCTAGTCTGAAGCGTGACAGGCTCTAGATGCAGGAAAAGCTGATGTTTCAGTTCAAATCCAAAGGCAGAAAAAATTCTCTTATTCAGCAGAGGTTCAGTCTTTTTGTTCTATTCAGGTCTTCATCTAATAAGACTGCCCACCCACCCTAGGGAAGGCACCTGCTTTATTCAGTCTACCATTCAAATGTTAATCTCACCCAAATTAATGTTTGACCAAATATCTGGGTACACATAAAATTAGCCACCACAGTGTGCAAACATTTAAAAGCACAAGATTACTAGTTTGGTTAATTAAGACCTAAATAGGAATTCCGACCAAGGTTGCTCACAAATTCACATTTTGGGATGACTTTGAAGTAGGTAGAGAAATTCAAAGAGAATGAGTAAAAGCCTTTTAAAAATTCAAAAATGTATTTAAAGGGAGGAACCACTTGTCTAGAAAAGGAGGGGAGGAACCACTTGTCTAGAAAACTGAACAGCAACATGTAGAAGAATGTAACTGAACCACTTTCTTACACCATACACAAAAATAAATTCAAAATAGATGAAAGACATAAATGTGAGATAGGAAATCATCAAAATCCTAAAGGAGAACACAGGCAGAAACCTCTTTAACTGGCTGTAGCAGCTCCTTACTAGACACATTACCAGAGACAAGGGAAGCAAAAGAAAAAATGAATTTTGGGGACTGCATCAAGATAAAAACTTATGCATAGGGAAGGAAACAATCAACAAAGGCATCCTATGGAATGAGAGAAGATATTTGCAAATGACATATTTGATAAAGGGTTAGTATCCAAAATCTATAAAGAACTTATCAAACTGAACACCCAAAAAACAATCCAGTTAATAAATGGGCAGAAGGGGCACCTGGGTGTCTCAGTGGGTTAAAGCCTCTGCTTTTGGTTCAGGTCCTGGGATTGAGCCCTGCAACCAGCTTCCTGCTCAGCGGGGAACTGCCTCCCCCTCTGCCTCTCTGCCGACTTGTGATCTCTGTCAAATAAATAAATAAAATCTTTTTAAAAAGAAAGAAAAAATAGACAGAAGACATGAATAGACATCTTTTCAAAGAAGACATCCAGATAGCTGACCAACACATGAAAAAAATGTCTAAATCACTCATGATCAAAGAAATACAAATCAAAACCATGCTGAGATACCACTTCACACCTGTCAGAATGGCTAAAATTAACAACACAAGAAACAACAGGTGTTGGCGAGGTTGCAGAGAAAGGGGAACCGTCTTGCACTGTTGGTGGGAATGCAAACTGGTACAGCCACTCTGGAAGACACTATGGAGAGTCCTCAAAAATTTAAAAATAGAAACTATCCTATAATCCGACAATTGCACTATGAAATATTACCTAAAGGATAAAAAATACAGATTCAAAGGGGTACATGCACCCCAATGTTTATAGCAGCATTATCAATAATAGCCAGACTATGGAGAGAGCCCAGTGTCCATCAACTGATGAATGGATAAAGAAGAGGTGGAGTGATACACACACACACACACACACACACACACACAATATGGAATAATACTCAGCCATCAAAAAAAATGAAATCTTAAAAAAAAAAATGAAATCTTGCCATTTGCAAGACCTGGATGGAGCTGGAAAGTATTATGCTAAGTGAAATGTCAGAGACAAATACCAGGCGATCTCACTCATATGTGGAACTTAAGAAAGAAAACAGATGAACGTATGGGAAGGAGAGAAAGAAAAAAAAAGGGAGGGAGAGAGGGAAATACACTGTAAGAGACTCTTAACTATAGAGAACAAACAGTGTTGATGGGGGAGTTGGGTGGGGGATGAGCTAGATGGGTGGTGGGTATTAAGGAGGGCACTTGCTGTGATGAGTGCTGGGTGTTGTACATAAGTGATGAATCATTGAATTCTACTCCAGAAACCAATATTGCACTGTATGTTCACTAACTAAAATTTAAATTAAGAAAAAGCAATAGGGATCTGAAGCATAGATAGAAAGATAGACAGATAAGGAAAGCAACCACTAAAATCTGGAAGGCATTATGGCATTATGGGAAGAGACTGTGGTTGCTGTGTTTCTTCAAGAGAGCTTTATAGACAGAAAAACCTAAAACTTTGATTTTTCCTGACTCTAAGAGTAAGAATTTTTTTTTCCACTGTTGAAAGATTTTAGAAATTCAAAATAATTGTTTCTCATGATCTATAATCTTTTTGTCACCATTTCTTAACATTCCCCCTCGGGCTAGCATACAGGTGTCAAGAGCTATTGTTTTTCAGGTCAGGCAGTATCATTTGTGGAGAAGACTTTGGACTCAAATAGATTGGGGTTTCCAGGTGTGTAACCTGGGGCAAATTGCCTTACCCCTCTAAACAGCAGTTTTCTTATCTGAAAATGAGGAGTTTAATATCTGTAAAATCAGTTTAGGTGCTGCATAACTAAACATTCTCAAAAGTAAGACATCTAGATAATCTTCAGTTTTGCAGTTTTATGAATTAGACTGACATCTTGGTGCTTAAATTTCTATATTTTGGATTGTTTCCTTGAATTCAGCTTCTTAGAGGTAGAATTACTGAATCAAGGCATAGAGCTTTCTAGAGAGGTGGTACCAAGTTTGTACTAGCAATGGGAGAAAGAAGGAGAGAGAGATGCTTTTCTAATTTTTAAACTTTATATTTTGTAGAAGCATCAGGTGGTGAAGGAGGAGGAGACCCAGAAATGCAGCAGGAGACAGCTCCAGTACCAGCCCTGTCAAAGAAGACCAAACAGGTGACAGTACTGTAGGAGTTACAACTGTTAAATTCTGGAATCAGCTTCTACTCCTCTACACCGTTCCCTGTACTTTAACATCAGTTGTTGGTGGACTTTGAAGGAAGCTTTTTATCCTCTTTCCTTGGGAAAAAACATGCTTCATTGATGATAAGCAAGGTCTATTTCCCCCCTAATATTTTTTTCCAATATACATGTATTTTATAATAATGTTATCTTAGATTCTTGTACCACATCTTTACCAAAGATCCAGTAGTACACTGTTTGCTACAGTTCCTAGGAAAAGAAAAATAGTATAAAGATATGTAAAATTACTTATCATACCACTGCGTGATTACAGCACCATGCCAGCAGACTCTAAGGGTCTCATGTCTACCTAACACGAGTCGTGGTCCACTGTACGAATATTTATCACGAGACTTCTACCTTCAGTATTACCAAAAGTCATTTGATACACTTTGCTTCCTGGACTTAGAACCTTTTCTTTCCTTCTTAATCTTTCTACTGGCCACTCACATCCATTTGCAGCCCTTTCATATTATGTATCCCTCAAACCTGATTGGTAACCATGTGTGATTTTTTAAAAAAAGATTACCTACTGTCAATTAAAATTATTACCTTCTTCATAGCAGTGATCTGTGGTCTTATTATTGTTATAAGTGGCCCTAAACTCATTCCCATGAGAGGGTGACTCTACCCAGTTTGTAACTAGGCTCAGGATAATTGTGAGAATCAGTTTACCAACAAGTAGTGCAACCTTGAGCAAGTTAAACTCTCTGTGCCTCTGTCTCCTCATTGGTAAAATGATGATAATAAGTATATTTCCTTCACAGATTTGGGATACCTGGGGGACTCAGTGGACTATGCATCTGCCTTTGGCTCAAATCATGATCCCAGGGTCCTGGGATCAAGTTCCACATCAGGATCCTTGCTCAGCAAGGACCCTGCTACTCCCTTTCTGGCGCTCCCTGTTCTTGTGCTTGCTCTCTTTCTCTCAGATAGATAGATAGATAGATAGATAGCTAATACTTGTTAAGCACTTCAAACAGTGGTTGGCAAAGAGTAAGCACCAAAGCGATGATTACTATAGTAAATAACACTTCATCTTCTTTATTTTGTTATTTTTTCCTGTTGGGATAGAGGACTACAGAAAGATACACATATTTAATATGTAATCATCTCAGTTTCTCTCCAGCCATTAAATATTTTGCTCCAAAGCTGCATATCAGTTTTATGTTTTGTTTTTTTTCTTTTTGCTATTATTTTATTTTACATTTTTAATTTAACTATAATTGACAGTGTTATATTAATTTCATGTGTACAGTATAATGATTCAACAATTCTATGCATTACTTACTGCTCACCATGAAAGTACATGAGAGTACACCATAAGAGTACACATAAGTGTACTCTTAATCCCCTTTACCTATTTTACCCATTCCCCCACTCATCTCCCCTTTGGCAACCACCAGTTTATTCTCTATAGTTAAGAGTTTGTTTTTGGTTTGTCTCTTTTTTCGCCCTTTGTTCCTTTGCTTTGTTTCTTAAATTCTATATATGAGTGAAATCATATGGTATTTGTCTTTCCCTGGCTGGCTTATTTCACTTAACATTATACCCTCCAGGTCCATCCATGTTGTTACAAATGGCAAGATTTCATTCTTTTTTATGGCTGAGTTATATTACGTTTTGTGTGTGTGTCTGTGTGTCTGTGTATGTGTATTTGTGTGTCTTTGTGTGTGTGTCTGTGTATGTGTATTTGTGTGTCTTTGTGTGTGTGTCTGTGTGTGTGTGTGTGTGTGTGTGTGTGAGAGAGAGAGAGAGAGAGAGAGAGACATGTCCTTTTTCCATTCATCTATGGATGGACACTTAGGTTGCTTCCATATCTTGGTGGCTATACATAATGCTGCAGATATAACTTTTTGAATTAGTGTTTTTGTTTTGATAAACCCAGTAGAATTACTGGAATATACGGTAACTCTGTTTTTAACTTTTTTTTTTTTTAAGATTTTATTTATTTATTTGACAGAGAGAGATCACAAGCAGGCATAGAGGCAGGCAGAGAGAGAGGAAGGGAAGCAGGCTCCCTGCCGAGCAGGGAGCCCGATGCGGGACTCGATTCCAGGACCCCGAGATGGTGACCTGAGCCGAAGGCAGCGGCTTAACCCACTGAGCCACCCAGACGCCCCTGTTTTTAACTTTTTAAGAAACATCCATACTGTTTTTCACAGTGGCTGCACCAGCTTGCATTCTCACCAACAGTAACAGGAGGGTTCCTTTTTCTCCACATCTTCATCAACACTTGTTATTTCTTGTGTTTTATTTTAGCCATTCTAACAGATGTCAGGGGATATCTCATTGTGGTTTTGACTTAGAGTTTCCTGATTATTGGTGATACTGAGCATCTTTTCATGACCATCTCTGTATGTCTACTTTGGAAAAATGTCCATTTATATCCTCTGCCCATTTTTACTTGGATTATTTGGGTTTTTGGTGATGAGTTTGCATAAGTTATTTATATATTTTGAATATTAACTTTTTATTGGATATATCATTTTCAAACATCTCCATTCAGTTGGGTGTCTTTTTGTTTTTTTGATGATTTGCTTCTCTATGCAAAAGCTTTTTATTTTGATGTAGTCCCAATAGTTTGATTTTGCTTTTGTTCCCCTACCCAAAGGAGACATATCTAGAAAAATGTTTCTGTAGCTGAGGTCAAAGAGATAACTGTCTGTTTTCCTCTAAGAATCTTGGGCTTTCAAGTCTCATATTTAGGTCTTTAATCCCTTTTGTGTTTATTTTTGTGTATCGAGTAAAATGGTGGTCAGATTTTATTCTTTGTCAGATAGCTGTCCAGTTTTCCCAACACCATTTGTTAAAGAGACTGTCTTTTTCCCATTGCATATTCTTGCCTCCTGTGTCATAGATTAATTGACCATAAAAACATAGGTTTATTTCTGGGCTCTGTATTTTTCTCCATTCATCTACTGTTTTTGTGCCAGTACCATACCATTTTGATTACCATAGCTTTGTAATATGTCTTGAAATCTGCGATTGCAGTGTCTCCAATTTTGTTCTTTTTCAAGATTGCTTTGGTTATTCAGGGTCTTTTGTGGTTCCATACATATTTAGGATTATTTGTTCTAGTTTTGTAGAAAATGTTGGTATTTTGATAGGGATTGCATTAAATCTATAAATTGATTTGGATAATACAGAAATTTTAATAATTTGTTCTCCTAATCCATGAATATGGAATATCTTACCATTTGTGCCATCTTCAATTTCTTTTATCAGTGTTTTATAGTTTTGAGAGTACAAGTCTTTCACCTCCTTGGTTAAGTTTATTCCTAGGTATTTTATTATTTTTGGTGAAACTGTAAATGAGATTGTTTCCTTATTTTCTCTTTCTGCTACTTCATTATTGTTGTATAGAAATGCAATAGATTTTTGTATATTACTTTAGTATCCTGCTACTTTACTGAATTCATTTGTCCATTATAGTAGTTTTTTGGTGGAGTCTTTCAGGTTTTCTATATAGAGTATCATGTCACCTGCAAATAGTGAAATTTCCCTTACCAATTTGGATATCTCTTTCTTTTCTTGTCTGATTGCTGTGGCTAGGACTTCCAGTGCTTTGTTGAATAAAAGTGGTGAGAATAAATATCCTTGTCTTGTTCCTGTTCTTAGAAGAAAACTCCCAGTTTTTCACAATTGAGTATGATGTTAGCTGCAGGTTTTTCTTATATGGGCTTTATTATGTTGAGGTATCTTCCCTCTAAGCCTACTTTGGTGAGAGTTTTTTATCATGAATGTGTAGTTGTACTTTGTCAAAAGCTTTTTCTGCATCTGTTGAAATGATCAGATGGTTTTTATCCTTTCTCTTGTTGATGTGATATATCACATTCATTGATTTGAGAATACTGAACCACCCTGCATCCCAGGAATAAATCCCACTTGGTTGTGGTGAGTCATTTTTTTAAATGTACTGTTGGATTCCATTTACTAATATTTTGTTGAGGATTTTGTCATCTATGTTCATCAGAGATATTTGCCAACAGTTCTCTTTTTTGGTAGTGTCTTTACCAGGTTCTGGTATCCCAGTAATGCTGGTCTCATAGAATGAATTTGGACATATTCCTTCCTCTTGTAGCTTTTGGAACAGTTTGAGAAGAAAGGGTATTAACTCTTCTGTAAATGTTTGGTAGAATTCACCTGTGAAGCCATCTGGTCCAGGACTTTTGTTTGTTGGGAGTTTTTTTATTACTAATTTGAATTCATTGCCAGTAATCAGTCTGTTCAGATTTTCTATTTCTTCCTGATTCAGTTTTGGGAAGTTATATGTTCCTCAGAATTTATCCATTTCTTCTAGGTTGTCCAATTTGTTGGTATATAATTTTTCATAATAATTTCTTATAACCCTTTGTATTTCTGTCATGTCAGTTATTTCTCCCCTTTCATTTCTGACTTGATTTGAGTTCTCTCTTTTGTTTTTGACGAGTTTGGCTAATGGTTTATCAATTTTGTTGGATCTTTTCAAATAACCGACCCTGGGTTCATTGATCTGCTCTGTTGTTTTCTTAGTCTTTATTTCATTTATTTCTGTCCTAATCTTTACTTCCTTCCTTCTACTGGCTTTAAGCTTTATTTTTTTGTTTTTTGTTTTTCTTTCTCCTTTAGGTCTAAGGTTAGGTTGTTTATTTGGAATTTTTCTTGCTTATTAGGGAAGGCCTATATTGCTATAATCTTCCCTTTTCAATAGTTTTGCTCCATCCCAAAGATTGCCAATGGTTGTGTTGTCATTTTCGTTTGTTTCCCTTTATTTTTTTATTTCCTTTTTGATTTATTGGTTGACCCATTCATTGTTTCGTAGCAAGTTACATAAGCTTCATGTATTTGTGTTTTTTCTTGTAATTGATTTCTGGTTTCATACCATTGTAGTCAGAAAAGGTGCATGGTGTGATTTTAATCTTTCTCTGGGTCATTTTTTTTTGTTCATTGCACTGATGTGGCTGCTACTTGGGTGTGTATCCATGGAATGAGGTGAGCTTAGGATCCTCTTACTCTGCCATCTTCCCAGACTCCCTCCTCAGTTTTAATTTCAGCCATTCCGTCAGAAAGCCTACAGGTTAACATCCTTAGCCTTTTGATTTATTTCACCAACGTGGAATTTAATTTTACCTTTGCTTATCCTACTGACCATGCCATAGTCATGCCTTCTTTAACTCTGGCCTCTGTTTCCAAGTATCTTTCTTTAGACCCCCATGGGCTTTCTTTTTCCTTACTTTCTTTCTTGATTTTCTTCTTGCTAGTTCCTTACTTTTTCAAGACTCACTAAAGAAAAATTAAATTTGCCCAAGTCTCTGCCTTTACTTCTTTTTATGGTCTTTTTGTCCACATTGCTAAATTTTACCTTTTTTAAGCTCCTTCTTCCTTGGCTCTTCTTTTCTTACAACCATCAAGTTAGATAAATGTCAGAGAATCATAGGAAGAAGAGGGAAAAGTGGGAGAGGAGAAAGCGAAATACATTCCCCATTTCTTGAGCATTCACCTATCTTTTTCAACTTATGTTTGAACAATAGTAAATGCCATTTACTGAGCACTCTCCATAAGCAATGTGCAAGACACAATGACTTAAATGATCCTATGAAGTAGGGAATACCTTATGCCCTGTGAGGTAGGGAGTACCCTGTTTTACAAATTATCTGAGGTTCACAGACATGGGAGTCGTGTCCCACTTGGCTGGCTGTGAGCCAGGAGCTGAGGACGCTGCTGCTTTTCACCTGTCCCTTTTTCACCTGTCCCTTCTCTTTCAATTTAGGAAAATTGGATTCAACATGTCTTCATGTGCTTTTTTGGTCCCATGCTGTTGCTATTTTCTACCAAGAAAAAAAAATTACAAAAGTTTAAGATTGTAGTGCTCATTTTAACCACACTCTAATGTCCTTAACTACCAAATTACTTTAAAGAACCCAAGTTTTAGGTAGACCGAATGCCCTAACCCCTTTCTCCAAGTCTGTCCTAATTTCTCTAGCCAGAGAACTCAGTGAAAACTTCTTGTTCCCCACTGCCTCATATGAGTGCTCTTCATCTTGCTCCTGGTTCCCATACCAGGCTGTATACCTCCAGGACAGAGTTTAACTGTGCATCTCCACAGCACCTAGCACAGAACCTCACCCTCAATTGGCATTATTTGTGAAATGAAAGATTAGATGATTATACCAGGATTCTAGTTTTTTCACTACTCATCCCTTCTCAGCCCTTTGTGTCTCCACTTGTAAGCCACCTACTACCCACAGGAGTTTCTTAGACTCTGGTGACCCAGTGTCCTTCTTCCAACCCCCCCACCCTTGATTGAGTTGGGATCTCTCTTCCACTGCCCTTGACTGCCCAAATAGCCCTTCTTGCTCCTCTGTGGGTTCCCATCCTCTCTCTCTCCAGCTACTCTTCTCCCCTGGAAATCATCTGACCACCCTAAGGATGACCTTCTTATTGGCAGGCTGACCTTGCGAATCCTTCTAGAGTTGTTTACATACATAGAGCTTGAGAATCAACTTGTTCATAAGCAACTGGCGGACAAGGTCTTCTTTTGTTTTCCCTATAGTACCTAGCACAGTGCTAGCCACTTGATTCATTTGACAGATGTAACAGAGTATTTGTTTTTTAATGGTAATTTATTATATTTTTCCTCTGGCTCAAAACAAAAGAAAAGAGAAATTATTTTGTGCTATATTTAAGTTTTGAATTTTTTTCAAACTTGTTTCATTGTTTTACTCTTCCTTGTTTTTTTAAGATTTTATTTATTTACGTGAGAGAAAGAGTGCATGCACAAGCGAGGAGGGAGCATGCAGAGGGAGAAGGAGAAGCAGACTCCCCACTGAGTGGGGAGCCTAGTATGGGGGCTTGATCCCATACTGATCCCATACATGACCCTGGGATCATGACCTGAGCCAAAGGCAGACACTTAGCCAACTGAGCCATGCAGGTGCCCTGCTTTGCTGTTCTTTAAGGGGTTTTTTATACTTTTATAGGAACTTCCTGGCATTATGCCACCTGATATAATATGCATTTAGCCTTAAATATCAACAGGTGAGTATATATATTGGGTTAGATCGAGTTCCCTCTTTTGCTGTAGCTGGGCCTCACATTTCTATTACTGAGTCCATGCCTCTCATCTGTTCAGTATTTTCAAGCAGCAGATTTATAACTTTATAAAAGTTTTTTACCCATACAACTACATCATCTCTAGCAACCATTTCACATCTAAATAATCATCTTTGGCCTCCTTAATAATGTAAGTATAAAGATTTGCCAATACTTCTTTTTTTCCAGATATTGCTTCCAAAAAGATGATGAATTCCCTACTTCTAGAGATTGCATCACCCTCTTCCCTCCTCAACATCAGTCACTTCAGAGCCAACCCTAGTGATTTTGTAATTATGGTTCCCAGAATATAATTCCTTACGAGGGGTTTTGTGACTTTTCATTGATGGCTCCATGAGGTCAATAGCCATGGTTCCGTGACCCATCTTCTCTCCCTCAGAAACCACACTGGGCATCTTTTTTTTAAGGTAGCCTTTTGCTTAGCTCCTCAGATCATAAAGGACTCCTCAGTAAGAGTGCTTATTCTTTTCCCTCTTTAGTCACCTTTCTCAACAATTATATTTTCTTAATATTAATTTATTTGAGCACTGATAATTTCATATTTATCCCACTCTTCATCTTTAAGATTATTCTTGGGACACCTGGGTGGCTCAGTCAGTTAAGCATCCAAGTCTTGGTTTCAGCCAGGTCTTGGTCTCAGGGTCTGAAATCAAGGCCTGCAACAGGCTTCGCGCTCAGCATAGCATCTGCTTAAGTTTCTCTCTTCCTCTCCCTCCACCCTTTCCTCTCTCTCTCTCTTTATCTCTCTCAAATAAATAAATAAATCTTAAAAAAAAAAAAAAAAAGGAATCGAGTCAGTAATTCAAAAGGTGAGTATGAATACCTGGAGATCATTGATAGCTATTCTAGAATCTAGCTTCCTTGGTCTGCCCTCTGGCCCCCAGGAATTTATCCCTCCCATATGCATAATATATTCACCCCTCCCAAGGAAAGCAAAAGTCCCTTCCTTTTACAGCATGAGCTCAGTGCTTAAAATTTCATTTTCTAATCAGGTTCAGGGGCATTTGAGGGTCCTCGGTTTTAGTTCCTTAAGTATAGCTCCTTGAGTACATTTCTTCTCAGCCTGGGAAACAAATACAAGCATAGACTAACTTTTAGAGACAATTCTACTCAAGTAATTAGCATAAGGAGCCATTTGTCCTACAGCATTTGAAAATGTTGAGAGTTTCTTTATTAAGTGTTAAGGCCCAGGTTCCTGAGGTCATTCCATGGTTCTCTGCTATGCTTTTGGGTTCCTTGTGTTGCCCTCTGAGTCATCCTTCTTTTTTTTTTTTTTTAATGAGACGTAGCTTGTATTTACAATGAACAGTTCTTTCAGCCTGCTTCTTGACAGTAGAATTCTCAGGGTTCAATGACTTTTCCTCATTGTATTTCATCTCTCACCTTTTCAGCTCAAACTAGAGGTATTTCTGAATATATAACACCTTGAAGAATTTTGTAGGTCTTCTGTGGTTCTTATTGGGGTTACTCCATTGAGCAGAAGTCACCCCCACAAATCTTTTCCAGATAAAGTTTTCTCTTCCATGGATGCCTGCTTAGATAATGGAGAAACAGTACTTCTTAAGCTTCCTAGGGCATGTTTGAGAGAATCTGTGAGACACACTTTTAATTTCTTTAAAGAGCTCTTATGTAACCGAATAGTACTCTGAGGTACCACCTTTGTTCTTTCTGAGGTGTTGATGGATTTGCACGCATATACCTTGACTTCTTTGATAGTCCTTTTTTCAATTTAACTTCTTCCTTTTCCATTTTACTGTAAGCCATAGAAGAAAGTTGGTGACACCCTCAACACTATTTGAATCTCCTTCATTGGATTACCCATAACATTAGACACATTTTCTATTTTCCACATGCCTGCAGACAACAGTATTGCTAAATTTTGTACCACCACATAACAAAGATTCTCTTCCCCCCAGTTTCTGATAAGATTTTCCTTACTTTCTGCCGGCACTCACCCTCAATGTCCTCAAAGTCCAAAATTTTACAGTGTGTTCAGAAACACTATTCATCCATCAATCACCTAATTTTTGCCACATTTCAAAATAATTGTCAAAATCAGTACACTCCTCCCAGACATTTCAGCATGTATATCATTAAGTGAAGTTCAGTATTTAAAGATTTTCTTTTTTCCTTTCGAGGTGAAGTTGATATGCAATCAAATGCATAAATGTCAAAGGTACCATTCACAGAGTTTTGACAAATTGATAAAATTTAGAGAGGAGAAGGGAGTCGGGGGAAATTGGAAGGGGAGGTGAACCATGAGAGACTGTGGACTCTGAAAAACAACGGGTTTGAAGTGGCAGGGGGTGGGAGGTTGGGGTACCAGGTGGTGGGTATTATAGAGGGCACGGATTGCATGGAGCACTGGGTGTGGTGCAAAAATAATGAATACTGTTATGCTGAAAATAAATAAATAAATTTTTTAAAAATATTGTAAAATAACAAATAAACCTTGTAAAAGTAAAAAAAACAAAAAAAAAAAACAAAAAAAAACCTCACAGTTTAAAGAACATTACCGTCACCCCAAAAATCCTTTCATGCCAGTTCCAAATCGCTATTCCAGACTCCATGCTCCAGAGCCAACCACTGTTCTGATGTCATGTAAATGAAATCATGTAGGATATGCTCTTTCATTCAAGGCTTTTATTCAGTGCAGTGTTTTTTAGGTTCATCCTGTTGATGTATAGTGATTCTTTTTTTTTTTTTTTTTTCATTGCTAAGCACGTTAGTCTGTCCAGGCTGCCATAACAAAATACCACAGACTGGGTAGCTTAAACAACAGAAATTTATTTCTCGCAGTTCTGGAGACTAGAAGTCCGAGATCAAAGTGTCAACAGGTTTGGTTTCTTGGTTTCCAAGGCCTCTCTCCTTGGCTTACAGATAGCCAGTTTCTCACTGTGTCCTTGCGTGGTCTTTCTGCTGTGTGTGTCTCCTTGGTGTCTCTTCCTCCTCATATAAAAACACCAGTCCTATTGGATTAGGACCCCACCCTTAGGACCTTCTTTAACTTTTACAACCTCTTTAAAGTCCCAGTCTCCAAATACAATCACATTGCGGGTTGGGACTTCAAAATATGAATGGGAGAGAGGGGGTACAATTCAGTTCTTAACACTTCATAATACTCAATTATATGAGTACTCCCCAGTTTATCTATTATTCTATTGATGGATACCTGAGGCTACTTCCTGTTTGGAACTATTATGAATAAATCTGCCATGAACATTCACATACAGGTCTTTTTGTGAACAGACATTTTTATTTCTCTTGAGTAAATGCATAGGGGTAGAATTGCTGAGTCTTGTTTAGTTTTCTAAAAACTGACAGACTTTTTTCCAAAACCAGTGTACCATTTTTGTACTCGCACCATCCACGTATAATAGTTTTGGTTGCTTTATATCCTTGTAAATATTTGGAATTATCACTGTTTAATTTGAGGCATTTTGATGGGTATGTACTAAATAATTTTTGACTAAACCCAAAAGAAACTAAAAAAAAGTTCTAATTTTTTTTTATTTTTACAATGAACATATTTGTTTTTGTTGTAAAATGGGAATTTAATTTTTTTTTACCAAAGTGATAATCAAACACTATTAAAACATTTTCATAAAAAAACAGCATCACCTTTTCTACTCTCATGCTAAGTCTTTCTTCAGAGGAAACTACCCTTAGCTTTTAGCTATTTTTCATATTTGCTAATATATAGTTTGTACTGTTTATTTTTCTTTTTTCTTTTTTCTTTTTTTTTTTTATCAGCTCCTGACATGATCTGTTAACTTCCTGAGGTAGCATATGAGGACACAGCTCTCCCATCTACCCTGTATTCCCTCTCTAACTGCTAATTCCCCTGCTAACACAATATCACATTTTGGTTAAAACAGTCTTCAGTATCTCATGATTATATCATGAAACTACTGTTCACTGCTGATGGGGGGAAAGCTATAATCATTCCTCCTTTCTTATACAACTCTTTGTTTTCATGGCATTAATAATTACCTCATTTCTTCATTTGCCTAGTTTGTTGTGTTCCTACTGTTAATTCTTTCCATATATTCCAATATCTTTTCCACATGTCCATGAATAATATCTTCCATATGCTCAAATAGATCACTCATTGCTGTTCCCTGCAGGCCTCTGTACTCCTTTTCCACTCTGAGTTGGTTATTCTCTTGGTGTGTTGACCAATTGAGATTTCTCTTTACTGTCCCTTCAACACTCCTGTATTAGTATTTCCTTATTTGCTGAATCCCATATCTTACTCTTTCTTGATTTAGCCCTTTATTTTGCTGGAATATAGTCTTTACTATCTATGGATGGGAAATCAATTTTTTGAGACCTAAAATACCTGAAAATACCTTTATTTTACTCTTAACTTGACTCACAGTCTGGCTGGGTATAAAAGTCTCATTTGCAAATAGATTTTACTCATAATTTTGAAGGCATTGTTTTATTAAGTCCTAACTTGCCTTATTGTGCTGCAAGGTCCAACACAATTCTGTTTCTGGACTCTTTGTATTTTGTAAGTTATTGTTTTCCTTTTCAGAAATTTTTAGTCTTTTTTGTTTGTCCATGATATGAAATTTCACAATGATGCTCCTCAGTGTGGATATTTTTAATATTCATTATATTGTATACATAATGGGCATGCAGTTTAGAGTTTCATATTCTAGAAAGTTTCCTTCAGTTCTGGAAAGTTTTTCTTTTGTTATTTCTTTGATCACTCCTTTCCCAGTGTTTTTTATGGTCCCTCTTTCTATAATACCTTTTATTGGGATGTTGAATCTCTTGGGCTGATTTTCTATCTAATATTCTTACATTTTTCATCTTTTAGAGAGATTTCCTCTATCTTCAAGCCTTCCTCCTACATTTTTATTCTGATTTTTCTCGTTCTCTTTTATGTCTCATGGCTGAAATTCTTCCCTTATCTATATGAGAATATTGATTATAATTGTTTTGAACTTTTTATCTTTTTGTTGTTTATTTGCTCTCATGGTGGACACTTAGCTGTCGATTCATATTAAAAAGAGACACTAAAAAGCTGATGGAATATTTTGTGCATGTGTGAGGCTTGTTGATTAGTGAACTTCATAGCAGAGTACTAGGATAGCAAGCTGTATTTACTATGCCCACCAAATGTCACTCTCTTGTGGCATCTCTCTTAGTCCATTTCATTTTTCCAGAGAAAAATTCAGTAGGCTCCTGCATGTAATATATAAGCCTGGCTCATGACATTTGAAATTTGCCTAGGAAAAGGAAGTGAGTCTCAACCTGTGTCCTATTTTTCCTTTGCCAGATTTCTGGGTCCTCTTGTTCTTTCCAGAGAATAAACCTTCTGTCTGCTGCCAGGAATATCAAGATGAAAGCAAGCATTAACCAGATAGTTGCTTGGCTTCCTGGGCAGGAGATATAGCCAATGAGGGGTGGGAAGAGGACTAATCATTCTAAATATAAACTTTCAACCAAAGTCCTTCTTTTAAAACTCTTTACTATCTGTAGTACCTTGTGTCTCCAACTACTAAACCCTTTCTCCAGTAGGTCAAACAACTTCACCGACTATTAGCTTCCACCTCTCCAGAAACCTAGGTGCTAGCTCTTCCTTTCTGCTAAGTCACTTCTTCCATCCAGTTTCAATCATTTTCCATTTTCTAAAATGTTGTTGAAATCTCTCCACTACTATTGGTCTCTCCTGATTGTGTGGTCCATATAAATTTATACCTTTTTCAGTTGCCTTCATTTTTAGTTTAGTAGCATTTTTGAAGTTGATTTGCCATGTTTAACTAGAAGAATCATTCTTAAAGGATATAGTTTTTGGCACTTTAAGTATTTGAGAATATGCCTCAAATGCTTCACTTAAAGATTAATTTTTCATATATATTTCTAAATTTTTAAACTACATATTTAAGCTATGCTTTAAAAAAATCACTAGATTTCATGTAAAGAAATGAAAAACAATGAATTTTGGAACACTGAAAAGAAATAAAATAAAGTAAAATTAAAAAAAAAAAGAAATTTCTTATCAACTGTCAAAGAAATATACTATTGAAATTGGTTTCCAGAAATGGTTAGCTAGTCTGGCCTGAGTCTTCTATATCTTTTTACCTAGTCTCTCTGAAGATAAACCTCAGTATTTGTAAGGCACATGGCTATATTTAGGACTTTTTAATGAAATGGATTTTGTATTTTTCATAAAGCCATCTCACCTTTGTTGAAATTGCCTCCATAAACTTAGCTTCTTCATTATTATCCACCCTTAACCATGTAAGGCAACTGCTCCCAGAAAACAAATAATATACTGTATTTCCTTTAGAATGATCTAAGAATTTGAACCTAACATTTAAACTCATGCAGTATCTTAACTAAAACAAGTTCATCAAGTATGTTTCTTTTTTCCTATGCATGATTCAGAATTACATTTTATTTTTTTCTTCCAGAATTGGACAGGCCATATCCCTATAACAGAGCTCATTTCCAGATTTAATTTATGTCATGTTAGAGTTATTTGGCTTTGTAAACCTAACATAAATACAACTTTGCACATTGAACATACTGTTAGAGAGCACCCTAAATGCTAAATAACAAAATGGAACAGGTTTCTACATCTAATTCCCAAAAACCTTGATATTGGTGACAAGATACTACAGTATGCCTTGAGGGATCTGCTAATCATATCCAGGCCTTTGCCTTACAAGCATGAACTGAATGTTGGCCTGGCCTGTAATTGGACTCTTATGACCATCTGGCAGCTTCTGTGACATATTAGTGGCCTTGGCCCAGTTTCTAATTGGCATGTACCAGCATCAAATTGGCATGTATCTGCATCCACAAGACAGCTTAACTTTCAGAATAAGAGAGGTCATAATATCTTTTCTTTAGCTATGATGCAATTGCTTTTGGCAGGTTTTTGTTTTAACTGAGAAGAAGCTAAAATTTCAAGATTCCCATGTTACTTTAATCCCGAACCTTTGAATCTGCTTTTCTACTAACTGAAACCGAGTCTAGAAACTGCTGGTCCTGTCCCCATGTCTTGAAAAAAGTATACACACACACACACACACACACACACACACACACACACACATATATATATATGGCTTCAAACCATAGGCATTCTTAATCACAGGCTGTCTGCAAACTTTAACAGAAAGCTTCATCTATAATCATTTTAAACAGAGCCAGCAGAGACAAGATTGTTTTAGTTAGTAGCTTACCAGCTTAAACTGAGTACTTTCTAGTTGGGATGGAAACCTAATCCAGGAAAAACTGAGAATAAGTTTTCACTCATATTTTATATCTTACTTGGCAACTTGTTTGAAAATGTTGCATAAAAGAGCCAGCACAGGAAACATTTTATATTCTTGTGTATGATTAATAAATAAGGAATCTGAGGCATTCTATTTTATAAATCAAGGTCTTAATCCAATAGGCAAATAGGCAAAACTGATTACTCAAAATGCCATTGTGCTGAGACTTTTATCAGACCATCAGCAGAAACATCATTTTATAGTCACTATAGATAAGGCATTTGGTGCAGCTGGTTTTATAAAAATGTAAGTAATTTTTTAGTTTCCGTTTTTCAATGCTTATTGAAAGAGGAAAGGAATGAATAACAAAATAGTAAACCAATGACTTGGAAATACAAGCTCACACATTGCTAGTTCATGGCAAATGCCAGTCACTCTAGTCAAAGACTTTCTTACCACATCTTAATTTTAATCACATCTACTCTGCCTGTATTTTATAAACCTGGCCACTGTCTTCAATCTTTAATACCCTGCACCACCACTTCAAACACACATATACACTCACTCACACATTTTCACCTTTGTTCAAAGATTTTTCCAGTCTCAAGTCATTGGCACTTTCTGATTTTTCATTGGCACTTTTTGATTCCCTCGTCCCAGCCCCTACCTAAGAGCCTGTTGGTCTTCCAGCATCACTGTCTGTACAATATTACCAAGACACTACGAAGAATACCTGTATGGCCTAGGTACTCTGGGGTTACTACCATTAGTTGACCTGTCATCATGCTAACATGAAAATTTCCTCATCTGTATCTCTTTACAGCCTAAAGAATGTTTCTTGATACAACCAAAGGAAACAAAAGAAGATGCCACCAAGACAAGGAAGAGAAGAAAGGTATTATTCATACTTTCTTACAATTTTCTTACAACTGCAGGTGATCTACCTCACATTTCTATATAGTGTACTTTGATAAGGCAGTTGTTATAATTCCAACCTTAGAGATTGTAAGATTCAGTGAGGTTTGGTGACTTTCCTAAGGTCATAAGTATTAAGTGTTTCTGTTGGAGCTAAAAATAAATTCTTCTGATTCCTATTTCAATCTTGTGGAGCACCAGACATCTTTGTTATCCACCTTTGTTTTCATTGTCGTTAGAAGACATGGATTTCTAATTCTAAAAGGATCCCAAAGCTGCTCTGCCCTCTGGCCCTTCTGGCTCTGCTGGAAAGAAATTTACCAACTTTCTTTTCATATCCATTTCAGTTTTTTAAACCTTATACTTACAATATTAATAAAAATAAAATAATAACCAGATGACCATAGTATATGGCACTTCTGACCATAATTTGGAACCATAATTTAAAGCAAAAGTCTCCCCTTACATTTTAATACTTGCCTCTGAGTGCATGGAAGACTCTTTTGCTCCTGTACAGACTTTCTTATGGCTCAACCTTGGAGAAGGTGTGGTTTTCTTTGACCTTCCACCACAGTTGTGAAAACACCAGTGTAATTCTCTCCCTGCCAACAGGGTCTACTGTTGAATTCAGCAGAGGAAATATGATTGGGATTAGAGTAAAGAAGATGGATTCAAACCAATTACTTAACAGCAAGCTTTTAGAAAGTTCAGAGTATGTGTGCATATGTTTTCTTTGCTCACAAATGGCCAAATAGAAAGATGGGAGATGCCAAATTGGCTGAGGTTTGGCAAGTCCTTAAAGAAGTGACTTTAACTTCTCTTTGATAGTTTGTACACTAATGGCCTTCAGGAGTGTTAAGTTCTTGGTGGCTCAAGGTCAAAACTCTTGCTAGATGGTTTTAGCCTTGGCTGAGGTCATACTAAACTGTGCCTACTGATGACATATTTTAAAAGTCAATTCATTTGACAGAACTTTGATTATTCTTGGCAGTGGTATAGAAATGAGGATATTGTTGAAAGAGGTGGAAAGGTGGGGGTAGGGAGTGGCTCTTTGTGGATCTTTGGCGAAACATTAGAAGGAAATGAGAAGTTTGTGGTAAAAATTAACTGAACAGTGGTGTGCTCCTAGTACATTGCAGGCACTCAATAAATGCTGCACAAGTAAATTCAAATCAAAATAAATGCTGTAAAGTTATTCCTGTTCTGCTTTCCATGGGGCCACTTCAAGACGCTCTCCTAAGACTTGACAGTCAAGAGTCTACAGTCCTTTGCAGTGGGATCCAATGCTCAGATTACTCCTGCAGGTTTTACCTTAATCCAAGAAACCCAAAGTGAGACTCAGTGCCTTAAAAACCAAGTTAGGTAAAAAATTCTCAAAATTCTACTCTGGGGAATAAAAATCTTCGAAGGATTAAAGAGAGGTTTCCACAGCAACAAGATTAATTGACTTTTAACAGAAAATAATGCCGTATTAATGGAGACTCCTACAGAAATTTCAGTTCTCCTAGAAGCCATAGACCAAGAGTTACAAAGAGACTTTTAGATATCCCATTCATTTTTCAAAGCGGTAGTTGTGTCCAAAAAGTATTCAAGTTTTTTCAAGTGTATCTATTAGAACTCACATGCATACTCAGTTATTACCAAAATCTGTGTGCAGTTTAATTAAGTACCAGAGGATTCTTAGCTATTCTAAGCTAACATCATTCTAAAATCTATCTTCCTGGGTTTTTTTCCTTTCTTCTCATGTCTTAGAAGAAAATTACAGATGTTCTTGCAAAATCAGAGCCAAAACCAGGGACACCTGAAGACCTACAGAAACTGATGAAGGACTATTACAGCAGTAATCGTTCAGTGATTGAATTAGAAGAACTAAACCTACCAGGTACAGCCAGACTTGTTTGGTTTTTTCCCCTCCTTTTTTTCCCCCTTACTGTTCTGAAGTTAGTCATTTAGCAGAACTCATTGTTATTGCTATCAACTTTCCTGATGAGGAGGAGCAAAAAGGGTTTTTCTTTCCTACACTATGTATCTTATGGCTAGGTATCTCCGTCAGTGAATCAGTGTATTTTCACGTGCTAATACTCCTTTCCTCAACCTCATAGTTGTAACTTTTGAATGATTTCTTTTCTTTTCTTTTTTTTTTTTTAAAGATTTTATTTATTTATTTGCCAGAGAGAGAGAGCGAGCACAGGCAGGCAGAGTGGCAGCAGAGGCAGAGGGAGAAACAGGATCTCCGCCAAGCATGGAGCCCGATGTAGGACTTGATCCCAGGTCTCTGGGATCATGACCCGAGCCGAAGGCAGCCTCTTAACCAACTGAGCCACCCAGGCATCCCTGAATGATTTCTTCATTAAGATGCTAAATGGTATCTGTTCAAGTCTAAAGAAAGATTTATAATTTAATTTTTTTAAAAAAGCGAATTGTTGAGTGTGCATTGTTTTAGCATTCTTCAAGGAGTAAGAATCCCTAGTTGAAGATAGAAGTTAAATTAAAATAAAAATAAAGCACACATTAAAAGTATAGATATGAAACATAGTTTAATCACCCTTTATAGACAAAAACTTTAGCTTTTTATTTTTTTTTAAAGATTTATCTATTTATTTGAGAAAAAGAGTGTGCACACTCAAGTTGGGAGAGAAGGGGAGAGGGAAAGAGTCTCCAGCAGGCTCCATGCTAAGCAGGGAGCCCAATGACTGGTCAGGGGCTCAATGCCAGACTCAGTGTCATGACCATTGAGGTCATGACCTGAGTTGAAACCAAGAATCAGACATTCAATCAACTGAGCCACCAGGTGCCCAACTTTAGCTTTAATAAGCTTCTTAGTTTTGTTGTCCTTATCACAGATTTCTAGTTATAGTTTTGTTTTTATGGTAGTGTTTTGGGTCTCAGGCCAGACTTTTTCAAGCAAACTATCTAAAGATAGGAATAAAATTACACATTTTTAGCAAAGCTGACACCTCACTCCAAGTGATTCTTAAACCTACTGTTGTTCGAGATCTACTGCCTTAGAATATTTATAATTAAGTTAAAAATACTGCAAAATTCTTAAAACAACTGATTTTAATTAATTTGAAAACTTGGATACATCCTCTAACTCTTTGGGGCAGAGAGTAAAGAGATGTTGTTACAAAATCAAACCACACAAGGTCTGGTATCACTCTTTCAGATGAGCTTTTTATAGATTACTAGGGATATCTAATTACTACTGTTGGAAAAAGTCAACGGTAGCTTGATTTCCCTTTTCCATTACAACTTTATGCTTTCTAGAGGCTTAAGGAGCTGAAAAACATCCCATTCCCTGAATTTTTAGAATTCCTTTGTGATGTGCTTTAAAAAAAAAAAAGTACATTAAGTTTGAAAACAGGAGTGCCCCTGTCTGTTTCTTTTCCAAAAGGAATATCCTTTAGGGACTTTAAGGAGTGCATTTCCAAAAGAGCAAGATCTGGAGTTTTAGACTCACAAAGCCCAGAGGAGTCTAAAGCTCCAGATCTTGCTCTTGTGGAAATGAACTCCTTAAATTCCCTAAAAGGGTATTCCTTGTACTTTTTTTTTTTTTTTTAACAGTTAGAAACCACTCCTGTCCAGGCATAGTTCCTTTGAGAAGAGCTAAGTCCTGACTGATGTATCATAGGAACGAAGTGTTATAGCAGAGCTTCTGTTCAAAGTTTAACTGAAGTTTGACTCAGTGGTTGCTTTATCCTTCATTCTTTGTTAGCGTACACCTTCTACTCAGGAAAGATTTGTGAGATAGTGGGATTGCTGCTGCTGTGTATACTTATGGAACATCATAAATCTTAATTTTCTAGCATTATAGAGATACAGAGATCATAAGAAACCTTTAAAGTCATTGGATTTCCAGAGTGAGTTTACATTATATTATTGCTCTATTACAGTTCAGTTATATAGTTAAACGGAAGGTATGGTCATGGCTTGGTTTAGGAAGGAAGGAAAATGTTAAAAATACTTTTATAGACAAAAAGAACAGGTTTTCATTTTCAGTTAAGAAATTGGCCATTCGGGGCGCCTGGGTGGCTCAGTGGGTTAAGCCGCTGCCTTCGGCTCAGGTCATGATCTCAGAGTCCTGGGATCGAGTCCCGCATCGGGCTCTCTGCTCAGCGGAGAGCCTGCTTCCCTCTCTCTCTCTCTCTGGCTGCCTCTCTGTCTACTTGTGATTTCTCTCTGTCAAATTAATAAATAAAATCTTTAAAAAAAAAAAATTAATTATAAAAAAAAAAAAAAAAAAGAAATTGGCCATTCTGAGACACAGTGAATAAAAGCATCAAGAGACCATTTAGGAGAAGGCCCAGTTTGCTACATATGAAACCAAGGACAGAGAGGAAGTCCACAGTAAGTAAGAGAAGGGACACACTCTGGGTTATTTGGAACAGGCAGGGGCAGGAGCATAAATATAAGGTGAATATAGATAATGAGGTACTGTTCCTATTAGTTTTCTGAGTGTCTAAGTTGGTTTTGATTTGAGGTTATTTGTGTCTGTAGGGCAGGAACATGTCTTTTCGATTAATAATGTTCACTATATACTGTTAATGTCATACACATGGGCACTTAATTAGTTTTGAGGCAAGAATTTCTTGGAGTTAACTCAGCTGTACTCCTGAGAGCTGCAGTGTGGTTTAGATCAGTACTAAATGCATGTAGGCTAGCAGCAACTGAATCGCCCAAAAATTAAAAAGCAAATTCCCAGGCCCACCCCTAAGGAATTCTGACTTACTAACAAAAAGAGTCCGTCCTAGGAATCTGTATCTTTGGTAAAGCTCTCCAGGTGAGTCTGATCATATTCAGACTTGGGAAATTACAGTTTTAAGAACATCAAAGGCTCTACAGCTGTATAGGAAGCAACATCTTTGAAGTTAGTTAACTCACATAATGTGAGTAACATATGCTGGGTCACAATATTAATGTTAAAATTAATTTAAATTTAGTAATAGTTTGCTCCCTAGCACTCAACTGTGTTCATAGAAAACCTTTTTCTTATAGAAAGAATTAGAATAATAAACATGATCCTGCTTTTTAATACATCTCAGGTACAGAGTTAATAATACTACATAATTACTAAACCTTGGTTGAGCAAGGCCCTTATATTTTATTTTAGTGTTATATTGTCTTTTACTCTGGTGTTGTGTTGTATTTTGATGCATTATTCCCACTCTTCTTCAGTCCACACTCCTCTTTACTTTCCCCAGAGCATTCATTCTAATGTGTTAATACATGCTTTTAAATATGTATATATGCTTGTAAAATGTCATGTTGTTGTATGTGTGTACACTTTACAATTTATCTAAACAATGTGCTGAACTTCTCATTCCTTCTCATTCTGTCTCTTTCCTCTCTGAGCACTTTTTTGAGATATGCCTATATGGTTTAATGCACATCAAGTTCCTTGCTTCTTAATGCTAAACAGTATACCAGTGATTTTATCTACCACCTATTGGTCATCCATTTTCTCAGATATGGACACCTAGGTTGCTTCCTGCTCCCCACTATCACAAATAATAATAGGATAAATATACTCGTTTATCTCTTTATAGACCACATAAGAATTTCTTTCCATTATTTACTCAGGAATGTAATCATGGGTCATAGAGTAAATACAACTTAATTTGACTACTTTCCAGAATAGCTATTACCAGTTTACACCTCCACCTACATCTCCTTTTTTTTTTTTTGGGGGGGGATTTTTATTTATTTATTTGACAGAGATCACAGGTAGGCAGAGAGAGAGAAAGGGAAGCAGACTCCTTGCTGAGCAGAGAGCCCGATGTGGGGCTCGATCCCAGGACCCGAAGGCAGGGCTTTAACCCACTGAGCCACCCAGCTGCCCCTCCACCTACATTTCACAAGAGGCTTATCACCCTACATTCTTGACAAGAGTCAGTATTATACCTCTTTCTAACCGCTATCATTCTAATGGGTGTGTGCAGTATTACCTCATCGTTGTAATATGCAATTCTATGATGACTAGTGAGTTTGAGCCTCTCTACCTAGATTTGTTAACTCTTTCCCCTTTACCTTTGTATATTGCCTATTCCATGATTTGAAAAATAAACATTCTTCATAAGTTCATTGAATGATAGAACAAGCTTCTATTTCACTACTCTAAGAATCAGGGACAGGGGTGCCTGGGCAACTCAGCTGTTAAGCATCTGCCTTCAGCTCAGTTAATGATCCCAGGGTTCTGGGATTGAGCCCCACATCTGTCTCCCTGCCCAGTGGGAAGTCTGCTTCTCCCTGTCCCACTCCCCCTTGCTTATATTCCCTCTCTTGCTGTTTCTCTGTCAAATAAATAAATAAATCTTTTTTTAAAAAAAGAAAAGAAAAGAAAAGAAATCATTGACAGTTAAAAGCTTACTTGCTTTATTGCTGCTATTGTTTTAAATACTGGACAACACTTTAAAATATATAATAAGCCCCATTCACTAATGTTTTACAACCTTATTCCAGAAGATACATTCACAATGGATCTGTTTTGATCATGTGTATGTTTGCAAAATCCTCTACAAAGCATGTTTTTCATATTCTAGACTCCTGTTTCCTCAAAGCCAATGATTTGACTCATAGTCTCTCATCATACCTAAAAGAAAGTAAGTAACCTATGGTTTTTCTTTTAAGTTATTCACCAAGTTGTTATTACTCCATTAAAACATAAGATCCATCTAGTTAGAATAACAACTTTTGAAACTACATTTAAAAGCAAAACTATCCACCTCAAATGGACTTGAAATGGAGGTTTTTCTTAAGGTACATCTTGATATCAATTTCTGTTTATTTAAGTTTATTCTTGTTTTGCCCTGGCTTTGAGAATTTGAGTTTTTATCTCATTTTTGGTTTATAATACATTAGAAATATTGGTGTAGGAATCCAGAGATTAATTATCATTCTAGTTCTAAGTCTCTCGCTATTTGACCAGGGGCAAGTCACTGAGTACTCTTCCAGGACTTGACTTTGTTACCTGGAAGATAAGGAAGTTGGACATGTGATCTTTATTCTGGCTGTAAAGTTCTGAAATTCTTATTTCCTGAAATTCTTATTTTCATACGCTCATAACTCAGACCACGGCTATCACACAACCTAATTTCATCTTTTCGATATTTATTGTGTTTTCCAGTAATAGCCAGATTATTCATATTAGGTAGTCATCTATTGTGACTGATAATGAAATAGTTTAGATATAGAGATGTAACATTCTTTTTCAAACTGAAAGTAGTTCTGATGGCACTCAACTTGAGTTCTTAAACCTTTCTGCACCTCAAATTCAGCAGGTGTAAATGTAGGTTATAGTAGAATCAACCTTAGTGGGTTATGAGAACTAAACAGTGTCATATTTAATATATGATTGCTATTATTTTAATGTCATTTCCATTTTTATCTTGTGTTGAGTGTTTCCTTAAAATTTAACATTATTGAATCTGAGTTCTTTTTCTATTTAGTCTTTGCCATCAAGCATCAAACATAAAATTATCAAAAATGTATTATTCCAAACTTTTTTTTACTTGGTCCTAAAACTAGTCACATTTAGCTACTTGGCATATTATGTGTTCTATGATATAAGTTAATGATCTTTCATTTTAATCTAATATCTTGAATAACCAGAGAATAGAATCTGGACAATAACTAATTAAACACTAACAAAGGGTAATTGGAGAATACTCAGGGGGCTAAAATAAATAGGGGCCCTATTTTACAATATTTAGAGTAATATTTTTCTTACTTTTTTTTCCCCCAGTCTGCCCTAAGTGGGTAAAACTTCGGAAAAACCATAATGAGAAGAAATCAGTCCTGATGTTGATCATCTGCAGCTCTGCTGTCCGGGCCTTGGAGCTCATTAGGTTAGATACCTCACCTATTCCTTTCATGAATGTTTTCTGAGTAACTAAGATGTGTCAAGTTGATATGTTCTATATGTTGGAAATGTAACAATGAGCAAAATAGAATCCCTTCTTTCATGGAACTTACCTTCTGGTGAGGGAGACAGACAATAAACAAATAAATACACAATATGATGTCAGGTAATGTTAAATTACATAAGAAAAAATAAAGCATGTCAAAAGGAAGGATGGGGTTGGAGGGCTACTTTTAAAAGGGTTGTCACAGTAAGCTTTTCTAAGGAGAATGACATTTGAGCAGAGATATAAACAAAGTGAAGGAGAATGCCATGTAGATATCTAGAAGAAGAACATTCCAGACAGAGTGGACAGAAAATATAAAAGGTCCTGAGATATAATGCTATTGGAAGATTTTGAGCAGAAGAGTCACGTGATCTGAATAATCAATCTAAAGGATCACTTTGGCTTTTGTGTGGAGAACACATGTTCTGCCACTCTAGAGGCCAAGAATAAAAGCCAAGAAATAATATAAGCAATGATGAGTGGGAAAAAATAATGGAAGAAAAGATCTAATTTAAAATAATAACAAGAAAAAATAGACTACCAAGTAATAAACCTACCAAAATCCATATAAAGAAAATATTACATAAGCAACTCAGATCTTTTTTTAAGAGGTGGTGGGGGCAGGGAGAGGCAGAGGGAGAAGAAGAGAGAGAATCTTAAGCAGACTCCATGCCCAGCACAGAGCCTGATGTGGGGCTCCATTTCACCACCCTGAGATGGTGACCTGAGCTGAAATCAAGAGTCGGAAGCTTAACTCTCTGAGCCGCCCAGGTGCCCCACAACTCAAAAGATCTTAAACAAAAGGGCATACAATATTGCTAAATAGGAAGAATCAGTGTAGGGATGCCTGGGTGGCTCAGTTGGTTAAGCATCTGCCTTTGGCTCAGGTAATGATCCCAGAGTCCTAGGATTGAGTCCTGCATTGGGCTCCCTGCTCAGCTTCTACTTCTCTCTCTCCCTCTGCCGCTGTCCCTGCTTATACTTGCTCGTTCTCTCTCTGTGTGTGTCAAATAAATAAATAAAATCTTTAAATTTTAAAAAAAAGTCACTGTTGCAAAGATGCCTGTTTTACCTAGAATAATCTATAAATTTCACAGATTCCCAGTGAAACTTCGGTAGAACTGGTTTTCTAACTCAATAAGCTAAGTTCAAAAGTTAAAGATAAGCTATAGTTCTAAGTTCATAAGAGAAAATACAGAAGAAAAATACCTGGGGAAATTCTGAGGAAGAACATTAGTGAGTGGATACTATACCTATAGTATCTACCAGATTACCAATAGATATGTTACCAAGTCTCCCTAATTCAAACAGTATGGAACTGGCATACACATGACAGATCAGACCGGTGGAACAGAATTGAAGTTCAGAAATAGGCCTATATGCATGTGAAAATGGAGCATATGGCAAAAGTGACAAAGCAGACGGGAAAGATGGATTATTTAATAAATGGTGTTGGAACAACTGGGTAGCCATCTGGAAAAGTAAAGTTGGATCCCTATCTCACTTCTCATACCAAAGTAAATTCCAAATGGACCGATTTTAAATATAAAAATTATGTTTTAAAGATAATTTGTCAGTGCTTTACTAGGTGCTTTCACATACCTTTTCATTTACTGTAGTTTTTGTAGAAAAAACAAAAAGGCTTCCAAGGGATCAGTGTTAACATTGATTTTTCAGAGAAGGGCCATCAGAGTAAATTGGGATTTACTGGAACTAGCCCTATTCCAGGGCCAGGCTTTGTACCGGCTTTGACAGGAGACAAAACAAAGGAAAGTTCAGGTCCTGGAGAAAATAAATTAAGGTGCAAATGTAGACTTTCAATAGTTACTTGCATGTATTTTTCTAAATGAACTAATCTTACAAATTTATAAAAGTGGTTAAGTTCTTCAAACTCTCCTTTCCCCACGAGGCACATACATTAAATTGTATCACACTGACTCTCAGTAAAATAAAAGTGTTTCTTGCAACTATTTCTGCTCCAAACACAATTGATCTTCAAGACTCCATCTGTTTCTGGGCAGCTATACTTTCTGGTTCTGAAGTCATAGTAGTTCACATTGACTTTTCAGTGTTTTAAAAACTACAACCACAGAGTTCATTTCAGATTCAAACATTAATGGCAAAGGGGTTGGCCTGGAGATGGCCTCTTAAAAACAAGCTGTCACATTGATTTGGGCTTTTACTGTACATAAATACCATTCTGAAGGGCATAAAAGCCCTGTGTTGTCACACTTCATTTACCAATTCTGTGTTCTGTGTCTTTGGTAATATTATGATCTACTTCAAGGTTAGGTGATTTGCAAAAAGAGATTTCTGAGCTCGCACAACAAGCCCTATTCATAAAAACTAATGGTGAATAATTCTAACTTTTATAAGAATACCTATTCTTTACTATCTTGCAAATTCATATATTCCTACAGTCTTACAAATTCATATATTCCTACATTTCTCAAAACATAATAATATATATAAAAAACAATAATATTTGCAAGCATATTCTCATGTTCTATTCCCAAACAGCAACTAAAGGATTGATTGTTCTTTTATACCTGTTGATGCCAGGAGCATTAACACCTATAATATTTTGCAGAAAAGCTCACTCTGCTAAGTAGATAAAAGTGGGGGATTCCTCTGATTGCAAGACATAAGCTTTCTCCTCCCTGTCATCTCATTCCCAGCAACCCACCCGTGGCAGTCACATACAAACTTTTGTAGATGCCTTTGGGCTCCACAGAGCATAGGCTGACATCACTGCTCCAAGATACTTCTTGCAACCAAATTTTGTATGAGAACTATACTGCAGAATTTAAAAATGAGTTCTCTGCCAGGTACCTGAAATATGGAAATTCTATATTACAAATGAAGGGCAGATCCATAAGTTTCAGTTATCAAGGAAACCTAAGTAAAGTTAACCTTGTGTATGAAAAGTAGAAGCCAAACCAGATATATGCCTGAATAAAAGGATCCCTCACTTTCCTTCCATCCATGGGCCAACCTGAAAATCTCAGTGTTTTGTATAGGTGTATATTTACATATGCATATGCTCATAGTTACATACTTAAACACATATATTCTCTTTAAGGCAAGACATAATACTTAAGTAGTCAACGTGGCCTGCAATGAGTAAGTTTTCTTAGGCATTAATCTTTTTTTTTTTTTTAATTAGGTCAATGACAGCATTTAGAGGAGACAGCAAAGTTATGAAATTATTTGCAAAACACATTAAGGTAAGTAAGGGCCTGTGGTTCCTGATAGGTATTGTAAGTTATCCTTAAGGGCTGCTCCTAGCTTTTTCTTAACTCCTTAGCAGGTGTTTTCTTTGGTGCCTTCTTATATAACATACTTAACAACTGTTGTGTTCTTTACATCCCCTGCCCTTAGCATGCCCACCTCCCCCAACAAAAGTCGCTACTCCTCTGTGCTCCAAGATTCCTGCACAGAAGCTGAGGTTTGACCCCTGGGTTCTCTGAAGATTTGCCAGTTTTAGAGAGTGATGCTTTTCTATCTTGATGTTAATTAACTTTCTTTGCACTGGAAGTTGGGACTAAACAAGAGTAGTCCTATTTGCTTTTTTACTTCTTTAGCTTTTGGATGAAATGCCTATGATTGCCCTTTCTAATGACTCTTCTTGCCTTTCATCTCCTTCATCTTGAAATAAATAGGTCCAAGAGCAGGTAAAGTTGCTGGAGAAGCGTGTGGTACACCTGGGCGTAGGAACACCGGGGAGAATTAAAGAACTCGTTAAACAAGGTATGAAAAGAGGCACTCATATGCTTACTCAGAACTGGGACTTTCCCTTTTAACCCATGTGAGTTTAGGAAACCACATTTGTGATGCAGTGAAACCAGATTTCTGTGTTCATCTGGGAGTTGGAAACAGTCTTTTGTCAGTAAATCTAGCCAGCAGGTATAGTGCAATAGGGATTAATAGTAAGGCTTGTGGTGAACTGTGGTACATGTGCCCACCTAAATATATTCAAACTCCACTTGCTTTAAGCAGGTTAGTGGATCCATAATTCATTCCACCAATCTGCAACCTCTAGAATTTGTAGAGCTGGATGAGTTAGTATATCCCTCTTAATTAATTGAATCTTGGTTCCCAAGACTGCCATTTCAGTTGAAGTTTTCATATAAAACATGTTGAAACAAAAATGCAGTTTCTATGGATGAAATATAAGTATTCTAGAATATTTCTCCCAAATGCATTTCTCTTTTAGTACTTTACCAGAAAGTATTCCAGACGGCGTCCACCAGTAGGTTTTTATAATTTGTTAGCTTTCTTAAAGTGAATAGCCTAAAACTTGTTAATGTGCTGATGATCTTATTACCTGTTTTACCTGCCAGACTGATTGAAGATTTCTTTTCAATACTCATTTCCAAATTATTTACTTAATATAGTAATAGAACTTTGTTTTATGACTGGAGCTATTCATAGATAGATAGATAGATAACAGAAATGGGTTCATCAATGTAATGACCCAATATAAAGATGGGCATTTGCCAAGAAGCAAACAAAAGCTTAAAATACTTATGTTTCTTTCCAGATGAAAGCCATCCAGGGTTAAATGAACCCACTATATTAAAAAGGCTGTGCAATTACAAAGACGTAACAAACTTAGCAGCTCCAGACAAGGAATGGAAACGTTTTTTTTTTTAGTTCATACTTGCACTGGTCTATGCTAAACACTCTTAGGTGTCTCATTAAATATTCATGGTACCCGTGGAGGCTAGCATTTTTATTTTTTAGAAAACCCTGAAGCTCTGAAGGGTGAAGCGGCTTTCCCACAGTTTCTCAGTCTAGGCTTTCTAGTTCCGGAGCTTCTCCCCTCAAGGAGCTTCTGATCCTTGAAGAAATAAATGTACATAGATGGAGACTGAGGACATGAGGCAGTAAATGCCAAGGGCCAAATGAGCATTTCCAAGTCCTATAGGAGTTAAAATACATTGTTATGGAGGCTGAATCTGTGTGGAAGGCTTTAGAGAGGAAAGGATCTTTAACTGATCTTTAAAGTGTGAGAAGGAAAAAAAAAAAAAAAAAAAATAAAGTGTGAGAAGGATTAAAATAGGATCTTTGAAGTACAGAGATGTGAGAAAAAGCAATCAGGAATGGGAGAACTGCTAAGTCAGAAGAGGACAGGCAGATACACCTGACTGAGATACAGGGTTGAGGTTACAAGTCCCTATTATGAATTCAGTCCAGAGTCAAATCCCAAGTCCAGCCCTGTGACCCTGGCAAGTTACTTAACCTCTCTAAATCTGTTTCTGTATTCAAATGACAGAGGTGGTGGTAATATCTTCCTCAAAGGATTGGTATGATAATAAAATGCCAATAAAGAGTTTGACACAATGAGTTTCACACCCTAAGAAATCAAATGTTAGTTTTTATTTTTATTAAAGAAACCAACTTTCTTGGTTGGAAACTTCACGGACTTTCGTAGCTGGTGATTCGGTTGGAAAGAGTCAGTGTGGAAGGAGGGTCTTAAACACTAAGCTGAAAAGTTTGAGTTTTTGCCTTATGGACATGGGAGGACATTGAAGTGAAGGAACAGATGAGAGGTGCACATAGCATATTTGTGAGACATAGAATTGGGAGAGTTTGGCTGGCCAGCAGGAGAGCCCAGGGGTAAACCCTGCTTCTCCCACAGCTCTTAGCCAGAGATTCACCTCACCTCTCTCTAGAATCGAGGTGGTTTCTTGTGTGTCACCAAGGCCCCATGCAAAAGAGTCATTCTTCTCCATATTTAAAAAGAGAGAAAGGGAAAGAGAGAAAACAAAGCTCTACCTATTGTTGAAATTTGATTTCCATAGAGTTGTGAGGTCTCACTGTGAAAGCTTATTTTATTTAAGAAGTGGAAAAATCATTTAAGGAGCTGTTGATTCTTTCTGCTCAGCAAGGAGTCTGCTTCTCCCTCTCCCTCTGCCCTTCCCTCCCCCACTCATACTTCTGTCTCTGTCTCTCTCCCTCAAATTAAAAAAAAAAAAAATCTTAAGAAAAGGCGGGGGGAGAACAATTCTAGCCCTCTAGAAACTGGGAATCTAACAAAGCTGAGCAAATGTCACATAACTCATTCTATGTAGCTGTTTATGACTTAAGATGTTTATATATATTTGATATATTAAGGAACGTTTCCAGACTTCCAAAGATATCCCATGACATTGGGGTCTGAACAGTTATAGACAGAAGTATATTGTTTTAATTTAATAATGAAGGAGATTTTCTAACAATAAGAGCTTTTCAACAATGCAAAAAGGTATAGAAAAGAAAATAAATCACTTTGAGTTAATATTGAATATATTTCCTTTAGTCTTTTTTCTATGTATTTATATATTTTTATAAGTGGAAATCAAACAATATGTAATAATTTTATAACTTGTCTTTTCCACTTACATTTTTCAACTCTTTTTCTTTTTTTAAGATTTTATTCACTTGACAGAGAGAGAGCAAGAGAGCATAGGCAGGGGGAGTGGCAGAAGAAAAGGGAGAAGCATAATAAGAGATGAGGAAGGACACTATATCATACTCAAAGGGTCTGTTCAACAAGAAGATTTAACAATTTTAAATATCTATGCCCCCAACGTGGGAGCAGCCAACTATATAAACCAATTAATAACAAAAATCAAAGAAACACATCAACAATAATACAATAATAGTAGGGGACTTTAACACTCCCCTCACTGAAATGGACAGGTCATCCAAGCAAAAGATCAGCAAGGAAATAAAGGCCTTAAACGACACACTGGACCAGATGGACATCACGGATATATTCAGAATATTTCATCCCAAAGCAACAGAATACACATTCTTCTCTAGTGCACATGGAACATTCTCCAGAATAGATCACATCCTCGGTCCTAAATCAGGACTCAACCGGTATCAAAAGATTGGGATCATTCCCTGCATATTTTCAGACCACAATGCTCTAAAGCCAGAACTCAACCACAAAAGGAAGTTTGGAAAGAACCCAAATACATGGAGACTAAATAGTATCCTTCCAAAGAATGAATGGGTCAACCGGGAAATTAAAGAAGAATTGAAAAAAATCATGGAAACAAATGATAATGAAAATACAACGGTTCAAAATCTGTGGGACACAACAAAGGCAGTCCTGAGAGGAAAATATATAGCGGTACAAGCCTTTCTCAAGAAACAAGAAAGGTCTCAGGTACACAACCTAACCCTACACCTAAAGGAGCTGGAGAAAGAACAAGAAAGAAACCCTAAGCCCAGCAGGAGAAGAGAAATCATAAAGATCAGAGCAGAAATCAATGAAATAGAAACCAAAAAAACAATAGAGCAAATCAACGAAACTAGGAGCTGGTTCTTTGAAAGAATTAAGAAAAGGGAGAAGCAGGCTCCCTGCTGAGCAGGGAGCCGGATGTGGGGTTCAGTCCTAGGACCCTGGGATCATGACCTGAGCCGAAGGCAGACACTTAAACTGAGTCACCCAGGCACCCCTCCACTTAAAATATCTTATGAGGACTTTCTTTGCCATGAAATAGTTTTAATTTTTTTTGTTTTTAATGGCTGCATAATATTCTATATAATATTCTACTGTTTTTTATAGTTTTAGTGAGACATAATTGACATATAAACTTGTATTACTCCAGTATGTACAATATGACTTTATACATATATAGTGAAATGATTACCACTATAAATTTAGTTAACATCAATCACCTCAAATAGTTATAATTTTTTTTCTTGTGATAAGAATTCTTAAGATCTATTCTCTTAGCACCTTTCATATGTAGGGTAAAGTATTAACTACACTCACTGTGCTCCACATTACATCCTCAGAACTTATTTACCTTACTACTAGAAGTTTTTACCTTTTGACCACCTTCTCCCATTTTCCCCAAACCACCACCCCCCACCTTTGACAACCACCAATGTGTTCTCTGTATCTATGAGTTGGATTTTTTAGATTCTACATTTAAGTGAAGTCATGCAATATTTGCATGACTGTTTGACTGATTTCATTTAGCATAATGCCCCCAAGATTCATCCCTATTATCACAAATGACAAGATTTCCTTCTCTTTTATGACTGAACAATAGTGTGTGTGTGTGTGTGTGTGTGTGTGTGTGTGTGTGTGTAACCTTTTCTTTTTTCATTCTTTTGTTGATGGACACTGAGGGCTGCTTCCATGTCTTGGCTGTTATAAATAATGCTGCAATAACAGGGGTATATATATCTTTTTGAGATAGTGAGTTTACTTCCTTTGGGTATAATCCCAGAAGTGGAATTGCTGGATCATATGGTAATTCTATTTTCCATTTCTTGAGAGTTCTTCCATACTGTTTTCCATAGTGGCTACACCAATTTACATTCTTACCAACAGTACACAACAGGTCCCTTTTCTCCACATCCTCTTCAGCACATATTATTTCTTGTGGGGTTTTTTTGGTAATAGTTATCCTAGCAGGTGTGATGTAATATTTCATTGTGGTTTTAAATTACATTTCCCTGATGATTAGTGATGCTGAGCATCTTTTCATGTACCTGTTGGCTATTTGGATGTCTTCATTGCAAAAATAACTATATTCATTTCCTCTGTCTATTTTTAAATCAGATTGTTTGGTTTTTTTGGCCACTGATTTGCAGAAGTTTTTTATATATTTTGGATATTTATCCCAAGTGTGTGTGTGTGTGTGTGTGTGTGTGTGTGTGTGTGTGTGTATAATGGTAGGATACGTGGATTATTTATAATTTTTTGCTATTATAAATAATACTGCAGTGATAATCTTTGCAATTACTATATTTAAGTTTTGGGTTTTTTTTTTTTTAAGATTTTGATTCTAAAGTAATCTCTAGACCTAGTGTATGGCTAGATTAAGAGTTATATACTCTACCGATTGAGCTAGCCTAGTGCTCCACTAACTATATTTATGTATTTTTTTTAAGAATTTATTTATTTATTTGACAGACAGAGATCACAAGTAGGCAGAGAGGCAAGCAGAGAGAGCAGGGGAAGGAGGCTCCCCGCTGAGCAGAGAGCCTGATATGGGACTGGATCCCAGGACCCCGGGATCATGACCTGAACTGAAGGCAGAGGCTTTAACCCACTGAGCCACCCAGGCGCCCTTATGTTTCTTATGTATTTACTGAGATTTGTCATAGAAAGAAAAATATTTTAGCAACTAGTAAGCATTTTATTTTATTTTATTTTATTTTATTTTAAAGATTTTATTTATTTATTTGACAGAGATCACAAGTAGGCAGAGAGGCAGGCAGAGAGAGAGGAGGAAGCAGGCTCCCCACTGAGCAGAGAGCCTGATGTAGGGCTCCATCCCAGGACCCTGAGATTATGACCAGAGCCGAAGGCAGAGGCTTTAACCCACTGAACCACCCAGGCGCCCCAAATAGTAAGCATTTTAAAGCTCCAATTATATAATGCTCAAGTGCCTTCCTGAAAGGCTGTATCTGTGTGTTCTCCCACCAATAGTAAGTTATTTTTAAGGGAAGACTACCAATCCATTGTCCTTCTCAAGTTATCTTTTTTTTTTTTTTAAGATTTTATTTATTTATATGACAGACAGGGATCACAAGAGAAGCAGGCAGAGAGAGAGGAGGAAGCAGGCTCCCTGCTGAGCAGAGAGCCCGATGTGGGGCTCGATCCCAGGACCTGGGATCATGACCTGAGCCAAAGGCAGAGGCTTTAACCCACTGAGCCACCCAGGTGCCCCTCAAGTTATCACTTTTAATTTTGCAGAGAGAATTGTATTTTTTTAAGATTTTATTTGTTTATTTGAGAGAGAGAGAGAGTAAGAGAAATCAAGAGAGTGGGGTGGAGGGCAGAGGAAGAAGCCGATTCCCCACTGAGCAGGAGCCTGATATGGGGCTTGATCCCAGACTCAGTCTCCACTGAGTACCCCACAGAGAGAATTTTAAATAAGAGGCATTATGGGGGCACCTGGATGACTCAGTCAGTTAAGCATCCAATTTTTAATTTCAGCTCAGGTCATGATCTCAGGGTCATAGGACTGAAGCAGGTCAGGGAACACTCAGTGCAGAGACTGCCTGAGAGTCTCTCTCTGCCTGTGCCCCTCCCCACCACTCAGGTCCCTGTGTGTTCTCGCTCTCTTTCTCGCTCTCTCAAATAAGTAAATAAATAAAATATTTAAACAAGTAAGAGGAATTATAAGAAGAAAAGTCTTTGGGGCAGAAGGGGAAATATTGAAATAATCACAGAGAAAAGTTGAGGGGGAAGCGCTGCAGAGTAAAGGAAGGCTTCAGTTATGTTTCCACATGTAACATGAAACAGCTTGGGGCAATGGAAAAAACATGGGGAGTGAGAAAAACTGTGCCAAACTCTGAGACCTCTGAGGGACAGACTCTGAGGTCTCCTCCAGCCCTCATTCTGTAATTATCTCTAGATACAGAGGAAGATAGTAGAAATGGAGTCCTTAAGTGGTTTACTAGTCTTCTCAAATGATCACAGACTTTGAATAAAGCCTATTCATATTTACTTCCTTTTCTGTCTAAAATTAACCCCTGAACCCCACCCTCATCCTTCTGTCCATTCGCCTCCTCACAGTCATTCACACTGCATTGGACTCAACTCCTCTGAAGGGCCACGACCCAGGCTGCAGGATCCATCTTACCAAATTCCTGTCAGGAATGAGACTTCACCCTCTGGGGCTTCCTGAAATGGAGGTTTGGGATTGTTTCTTTGCCCGCCCTTGAGCAATTGACAAGCTTAGCAGCTTCTCTGCTTCCCTCAGAATCAGTGATAAGATTGTAAGGAAAGCAATCTGAGTGCTGTATTTGTTTTCCATCAGCAAGGGCCACCTCCTTCAGTGTGCAGAGATTAGTTGCTGGGGGAGAGGACAGCAAATGAGGCAAAAAGCAACCAGGAGACTAAAAAGTCATTTGAATAAGCTTATGTCATGAGGTCTTTGCTGTAGCAACTCTCTCTATGTTTCTTTCAGGTGGCCTTAATTTGAACCCCTTAAAGTTTCTCGTTTTTGACTGGAACTGGAGAGATCAGAAGTTGAGGAGAATGATGGACATTCCCGAGGTACTGTGTAACCAGCAATTGTTTTTAATCTTTTTTTCTTCAACTTGAACTTGAGTTCAGACATGGGGAGCAAGCACATTCTGGCCATTGAAATGAATTCTATCTTTTAACTCTGAAGTAACTGCAATTACAGAGTCTATCTCACCCGCTTAAACCTAACTGTATCCTTTCCCTTTGTTTTATAGGAATCAGCTTTGTTTCTTCTTTATATGACCAGGGGTCTCTGCCCCACTGGGGACCACATCTATATTGTACCTTTGAGAAACAGGAAGATCTGGAGGACTTGGCACATTTTTGTGTGTTTTGCTTTAGAGAGACATAGTCATCTTTGTCTTTCATCCTTAAAAATGTGTGAGGGAGTAGAGGCACAAACTTGCCTTGTGGCCTGCATCTCCCATGCCCCAAAACTCACTTAATAGAGAGTGCTATTTTGTTTTTGTTTTAGTAGGGAAATTACTTTGATGTCTCAGTGTATTAAAACTGATTAAGTGCCTTTGTGGCCACAGCATTAGCTCATTCTGTATTATAAAAGTAATCCAGGGGCATCTGGGTGCAGTGGGTTAAAGCCTCTGCCTTCAGCTCAGGTCATGATCTCAGGGTCCTGGGATCAAGGCCCACATCAGGCTCTCTACTCAGTGAGGAGCCTGTTTCCCCCTCTCTCTCTACCTGCTTCTCTCCCTACTTGTGATCTCTCTCTCTCTCTGTCAAATAAATAAATAAAATCTTAAAAATAAATAAATAAAAGTAATCCATTATCATCAAAATGTGAAAAATTGACTTGCCACCTACTGTGTATCATGGGACAATTTTTCAATCTAGCCCAATGTTTAGAAGTATCTGTTACAGAGGCACCTGGGTGGCTCAGTGGGTTAAGCCTTTGCCTTCGGCTCAGGTCATGATCCCAGGGTCCTGGGATTGAGTGCCTCATTGGGCTCTCTGCTTGGCAGGGAGACTGCTTCCCGCCTCTTCTCTCTCTGCCTGCCTCTTGCCTACTTGTGATCTCTGTCTATCAAATAAATAAAGTCTTTAAGAAAAAAAAAGGCATCTGTTGGAGAGAGAAAAAGATTTATCCAATAATAAAAATGGCTGCCAGTCATCAACCTAATTAATCATGGCAGCGACTATCAAAGAGATTTGGAACTAATCCTCCAAACATGCTGAATAAATTAACTTATCACTTAAAACTATATCCCCAGAATGACCAACCTGATCATGATTGATCAGTGAGTTACTTCAGACATCTGTACAGGTTAAAAGACAATTTTTTCAGTTTCCTACACACATACACAAATATGTGTGCGCACACGCACACACATACACCTATGCCCTGAACTGACTGGTTTTTTTATTTTAATGTTAATTTTTTATTTTTTGAAGATTTTATTTATTTATTTGACAGGCAGAGATCACAAGTAGACAGAGAGGCAGACAGAGAGGTGGGGAGAAGCAGGCTCCCTGCTGAGCAGAGAGCCCGATTCGGGGCTCGATCCCAGGACCCTGAGATCATAACCTGAGCTGAAGGCAGAGGCTTTAACCCACTGAGCCACCCAGGTACCCTGTGACTGGTTTTTTAAAACCAGTTCGCAAATTTGATGTTAGGAACTTAAGTCTATATCTGATTATTTCAGTTATAATGTGAAACCTGAGTAATCCACTGAAAGTTTTCTAAATTTAATGATAAGGAGAAATTGTGTCAAAGAAAAAACCTTGTCACCCAGTTATTTGTATTATGTTGATGTCATCATTATCTGCTATTCTATATTGAAATATGTGTGCGATCTCACCATACTTTGGGTATTCTGAAAACCTTTGTATAAGATTTTTTTTTAAGATTTTATTTATTTATTTGACAGAGAGATCACAAGTAGGCAGATAGGCAGAGGGAGGAGGAAGCAGGCTCCCTGCTGAACAGAGAGCCCGATGTGGGGCTCCATCCCAGGACCCTGAGATCATGATCTGAGCTGAAGGCAGAGGCCCAACCCACTGAGTCACTCAGGCGCCCCTATATAAGATTTTTTTATGAGATTTTATTTTGAATGGTTACAAAAGGGCCCTTTAATGAAATGGATGTTTTATTAAGTACCTCTTCCTTTACTTAAGTAAATATTTCAATTCTGAATAAAACACAGGTTAAGATTTTTACCCCCCCTGATTCTGGCTATAACAGCTACACAAATATTAGGAAGTCCAGTTGGTTGAATTTATTCACCAAGACCATCTTTTCTTGATCTTAACCTTTTCTTTTTTTTTTTCCTTTTCTCTCATTTAGATAAGAAAGGAGGTTTTTGAACTTCTGGAAATGGGAGTCCTCAGTCTATGCAAGTCTGAATCTTTGAAGCTCGGCCTTTTCTAAGTCTGGGTCCTAATGAAAATTCCAGTTTTTATGGTGGGATTTGCATCTCATTTAGTAGCTCTGGAATATTGCAAGGACTCAGTAAATATCAGCTATTGTTTTATTATGTTAACTGGATCACCCCATGAATCACTAGAAATTTTTGGTGGAGATTCTTTGACAGAAATGGAGCTATCCTTTGCCAACTTCTCTGTATAATAAAGTATCACCAGCTTGTGTATGATTTTTTGTTAAGCAGACAGTTTTTCTTTCACCAGCTGACCTCTCATGTTACTTTGCAGAAGGGAAAGAGCATCTGTGCAACCTTAACCAAGCCACTTTCCTCTCTGAGCCTTGGTTTCAAGAGCTGCAAAATGGGAACGATCCCTCCTAGGATTGTTGAGGCTTCCATATGACAGTACTCGTGGAACAGACTCCTAAACTGAAGCCTGGTACTAGTGTGAAGGGTGCAGTGGTGCTGATAGAAAGAGTTGTGGGTGTATGTGGCACTTGGCAAATATATGGAAGATAACAATATAACTACAACTATCTTAATTGTTTTGTACCTTATTTTAAAATAATCTCAGATTTACAGAAAATGTCTGGTAATACCTGGGAAAGCTACTACACAACATTAGAGAGAAATGAAAGCAAAGACTTATAAAATTACAGAAAGCAAAGACTTAAAAAAATCACACTCTGAAATTTCTCATGATACCACAATATAACAACTGCTAGTAATTTGTCATATCCATATCAATCTAGAACTGTGGATCTTCAACCAGGGACAATTTTGCCTCCCTCCGCCCTGCCCCCCGCCCAGGAGCCATTTGCTATGTCTGGAGATGTGTTTGATTGTCACAACTGGGAGGATACTGCTAGCATCTAGTGGGGAGTTGGGACTGGCTGTTACTTAGTAGGTAGTATCCTTTGGCCAAGGGTACTGCTCAACATCCTACCATCCTACGGGACAGCCCCCACAATAACAAACTATCTGGCCCAAAATATTAATCAGTAGTGCTGAGGGTAAGGAAACCCAGTTCTAGAAACTTGAAAAACAGAGTATATGAAGTATATCTGTATCCTTGAAGTATATTTATTTAGAAGAGAAATATGTAAATATAAAAGCACCTATAAAGTGAGATCTGGCTCTCTTAGGAATGTTACCTCAGAAATGTATTCACTTAATACCTGTGATGGTTAACTTTATATGTCAGCTGGGCCACAGGTAGCCCAGATAGTCAAGCAAAAATTATTCTGAGTGTTTCTATGAGGGTGTTTTTAGATGAGGTAGACATTTTAAGGGGAGGACTTGAGTAAAGCAGATTGCCCTCCCTCTTGTGGGTGGGCCTCTTCCTGTTAGTTGAAAGCCTAAATAGGACAAAAGGTGGACACTGCTCACCCCCACACACCCTCCACATACCACCCCCCCCCACACACAAATAAGAATTCTGATTCCAACTGAAACATTGGCTCTTCCTATTGATAGTCTTCAAACTGGGACCTCGGCTCTTCCTGATTTTACAGCACCTTTTGGCCATTAGACTCAAATCAAGACATCAACTTGGCAGATTTTGGACTTGCCAGCCTCCATAACAATGTGAGCCAATTCCTTCTAATAAAATCTCTTTACATACCTCCAATTAGTTTTGTCTCTCTGGAGAACCCTGACTAATATACTACATGAAAGTTTCTCCTACTTTGAGATTTGGGTTAGTTTGGTTTTGTTGTTTTATAAAAAGCTTCAGAAATTCTGTTCTTACAGATTTGTTACTGTAATGCCCTTTTGCTAGGTGTTATCTATGTAGTATAATCCCACGCAATGCTGGATCAAATTCCTAGGTGGCAAACGTACCTGATTATTTTGTAGGCCAACCATGCGTATCTAATCTAATCTTGTAATCTGTTGCTGCCTTTAAGTTCTTGTCCGTGTTTGTTTAGTAAAACAAATAGATGTGAATTAGAAGTGTTCACTGCCATCTTCTCACAAAGCTGATACCAGCAGCCATACCTGCCACCGTCTCCAAGCCAGATTCAAGTGATAGGCTGAAAATTTCCCCCGGCATTTGCTTTTCCCAGTTTTGCAAGTGGAAAGCTTTGAGTCTGAATTGGATTCCATCTAGTATGAGTTTTTGCATTTATTTTGTGTTCTTTTAAACTAGGTACACCTGCCAAAGTTGTTGCCTTCTTTAATATAAAAATAGTTCAAGGGCACCTGGGTGACTCAGCCAGTTAAGCATCTGATTGATTTTGGTTCAGGTCATGATCTCAGGGTTATGATATCAAGCCCAGCATCAGGCTCCTTGCTGGGTGTGGAACCTGCTTAAGATCCTTTCTCTCTCTCTCTTTCTGCCTTCCCTAAAAAAAATAAAATGAAATAAAAATAAAAATAATCCAGCATGGCTTCTCTGCCTAATATTAATAAAAAAGGAAGATTAGGAAGTTGTCTTTTTTTTTAAATCCTAAATTTGTACCTTAAATACATCTTAAAGAAAAGAAATTATTAACTGCCCAATGAAATGTTAAGGGATTTCTGATAAATGAGAAAACCCCCAAACCAAACCAATAATACCATATTGCAATACTGAACTTTTAATTGAGTATCTATCTTCCTCTTCCTTTCTCTTGCCTCATTTGAGCTACTCTAAAGCACATGCTAGGAAAAAGTTTAGGAGGAGATGTTTTTAATGAACACTTTTTACTGGAGTCTTTCTTATGGATGAAAAAATTGGCAGCTGCTGAGATTAGACATCTGTGTTCCACAATCCCAGTTTGCTTCCCTCTTCCTCATTATCACAAGTAGCAAAGTTAGCTGTAATCTGAGAGCATTCTTCCAACTTAGTTTATATTTATGTTAGAAGCAGCCACATTTGGAAAAAAGCTGATAGCCCTAACTTTTATTTTTTGTATTAATCTCCAAGGCTTTAGGCAAGTTCTCAAAGATAAATCCATGCTCCCCCTTCAGGAAGGGCTTGCCCTGAATTAGTCACCACATCCCAGAAATAGCCCATTATAATAACTACTTCCCAATGTCACTGGTTGTTGGTCTGTGCAGACCCTGCTGGGGACTGTTCCTCCTGGGCATGGCATTTAGCACACGCTTTTTGAGCCTAAAGTAAAATATACCAATGGCTGATTGAAGAGAGCTGTGTTATATCCTGCTGAATATCAGGTTCAGTTAAGGAATAATTCTGGGAAGTAGATGCAACTAAAAGGAAACTTCATGTAATTCTTCCTTTTGTATGAGCATTATGCAGTATCACTATGTGTAATAATGTTTTAAATGCCTGGAAAGTATACCTCAGTCACCTGCAGGGCCAAAATGAAGAGGACATCTGAGGAAAGTCAGTCCCGATTGCCAGACAACTCTGCCCTGAAGCAGCAGCAATTGCCTGCCTACCGGCTACAGCTCACAGCCACTGGAGTCCTCTCTGGCTTTTTTGCAACAGGAGTATTCTGCCTTGGTGTCGGCATCATTCTTATATTGTCTGCAAAGAGTATCAAGGAAATAGAGGTTTGTCCCATCTTACATTGTTAATGTAGATTCTAAAAATTTTCAGTTTGGGGACTATAAATGAGTGGTCAGTTTGAGAACACAGCCCCTCAATAAATGAGACTAGAACATTCCTTTTTCAGTTAACTAGTGCAGATGGTGGCTGCCTGTGTGTTGGCTTTATTCATTCCTACTTCCTCTTAAGTACACTCACTCTCATGCTGGTCTGCTCAGCCAATCATTTACAGGAGCCTGGCAAACCCAGAAGCTTTTTAAGCTGGCTGGAGAACTGACCAAGGATTGTTAGAGGTAGGAGGAGGAGAGGCAGGGTCAAATGACTGCCAGATGCCTGTGAATCATATGGATAAAAAAGTAAAGAGAGATGGGGTGCCTGGGTGGCTCAGTGGGTTAAAGCCTCTGCCTTCGACTCAGGTCATGATCCCGGGGTCCTGGGATCGAGCCCCGCATCGGGCTCTCTGCTCTGCAGGGAACCTGCTTTCTCCCCTCTCTCTCTCTGCCTGCCTCTCTGCCTACTTGTGATTTCTCTCTCTCTGTCAAATAAATAAAATCTTAAAAAAAAAAAAAAAGTAAAGAGACAAAGAGGTCTTCAATTTTGTCCCACTTTCAAGCATTGTGTCTTTCCCTTTACACATGAACTCCCTCTGAGATCATTATTTTAATCTAGGAAAGCCAAGAACCCAAATCTTTCTGGCCTCTTAAGGATACTTAGAAATATTAACTAAATTCTGCTGGAGACTGAGAGTTTGCACATGAGTAAGATAAGAGTTGGTTCCTGCCCTCAGTGAGCTAATGATAGAGTAGTTAAGGCCATGTGTGGTAAGAGCAAAGAGCTCAGCCATGGCTGCCTTATTCACCGCATCCACAACCCCTTCCTTGCACACTGCCCAGTACATAATGGGCCCAAACTTAGTGGAAGAATGGATCAGGGCAAACAGGGCTTTAAAGAGGAAACCACCATGTCATGTCCCACTCCTCTTACCAAACCACGCTGCTCTAATGCCTTTCCACTTATATTTTCTGCTACCAACTCTCAGCGGTTTATCTCCCCAGGAATTAAATGGCCCTAGGTCCTTTTGAGTCTTCCAGTGTGAGATTTAAATGACCAGGGTCCACCAAATAGCAGATGAAAAATAGCAAGAGAAAATTAAACTGCCTTTTCCACAAACAGCTCATCCTATTTGCTTTTTCTATTTTCTTCTTCACCAACCAACACCTTTCTTTCTGATTTCCCTCCCCCCTTCCCTTGCTTCTTCCCTTCTGGTTATCCACCCTCACTCACTGTGAAGTGCAGCCTTCATTAAGAGGCAGCCATTGCTAAATGATGTCACCTCGTGCATTTGAAGGGAACCTCACTCCACAGTTCACTAGCCACTCTGCAAACAGCTTTCCACGAATGATTTTTATCATGTTAAGGATATTTTCAAATTGACCTTTTTCCTAGTCACTTAGGATAGGACATGTTACTTTTATACAAGAAAGCCAGAAACCACTGTGATAGTGAGATCCTCTTTTGCACATGGATGTATTTCATTATACTGGGTGATAAGATGAAGTGCATACCTCAGGCCAGTGTGATCAAGCACAGACCTAGTAGAAGAGTTCTAAGTGGTTTTCCTCTTCTCACTTTGCCTTGGGCTACAAGGATGAAGTGACTTTATTCCAGTTCCCTTTGAGCAAGAATAATTGTTCCTGCCTCTCCAAATTTCTATGAGGAGCAAACAGATTGTGATCTTTCCTGTCATTTTAGAGCTATAGGTTTACAAAGTCATTCACGAGAGTAGATCATAGATATGTTTTCCTCATAAATAAATATTTATTGATTTTATTATTTTTTCCATCTTTAGTCACCTATTTCAGCCATCCCTCCACCCTTCTCCCCTCTGGTAACCACCAGTTTCTTAATAGGAGTCTGTTTTTTTGTTTCTTTTTTTTTCCTTTGCACATTTGCTTTGTTCCTTAAATTCCACTTATGAGTGAAATCATATGGTATTTGTCTTTCTCTAACTGACATAGTTCATTTAGTATAATACTCTGTAGCTCCAGGGGTGCCTGAGTGGCTCAGTCAGTTAAGTGTCTGACTCTTGACTTCCGCTCACATCATGATCACAGGTGTGTGAAATCAAGCCCTGCATCAGGCTCTGAGCTCAGTAGAGATGCTTGAGATTCTCTGTCCCTTTTCCTCTGTCCCTCCCCCCACTCTCACTCTTTATGAATAAATAAATAAATACATAGAATTTTTAAGAAATACTTTCGAGCTCTATCCACATCATTGCAAATGGCAAGCTGTCATTCTTTTTGATGGCTGAGTAATATTCCATTATATTTATATCTCACCTCTTCTTTATCCATGCATCAGTCTATGGACACTTGGGCTGGTTCTGTAGTTTGGCTACCACATAAAACTTAGAACTAGAAAACACCTTAGAGGGGTGACTGGGTGGCTTAGTCACTAAGCGTCTGCCTTTGGCTGGGGTGGTCATCCCAGGGTCCTGGGATCGAGCCCCACATGGAGCTCCCTGCTATGCGGGAAGCTTGCTTCTTCCTCCTACACTCCTGCTTGTGTTCCTGCTTTCACTGTCAAATAGGTAGATAAGTAAATAAATAAATAAAATCTTAAAAAAAAAAAAAAAACAACCTTAGGTATCATCTACTCATTGATCATTTGTTCATGAAACACATTTTTTTTCCTAATTCTGCATTAATAGAAATCCAACAGGAATCCATGGAGTAGAATGAATACTACAACAGCAAGCTCACAGATCAATTAATTGCTAGACAGAATGATGCTGATCAATAAAATGTGGGTCCTGAGATTAAATATTTAAATCAAAGTCAAAGATTGACCGAACTGAACCCTAGTTTCCTCAGTCACAGTTTAGTATGGGGTCATTTATGGTACAGCCCTATTCTTTAAAGCTTTTTAAAATTTAGAATGCAGTTTCACACACAGCACATCAATATTTTCCAAAATAATAGCTCACGCCTTGTTGTGTTTTTAAAGAATGACTTAAAAACACATACATACATACATACATGCATACATATATAAAATAATAACAAATATAAGTATCTACGTACAATTAAGTAGCTTTTTGGCTAATCTTTAATGTAGTGCTAACACTTTGGCTCTTTGGCTTCAAAACTCCCAGTGGTTTGCAAGGATTTAAAAAATGCTATCTTTCTTGTTAGTATTCCCTCCCAAAGAATCCTACATCCCATTGGCAGTTTATCAAGGAGAAGGCCACTTCCTTGCTTTTCTGCTCTTCCCCATTCCCATAATCTAATTATTCTTCAGCACAGTGAGGAAAGAGCAGAAGGGGAAGTGCACAGCCTCTGTGAGCCTTCCTTCCTTAAGCTTCTTCCAGCTATATTTTTACATAACTGAGGCTCTTAACCAGAGCTCATGGGATTTGCTCGTTTGGAACACAGCACCCTTTTTTAACGAGTCCACAATACTATTTTAAACAGAATTTAACTTTTAAAAAACACAATATGACAACATTTTAAAATCAGAATTATTCCACATATATCAATAACCCTACATTTTGGAAGCCCTTCTTTTTCTGTGTTTGGTCCTTTTTAATAACTTCCTCTAGATGTTATGTAGAAAAATTCATTAGTATAAATATTTTCCATACAATAGAATGGAAAAACAGTGAAGTGACTTCCCCATAAAGCTGATTAGCCTCAGGCTGTAGACCCAGTTCTTGTGAGTCATTGTCTAATACTTTCCTAATGACACCTCTTTATGATGGAGACACAAGCATACATCTCAACAGTTGCATAAATGTACAATAGAAACACTGAATTCCAGGTCAGTGGCAAAATACTGCCAGGTCTGAAAATGAAAGTCTGTAGAAGGGCCCATTCCTTCCAAGCATCTCCGGAAACACTTTGTGCCCAGCAGTGGACTATCCTTCATTCATGTCCCAGAGTCCATGCCCTTGACACAGAGCGTGAAGACATAGGTGGACTCAGGACTTGATTTTTAAAATATGAACTCGTGTAATTTTTAATTAATAATTGTTCTTTTGCCTGCCTGATAGATTAAATACACAAAAATCTGTGGAAATTGTGCAAAACTGCGAGAAGATGCCACTAATTTTGACAAAGAATGCACCTGCTCTATTCCCTTTTACCTTTCAGAGACAATGCAGGTAAGTGAAATTCAAGAGTCTTCAATTAGCTGTGCACTGGTCTATTCCCATTTCACACTTGGCAGTAAGTTCATGATTTCCACCAAGAGCTTTCCAAAACCGAAAATACAAAAAATGAAACAGAGTGCTGGTGAGGGACCTTACAAAGTGTCGAGTTCATGCACGACTCTCCCCCCAACTTTTTTATTTTGGAATGTTATTCTTCTCCTTTGTTTCTAAGTTTCCAGACTTTTTACCTACCCCACTTTGTAACATAATTCTTAATATCAATCAGATTCTATTCCAAATGTCAACACAAGAGGAGACCATTGAACCTAACCACCCATTTTATAGTGAGAAAATTAATGGGCTGAGAGGTTAAGTGACTTGGACAAGGTTAGTCTCAGGGGTCACACACCTGCTGGGATTCTCCCCCATCCTCCCTTTCCCCACCCCCTCAAGTCATTCTACATTTGCAATTGCCTAATCCCTAAAGCAACTCTTGGCCTGGCTGTCAGGCACTGTGAGAAATGTGAAAGAAGTATTAAAAGAAGTCCCTGCCCTTGGGCTGATTAAAGTCTTATGTTAGTCCAGGTCCTCTGAGAAGCAGTTGCCAAGACAGGATTAGACATGCAAGAGATTTACTGGGGGAACTGCCTGTGAGGGAAAATGGGGAGAGAGCCAGAGGAGGCTGGAAGAACTGTTAGATCACAGCACAGCTCTGACCCTGTGAAGAAAGGGGAAGCAGAGAAGGAAGGAAGGAAGTTAGGGAGAAAGGTATTGGACTCCAGCGTATTCTTTAGGAACTTTCGGCAAGGCCAACAGAGAATCCCTGACGGAGTCTGCCTCAGTATCCCTGCCACGCTCAGCCATTGAGAGCACCAGGGACAGCATGGCCTTGGTGCAAACGCAGGATGATTTCAGAGCAGTGATAGCTGGGGTCATCCCTCAGTTACTGTCCCTATAGTGGGAGACCCCAGAGGCATCTTTTCAGAGCCTCCACGATTTTACCTGGTAGTCAAGACAACCAAATAAATGAAAAACTGTGTTCCCTTCAACTCCTCAAAGATCCTGTCCTGTCCTCTAGACTCCACACCTCTCCCCCCACAGTGTCCTCCTCTCTGACTTGGTCGATCGCCCTCTCTCCCTTTCAGATGACTCTGCATGGGCTGAATCTAAGTATAGGCAGGCTCTCTCTTGAGCCTCCCACTGAGTGTTCCCCTTGAGCTTCCCACCTCAAGACCTGCTTCCACCTCAGACTCAGCTGGCCCCAAATGAGACTCATCCTCATCTCCTGGAAAACCCTCCTTACTTCCCTTGCTGGTAAAGATCCCATCACCAAGACTCCAAACTTTCCTCTTTGACTTTACCCTGCCAACTCCTTTGTCATCTAAGCCTCTGATGTGTGGACACTGTTCTTCAATCCATCTCTGCAACCACCCTGTCCTCTTTGTTTCCAGGCCTCCTGGTCCAGTATCAGAGCTACCTACTTGCCTTTGGCTTCCCCTACTTTAAACCAGCTGTTGTTTGCAAAATAAGTTCACCATCCTCCCCGCCCCCCAAAAAAGCACTCTTTCAGGTTGCTCTTCAACCACCTGAGGGCCAGCTACCTTTTCATAAAAAGAGAGAGGAAGAAGGAGACCTTGTACTCTAGCCAGCAGACCAACTTGCTTTCCCACAATATGACTCTCTCTGTTTCTGCTATTGTTTTGTCTAGAAAGTCTCCCCACTCACTGCCACTTGTTTTAAAACCCTAACATCCCTGGGCATTCCTTGACCCTCCTTTTCACTCCTTTCTCCAGCAACAATTTGCCCACATTCATATCCTGGGAGCAATTTCCATTCTTCCGATGAACTTATTATAATCAGTTGTAGAATAATATCCTGTGGCTTCACTTCCTCTACTTATAGGAACCTCCCTGAGGATAGAGACCATGCTTTACATGTTGCACCACAACTACCTACTCGAAAGTGCATGCGCTACACGCTCAACCTTCCCCACACCCTTCCTTTACCAGGTCAACTATCCCTGTTCCTATCTGCAGGCTTATCTCCACCTGTCCTGAGATGCCTTCTTTTCTTGCCCTTATAAGGTCTTAAGTCAGCAGTTCTGTCCTCTCCTATATCATCAGCTTTTCTTTCTACTCAATCATTCCCAGCTTACAGACATATTATTTCACTTCTCTTCAAACAAACCACTCTTCTGTTCTCCCAATTTCCCTGCCAGCTATTTGTCCATTTCTTACTTCCCATTAGCAGGAAATCTCAAATGAGTTGTCTATGTTGGCAGTAGTTCCTCTCTTCTCACTCTCTCTTAAATCTACTCAGTCAGGTTTCAGCAGTCAGATTTTAGTGCCTTGTCGCTCACTGGACACAGGTGATCACTCTCATCCTCAACATACTTTCTTCTCTTAGCTTTCAAGATACTATACTGTCTTGGTTTTCCTCCTAGCCCCCGATTGCCTCTTTGGTTCCTTTGCTGTTCTTCCTGTTTACCCCAAACTCCTTATGTTGACATAGGCAGCACTTTAGTCCTAGTCTTTAGTCTTCTCTCTAACTGTGTTCACTTTTTTTGAAAATGTCATCTACCTCCAGACTTTAGATGCCATCTACTGCCAATACCATTTTATATCTCTAGCTTAAACATCTCTTCCCAATCCATACTTGTATGTCCAGCTGCCTTCCTAATATCATGTGGATATCTAATAGATATCTGAAGCTCAGCATTTCCAAACCTGAATTCCTGGTTTCCACTTCTCCCTTATCCACTGCACCACTCCCTGCCCCTACCAAAAAACCCAGTCCATCCAAAGACTTCTCAACCTCAGTTGGAAACAACTCTATCGTCCTAGGGGCACCTGGGTGCCTCAGTCATTGAGCTCAGGTCGTGATCCTGGGGTCCTGGGATCGAGCCCTTCATCACTGGGCTCCCTGCTTAATGGGAAGCCTGCTTCTCCCTCTCCTGTGGCCCCTGCTTGTGTTCCCTCTCTCACTGTCTCTCTCTCTCTCTCTCTCTCTCTCTCTCTGTCAAATCAGTAAAGAAAATCTTTAAAACAAAACAAAACAACTCCATCCTTCCAGTGCTCAGGCCAACAGTCTAGTAGTCATCGTCATTCCTTTTATTCTTTCACATCCAATCCATCCTGTTGGCTCTACCTTCAAAATATATCCAGGGTCTGTCCACTTCTCCCACTTCTTGCACTACCACCCAGCTCTATGCTATATTCACCTCTCCCTTAGATTTCTGAAATAGCCTCCTAGCAGGTCTCCCTGCTTCTATTCATGTCTCAACATAGCAACCAGAGTGAGTTTTTCTTTTTTAAGATTGATTTATTTATTTGAGAGAGAGAGAAGGGAGAGGCAGAGGGAGAGAGACTCTCAAGCAGATTCTGCACCAAGCACAGAGCCCAACACAGGGCTCAATCTCACGACCCTGAGATCACAACCTGAGCAGAAACCAAGAGTCTGCTGCTCAACCAACTGTGCCACCCAGGCACCCCCAGGGTGAGCTTTTTAAAGTCGAAGTCGTATGTTATTCTTTTACTCAAAAATCCCTGAAGTGGGGGCACCCAGCTGGCTCAGTTGGAAGAGCATGCAACTCCTGATCTCTGGGTCATGGGTTGAAGCCCCACACTGAGAGTAGATTACTAACAAATAAATAAACTTAAAAAAAAAAAGAAAAAAACCCCTGCAATGTCTCCTCTTTCCATTCAGTGAAAAAGCTTAAGTCCCTTCAAGGCTTTGCATGATTTGGCTTCTTATTTCCTCTCTGACCTAAACCTTCATTCTATTCCCCCAACCCCACTCCTACCACACTGGAATCCTCACTCATTCAACTAGTCATGTGTTCTCTTGCCTTGCCCCCTGTATTGGATATTCACTTGGCCAACTGCCCTATCTCCTTCAGGGCTTGGTCCAACCTTCACTTCAATAAGGCCTACTGTGGCAATCCTATTTCACACTACAAACTGTCTATTCACCCCACTCTTGTACTACTCCCGATCCTTGTTAACTTGCTGTGATTTCAATTTTTCCGTAGTACGTATCACCTTCTAATTTGCCAAATAAATTAATAGTCTATGATATGTATTGTTTATTGTCTATCTCTCACTATCGTGTCCCAAGCACCTGTGACAATGCCTGGCACAGTGTAGGTGCTCAATTAATGTTTGTTGAATGAACATATGAATCTCTGCTTCCTCCACAGTGCATAACACAGTATAGTTATGTAGTAGGTGCTCAGAAAATGTTGAAAGAGTAAATGAACAGAGGAAAGACCAAGTGCTAAATTATATGGCTTTATGTTCTAGGAAGCTTTGGTTTTATGTGACCTTTTTCTTATTTCTCTCTTGATCCCAAATGAAAACATGTTGGCATTAGTAATATTCTGAATACATCCAGATTGATTATGGCTAGGGCTAAGCAATTTTGTGAGTAAGTGAGATATAAACTATAAGGGAATTACTGAGTTGTACTAGGATTATAAGTAATATCTACATAAAGTCAGTGAGGGAGGTTTTATGTGTGTGTCCTTATAGGTCAAAATTCTAGTTCTTTATAGGTATGCCCTTTCTTGCCTTCCTCAACTCACCATCCTGAGTTACTGTTAGTGTAGACAGTACCTACACTTGTGGTTAGCACAGCATAATGTCTAGACTTTGTCAAATCACTATGTAGTACACCTGAAGCTAATGTAACATTGTATATCAACTATACTTCAACTGAAAAAGAAAATTAGTGTTGCCTAATTTTGGCCGGAAAGCACGGGGTGCTAAAAACAATAGAAAACTAATCTCTCACAGTTCTGGAAGTCAAAAGTCTGAAATCAAGGTGTGACAGAGTTGGAGGCTCAGAGTACTTACATTTTTAAAGAAAAAATCCAAAAGATCGAATCTTAAGGGTTTCAGTTTCCATCTGTCTGTGTACTTTGAAACCTTAAAGTCAAATAAATGTTACCAGCTGCTAACCATTCCTTTCAGGCAAAGACTTTCTCATAAAAATCCAGCCAAACTAGTTAGTGCAACCACAGAGCCTTCGGTTCACCAGTTAGCACACGGCACACATGCTAGGCAATGAGTTCACACAAGACTGCCTTAAACTAGGAATCCTGCACAAGAGTGCCACTGAATTTAAAGAGAAGAAACACCATAGAGTGCCTTGTGCCTCTAGGACCAATAAAAAAGATGATGCTCTGGGAGGCCTTGTTAAGCTAAATTTGGGACAAAGAATCACTGAAAAAAAAAGGTTATTAAAACACTTCTGTCCCGGGGCGCCTGGGTGGCTCAGTGGGTTAAAGCCTCTGCCTTCAGCTCAGGTCATGATCCCAGGGTCCTGAGTTCAAGCCCCGCATCGGGTTCTCTGTTCAGCAGGGAGCCTGCTTACCTTCCTCTCTCTCTGCCTGCCTCTCTGCCTACTTGTGATCTCTATCAAATAAATAAATAAATATCTTAAAAAAAAAAAAAAAAACACTTCTGTCCCTGGTGTGGTGTGCGTGTGCTCTGCCCGTTTATTTTGTCATTTATGTGAATGTATCACTTTGGGTAAGTGAAATTCTCTTTTTAGCCTCCAAGAAAATGTACGGTAAATTCCACTCTGTGGGTTTCATATTTTCTGTAGTTATGGGTCAGCAGTAGAGGTTCCCTTGTTGGGTGAGGAAATGTAATCAGTCATTCCCGCTATGCCTTCACACCCAGGGTCTCTTGTTTGCGATGTTGCAGCCTGCCTCTTTGTCAGGACCCAACATCTCCCCTTGTTGGTATTCCAGACACTTTTCTCTTACAAGTGACTAAGTTCTTAAGCCTTTGTTGTTTTCTGTAAATGGTCACACTTACCATGGCCTTTATTTCCAGCCTGCCCTGAGTACCAGCTCACATTTTCCATATTCATCCTCTTACATGTCCTTAGGGGGAGACCAGAAGCCTTTTCAAAGTGCCAGTTTTTCATGGTATACGCGAATCAATTGACCCCAGAGATTATAAAAGAATACGTTTGTATTTCTGGCACAGAATATAACGGCTAACATATGGGGAGCACTTAATAAAGGCCTTCATCTTTTTGGATGCAGGCCTTCATTATTTTGGAGGTAGGTCATATATTAATTATAAACAGCCACATTGGGCATTTCCATTTACATTATATGTGCTGTTTAGTAAGATCTGTATCAAGTCTGCCTGGAGAATGTTGCTATGTCACCGTAAAGGTAAGCATGATGGTAGCCTATGACTAGACAGCCTCATAGGGTAGCATAGATGAAAAGGACCATCTCTCATGGCAACAGGGTGACTTATTGCCAAGGTGAAAATCACCTTTCTTTCAGATCCATGAATTATTCTATTCCCTCTTTTTTTTTTTTGGTCCATAACAAATGGTTCACCATTTCTTGAGCAAGCACTGTGTGCCAGGTACTGTGCTAGATTCTGGGGATAAAAAGACAAAGACCCCAGAGCCAAACTACAAGGAGCAATCTCATGCCTTTCACATGCACCCGGATGGCCCCAACTTCAAATATGTTCAAGGATTTCATTTGAAATAATTGACTTTGATGCCTACCACAACCCCTGGGCAAAGCATTTTTCCTGGTATTGTTAGAAAATAATGGAATCTGTAGCATCAATTTTATATATTGAGAATACAAAATCTGGGTTTAAAATTTTTTCACGGCGGAAGCACAGCAGCCCTTACAAAAACATTGAAAATAAGTTATTTGGTGATTTTAATAATTCTGTGTAGACAAGGATTTTCCAACACCAATTTTTAAAAAATAATTTCTTGGGTTTCTGCTTGATATAAAGAAACTTCCAGTTCCTATCTGTTCTTTCTGTGATAATTTTTATTCTAAAAATTGTGTCCATGTTTATTAATATTCCAGTTAATTCTTCTTGCTTTTCTCCTTTTACAGGGTAATGTTTATATGTACTACAAACTGTACGGCTTCTATCAGAATCTCTATCGATATATTCTGTCCAGAAGTAATAGCCAACTGATGGGTACAGACTTAAAGGTTAGGCTTTAGTTAATTTAGTAAATACTTAAAAAAACAAAACAAAAACAACAAAAACCTGGTGGGTCTTTAAGTCTAAAAGAGGTTATCAGAAAATAAACTAAAGATCTAAAGCTTTATAAAACAGAATGTTCATTTCATTTTTGCATAAAATGAATGGGCTGGGTATTCTATATATCTGCTAATGAGAGGAGTAGTTTCCCTCTTCAGAACAGTAGTACGAATCTTGTCCAATTAAATGGTTATCCTTTCATGCATCAGCCATTTTGATAGTAACCTTGAGTGTTTGGTCTCAGTCCAGTTCCCTGTATATCTACCATTGTCCTTCCTGAAATTCGGGACTTCACTCCACCCAAGGTTAAGGAAATTAAGGAAATCAAGCTCTACTTGATTGATTAAGAGCCTTTGGTTTAATTAAATACCCTTTCACTCTTAGAAGTATAAATTTTTATTCTTGATAAATGATACTCAGCATGCTAGCAAAAACAAACAAACAAACAAACAACAACAACAACAAAAACCCTAGAAGGAAACCTTTTCCATAATGAGATTATTATATGAAAGTGATAATCAGATGATTTTTTTTTTTTGGCCACCACTCTTTTAAAAATCTATTGTGGTAGTTAGGTGGATGGATCCCCTGTGATAAGTCACCTAATATATAGACTCACTACAATTTGTATCATTTTCAGAATATGAATTACACTTCAACAAAAAAAAGGTTTAATAATGTATTCTGGGTGTAGCCTTAGTGTGATATTTAGCTGAGCCCACAAAGTAAGTTCCTTCCTGCAGATGTATTTGGTATGTTATATATTGTTAATAAGGAAAAAAATATACACAACACACACACACATACACACACACACATATGAACATACACACACACACACACACATACACACAAAACCTCCAAAACTCAAAAATTTCCTAGTCTACATGAGCCAGAAATCTGGGAAAAACAGGTAGCAGTCCACAATCTTGTTACGTGTCAATAAATTAGTGTGGGTTAATTTACATTGCCAATGTTCTCACTTTTAACATTCTAAGAGAGTTTACCAAAGCATTTCTTTTTACTGTATCATCTTGCTTCCAGGATGTTGGAACCTGTGCTCCATTTAGCAGGTCCCATGATGGGACTCCAATCGCTCCTTGTGGTGCTATTGCCAACAGCATATTCAATGGTAGGTGACTTTTCCGGGTCTCCATGGTGTGCCTTTTCATAAGCAGTAATAACCTAAATGTCCAGAAGATCACCTCTGCAACTGAGTAGCATTTCAAAATAAGAAAAAAGAAAAGAAAAGAAATTGTGTATACACTATCCACTGACTTATCGTATTTCATTTGCAAATAACTTCTCCCTTACCAGAGATCTGAAGTAGTTAGGGAACATGAGCTCAATGGAGCTTTAGAGTATTTTCCAATAATTGGGGCCTTGGCAAGAAAGAGAATAGTTTTCTAATTCCAACATCTATTACATGTAGGCATGTTGAGAGTCTGCTAAAACCCTAGTTTACTTTTCAGCTGTGTCTGGTTTTGTACTTTGAAGTGGAGCAAAAATGCTTGCTTGCATCTCTAGCACAGTTTTTAATTTCCTTACAGATACCATTATTCTTTCATACAACCTGAATTCCTCTATACCTATTGAAGTCCCAATGCTAAGAAGTGGAATTACGTGGTGGACAGATAAGTATGTCAAATTTCAGAATCCAAGATCCAAAAATCTTTCTATCGCATTTGCAGGTAAGACCCATATATTAGCTAAATCTTCTTTTTTCAAGTTTTTATGTGTGAGGAAATGTTTAAGATACCTCCTTCTTTACTTTTTTTGCTGACTTCCCCTTTGCTCTGACTTCCCCTCCCTGTGGACATCTCCATCACGTACCTATCAGAAACATGAAATGATGGGTGCCCTGGTTCCTTTCAGTTGACATTAGGAAAAAAGCAATGGTTTAAGAAACTTGTTGCTTTATTTGTAATTAGGGTGACCATGTAATTTGTTGTCTAAGCTCGTGCACTTTTGAGAGTGAAAAGGGAGCACTAGAAAAACTAAAGTTATATATTTATTTTAAATTTGAATTTATTAATCAGTAAATTGACATTACCATATTGATGAACCTATACAATAATTCCATTACAAACTACTTTATTTATTTATTTATTTTTAAAGATTTTTATTTGTTTATTTGACAGACAGATCACAAGTAGGCAGAGAGGCAGGCAGAGAGAGAGGAGGAAGCAGGCTCCCCACTGAGCAGAGAGCCTGATGCAGGGCTCAATCCCAGGACCCTGGGATCATGACCTCAGCTAAAGTCAGAGGCTTTAACCCACTGAGCCACCCAGGTGCCCTTACAAACTACTTTAAAAGGCAACTATTTCAAAAATTAAAATAACATATCTGTGTATACTAAGCCAACTAAAAAAATGACTTTATTATTAAAACATTAAAAGATAACCTAAGCAGAATTACTATTCTGGATATACAGTCACATAATTTTAATCAGTTTCTTGGCCATATTTGTCTTCATTACATGCCCCTGTATTTTTCTAATGAGTTTATTCTTTTTATTATTTTTTTAAATTTATTAAAATATTTTTAATTATTTTACAGAATTATCTGCAGTCTTTTTTGAAGTTAAACTTTATGGTTGGGGCACCTGGGTGGCTCAGTGGGTCAAGCCGCTGCCTTCGGCTCAGGTCGTGATCTCGGGGTCCAGGGATCGAGTCCCGCGTCCGGCTCTCTGCTTGGCAGGGGGCCTGCTTCCCTTCCTCTCTCTCTGCCTGCCTCTCTGTCTACTTGTGATCTCTGTCTGTCAAATAAATAAATAAAATCTTAAAAAAAAAAAACTTTATGGTTAATCAATTTGATACTGTTGGCCCCTTTAATTGGTTCTTCTCTTTTAACTCTAATTATTTTCTTAACTGAGAAGGTAGCTATAGATGCTGAGGTACCTATTATGCTCATAGCCAATTTTACTAAATGGAGGATATTTTCATTTTCATTTTTTTATATTGAAATATGCTAGTATTATAACCTAAATATTTTCATAGGCACTGTCTTTTTACCTCACATTTTTTTCTATCTCTTATCTTTCTAAGTGTGTTCCTAAATTTAGATGCTATAAAATCTTAATATCGTTTCATTCTGGTAGAGAAAAATTTTTGACAATTTTATTTATTTTTTGAGAGAGACTGAGCGAGAGAGAGAGAGCATGAGCAAGGGTGAGGGGAAGACGGAGAGGGAGAAGAAGACTCCCAACTGAGCAGGGACCCTGATGTGGGACTCAATCCCAGGACTCTAGGAGCTGAGCCGAAGGCAGGCACTTAACCAAATGAGCCACCCAGGCACCCTAAAGAAAAAATTTAATCCAGTTAGAAATAGGAGCTCCATGAAAAGAGCTTTTACCTGAATTGAAACATTGTGAAGTATAATTGTAGAATTAAAAATTAAATTGGTCCATATTTTGAACTCTCATTATATAACATGTTCAGTTATTCCATTGTTTTCATGGGGGTAAATTTTAATATCTTCTTATTTGCAAGACTGTCTTTCAATAATTACAATTCACTAAATCAAAAACTAAGTTTTTTGGCATTCCATATTTTGAATACTTCATTTAAAATCTTTAAATTACTTTGACTAAAATTCAACCCAAAGTTAGAGGCTCATTTACCAAAAAAATTTAGGATAATTATAGGACACATCATTTCATATACAAACTAGTTCTTCAAAGGCTCAAGCATTTCTAAAATTCTGGTTGATGATGCGTAGCAAAGATGGACCACATATACTACCATCCTGAAGTGTTTCTTTTAATTATCATCCATCTTATTGTAAAAATAATACAGTTCAGTTTCTCTGTTAATATACAAAAATATTTAATTTGCACAACCTCAGCTCTTCTTTTAATTAGTAAAATACTGTAGCTTGTTTGGATATAGTGACACATTATGTATCTACCACAACCAAGTTAAAGTACATTGATCTGTACATTTCTCGATTTATCAAGAACATTATCTTTATTCTGATGTTGTGCTCCACCAAATTTGTGTTAATGCTGTCACCGCAAAACCAAAAACTTACACTTGATTTTTCATTTTTTAGCTGAATTTATAGCAATATTTATTATGTTAGAATTTTTAATCTTTCAAGACTGAGTATCAAAAAGCTTTGCTGTGATTGCATGAAAAGTCACACCAAAAAAATCAAACAATTATTATAATTAACTGATTTTTCTATTTTGAAGCATTTGAAGACACTGATGTGAAAGTGGACTCATTTATTTGTGTACAAATTTCTTTTTATACTAAAGAACAAATGGAGGCAACACATTAAAGCTTTCCTTTGTTTAGCCCCCACCAAAAAAAAAAACTAAAGGGAAGCTCAGTTGATCTAAATGAAAAGTCATGCTCACATAATGACAAAGAAATGGACCTTCTGTAGCTACCTGAGGCAAAGCATTGTCGGATATACTTCTAAAAATAACCACAAACCTCTGAAGTAGATGTTGATGTTTTTCAGGAGACTCATGTCTTTTAATTTTCAGTTGGTCATTGACATCACAATGGTTCCTTTGTGTGGTAATTGTCAACCAGCACTGCAAGTTTCACATTCATCAACTTTCTCAAGAAACTGTACTTAATTTTACATTAAACATACATGCTTTATTTTTTAGCTCTTTACAGCTAAAAGGACTTCCTAGCAAATAAAAACTGATACCAAACAATAAAATAGTTATACATTTGTACCCTATAATAAATGATAAAACCACAGTTTTATCATTTATAAAATGATATAGGGTTCAACAGGGTTCAAATGTACACCCAGCAAGACATTCAGCATCTATCTCCCACACTATGTCATGTGTGTATAACATAACCTATAATTTCCCACTGATCCCACTGAGTTGTAGGCTGGCAGCTTCGTGTGTCTCATTGGTCAACACAGAGGCCATGACCTAACTAGCTGGAGTGTCAAACAGCTGGGAGGCGTCACAGAAATATACTATGTTTTGATTGAAAGGATCTCTGGTTATCTTTCATTAATCACATGTTAAAGTAAGCATTCCATTCACTGCACATGGGTATTTCGTACACTATTAGCTAAGACAATGGCTGGAAGGTGGAAGGATGAAATTATATGTACATTATTTGTTTGGGATAAATGCTAAGTCAGGTGGGCTAACAGACAAAAGACATATGCTGGACTATCTTAGACAACTGGCACGTATGATCACTGTATCTATAATTGAATCCCTAGTTTTTGAAAGGAACTTGGCAACATTCTCTTATTTTGTCTTGCCACATAACCTTGGCCTGCAACACAAAGAGTCTTTGGTGTTCTCTCATCTCCTGCTCCACTTCGTTTTTACCTTTACTGTAAAAGTTACCACATTATCCTGTAATTATCTATTTGAATACTTGTCATCCCTCTTCAGCCTGTGAATTCCTTGAGGAAATTAGGAAGTTTTTTAATCCCTGGTGCTTGATACATAGTGACCAATCCAGAAATGCTTGTTGTTGAATAAATGGATAAATACGAATGACCCAACTTGGAAAAGGAAGCAAGTTGGTGCCTCTTAGATCACACTTCTCATACTCTCTGGAAATGGGATGAACTGGGATCAGGGGTTGGTAAGGAAAAGCAGGCTTAAAGTTACATTTTTAACAAGCTCCCTGGGTGATGAAGGTCAGTTTCTTATAGGACATATTACCTTGGGACATGAGCTCATGAGAGGGTGAGGTCCACGGTGGAGGTACCAGAGGCAATTTCAGTTTTCATCAAAATTCTTCTAGCAACAATGATTGAAATTTTGGGAAGGGCCAAAATAGGTGAGCTCCACAATATTTGCAGAGGAAGTTTCTTCAGCAAAGGAATTTTTTCCAGAGGAAGTTTTAAGTGTACAAACATACTTAAGCAGATTAGTAGAACCAAACTGAGCACTTGCTTTTACAAGTCCCGTGCTTAGAAAACAGGACAGGTTTCTTTTAAAAGAAAACAGTTTAGTCAGTCGAGTTGAGAAAGAGTGGTTTCCTCTTTTGCATTTGGATTCTGCAATTACTAGAACCAATTTTCTAGAATGAAAAAGTTCATTAAGCAATTTTCTCTTATTGACTAATTCTTTAAAATTCAATATGGATTTTATTATCTTCTGTCACTCTTTCCTTTAGCAAGCATTTGTTGAATGCCTACTCTGTGCCAGGCACTAGACTAAATGCCAGTGAAAAAAGGACACTATAGTGAGGAGCATGCTGTATAGTGGAAGAGACAGACACGCCCACCATGCTAAAGTGGGAAGTATGAGAAGGAGAGTAAACTCAACAGACTCATTTCCTGGCACTGGCCTTCCATCCTGTGCTTCCAACAGTCCTACAACACCCAAATCTACTAGGCCTCCTGGCTTTAGAACAGGCTTGTAATTGGGACACCTGGGTGGTTCAGTGGGTTAAGCCACTGCCTTTGGCTCAGGTCATGCTCGCAGGGTCCTGGGATCGAGCCCCACGTTGGGCTTTCTGCTTGGCAGGGAGCCTGTTTCCCCCTCAGTATCTGCCTGCCTCTCTGCCTACTTGTGATCTCCTTCTCTCTGTCAAATAAATAAATAAAATCTTTGGGAAAAAAAAAAAAACAGGCTCGTAACATCTTTGTTCTCTGCCTTCTCTTTATCAGTTCCTCCTCTTTACTTCCAGCTTTGAGCTCTAAGCACTTTGCAGCAGAAAATATCTATTTAATAGAGTCTTCATGCACATACATGATTATTTCCTTAGAATAAATTTCTAGAAGTAGAATTTCTAGGCCAAAACATATGCAAAATATATTGAAATTTCTGATGCATATTCCTAGATTGCCAGTGATGTTTTCAGTCTGCACATTATCTGCTCTGAGCAAGAGTTCCTCTTTCCGCTGCATCATCAGTTGTTGTCATTTGTTTTCTTCACCTGTTACCCAAGCTTTAGATGAAATGATCACATCTTGTTTTAATTTCCTGTCTTTAAATTGCTAGGGAAGCTAAAGAAAATGACGACAGTCCCTGTGATGCTATCCCTGAATATAACCACTATTATCCTTTTGGTCTATTTTTTCAGTGCTTTATATGCATTTAATGTAGTTGAACACATAATAGACATATAATTTGATATTCTGTTCTATTGTAACCCTATGACAAATCATCACTATTTCCCCTACATTTCCTTAGAGTTTTTATAATCCATTATTTTTTAAAGTTTGCATACTTAGGTAGCTTATACATACACACTTTTTTTTTTTTTTAAGATTTATTTATTTATTTATTTGACAGAGAGAAATCACAAGTAGGTAGAGAGGCAGGCAGAGAGAGAGAGGAGGAAGCAGGCTCCCTGCTGAGCAGAGAGCCCGATGTGGGACTCGATCCCAGGACCCTGAGATCATGACCTGAGCCGAAGGCAGCGGCTTAACCACTGAGCCACCCAGGCGCCCCCATACACACTTTTTTTTAAAGTCTTAATTATTACTTCTCTTTTCTCAAGAAAGCAAAACTATTTCATCCTCTCTATTCTAAGGAAAACTGAAGGGTGTAGATGATTTCTGTCAAACATGTCAATGATTTCTTCCCACAGGGACCACAAAGCCTCCATCCTGGGCGAAGCCTGTCTATGAACTAGATCAAGAGGATCCAGAAAACAATGGCTTCCTCAATGATGACTTCATTGTGTGGATGCGGGCAGCCGCCTTTCCCACTTTCAAAAAACTGTACCGTCGACTCAATCGCATACAGTACTTTACTGAAGGCTTGCCTGCTGGTAACTATAGTTTTAACATTACATATAGTATCCTTTTATACCACTCTTCTTCCTGAGGATCAAGAAAAATCAGCATTGGTCTAGGTACTAGTTGTTGAATTATTTTGTTTTGTACTTTTCGATTCTACAATCTAATCTGTGTATACAAAGAAGAAATATATAGTTCTCTAATTGGTAGTACTGTCACTTGTCAACATAGAACTGTTAGTCTCCACTTTATATATAATCAAATATGTACTTTTAAAAGAAATTTTTTTTAGGAATAACAGTTAATAGCACTATCAGGTAAGTAGGGATGGGTAAATAAGGAAGGACTATTTCTATTCCCCCAAAAGATTAAATACAGTGGACCTAGAGATGTGTAACAGAGAGGGATGGGATAAGGTAGAAGACCAGGGAAATGAGAGATAGTGATTTGGTAAACAGTAAATTTAGAATATATGCTAAAAATAATGAAAATTGAGAGACACTGTAGAACCTTTTAATCTAAACAAAAGTATAGACCAAGGGAGCCCTGGACTCAAGATGCAGGTGCAGTCCATCCATCCCACGTGATGTGTGCTCTAAGTTCTGCTCTGAAAACACTGTGTTCTTCTGTCTTTGATACCGAGCCAGCTGGTAGGAGTTAGTGCCTTGGTTAAGGACATAAGGTCCAAGTTAGGAGACACAGGCTTTAATGTGGGATTCTGAATGTTTTCACTTCATTCAAAAGTACAAATGTAACTCTTGACTTAAAGACAAAAAGATTTAACTTCAAAATGAGAGCCAAACATTATCTTTAAAAAAAATTATATATTTATACACAATCTCAGGGCCACTGAGTAGGAGTTGTTCATGGGACTCCCAGCAGGCCAGAGGATCTTACCACAAAACTGTCTACCGCCTTAGTAGTTTCTTTACATCTCGGGGAGCTTGAATGAGAAATCGTTTAGAAGAAGTGAATGACTATATGAGCTCTAGTTCCCCACTCCACGTTTTTTTTCCTATCCTAGAGTGTGGGACATCTCCATTCTGACCAGGTGGGGACAGGGAGGTGGAGGGTGTGGGGAGACATTCCTCAGTCAGAGATGCACCACTGATGTGATACCCTCTCTGCTTCTCAGCTTGTTGCCTCCTTTTTGTTCACTGATGAGTATGGTTTGCCTTCAGTTCCTTCATTTTCATTTCTCCCTAAATAAAAATGAACGCCACAGACCTGTTTCTCTTATGCAGCCTTATACATACAGATCTAAGAGTAAACCATAGAATATTACCTTTTTAATAGGATTTCAGCAAGCCACCCCCCCCCCTAAATTTGAGATTGAAAGGTGCTTGACAGTGGTCTCCCAAATTAGACCTTCTGATCCCAACTTTGTCTATGATTCCCGTATCAGTAAAGCAGGTAGAGTTGCAGTCACAAAACAGGAAGAAAGAAGCCCATCGTTTACTGCTGTCCTCACCATGCATGCCCAGGGGTTTTGAGTTGAGGGAAACATAAGGGACTCCATGTTCCAAACAGAGGAGACACTGTTTCTTCTCTGGAGTCAAGCTCTTCTTGAGTGACTTCATTCACAATCCTATTTTAATGCTGATGACTCTTGAGTCTAAATCTTGCAGGCAGAACCTAGACCCTGAGCTTCAGCCCTACACTTGCACCTCCCGAGCAGAGCCCTGGTGTGAGTAGTACCCAGCCTGCCTCACGGCCTTGCTGCCACGCAAGGAGAAGGACTAAATCATAGCTGCAGCAGACACCTATACCACTCCTAAGGGGAAAAAGATGTTCTGTGTCTGAGAAAAAGACCTTCTTAATGGAACTGAAAGAAGAGAAAACACACAGCTGGGTCAAGGTGGCATGCAGGGACCTGGTGACAGTGAGGGATTTTGATGGAAAAGAACGAGAGAGAGAACTTGTTTCCTAACCAGTTTCCTTGTGCCTTTAAATCGCATGTTGCCAAGTGATTTGAGGCCTTTTAAGAGCTTTGCTGGGAAATGCTGCAGTTCTGTGCCGTTGCTATGAGAAGCCTTTATTTGTTTATTAGTTTGGTTTACAAAAGGCACCAGATGTTTAAAAACCTCAGGCCACATGCATAATCAAAATGACATCATTAAAATGCTAACGATAGCAAACCCACTTCAAACATATTCTCCCCAGCAATGAGGGATGTTTGCCTTTTCAAAACCCAAATGAATGCACCACCTTTAGCTTTCCCACCAAAAATGTTTTGCCATCTATCTCATTATTTTTATTCTTCACTAATTTTGAAGAATTTTCTACAAGGTAGGAATTCAAACCTTAGTTATGAAGGACTACCCTGGGTCTCCTGATTCACAAACAAAAATTTAGGTTTGCTGTAAAGCACATCTATATTCTTTTCATTTCCTTGGGTCTGCCAAAGGAAATTAAATATATTTGTCCATTTTTTTAGTTGTCTGTAAGTCAGTCTGATCTATTTGTGTCAGAATCTCTTTTATAGATTACAACTATGTAGAGAGAAAGCTTGTTTTTGCTTAATTTCATTCCAGGAAGATACAACATTGGTAAAGATTAGACAACATGAAGTTCAATATTCAACCATTTTATACAAACACAACAATTTTATATGGTTCAGCCTAATATATTTAGGATATACAGTGGTAGAGCTGAGAAGTGTTGAAATAATCCTTAACAGGTCTTCTTGTCTTAGATTTTCCAGTAACCAGGTTTAGAGGAGAAAAATCAGTTGTTCTTTCCACCTTGACATGGAGTGGAGGCAGTAACCTTTTCTTAGGTCTTGCCTACACAGTGACAGGAGCAGTGACATGGTTGGCCTTCTTTTCCATGATGGCAATTCACTTGATGCTGAAAGACAGGAAAATGTTCTTCACCCAGCAATAAAGTCAAGTTTTAAGAAGAAAAGCAGAAAACAAAGAAATGGACAGTGAAGTGACTAACAGAGCCAAAGATTTGTGACTAGGCTCAAAATGACTGAGATATTTCATTAGGGGGAACTAGATTGACCGACCAAGTACAATCCCAGATAGGTAAATAATGAGAGATTCAGAGTGAAGAAGAGGAGGAAGACAGGGAGGAAGAGGAGGAGGAAGAGGAAAAGGCATAGTTATGTATAGTAAAATGTCCTTAGAATGGAGAAGATAAATCATCCTTGAGTTCTAAACCAAGTCTCGGGTATTTATTTAAAGGCTATGTACCTGGAAGTAGGTGAATGCCTAGGAGAGAGTGCCATCATTAAGAGTAATGTAAGCCTGGGGTCCCCAAAATTAGATGAATCCTTTAACCTCAATCAGGCTCAGACCGTGAGTCTTCATTGCCTGGTTGAAATTATAGACTTTTTAACAATTGTTGAACATCGAATTGAGCCATCAGGATGATTTTTGAAAACTGATTTATTCAGTTTCTATGGATTCAAAGTTAAGTTTTCTTTGCTAAGAATATACCAAGCAAAGATTGTGGAGTGTCTGGAACACGCACAATACAGCAATTCACCAAAAAGAAAGGCCAGAGGTTTCCCTGAAGTTATTCATGTAGCCAAGAGGGAAGCACTGAAAGTTACTGATTCTCTCAAAAGTTGTATTCATCATTTAAGGGCACAAAACAAGTCTCAAACTTATATTGGGATGACATATTCTGGAATGCAAATGATGACATGTATTTATAATACTTGAATCACATGTGTTAAGGGAGCTTTTCAGGGTCCATCTTAAGATGTTTGAATTCCTGGCATGCCTGGGTGGTTCAGTTGGTTAAGCATCTGCCTTCAGCTCAGGTCATGATCCCAGAGGTCCAGGGATAGAGTCCTGCATTGGGTTCCTTGCTCAGCAGGAAGTCTGCTTGTCCCACTACCCCACACCCTGGTCTTGTGCAATGCTCCCTCTCTCTCTCTCTCACACACACACTCTCTCTGTCTCTCTGGCAAATAACTAAATCTTTATTTTAAAAAAAGTTCAAATTCCTGATAAAGGTAACTTAAAGGAAACTGAACAAAGTACTTGGTAAAGCTGCCAGGCGAAGAGTCCCCACAGATTTGTGTACATAGATCTGAATACTGTCCTTTAAAAAACATTTAATATTTCTTTTTTAAGATGGAAGAATCTTTATGATGTCTCTAGGAGAATTTTCATTTTTTAAAGAAAAATACAGTACAAACATGTATTTATCTCTTTAGCAGCCAAGAAAGCATTTCTTTGTTGCAACTTTCTGCATTCACTAAATACTTGAGTACTTTTCCAAAAAGACCAAATTTCAAATCCCAATGCTGAAATCTCAGAATCCACCCTCCCCCCACATCTAACCTTTCATCTGTAACCAGTGACCTCTGGTATCAAGGTGTGGTGGGCCAAATAATGTCTTACCTCCCACCCCAAAGATAGCCACAGCCCAATCCCAGAACCAGTGAATGTTACCTTAGATGTCAAAAGAGACTTTGCATTAAACTAAGAGACTTTAATTAAACTAAGAGTATTGTATGGGAAGATTATCCTGGGTTACCTGGGTGGGCCCAATGTAATTGTGTGGATACTTATAAGAGAAGCAGGAGATCAGAAGAGTAACAGGGATGTGGCAGTGGAAACAAGAGTTTGGAGTGATACAAGGAAGGCATTGTGATCCAAAGAACATAAGCAGCCTCTAGAAGCTGAAAAAAGCAAGAGACATCCTCCCCTGAAGCCTCCAGAAGTACGGCTGATATCTTGATTTGAGACTTCTGACCCCCAGAACTGTAGGAGAATAAATTTATGTTGTTTTAAGCATTGAGTGTGTGGTAATTTATTACGGCAGTCATAGAAAACTAATATACAAGGGGTTGGCACTGTTCTTGTCTCCTGGGCGATTGTTTCTCAAGTTTAGGTGAACTCTCCAGGGCAGACAGCTAAGAAAGAACAGAGCTCACACCTGGACCAGGCTGGACTCTCACCTTCTCAGTTATGGGGCTGATTGGAGAAAGGCATGAACACGTTTGCTGCATCTCAAGTTTGTTTATCAGCATAGAGAATGCTGTATTTGTCAAGGTTTTCCAGAGAAACAGAACTGTGTGTGTGCATGCGCACAAGTGGAAAGACAGTCTGCTGGAGAAACCAGGAAGAGTCTGTGTCGCAAATGAATCCTGAAGTCTGTGCTGGAGAACTCCCTTTTGCTCAGGAGAGGTTAGCCACCTTTTTCTATCTTCAGGCTTTCACTCTCATTATAGAGGGCAGTCTGCTTAGTCAGTTTTTTTAAATTAAATTTTGAGGGGGTTGGTTGCACCTGGCTGGCTCTGCGAGGGGAACATGCACCTCTTGATCTTGGGGTTGTGAGTTCAGGCCCCACTCTGGGTGTATACATTACTGAAAAATCAAAAAATCTTAAAAAAAAAATGTTGGGAGGAATATTGTTTTATATTAACCAGATATTAGATGAATATATTCAAAAATAAATAAGCAAACAAAAAGTATTATATATGTTGTAAGTATTCAAATTTTATTGTCCATTCGTGCCACTTAAAAATTTTTTTTTTATTTGAATAGTCAACACACTGTGTTACTTACGCTGTACAGCATAGTGAGTCAGCATCTCCGTATGTCATACTATGCTCACTGCAAGTGCAGCTGCCGTCCGTCACCATACAGCACTATTACAATATCACTGACTGTATTCCCTAGGCCGTGCCTTTTATTTCCATGACCTGTTCATTCCATAACCGGAAACCTGTATCTCCCTCTCCCCCTCATCATTTTGCCCGTCCACCCGTCACCTTCCCTCTGGCAACCATCTGTTTCTGTATTTATAGGTCTGATGCTGCTCTTTGTTTATTCATTTATTTTGTTTTTTAGGTTCCACATATGAGTGAGATCATATCGTATTTGTCTTTCTCAGTCTGACTTATTTCACTTAGCTTGATATCCTCGAAGTCCATCCAAGTTGTTGCAAATGGCAAGATCTCATTCTTTTTTAATGGCTGAGTGATTATGTATGTATAGCTTTATACCACATCTTTTTTTATTTATTCCTCTATCATTGGACACTTAGGTTGCACCCATATCTTAGCTATTATAAATAATGCTGCAATAAACATAGGGGTGCAGATATCTTTCAAATTAGTGTTTTTGCTTTCTTTGGGTAAATACCCAGTATTAGAATTACTGGATCATATGTTATTTCTGCAGCCTCACCGACATCTTTGCTCCCTGACTTCTTAATTTTAGCCATTCTGATAAGTCTGAGGTAGTACCTCATTATGGTTTTGATTTGTATTGCTCTGGTTGTCACTCTGATGAATAACACTGAGCATATTTTCATGTGGCTGTTAGCCTTCTGGATGTCTGCTTTGGAAAAACGTTTATTCTTGTCCTTGGCCCGTTTCTTAACTGGATTATTTGGGTTTTGGGTATTGAGTTTGATGAGTTCTTTATAGATTTTTGGATTCCAACCCTTTATCTGACATGTCATTTGCAGCCCATGTTTTTTTTTTTTTTAAGATTTTATTTATTTATTTGACAGAGAGAGATCACAAGTAGGCGGAGAGGCAGGCAGAGAGAGGGGGGAAGCAGGCTCCCTGATGAGCAGAGAGCGGGATGTGGGGCTCGATCCCAGAATCCTGGGATCATGACCTGAGCCAAAGGCAGAGGCTTTAACCCACTGAGCCACCCAGGCGCCCCTGTAACCCATTTTTTAATATGTTGAGTTGTTTAAATTCTTTATATCTTTTGAATGTTAACCCCTTAAGAATATATCATTTGCAAATCTCTTCTCCCATTCAGTAGGTGGCCTTTTTTGTCTTGTTGATGGTTTCCTTTTCATCTTGTTGATGGTTACCTTTCCTGTGTAAAAGCTTTTTATTTGATATAGTCCCCAATAGTTTGTTTTTTACTTTTGCTTTTTAAGAATCATATCTAGAAAAATGTCGCTACTGCCAATGCCAAAAAAATTACTGCCTGTGTTCTCTTCTAGGGTTTTATGGTTTCAGGTCTCACATTTAGGTCTTTAATCCATTTTAAAGTATGTGTGTATGTGTCTGCATGTGTATGTATGGTGTTAGAAAGTGGTCCAGTTTCATTCTTTTGCATGTAGCTGTCCAGTTTTCCCAGCAGCGCTTATTGAAGAGACTGTTTTTTCTTTGTTGTCTATTCCTGCCTCCTTTGTCACAGATTACTTGTCGATCTACCAATTTAAATGTTAAGTCTCATCCAAAAACACCCTTCCAGAAACATCCAGAATAATGTTTGATCAAATATACCATGGCCCAATGAACCTGACCCATAAAATCAATCACCACAGAAGGCATCTGCATTCACTAAGTAATCGACTCTTTTCCCAAAAAAGTACTACTCATCTCATTTTATACGAGAGTTGGCTCAGTGGGAAAGACCTATACAAAATCTAAGTATATATGCAAGAAACTAAACTATTCAAGAACTATGAGTCACTGGAATTTATGACAGAATGGAGATGTGAGTGTACTTCCTTTTTTCTGCTTCTCCACAAGTCAATAAGCCCAAAGCAGTCAGTCTTTGCAAGACGCTCACCCTGCTATAAAATCTGGGAGCCATCCTCCTTCTCCTTGTTAGGGTAAAAATATCATCATTTACAATTAATTCCCTACTCACAATAGGAAGCTTGATTTTTCTGGTTTTCTTTCTCTCCTAATCTTTCTCTTCTCTCCCCCATCATCATGCTCTTGTCTTCGTCCTCCACTTTTCTAATTCTTCATCCTTGTGCTTTTGTGAACTGGTAGGTGAAGGCTTGGAAAAACTAGGTGCTACTCAACTCTTTCTCCAACTTCTGGAAACAGTTCTGGAGTGAGAAAAAGTGAGCACGAGATCAAGAGAGACAAGAATAAAAATGAGTATCAATGAGAGTTTATACGTGAATGCGTGTGTTTGTGTGTGTCTGAGTGTGACCGTTTAGAAACTTCATTGGTGTTTTGAGGTGCTTTAATTTAGGTGTATATTCTAAGTGTGTAGGCAGAGACAGCAAGTATAAAATTGGATAGAACTGGGCTGCCCTGTGGCTCAGTTGGTTAAGCATCTGCGACTGTCTTTGGCTCAGGTCTTGATCCCAGGATCCCATTCCCAGCTCCTTGCTCAGTGGGGAGCCCACTTCTCCCCTCTACCTGCCGCTCCCCTTGCTTGTGCTCTCTCTTTCTGACAAATAAATGGAATTAAAAGGGAAAAAAATGGGTAGGATTGAAATTATGGGTAAATAAAAATATAGAGTTGAACTTTATTTGAAATTTATCAATTAAACCCCTACTTTGTATGACAAATTCACAATGCTGGAGATACCAAAATGAGCCTGCTGGGGCTCTTGCTCTCAAGGGGCTCAGCTCACATGGATGTTTGTGTCCTTTTGAACCTTCTCATACCTGCCCCACACAATTGAGCATGAATCCCACATTCACCTTACATAGGATTCTTTCAGTTTCCTGAATGTCAGTCTGCCTCCTGGAAGGAAGAGAGGTCATGCTCCCTTTCCAACTCCCTCTATATGATCCCAGAGCACCTAAGTCCATGCTGGGCACAGAGCAGTGTGCAAGCTAATGAAAACCTCCTGACTTGGTCACAACATAATCTGTCACAACCTGTGCTAAGCCTTCCTAATGAAGGCTTGGTTTTCATCTGGTTTGTTTCATGGTAAAGGCTCTATTAACCAAATGTTAATAAAAGAAGCCCAGCTTCAGACAGCTGCTGGTAGGTTTTCCTTTGCACTGTGTCCAGCAGAATCCCACAGCAGCGTGGTCAGTAGTTGTCAACATTTTTTGTCTATGAATGTTCATGAGTGACAGCAATGCAGAAGGTTTCAGTGGGCTTCACCAATGAGCACTACAGGGAAACGCATCTTGGAGCCAGGGACGTCATTGAGGTGCTCAGCTCTGAGTACCTCTCATCAGGACTGGTTCACGAGTCCGTTGCTAAATCAACCTCGGTTTGGCAAATAGAGCACGGCCCTTGTAAGTCTTTATTGCTTACTAACTCGGTTTCTAGAAACGTTACTTTCCTCTTCCCTGTTTACAGCGCCAGCATTTCACTGGCACTTCTCACATCGTGCATTTTCAGTTGAGCCCCAGCCCCTGTTTTATCTGTAACCCCACACCGTGCCCATGCTCCCTTAAAGTAACTACCTTGGAATATGATTAAAAGAGAAAGAGGTGAACTTGTGAGATCCGGATTACAGTGAATCAGAGAGCAGCAAGAGGAGCTCATTTAGGAAAAAAAAAAAAAAAAAAAAAAAAAAAAAAAAAAACTTTTTTTCAAAGGTTTGAGCTTCTACAATATCCCCAGTCTAATCCTGTGGCGGTCCATGAAATGATTCAGAATCTGGATAGTAAAGTATCGTTTTATAATGAATCTTCCTTTTTTGATTAGTGTAGAGTCTGTATCCTGCTTGCAGAAGCAGGATCCAGTTTTCTTATTCATTTTCGCCACAGTTGGAATGGAAAAACTCAAGTCATTGCTCCAATGGCAAGAAACATCTTACGGGGCTCACAGAGCCAGCATTCGGACCAGATAGGCATCAGGGTGCCTTTTGCTCTTTTCTCAAAAGAGCTTCACTCCATTGAAACAGATAATTTTTCATGCAGACTAGTGCTGCAGAAATAACTTACACTCTGTTGTGTTTTTCTTTTTTGTTCTCTGAAGATTTCTCCGTTTATTTTTTAGTTGAAACATAGTTGACATTTTAGTTTCTTTTTTTATAATCAACATCCATGGGCTGGCCATAAAAAATGTACTCCTCAGTCTGAGGTCAGGAACTTTCTTGAGAGCTCAGGGAAATTCCAAAAAGTTTGTGGACTCTAGAACTGCAGAAATCCAAAAAGTAGGTTGGGGTGAAAGTGCCTTTGTTTAGGAAAGGTGAGTACAGGTTCTGGATTTCCACTTTACTTTTAAAGGTGGAGACTGAGGAAGGAACCCTGAAGGGGAAGAAAGGGGGAAACAAAACAAAGAAATGAGAGTGGAGAGCCCTTAATGTGCCCAGTCCAGTTAGATGCGCATACTCCCATTACTGCATTTAATCTTCACAACAATGGGAAGAGGCAGATCTTTTACCCTTCCAGAAGTTATTTCCCTTTCCCTTCATCTTCTTCCTGTCAAAGCCCACATCACGTGATAAATATAAAAATGCTAGATACATATTTTGCCTTCAGGTAGGAATAACCAAGGGACCCAGTTCTGGGTATAGGACTTAAGAGAAAGGTGTTGGGGAGATTTGGGAAAAGATTTTCCTCCAAAACAAAAAAAGAAGCACACATCAGAAGAGATTTGTCACCTTCCCTTCTGCTTGCTTTCTACTTACGAATGCAGTTGTAGGAGGACATGATGCCATCTTGCAACCAAGAAGAAAAAGCTCCCCAGGGCCCAAATTTTTCATACTGAGGATAGTAGTAGAATGAAGGATGGAAAGAACTGGATTCTTCAAGACATTGTTGAGACCACTGATTCAGTGGCCTGGAACCACTTACCTCTAGAGAACTTTTTATGTGAGATAAGAAAACCCTTTATTATTCCAGCCACTTTTAGCTGGATATCCTGTTACTTTCAGCCAAAAGCATGATAATAGATAAAATATGACTATTTCCATTTTACTCTACTAGATGTGTTTCATCTAACAGACCAAAAAGTTAATTTACTGGCCATCACAGTGGAAACAGAACATAATTGCTTTATAATCTGTTGGAAATCAGTCCCACAGTTTTCAGCTTAATACATTTTTTCCTCACTGTCCTTCAAATGTGGAAGAGAGCATGTAGTAGTCCATAAAATGACCATGTACCACAGATGGTACTTCCCTTCCTATTTTTCTTGTGACCCAGTTGCTGAAAGATTGGTCCCAGTCCTCAACCATTACTCTAACGATTTGGCTAACATTCTTCTCAGCAGACTGCTGGAAGTTCAGAGGCTGGTGCTCTGGGAGACTGATAAAACATACTGAATCTATGATAATAGTCTCCTACCATGATGATGATGATACCAGGCTCATGTTTTGAGATAATTCTGATGTTCAAAATGATTGCTAAAAAAGTTGTCAGTCACACTTAAGCTACTACTCACAGATATAACATGTTACACACTCTATGACATTCTCAAAAAGACAAAATGATAGTAATGACAAAGTTTAGTGGTTGCCAGGAATTTAAGACAGGGAGAGGAAGTGACAATAAAGAGATAGAATGCAAAATGTAATGGAACTCTTCAGCATCCTGATCGTGGTCGAAGTCACATGAATCTGCACATGTGTTTATTCATAGAAGTGTACACTCCTAAAAAAAAGTCAGTTTTACAGTATGAGAATTTAAAAACCAAATCCATCCCATAAAAATGACTTCTAGACAGTCATAGATAAGTCTAAATTGATTTACTTCTTCTTCTAATTTACTTCTTCTTCTAATTGTTAGCAAGAAAGAGGGGATGCTATAGTTAGTTATTGCTGGGCTTAAGAAAATGGTAGCCAGGTGAAGGAAAGGGAATATCTGTATCTGACTGATATAACTAAAAATAGTGGTTGGCTTTCCTAAGAAGTATGAAAGAGAACAATCTATGAAATAAAACTGTAATTTCTTATTTGCTGAGGCCTCTCCCAATATCTTTTGGGCTGAGAATCAGAACCACTTCCCAGATTACAATATCTCAGGGTCCAAGATCTCAACTGATGCCTAAAAAGCACTTGACAAAATTTAACACCTTTCGTAATAAAACATGCAGCATGCTAGGAATGAATAGAAATTACCTCAACATAATAAAAGCCATATATGAAAAACCCACAACTAACATCATACTCAATGGTGAAAAAGTGAAACTTTTCCCTCTAAGATCAGAGACAAGATAAGGATGTCCACTATGAAATTCACCACTTCTATTCAACACAGTATTGGGAGTTCTAGCCAGAGCAATTAGGCAAGAAAAAAAAACAAAACAAAACAAAAACAGAAGTAAATGGCATACAGAGTGGAAAGGAAGAAATAAAACTATCTCTGATCACAAGTGGCAAGATATTTTATGTAGGAAATCCTAAAAATTTCACACACACACACACACACACAGAATACAAAATCAACAATAAAAATCAGTTGTGTGTGGGTTTTTTGTTTGTTTGTTTAAGATTTATTTATTTGAGCAGGGAAGGGACAGAGGGAAAGGGACAGTTTCAAGCAGACTCTGCACTGAGTGTGGAGCTCAATGGAGGGCTCAGTCTCACAATCCTGAGATCACAACCTGAGCTGAAATCAAGAGTTGGACGCTTAACCGACTGTGCCACCCAGGCGCCCCTCAGTAGTGTTTCTATATATTCTATGAACAATCCAAAATTAAGAAACCAATTCAATTTACAATAGCATCAAAAAGAATAAAATACTTAGGAATAAACTTAACCAAAAAGGTGAAAGATTTATACACTGAAAACTACAAAATGTTGCTGAGAGAAATTAAAGACATCAATAAATGGAAAGGCACCCATGTTCATTAGAAGGCTTAATGCTTTTAAGACGTCAATGTTACCCAAAATTGTTTACAGATTTAATGTAATTCTTATGAAAATATCAACTCTTTTTTTTTGCAGAAGTAGAAAATCATCCTAAAATTCATATGGAATCTCAAGGGACCCCAAATAGATAAAACAATCTGGAAAAAGAAGAACAAAGTTGGAAATCTCACATTCCTCATTTCAAAACCTACTACACTGCTATGGCAATCAAAACACCATGATACTGTCAAAAAGATAGACATATAGACCAATAGAATAGAATAGAGAATCCAGAAATAAGCCCTCACAGATACAGATTTTCCTCAACTTTTGATGGGGTTATGTCCAATTAAACCCATTGTAAGTTAAAAATAACACAAGTCAAAAACACATTTAATATACCTAACCCACCAAATACATTAAACATGCTCAGAACACTTATATTAGCTTTTAGTCGAACAAAATCATCTGACATAAAACATATTTTATAAGAAAATGTTAAATATATCATCTAATTTATTGAATACTGTACTGAAAGTGAAAAAGCAATGGATGTATGGGCACAGAACAGTTACAGGTGTATCAGTTGTTTACCCTTGTGATCATGTGGCTGGTGGGAGCTCTGGCTCACTGCTACTGCTCAACATCATGATAGTATTGCACAACATAATGCTAACCTGGAAAAAGATCAAAATTCTAAATTCAAAGTCTGATTCCTACTAAATGCTTTCATGCCATTGTAAAACTGAAAAGTCGTAAGCTTGACCCTCTGTATGCTCAAATGATTTTCAGTAAGAGTGCCAAGACCATTCAGTGGGGGAAAGGACAGTCTTTTCAACTAATGGTGTTAGAAAAACTAAATCTCCCTGTCCAAAAAAAAAAAAAAAAAAAAAAAAGGAAATTTGTACACTTTACCTTCCACCACACACGAAAATCATATATATATAAAAAAATGGATCAAAGACCTAGAAGTTAGAGCTAAAACCGTAAAACTCTTGGAAGAAGACATTGGAGAAAAACTTCAGGACATTGGATTTGACAATGATTTCTTAGATATGACACCAAAAGCACAGGCAAGAAAAAAAATAGATAAATTGGACTTTATCAAAAATAAGAACTGTTTTGCATAAAAAGACTTTGAACAGATTGAAAAGATGACCCCCAGAATGGGAGAAAATTGTCACAATTTTTATATCTGATAAGGGATTAATATCCAGAATATATTTTTAAAGGCTACAACTCAACAGTAAAAAATCCAATTTAAAATGGGCAAAGGACTCAAATAGACATCTCCAAAGAAGATACACAAATGACCACTAAGCACAGGAAAGATGATCATTATCCAGTCATTGGGGAATTCAAATCATAACTGCAGAGAGAGAGATCACTTCATACCCATGAGGTTGACTATTATCCCAAAACAAACAAACAAACAAAAATATGAGATGGCAAGGATGTGAAAAAAAGTTGAACTCATTGCTGGTGGAGATGTAAAATGGTGCAGCTGATGTGGAAAATGGTATGGTGATTTTTCAAGAATATAGAAGTACAATTACAATATGATCCAGCAATAATACACACACACACACACACTCACACACACACACACACACACACACAGAGAGAGAGAGACTATAATAATACACTATAGAACACTATAATACATAATTGTGTATATTATAATAGCCTTAAAAGCAATGTAATTCTAACACATGCTACAATATGGATAAACCTAGAAGACATTAAGCTCCATCAAATAAGCCAGTCACAAAAGAACAAATGTTGTATGATTCCACTTATAAGAGACACCTAGAGTCATCAAACTCAGAGATGGAGAGTAGAACAGTAACCGGGGCTAGAGATGGGGGAGTTCTGGAGATGGATGGTGGAGATGGTCACACAACACTATGAACATACTTAATAGCACTGAACTATACACTTAAAAATGGTTTCAAAGGTAAAATTCATATTATGTATATTTTACACTACAACCAAAAAAATCTTAGAGTCAGTGTACCATGCTTGGAATTTAGAATGACAGATCCTGAAAACCCTTTTTGAGCAGCTTTTACGTGTGTGCTAAGCATTTGAACAAGCTGAATATCAAAAAGAGATGGAGTGATGGTGGCTGTAGATTTCAGCTGCAGGATCTTCCAACAAGTTAGGACAGCATGCTTGTGTGAGATTCCTGTCTTGCTAGTTTCACTGGAAATGAATAGTCACCACATCAATGGGGAATTTTATTAACCAGGGTTTACTGGGTTCACTGAAACAGTCCCATTATTTAACCACTCAGAAAGTCCTTCAGCCACAGTCTTCTTATGTCACTACATCAGCGAATAGAACTCTTTAAGATGTTCTGTAGATAACTTCTTAATACAAGGAATGCATTCTCCTGGGAATACACTGGAGCCTCCACATGGCCCTTAAGAAGACACTGATCTCTTTGAAACCAGGACTGTGAGATTCAGGGGTCTGGGGGTGACTTCCAGTTGCATGGATTCTTTTGAACTCTGATTCTCAAGAAAGACTGAAGGAATCATCGGAAGACCTAAAATAGAATCTGTCACATACCAATCCTATGAGACAATGCATGATCTTGTAGAGGCACTAAAAAGAAAGGAAGACAGACATTCTGGGCCTCTTAATGTGATTTATTGGCTTCTAGAGACTCAAAGACTATGGAAAAATTCTCCTATAGGATTAAAATATATAGACCTATTGGACTCTGTTAAACTGAAAATAATAGTTAAATCCAAGGATCAGGAGCAGCACCAGCATAAAGAACGAGTTTCTGATTCCCCAACGTCCTTCCAGATGGCTCAGATACCATCAATCTCCCAGCCAATGTGGAGACAAAGTCTGTATTTCAAGATTTTCATCTTTGACCTCATTCTAAAACATAAAACAGCATTGTCAGAGATTTTAGATGGCCTATAGATTCATGCAAGCTTCTTCAGTTCACACTAGTGAAAGTTTCCCATATGGACTGAGGTCAGTTCTTGACCTCCAAAATCCTCAATATGTTATTCTCAAGGCAGCTGCCTTCTTCCTAGTCTCTTATAAATTAGCTGTGCACTTTCTGGGATCAACCACATCCTAGGAAAACTGACTGCAGCTCATCCAAGAAACTTGGCCTCCATTCTGTGCTCTCCAGAGACAGCTGTGTGAAAGTTTCAGGAGCAATAACTCAGGCAGGGGGTCCTCTGTGGTCCGCAGAGCCCCAAATTTGGATAAGGTTTCACCTAATATTTGTTGGTGTTGGGAGTTTGGCAAAAGTAGGAAAGGACTCCTAATTCCATGGGGTCAAATATCCTTCCTAAAACTAAAATGGAAAAGATGAACTGACTCATGGAAAGGATTTTGTGATAAACCTAATGTCCTGGGGCCACTTTCATAATAGCACCTCCTCTTCTCATCACTTACTTCCCTTGTGTGTCTCTTGAATAATATTATTTTCAAGGATTTAATAAAGATTTCTTTGTCAGCAGCCCAAGTCAAAGTCTCTAGAGGAACTGGTATATTGTTTGAAAAATCCGGGGCCCTTAGTTCTAATGAAGTATAAGAATAAAGAGGATATAAGGAACAAGATGTCTACTGGGAACAGTCTAAAGCCGACAGCAACCTGGGACTGGAAAGAATTAAGAGACATCAGCCCAATAAAGATATTTATACAGACTGGGAGTAGATGATATTAGTAATTACATATACAGATGGCTAGTAGGCATATGAAAGGATGCTCAATACCGATATGTCGTTAGGGAATTGCAAATTAAAACAATGATGAGATGCCACTACTTACTTCTTTGAGTGGCTAAAATCCAAACACTGACAATATCAAATGCTGAAAGAATAAAAAAAAAAAAAATCAGTAAGTGCCAAGGATTTGAGAAAGGGATGGTAGGATGAATAGATAGAGCACAGGGTATTTTTAGGAGGCCTATGGGAACTTTCTGAACTTATGCTGAATTTTTCTGTAAATCTAAAATTTCTCTAAAAAACAAAGTCTATTAATTAAAAAGAGAGAGATGGGGGGGGTAGCAGATAGTAGCTATGTGCGTGAAGACAGGGCCAGACAGATTTGCATCCTCTCAGGTGTGGAAAGCATTTTCATCATTGTTAAATGGGAACCAAGGTGAGGTTTCTCAAAATAAGGTCCAAAAGTCATCTCCATCAGCATCGATAGGTTAAATGCAGATTCCTGGGCCCTGGGCCAGACTGTTGAATCAAAGTCTCTTAGAGTCAGACCTGGAAATCTGCGCTGAGAATATTTCAGGATACCGATGCACTTTAAGCTTTGGGAACCATTATTGTACACTGTACCAATCTCCTAATAGTTTAATTGTTGGTATCCTATTTTATTTTTGCACATATGGAGTAATAAAGAGAAAATGTCCGCTAAATTCTTATCAAATATATGTAACAAGTCTTTGAATAAGGAGGTTGGAGATGGAAAGTGTGGGATGGACACAGTGAGGCTGATGAACAACCTGCTTGGAGAAGCATCTCATCCCGCATCAACTAGAAATGATCCAGTGGAAGGCAGCTCATGAGTTTTGAGTCAAGTGATTTCCAGGAATAACTGTGAAAGCACACTACCCTCCCACCCCACAAAAAAAAACCCTAAACCAAAACAAAGAAACAAGAATATGAAAGATGAACATTTTCCATCACAGATGTTACATTCCTACAAATTTGACCCTTGAACAGTGTGGAGGTTATGAGGGACAAGCTTCCTCCACCCCATCCAGTCAAAAACCTGTGTATAACTTTTGACAACCTTGAAACTGAATTACTAATAGCCTACTGTTTATTAAAACCCTTACCAATAAAATAGTAAATTAACACATTTTTTAAAAGTTTTTATTTATTTATTTATTTATTTATTTATTTGACAGAGAGAGAGATCACAAATAGGCAGAGAGGCAGGCAGAGAGAGAGGGGGGAAGCACGTTCCCTGCTGAGCAGAGAGCCTGAGATCATGACCTGAGCTAAAGGCAGAGGCTTTAACGCACCGAGCCACCCAGGCACCCCTAACACATATTCTTTTAATAAAATAAGTTAGAGAAAAGAAAATGTTATTAAGAAAAGAAGGAAGAGAAATTACACTCAGAGTAAATACTGTAAAAAAATCTGCTTTAGGGGTGCCTGAGTCGCTTAGTGGATTGGGGCCTCTGTCTTCGGCTCAGGTCATGATCCCGGGGTCCTGGGATGGAGCCCCGCATCGGGCTCTCTGCTTGGCGGGGAGCCTGCTTCTTCTTCTCTCTCTGCCTGCCTCTCTGCCTACTTGTGATCTCTGTCAAATAAATAAAATCTTAAAAAAAAAAAAAACTTTAAAAAAATCTGCTTTATAAGTGGATGCATTCAGTTAAGCCCATGTTGTTCAAGAGTCAACTGTATTTGCCAGATTGTGATTTTCTTTCCACTTGAATAAATTACTATAATTGTAACCTAAGACCGAGATAACAATGTAAATGGAAGTACAGTAGGAGGGAGAATAAACTATCTTGTTCATTTGACCTCCACCCACTTGTGTAACAAAGTAAGGTCCTTTCGTGTGTACATATTGCTGGTTTAGCCCTCACAGTCAGATGTGTACCTGACTCCTTCAAGAGACTGCGAACTGTTTAAAGACTCTTCTTTACCTCTGTGTTCTCATGTTCTCAGTGTCAGGCACACAGAAGGTATTTTATAAAAACTTCATAAGAAATGGAGTTGTAGGGGAGCCTGGGTGGCTCAGATGGTTGAGCGGCTGCCTTTGGCTAGGGTCATGATCTCTGGGTCCTGGGATCGAGCCCCACGTGGAGCTCCCAGCTCCACAGGGAGTCCACTTCTCCTTCTCCCTTTGCCTTTCCTCTTTTTTGTTTTTTAATATGAACAAATATCTTTATTGCAGCATATGTATAGAATTAAAGAATTAGAAACAATAAAAATATTTTTTTTTTTTTTTTAGATTTTGTTTATTTGTCAGACAGATCACAAGTAGGCAGAGAGGCAGGCAGAGAGAGGAAGGGAAGCAGGCACCCTGCTGAGCAGAGAGCCTGATGCAGGGCTCTATTCCAGGACACTGTGATCATGACCTGAGCCGAAGGCAGAGGCTTTAACTCACTGAGCCACCTACATGCCCCGACAATAAAAATATTCTTTATGAGGGGTTAAATAGATTACATTATAGCCAAACAAAGGAATATTATATTGCTGCTCAAGAAAATGAGGTGGCTCCAGAGGTACCACATGTGACATATGGTTAAGTAGATATTTAAGAAATACAATAGGAAAGGGGTGCCTGGGTGGCTCAGTGGGTTAAAGCCTCTGCCTTCGGCTCAGGTCATGATCCCAGGGTCCTGGGATTGAGCCCCACATAGGGCTCTCTGCTCAGCAGGGAGTCTGCTTCCCCCCCCACCCTATGCCTGCCTCTCTGCCTACTTGTAATCTCTCTCACTATCAAATAAATAAATAAAAATCTTAAAAAAAAGAAATACAACAGGATGATATAATTTTTATTGAAATATTTAAAAATATATGTTATGTGTATGTAGGCTTCAAAGTTTGTGGTGTTTTTATAGCAATCTGTTGAGCAGTTTCCCTTGAGGACAGGCATTGTGACAGAGGGGGTGGTGGTGGGAGGAGCTGTGGGAAGAACTAATAATTTCCTTTATTCACTTCTGTAATGTTTGAATTATTTTTTCAGCCAGCAAAAATATTTAAAATAAAAGTAGTATGAATCTGGGGCACCTGGGTGGCTCAGTGGGTCTGCCTTCAGCTCAGGTCATGATCCTAAGGTCCAGGGATCGAGCCCTGCGCCAGGCTCCCTTCTTAGCAGGGAGCCTGCTTCCTCCTCTCTCTGCCTGCCTCTCTACCTGCTTGTGATCTCTGTCAAATAAATAAGTAAAATCTTTTTTTAAAAAAAGTAGTATAAATCTAGTAAAATGCAGGTAAAAAGTATTGCCTCTCCTCTTGCTTGTCTCTCTCTCTCAAATGAATAAATAAAATCTTTTTTTAAAAACTGCAGGTGTGGGGCGCCTGGGTGGCTCAGTTGTTTAAAGCCTCTGCCTTCAGCTCAGGTCGTGATCCCAGAGTCCTGGGATCGAGCCCCACATCAGTGTCTCTGCTCAGCGGGGAGCCTGTCTCCTACCCCCCCACCCTCCACCTGCGTCTCTGCCTACTTGTGATCTCTGTCTGTCAAATAAATAAAAATAAAATCTTTTTTAAAAAAAAAAGTGCAGGTGTATAAAACAGAAACAGTAAAACCTCATTGATTTAAAGCAAGTGGAGGGGGAAACTGAAGCAGTAGGAAGTTTAGGGCCAACATCTGCAAAAATTGAGGAGGAAGGGGGCAATTGGTCACCAATGTTCCCAGAGTGTGAGTATTTTTGTCAGATCACAGAACAGACCCACAGTTGTGCTTTCTCTGCTAATAAGCATAACCACTGCTAAGATTAGGCTTTTCCCTTTGTCTCTATCCAACATTGCTCTTATTTTCACAAAAACAAAAACACCTCTAGTAGAACTACTCAAAATAGCCCACAAAGTCAGATATAGAAAAGTGGAGAAGGCAGACAGTGGGCATAAAAGAAATCAGATGAATTCTGTTCTTAGTGTTTGAGTTATTGACTTTGCATGGGAAATTGGGTTTACATTTCAAGTAATGCTGTGTGCTAAATTTTTCTGGCCTGTGGTATAAAGTTTAGCTTCTCTGTGTTTTCCAAATTGGGAGAAATTAGTCTGTTGTCGATAGAATTAAGGGGTATAATTAGCATTTCTAAGAAACACTCAAGTAAAATTAGTGAAGCTTAATTCAGTTTGGTCATTGAGCTTGCTTTTATTTGGCAGAACAAAGGCAAAGCTTAATTAAGGCTGCTGCAGAGAGCAGTACCAGTCCAGGAAGAAGCTGTGAGTAATAAAGAGATGTTCACAGTGTTACCTTCGAGTCACCTTAAGTTACTTTGGAACAAGACAAGCTAGCAAAATAAAGCTTGGAAACACCTTACATTTGTGTGTGTGTATGTTTTAAAAGACTTTATTTATTTATTTATTTGACACAGAGAGAGAGAGAGAGCACAAGTAGGCCAAGCGGCAGGGAGAGGGCGAAGCAGGCTCTCTGCTGAGTGGGGGAGCCCGCTGCAGGGGTGGGTCGCAGGACCCTGGGATCACGACCCGAGACCAAGACAGCTGCTTAACCAACTGAGGGACCCAGGTGCCCCAACATCTTGGATTTGAAGGAGATTTATGGCTTAAGAAATTATTTTATGTAAATTAAACACCAAAAGATGTGTGGCAATAAGATGTTTATAAATTACTTGTGGGAGTGTTAACTGGATCAACTATTTCTGAATCATTGTTTAGCTTATCTATTAAAACCAAGCATACATATAAGCTATGACCTAGCAATCACAATTCTAGATATATACTCAAGAAAAATGAATATATTTGTTTTCCAGTTCATAAAGTCAGAAGTGAAAACTACCCACATGTCCATCAACAGAAAATGTATAAATAAATTATAATATTTTCATAAAACTGAATACCATACAGCAAAGAAAAGGAATGACCCATAACTGCACACAATGTGGATGAATCTCACTGATACACTGGTGAGCAGAACAAGTCAGCTGTCAAGGAGTACATAGTGTATGAGTCCTTTTATATAAAGTTCAAGCCCGGGCAAAATGTATAGTATTAGAGGTAGGATTGTGAATACTCTTTTGGCAGAGGAACAGTGACTTGAAGGAGTATGAAGGATGTCTTTAAGGTAACATCTGCCTCCCCTCTTGTATGTTTATTACATGAGCATGTTTAGTTGGTAAAGATTCATCAAGCTGTATACTTCTACAATGTGCACTTTTCTCTACAGTAGACTCCAGTAAGATTTTATGGTTAATCTCAATTGATACCCAAATCCTAGTAAATTGTTAAGGTATTATCATGTCTCTATAAATGAAAAAAAGTGAGGTAAAGAAAAAATAAATGACACTTTCAAGTTGCTTAAGTTACTTTCCACTTTGTTGGCCAGAGCTAAAACAGTTCTTTATTATATTATAGGTGAAGAAATGTTGTGCCTTGTGATAACTGTGCCTTTCCCCCCCCTTTATAGGAAGTAAAGAGAGCTTTACAATAGTATTAATAATTATACAGATAGTACATCATTAGTTTCAGATGTAGAGTTCAGCAATTCATCAGTTGCATATAACACCCAGTGCTCATCACATCACACCCTCATTAATGTCCATCACCCAGTTACGCCATTCCACCACCCACCTCCCCTCCAGTGGCCCTCTGTTTGTTTCCTATAGTTAAGAGACTCCATGGCTTGTCTCCTCTGAATTCTTCCCTTTCAGTTTTCCCTCCCTTTCACTATGATCCTCTGCACTGTTTCTTATATTCTTCACATATGAGTGAAACCATATAATTGTTTTCCTCTGACTTATTTCACTCAGCATAATACCCTCCAGTTCCATCCACATTGATATCAATTGTTAAGTATCCATCCTTTCTAATGTCTGAGTAATATTCCATCTCTTTATCCATTCATCTGTTGATGGATATCTCAGCTCTTTCCATAGTTTGGCTATTGTGGACTTTGCTACTATGAACACTGGTTTATAGTTTGGATCCTTTGGATAACTACATTTGCATCTTTGGGGTAAATACTTAATAGCGTGATTGCTGAGTCATACAGTAGCTCTATTTTTACTATCTTGAGGAACCTCTATACTGTTTTCCAGAGTGGCTACACCACGTTGCATTCCCACCAACTGTGTAAGAGGGTTCCCTTTTTCTTTATGAAAAAATTTTTGAAGTATTATTCCTGGATCAAAGGGTATCCAACAGACATTCCTATGGTTCTTGCTATAAGCTGCCTTATTGTTTCGCAAAAGAATTGCAGTTTCTAAAAATGAGGTCCTATTAAAAATTTAAAGTCCATTTATTAGTTCAACAAATACTTGTTTAGCTATGTGTCAGGCTTTATATCTGTTTTCAGTTACCAAAATGATTCCTTTTCATTCAAAAACTTTACTCAAATTAACTTTACAGACATAATATAAATTGTAATCTGAGGCCTCATCACCCACCAGCTGGTTACCTCATCTCCCTGGGTTTTGCTTTCCTCATCTCTGAATGAGAATATCTGCCAAACTCTCTCCTCAGGGCCACTGAGGTGACCAAAGATGGAGGATGAGGTGACCAGGAGACAAGGTGCTCAAGAAGTGATGAGAAAGTTTTGAGGAGACAATGAGGTGAATGTGATAGGAAATTTAAAAACTGAAAAAATAAGTTTGTTAAACTATAAAGCATGATATGAATGTAAGATATTATTATGATTGGGAGAGGTGCTGCAATAGCAGCTCTTTTTTTTCATAGAAATATGACATAAAATTATAACTGTGGAATATAAAACTGGGTTTTGAAATTCTGTCACCACTTTTGAAAAAAAAAAAAAGGAAAACACATTTCTGAAAATGCCTCTTCCTTTAACTGGAAGTTCTTGTTATATTATGACCATTTTATTAAACATGTAGATGAAATGATAAGTTAATAAAAACAAGTGGATGAGTTCACATAGGTTGCTAACTTCCCTCCAGATATGAGTTACATTAATGAGCCAGAATTTATCATATAAGGCATGAAAAACAAGACATGTGAATTGTAGTCAGGCTTTAACTTTGGCTAAGCTTTTTCAGAGTTAGAGTCATAGGTTTTCTTTCCCCTTAAACTGAAAGCAGCCTTCGAGATCATTTAGTTCAACTCCCTCATTTTACAGATTATTTTGGTTTCATTGTTTTAGCAGAAACCTTTCAATATATGCTTCCATTTGGTTAATACTTGCCCATCTATTACTTTTTCTTTTTCTTTTTTTGCCCATCTATTTCTAAAAGACATGCTGTGGGTATTTTTGAAAGGTACTTAAAATAGGGAAACCATTAGAATTATTAGCAGTCCAAATTGTTCAGGAAAACATTTTCATTACGGAATCACAAGATTTAAAAATAGTTCGCATTTACACTGAAAGGTTCCTAAAATGCTTTATGAATGAAGCTCTCATTAATCTCTAAAATGCATTCACAGTTATTTGGTTCCTTTATTAAGTGGTAGTGGGAATGGAAATGTAGAATCTCTACTCTATTGTTCAATTTCAATATACAGTTTAAAGATTTGCATGCCACTGGGAACTACAAACTGTCCAGAAGCTTTCTGGGGCTTGCCCCATAGTGTACATGACCGTGAAATGGTATTGTTAAACTAAAAGCAAAATTCTAGCAGAAAGGAAAATTAGCTAAAAACTTAATTATAATTTTCTGCTAAATGTCATTTATTTAATTCATGCTTTATAATTTTGTCTTCACTTTTGGCATATGCAAACTTTGGCTAATATCTTTCTCATGGTGAGAGAGACAAGGCTATGGAATTCAACTGACACCCAAATGATGCTCAAACACAGTACCATTTATTGAACCACGGATGACCTCGCATTAAGGTAAGAAGACAATTATAAGCAGATGTTTGAAGAGGAAACAGAAAATTCATGAACCAGCCAATTATCCTTCCTACAATATTAGGTATGTTCTTTAGAAGTAAATAAAGCAAGTGACAACTGTAATTATGTTCATGATTTTGACTGGAGTATGGTATGAAGGATCATTTTCTTCTGATTCAAATTTTATTCTTAAAATTATCGTGAGGCCTTGGGCAGTTGACAACATTTAATACACACAGAGCCACATGACATAGCCACAAAGTATACAGGCTTAGAGTTGAACAGACTTGGGTTTGAGCCTTGACACTGACCTGTCATTTGTTGGTTTTGTCACTTATCTCATCCCTTATCTAACTTACACTGAGCATCATCTATGTATCAGGCATTGCTTGGGAAGTAGAACTACAAAGTTACAGAAATTAATCAGACACGATTTTGCCCTCGAGGACTTACACTTCGTGACGAGAGACAGGCAACAAATAAATCTATAAAACAAGACTATTAAAACCTACAAAATGGGGGATGCCTGGGTGGCTCAGTCGGTTAAGCCTCTGCCTTTAGCCCAGAGTCCTGGGATCGAGTTCTGCATCAGGCTCTGTGCTCGGCAGGGAGCCTGCTTCTCTCTACCTCTTCCTGCCACTCTGCCCGCTTGTGCGTGCTCTCTCTCTGACAAATAAATAAATAAAAATTTAAAAAACAAACAAACAAAACCTACAAAATAGTAATGCTGTGAGGATTCAATGAGATGACATGCATAAAATATTTGATACTGGCCCTAGTATGCAATAGGCATATAAAAAATTTAGTTTTTCTTCATTCAATTACTTATTCATTCAACAATTTTTTTTAGAGCCAAATAAGTTTATGGTACTACTCTGGGTATTGAACAGGAGTCAGAGTTGTATCACCCAGCCATATAAAACTTGGAAGGAGAAGAATGGAAGTCAGTGTTTCAAATACAGAGCTATCTGTGGCGCAAGAAAGTATTGGATAAATGTCAATTATCTCCTGAAAATTAGATAAGTGCAAAGAGAGACAATAAGAACTGGATAAAAGTATTGCTTCAGTAAATGCCTTGATTAAATTGGCTGTCACGGAAGTGTAGTTTATCATTCAGTAGATTTACATGCATTTCTCCAACAAGATTTATCACTCACGTTTTGGAAGATAGCAGATTATAGAGTGACTCAAAATTGGAAATCAGTCTGACAAGCATGAGAGACAGTCAGGATCAAGACGAGCAAGAGAAGGCAACAATAAAATGCAAGGTCTTGAGACCAAGCTGATGAATTTTGCTACAGAGGCAAGAGAGATCAGAAAGTGGTGACTGTCAAGATAGGAGGAGATAGAAGAACAGGGGCAAGGGAGGGCGGGAGGAGCACGCCCAGCGCTCAGAGAGCGTGTGTACAGTGTCAAAGAACAGAAGTTTGTGGTCAGGGGAAGGGAACTCGTAATCTCAAGGTATAACCTCTTCGCCGTCTCAAGTGGTGGTCCCAGGTAGAGTCATAAGGGGGACCAGTTGTGGCGGACGTAAGATCCACTACTCAGGTCTTCCTTTTCAAGAAAGGAATACTGAATTTCAAAATGTGTGCCTCCGCTGTTAGCTCCTTCAAGATCTGCTCTGCATTGAAGCGGAGTCCACACTCTTCACATTCACATTCTTCTTTGGGTGTCCCCCAAACAGTGGCTGAGCAGGGCAGTGGTACAAGGAACTAGCCATTCCCATCCAACAGGCACTCCTTGGACTGACCACCATCGCTCTGCTGCTCCCTGTTGGGTTAGCAAAGGAAGCAGTGCATTCCGACCTGCTCAGTCCTGCTCACTCCCCTTTCCTTCTACAGGTGTCACTCCCCGCTGATAACCTTCTGTATTCCTAACTCCATCTTACTATCTGTTGCCAAAAGAACCCATCTATAAACTTTTAAGTCTTGTTGCATATATTCTTCTTCTTCTTCTTCTTCTTTTAATTATTTATTTGACAGACCGAGATCACAAGTAGGCAGAGGCAGGCAGAGAGAAGAAAGGGGGAAGCAGGCTCCCCGCTGAGCAAACCCTGAGATCATGACCTGAGCTGAAGACAGAGGCTTAACCCACTGAGCCACCCAGGTGCCCCATTGTCGCATATATTCTTATTTTGTCCTTACAACAGCTGAGGTGTTAGAGGTAGTAAGAGCACCCATGCTTGCTTTACAAATGTAAAAACTGTAACCCAGAACACTTAAATAAACTGACTGTGCTTATGCTGCTACGCTGTGCCAAAGTCGTGCCCTAATTTCCTCCAAGTCTTTTCTAAGCCCGGTGCTCTTTACCTTGGAGATATTGAGAATAAAAAGTGGCAATAAAAAAATGCTAAAGGAGGCCACAACTGAGCCTCTGCCCAGCTTTGTAGATTTAGCATGAGGTTGAAATGTAAAACATTGTGAAGAAAAAAATCCCATACTTATAGTAGTACATTTTGATTAAAGAAGAAAATTATACATTATTTAAAAAAATTATTTCTATCCCACTCTCATTTTAAGGTTTCCTTTTGTGTATATTTATGAGGATCTTATTAAGAGTTTTTCAGGTGTTTTTTTGCCATCAGTGAAACAGACCAGAGTCCAGTAATTTCCATATCCAAAGAAAGTAGTACAACGCCCTTTGAAACCACACTAGCTCTTTTACCATAAACAGAGTAATTTACAAATAACAGTTCCTTTGTTGAAATCTGACCATTTATTTTTTTCTTCTTTCTTTTGAATTTGGAAACAATAAAACTCAAAACAAATATAGAAATATGGAGACATATACAGATGACAATAAAGGTCACCCATAATGCCACTAGTGTATTTGGGCTTTAAACCTTTTTCATCTTCTACTGGTGTGTACATGTATGTACATTCATTCCCTCACCCTAATCTTAACACCTCATTATACCCTGGAAGTTGTGACTATACTTCAACCCAGGAAGTACGTACAATTCCAAGGTCTCTTATATTGACAGGTGATGAAGTCACTGAAATCCACCTCTTATTCCTAAATGAATTAACAATATGTAACTTCTTAAATTTCAGATCTCACAGAGTTAGATCCCAAACTCAGTTCCCCCATATTTATTTTTTTGCTGAATCCTTAGATACTACCACGGTGGTCCTTGATGGAGGGAAAGCATCTGAAAGGTGACCGGGATGGCCTTTGAAGAAATGAAGAAAGTAACACCTTTTGGATAGTATCCTGGTCATGGAGGCCCCCAACTGCCCTACCTCTGAGGTCAAGTTCGGAAGCCAGGTTGAACCAGACTGGATTCTTGAAGTGAACCTGGACTGGAATGAACCTTCTGGAAACACCAGGACAAACGAGCTGCGGATGGCAAGGTTTTGAACAAGAAACATATCTAGGTGACCCTGTCCAATGGTGATTCATCACAGGTCAGATTCCCATTTGCTGGAGTGCCTGGGTGGCTCAGTCCTTAAGCATCTGCCTTCTGCTCAGGTCATGATTCCAGAATACTGGGATCCAGCCCCGCATCAGGCTCCCTGCTCAGCGGGAACTGCTTCTTCCTCTCCCACTCTCCCTGCTTGTGTTCCCTCTCACTGTCTCTCTCTGTGTTAAATAAACAGATAAAATCTTTAAAGAAAGAAAAAAAAAGATTCCCATTTGCTTGAAGTTCAGTGTTGGGAACTTCTGTAGGAAGTGTAGGATCTCTTTCCTAGAAGTGACTTGTGCAGGGGCACATGACTGGGAGAATGAAGTACTTGCTAAGGTGATACCACTTGCTTTTATGTCACAGCAGCATGCGGGTCTGGACAATGTTACAAACGGAGCTAAGCCACAGAAATAAGACACATTTTAAAATTTGAAATGATTGAAAAAAGGAATATGGAATCAGAAATACACAATTAGTGAAAGCAGCTGGTAAAATGCAACAGGCATCCACAGAATCAAAAGCTCTTCTTGATGAAAGGAGGCCCAAGCAATCTTCCTAAAACTGCATCATTTCCCAAGTCCCACCTCACGTGTCCCTGGGTCTTTGAAGGGACAGGCACCTGGCGACCAAGTTGCACCGACCGGTCCCATTGAAGTTACATGAGTGCCACCTAGTGTCATTTGTTAAAGCTGAAAGTGGCTTAGGTAGATCTCTTAGACCTTCGATTTACCTGATGTGTGGAAACCAAAGCCCTGAGTGCAGAGGTGATTTTAGCAGGCTACATCTATCTGATTAGTGGCTGAGCCAGGCCTGGGAATTGGTTGTCCTGCTTTACAGTTTCAACTGGTGGTAACCTCTGGACTGTGCCAACAAATAAATCTCATGGGCAGTGATAGCTGGACTGTGCCAACAAATAAATCATAACCTTCCAGGGCTTCAGGTGCCCTGTGCATTAAACTCCTAAAATAACATTTCCTAATAAATAAATAAATAAGTAAATAATAACATTTCCTTGTTCTTAAAGTCTTAAGACATAGGAGTGGCAGAGAGCAGAATCTGAAAGTTAGCATATGTCTCCAAGGGCATTTAATCATCTCCTCTCCTCCATGACCAGTGACCAATGACCTTAATTCCAGCTGTACACATAATCAAATTATTTCCTACAAGCAAGTGCTCTGGTCTAAAGTCATCAGCCTTAATCCAGGGAAGATGCCTTCACTATCACCTTTTAGGCTTTCTGCCTTCAGCCTCTAGCATTTCAAATGAAGCAGGTCTGACCCCATCTGGGAGACCAGTGCCACTGGAACCATTCAGGCTTTGATCTCCAGAAGTCAGGTGTTTTCCAGTTCTCCAAGCAGAGCTGTTTCAGGATTAATCTAGGCTGGTGGTTCTTTTTGTTTTTTTAAAGATTTTATTTGTTTGTTTGACAGACAGAAATCACAAGTAGGCAGAGAGAGAGAGGAGGAAGCAGGCTCCCCGCTGAGCAGAGAGCCCGATGTGGGGCTCGATCCCAGGACTCTAGGATCATGACCTGAGCTAAAGGCAGAGGCTTAACCCACTGAGCCATGCTGCCTGCACATTAGCATCACCCGAGGAACTTCTATGATACCACTGTGCTTGGGTGTGACCCTAGACCAGCAGAGTCAGAATCCCTGGGGCTGAAGTTCCCACATTGTTGTGTATGGTTTTTGTTAAACTACCCGCGTTATACCAGTGTTCAGAAGATTGTGTGGGCTGAGCTTGCCCTGAATAAGAGAATTGAAGAGTTAAAAGCAGGAAGAGTGGGAGTTAGATAAGCTCATTCCACCCAGGGTCTCAGACAGAACTGGGTATATACTCAAGTATCAATAAATGACCACAGAGGGGTCCCCGGGTGCTCAATGAGTTAAAGCCTCTGCCTTCAGCTCAGGTCATGATCCCAGGGTCCTGGGATCGAGCCCCATATCGGGCTCTCTGCTCAGCAGGGAGCCTGTTTCCTCCTCTCTCTCTGCCTGCTTCTCTGCCTACTTGTGATCTCCATCTCTCAAATAAATTAATAAAATTTATAGAAAAAAAATGACCACAGAAAGGAACTTGTCTAGAGGAAATGGTACAATAATGCGGAAGGCATTCCCAGGCTACTCATCTCAGGATTCCCTTACCTCCCTGCATAGGAAACATCTTCGAAAAATCACAAGGGAACTTAGAGGTAGGAGAAGCAGGTAGACAAAGTCAATATAGAGCAGGAAAAAATGTTTCAAAACATGAATATTATTCAAATACACCTCACCCTCTGCTTTCCTACCTGTCCCATTTTTAATTCTTAATCCTCCCATTCAAATCACATATCGTGTATAGAGACATGCAGAATTAAAGGGGCCTGCCATATTCCAAAACACTGTCCTATTAATTCTCCGAGCAGTGACATTTGAACTGAGATGTGAAGAAAGAGTTGGTGTACGCATGCTGGGGTCTGTGTGTGCAGGGGTGGGGGTATTTTTCAAGGCAGAGACAGCTCAGGCTGTTGTGAGACAGCCCATGTGTTGAAGGTTTGTTAAAGGAAGGCAGAGGAAGCCCGTGTGATGGGGAGGAGAATGTGGTATGAGAGGGGACTAGAATGTTCAGGAGATGCCAAAGCAGTAAGGGCCTTGTCCATTAGTTTTCATATTCCAATATACCACATCCCACTTTCTCTCATGCATTAAGTCCATTGCACGTTTTCCTGTTTGCTTTGATCTACTTTTCTTTCTTTCTTTCTTTCTTTCTCTTTTAAGATTCATTCATTTATTTGAGAGAGAGAGAGAGAGAAAGAGCAAGAGTGGGAGAGGGGAGAGGCAGAGGGAGAGGGAGTCAGAACTCCAAGCCGACTCCACACTGACCACAGAGCCCGATGCAGGCTCACTCTCATGACCCTGAGATCACCACCTGGACTGAAACCAAGAATCACATGCTTAACACAGGGCATCACCCAGGAGCCCTGCTTTGATCTACTTTTATGATCTCACCTTCAGTATCAGTGACTGATTCTCCTTAAGAACTGCTGACCTCCTTAAGAAAATCTCTAGCCTGGGTGGCTCAGTGGGTTCGGCTCGGGTCGTGATCTCAGGGTCCTGGAATCGAGTCCTGTATCGGGCTCTCTGCTCAGCAGGGAGCCTGCTTCCTCCTCTCTCTCTGCCTGCCTCTCTGCCTACTTGTGATCTCTCTCTGTCAAATAAATAAATAAAATCTTAAAAAAAAAAAAAAAAGAAAATCTCTAGGTGCTTTTTCTAAAATTCCAAACCTTTATTCCTATTAAACGTGATAATATTCATTTAGGGCAATCCTCTTGGGTCTCCTCCCTCTATGGGAGCTTTACTATGATAGTACTATAGTACTATAGTACTATATACTATATACTATATAGTACTATAGCTGTACTATCTCTTTACTATTGATCAATAAACTTTGCTGTGGGGTGCCTGCATGGCTCAGTAGGTTAAGCGGCTCCCTTCAACTCAGGTCATGATCCCAGGGTCCTGGGATCAAGCCCCACATCGGGATCCCTGTTCAGCAGAGAGCCTTCTTCTCCCTCTCTCTGCCTGCCACTCCCCCTGCTTGTGCTCTCTCTCACTCTGTCAAATAAATAAATAAAAATCTTTTAAAAACAAAAAATAATAATTCTACTTATTCGTTTAGACTTTTCCATGTGCATATTCAAATGGTCATCTCCATTTTTTTTGGAAAAAGCAAAAGAAGTATCAGACACAATTCTGCAACTGTTTTTCCTCCCCACTCTTTAGTTTTATTTAATAATAAATAAATGATGGGTGCCTGGGTGGCTCAGTCGGTTAAGTATCTGCCTCTCCATTCCCTACCAAATCCTGGCTGAGTTGTCTGTACCATCACTGGCCTAGTCTTCCAACCACCAACGTGCCTGGTGGTTTTCTGCCTTTGATTAGGTCACTCCAACCCTGAAGATGTTTCCCTTTATTTTGGCCTACCTGAACACTATCTGTCCAGGTGAACTCAAAAGATATCTGGGGAAAGAGCTTTCCAGATGAAGGGAATGTTAGGGTTGCAGATTATGTAGAGCCTCATTGGACTCTGTAAACTATGACTAGGCAAAATTTAAGCATCATACTTATGCAGGAATATAGGCTTTGTCTCTGTTGACAAATTATCATAAAATATAATAAGTCAATAATCATACAAGTCAATAATTTTTAAAATAATAATATTTTTATATCAGGAAGAAATTCTTTGTTTCAGGCTAAAAATGGTGGTTTAAGATTTGCCTCACTCTGGACGAATTTCATTAAGCTGAAACAGGAACATCCAACAGAGCAATCACACCTAATTGTGACATATAATAAGGACCCTGAAGTAATGCCTTCCTTCTTCATCTTTTTTGTATTTTCATTAACTTATTTTCTTATTTAATACAAACACAACAATCATTTCTACTTCTAAAGTGCTTCTTAAATTGGGAAGATAGAAAACCACTTGCCTATTTAATTTAAATTCAGACTTCATATTCATTCACTGCTAATTCATAGGGTGGCTAGGAGGATTAAATGAATTAGTGGAAGTGCTTAGAACAATACTTGCCACACAGTAAACGCTCTGTATGTGTTTGCAGTAATAATGTTATATACTCTCCACTCATTCCTTTATTCATACAGCAAATTACAGCTATGTGTCGTACTATACCAGGCACTGGAAACGTAAATGTATTAAACTCTTCTCAAGGATCTCATCTCTACTGGAGAAAACAAATATACAAATACATAATTAAAGTGTGATAAATGCAGTGATTGAGGTGTATTTAAGGGGAGGGGTAGCAAAAAGCAGAAATGAATAATTCTGCTTGAGAGAAAGAGTAACAGAGGAAATGTTGCTAAGTGTTAAGGCAAGGCGTAACCAGCTGAGCGAAGTTAGTAGAAACTAACAAGAGGAAATAAGCTTTTAACAAAGACATAAAGTCACAGAGCAGCAGAGTATCCCTGAGGCTTTATGGAGTGACTGTTGTATATGTTATAAGAAAAGAAAGTAAAAAAAAAAAAAAAAAAAAAAAAAGAAAAGAAAGTAAATACTGTACTTGCAATTATGAGAGGACTGTATCATTGTAAAGTATTTGAACACTCTTTAGAGTGGATGGTGAGCAACCAAAGGATCTGAGGTACATTTCCATCTTAGAAAATATGCAACAAGAGGCACAAATTCAAATACTTGTGAGGATGAAACAATTAAGTGTGTAAATTGAAAAAGGAAAAACAAGTGTGTAAATTGGGGTATGGTCTAAAGTGATGAGGGAGTCATGGGGGAACTAAAAAGACATCCAAGTGATTAAAAATAATAACAGGGACACTTAGCTGGCTCAGTCAGTAGAACATGTGACCCCTGATCTCAGGGTTGTGAGTTGAGCCCCGCATAAGGTGTGGAGATTACTTAAAAATAAAATCTTAAAAAAAATCAAACTTTGGCAATAAAATACTACAAGACATCTTGAAAAAAAAATTACAACAAAATAAAAGCTGCTAAATAAATCCAGTCTGAATGCTGCCAGCTTGAACTCCTGGTGTAGAAGCTATTGACTGTTTGGGGGAAACTGGAAGAAGGTAGAGGCTAATTAAGGAATCTTCACATAAAACATAACAAGGAACAAAAGCAAGAAAAAAGCGACAGGGATGAAGAAGGAGGACTCAACCCAAAATATGTTTAGGGAAGAAAAAAAATCAATTAACCCTGATGACTTATGGAAAGGAAGAAGGAAAGAAGCTAGAATAATTCCCAAGTTTCTGGCATAGATGACTGGAAATATGATAAAACCAATCACCTGTAAAGAAATGGCAAGGCCTAGGAAGGTAGACATGATGAGCTGGTTTTAGAATTGTTGAGTTTGGAGTATTTGTTGGTCACCCAAGTATAAGCTCCTAGTAGATGGCTAGATTTACAGATAGTACAAAAGAAAGGCTAGGGCAAAAATACAGATATAGGAGTTACCAGGTTGTAGGTAGGAATTAACAACAGAGACGTAGTTGATACTATTCAAAATAAAAGTGTGAGGAAAAATAATAGAAAGAAATTTTTTAATTTAAAATTTTAAAAGTGATTTTGTATTTGTGGTCATTTTCATATCATTACCTCCTAAAATTTCTTTTTATTTAACTTTGTATTCTTCTTAAGTGAATTGGGCATGTAGAAATGACAGTGATTAAATGTACAACTTACCATGGGTACTGGAGAAATCAGCCTGGAAATAACGGATTCATAGAAAATGTAACCTATCTGTATTTTTTACACATATTGTTAAAAGCATATATCATGTAACTACTTTCAATTACACTAGATGGTTCCTTGCTATTATATTTGGTAAGACATACACCTAAAAAAAAGAGTTAGTACAAGAGTATGAGGTAAATGGAGACAGATCACACATATAGAATAGCACAGCCATTCTCTAAGAATACTGTATATAGATTGTATGTGTGAACTCACCAAAAGCAATGTTTTTAATATTTAAGCTAGTTGCAGCTAACATATTGTTTACCGTTCCTATTTCCAACCAGCAGTGACTCAACCCTAATAAGAGCCCTTTGTCTGGAATATTTGAGAATAAAGTTGGAACGAGGAAAGTGTGAGATAGGTTCCCACATTAAAACATAACCATTCCAGACCCAGGAATGGGTTAATCCCCATCAAAATGTTTACTTTGGGTCCATCTGCATAACCTATTAAGAGTCAACTTTGTTTAGCAAAGACAACTACTAGAAGAATAATGAAGAAATCCTATAGTCTCCAGGTCTTTTTTTTTTTTTTTAATCACTGTTTGCTTAACACTTTTAAGTGAATTAAAAGCAGATCTTGAAATTATTGCCAACTGTAGACTTGTCATCTGTAAATAGGTATTAATTTGTTTTGTTCATCATTAAATTGTTAAGCTACAGTAGTTTAAAAAATCTTGGAATGCAGGTCCTAATGGGATTTTAAAGTTACAAATAACTGAAGTAATTTTGATAATTGTGAAGACATCTGTCCTTGTAAGATAAAAAGAAAAATTCCCGGGAAAGTTTGGAATTCTGAAACTCAAAAATCAGTATTTTGAAACAGAAATCAATATTTTGATATTCAACAGGAACTTTTGGACACCATCTCTACTTTCAGCCCTACATTTGGTGTAATGGAGGCTACAAAGAAACCTAAGTGGTTATCATTCTCAGAGTGAAAGAGTATAAGATGCTGTATGACTCAGGGCCCACAGGAGGGGGCCTCTTAATAGTCCCTCACAGATTCAGAGGAGGAGTAGCTCAAGGAGAGCTGAGATGATAGGGGCAGGGATTTCAGGGGCAACTTGGTTGGACAGTGATGGATGTACAGGATTTAATACTACCTCAAGTGACAGATTCTAAGACGGCTCTCAGCGATGCTTGCCTTTGGGTATTCAAGATTTTTTGTAGCTGACCTGTTTAACCAACTCGATATTGGTTACACAGCTCTGTTTGTGTAACCAGTTGGATATTGGTTGAACAGAGCTGACCTCTATCACCAGCAGGATATTGCAGAAATGACGGGTGTGTGACTTTTGAGGCTAGGTCATAAAAAATACTGTGGCTTCAATCTTGGTCTCTCTCAAACTCTCACTCCAGGGGAAGCCAGGCTCCATGTTGAGAGGACATTCAATTACCCCATGGAAAGAATTATTTGGAGAATACCCTGGGACTCCCACCAAGTCAACACTAACTTGTCAGACATGTTAATGAGCCACCATGGAAGTAGATCCTCCAGCCCCAGTGAAGTCTTCAGATGACTTTGTAACTGCAAACCTGATTAACTTCAAGAGACCCTGACCCAGAACTTCCACTAACCTGCTTCTAAATTCCTGACCCACAGAAATTGTGAGATAATGAAAGTTTTAGGACTCAGAGTTTTGGGGTGTTTTAATGTAGCAATAGATTAATACAATGTATTAGGTCTTCCTCTACACCAAGGAATACATGAAAATCAAGAAGAGATTACTCAAATATGAATCGAGCTAGCCTCATTTCTCTTTTCTTAAAAGAAATGTTATAATAATATCATAGTGAAAAGTGAAATAAACTCTACTACACTAACATAACAACTGGCCACACAAATGAGTTCACAATCTCTACCTGCCTCAATCCCAATCAGTTATATAGGTGAGTGACTTCATCCATTCAAAAATACTTAAAAAAAAAAAAAAAAGGAACCCTTTAGTTCATTTAACAAATAAATGAGAATTTGTTTATTTAGAATAATAACATACTTGTTTGTTTATGTCAAGGATGAATTAAGTATATATAATAAAATATAAATTATATAATTCTATGGCATTAAGTACATATAATAAAATGTAAATTATATAATTCTATGGCATAGAACGGCAAATAATAGATGAAAAATATTTCTGTTTCTTTATAGTTTCATTTAAAACCAAGAGACTTAAAAAAAAAAAGAGACTTAAATTTTCCTTCATGAAAATTGCAACTTGATTTTGTCCAAGGATAATATGGCATAATTCTATACTTATTTGGGTGTGAGGATACAATTAGATGCACAAACACATCCTGTGTGGATGACTGGGTGTGGATTTGTTGGACACGCATCTCAGAATGCCTGCACTCTGCACAGTTCCAGATGGTCACCCCTATCAGCATCACCTTAGCACGGCATCAGGTCTATACAAAAAGAGATTCCAACTCTCTCTGCTCCAGAGGGATACAGAGAAGTACAAAAACAGAAAGAGTTCCTAGTATTATTGATGAAATCCTCTTAAAATTAGGAAAAAAGAGAAATGTAAGAAAATACAGACAGATGATTTCTTCTCTAGCTGTTGAAAAGTTTTTTTTGTTGTTGTTGTTTTAAAGGAGAGATCTACTTGTAGTCCCATGCTATATTTTAAAGGCATGTAACAGTGGTGAGTGGGTGGCTCAGTCATCAAGCGTCTGCCTTGCTCAGGTCATGATCCCAGGGTCCTGGGATCAAGCTTCACACATTGAGCCCCGCATCGAGGTCCTTCCTTATTGGAAAGCCTGCTTCTCCCTCTCCCACTTCCCCTGGTTGTGTTCCCTTTCTTGCTGTGTCTCTCTCTGTCAAATAAATAAATACAATCTTAAAAAAATAAAAATAAAAGTCATAACAATTGAGGTAAATGGCAGGACAATGAGATTTCTTAAAGCACAAAATACTCAGAAGTTACACCTGTAAAAATCTGCAGCTGCTAGGAAATGCTCTGTGGCCATAGCATGGTCTTTGTCATCTCAGGAAGTGAGGTGTATTGGGGAAAATGTGGACAAACAAGATCCAGAGAAAGAAGAAGGGTTTATGGTAAGAAACCCATCAGAAGGGTCAATAATAAATCAGCAGCTTGGAGTTCAACAACCCAGTGTGGTTTTTGTCCTTCCAGAAGATGAGACAAGGTAAGGGTAAAGTGTGGATGACCCTGATCCAGAGCAAGATAAAGAGGACAAAGGGCTTTGTGGCCAGAGGAATCACCTACCACCTAGATCTGTCGGAACTGTAGCTTGGATGTTAACAAGCAAAACATGAGGAAACACCATACACTGTGGAAAGTAAACAAGTAGAACCTGCTCAAGAAAGAGGAACCAAAGGCATACCAAGTTTCAAGGACTTCACCTAACAATCAGATTTCTAGAATTAACACTGAAGGAAGAGGATGTCATCATCTTGGTGAGTATCATGAACTCAGAGTGAACTCAGCAGAACACAGAACAGGCTGATGAGTAAAGAACAAACGAAAATATTATCATTAGCCAATTTCAAGTGAGATCTTGTTCCCAATGGGTTATATATTCATATCATATTAACCCCATCTAGGACTGGCTACAGAATTTGTGGGAGGCCCTATACAAAAAGAAAACAAGAGACCTCCTGTTTCTAAATCATTAGGAGCTTCCAGATGGCAATAGCAGAGCACTAAACCAAGTGCAGGGCTCTTCTAAGCACAGGGTCTTGTGCTGTTGCCTAGGTTGCATGCTCATGAAGCTGACTCCGGCCCTATTAAAAAGAGAGGAAGTCAGAAGTTTTGACTTTACTTCTACAAAGTGAAGAAGTGCTCGAAACGTCAAGTGAGATATTTTTAATGAAATAATACTTTTACCAGAGTATAAAGCAATCACTGATTTAATTATACGAACATGAATATTACAATTGAGGATTAGAAATGCCTTAACCAGTAAACAATAGCATGTCAAGTCACTGATATAGTAGTTTTAAAAAAAATAAGTTGAAACATTTAAAAAAAATTTATTTAGTTATTTGACAGAGAGAGAAAGAGAAAGCACAAGCAGGGGGAGTGGCAGAGGGAGATCCTGATTTGGGGGTTGGGGGCTGGATCCCAGGACCCTGGCAATCAGGACCTGAGCCAGAGGCAGACACTTAACCAACTGAGCCACCTGGGCACCCCAACATAATCATTTTTTTAAAAGATATTATTTATTTACTTGACAGAGATCACAAGTAGGCGGAGATGCAGGCAGAGAGAGAGGAGGAAGCAGGCTCCCTGCCGAGCAGAGAGCCCGATGTGGGGTTCATCCAAGGACCCTGAGACCATTACCCGAGCCGAAGACAGAGGTCCAACCCACTGAGCCACCCAGGCTCCCTCAACGTGATCATTTTTAAAACCATTTTAGAAAAGCTTCTGAAAACCCACCAACAGTTGAAGGGATACAGTGTATGTAAGTCTTGAGGTTAGGATGGTAAATTGACCTGGATGCATGCCTTTTATTCTTTTTGATGGTTGTTATCAAAACCCTCATTCCATCTTAAAAGAAATCTTCCCCACAGAAGGATTGAACATCACGCAAAGATCCTGGGCTTGGAAGTGGGTATAGTAACCTGTGGCTCTGCATCATCCCCCTTTTGGGAAGAGAGTAAACATGTTCTTGGTTGTTAATGAAATGGCTGGACTATGCTTTCTGCTTATTTTAGTCAAATAGGTTTAAAATTATGAAAAATTCTGTATACCAGAGTCTAGACTCTTTAAAGAACATTGAAAACCTTCTGTACTACACTTCTCAGCTCTTAAGAAACAAAATATTAAAAATATAACTGAAGCCATTTCTTCCCATTCCCCTAAATGTAATTCTGAGAACTGCAGAACTTTTCTCAGATAACAACTTGTCCAAACTGCTGCATTAAGAGACTTGACCAAACTCTAGCATAGTTTCTAGCAACTTAACACCATGTCCCTAGGAGGACTCTAGGCCTCCCACAGAAATCCAGCTCCTCATTAAAATGCCTGATTGAGAAAGTTCAACCGCCAGAATTCATCTTCGTTCTAGCCAATCCTGATATGTTGCTGACCTCTCTTTCTTGGAGCATTTATTAGAAAGGGCTTACAACTGTGAATATGTTTCTCTTACAACTTAAAAGTGTCCTTCTCAAGGACCTAAGAGTCATTTCTTTGGAATGTAATCATCTGGAATGATAGGGCCTTATCTCCCAGCCTCTGTGGGAGGATAGAATCCTAACTTCAAAAACTGCCAACGAGCAGACACAGCGGGCATAATCACAATCACACTGGCTAACCCTTTGTAATTTTTCACTTCTCTGACTCTAATGAGCTCCCACTCTCCCTACTCCCTCATTCTCCCTTTTAAACCTCTAATCACCTCTGCACCAATTGGAATGGAGCTCCTCTCTTTCTCCTACTGTCAGTAGTTTCTGAATAAAATCTGTTTTCACTGCTTTAACTAATGTCTGGCTGTATGAGAAATGCCATTCCAGTTTTTCTATCTTTCCCCTTCATTTTTAAAAAGCACATATGCACCTATTCATCAAACAGTGTATTGTATTGCCCATTTTAAACACCAAATAGAAGCGACACCATACCTTACCTAACCTTCCGCAATCTGTTTTGTCCATTTATTCATATTGCTACATGCCTTTCTACTTCCTTTGTTTTGGTTTCAGGGCTTGTAAAAGCATTTCCCTAGGTTCATCCTCCTGCGCTTGTGCACGCCAGTTATGGACAAGGGGAGACAAGAGGCTGGTGTTTCGATGTCAGTGATGTGGCCCGAGCTTGGATGTGGAGGCCAAGGTGCCCATACTTGCGAAGGGGAAAAGAAGTAGGGTGGGAAGAGAAGAAACGTGGCAGTTCTGTTCGGAACTCCAGGAATTCTGAAATGTAAATTTGGATTTTTAATCTTCCAGGTTATTAAGAAGATATGTGTCAAGGGGGGTAGGCGGGAGCATATTTCCTTTGTTTTTAGCGCTGGTTTTCAAACAACTTTATTCAGGCAGAAAGTACGTGGCCTCCATTTGTACTTTTGACCGCGCCCCACAAACAGGAGTGGGCGTGACCTTTCCTCAGACCCAACTCTCCGCAAACCCAGTTGTTACAGTCGGAAATGACTGAAAAGTGGCTATCCTCCTACCTTCCACCTTCCCTGTGGCATTCCCCCCTCTCCTATTCTTTCCACCAGTTAAGGTTCCCAGTTCTGACTTTGCTAAGGAGGACGCCAAGAGGTAACGAAGAAGCCAAACGGACGCTAAAAGGCGACGCCCCCAGAGCCTTTGACCAGGTCACGCTCCCTCACCCAGCTCCGCCTACTCTCCCGGCGCTCGCATTCCGTCCGGGCCCCCGGGGCATCCTGGGACACGTAGTCTTTGAGAGGGCAACAGCTTTGACCAAGTCTCCTCCCCCAAGCTGGCTTTCGCGGTGGGGTTGTCGTGACGTTGCGTTCCTCCCGTCTCTTCCCTCCTCCCTTTTTCTTTTCCTCTCCAGAAGCTCAGTCTCAGACTTCCGAGGATCTTTTACGACGTTGGGTCTCCGAGTCGGTCCCGGCGCCGGGTCCACTTTTCGGCAAAGTGACGTGGACGTCAACAGCAATGGCGGAAGGAGAAGAGGTCCTTCCAGAGCCAACGTCAAGCGGTGACGGCTGGTGAGTGAAGCCCAGGGCTGATTCTTATTGCCCTTCTATTCTTCCTTTTCACCGTCCTGCCCGTCCCTGAGACACCAGCAGGCTCCAGCATGGAACGGGAAGACCCTTCCTAGACAAAGTCCACTGCCGTGCCCCGCCCCCTCTGCCGGCCGGGTTCTTTCAGCCAATTCCGTCAAGACAGAGGGGCTAAGGCCCGATTCCAAGGGAGAGGGGTGTCACCTGGGTACTGGGCCTCAGTTCGGTCCTCCGCTTTCGTTCATCGGTTTCCAAAACGTGCTGGAGAGGGTGGCTTCAGGGCTGGGTTTGGCCGGAATACGTGGCCCTGGGAGTTAGAGTAGGTTGGTTCGGAAGGAAGTTTCGCGGATACAGATGTGAGGCACTAGAATACCATTTGAAGACAGGACCCTTGAAATGACCACCGCAGCCTTTGCCTAGAGGTTGAGAGACATATTCAGGGAGGATCCTTCCCACAGAGTTGAGCTGTTTTTTTATTCTAGCGTTTATTTCTTGTTTTGCGTTTCAGCAGTTCCCACTATTCGTCTCACACAAGTCGTCTTTTTTTCTTCTGGTCACTTTCCTCACAGCTCAGTCTTTACAGCTTTGGATGCTTTCTGGACATTGCTCTAGGTGCTCCCAAGCCTTTGCATGCTTACCTGACTTATACTCAGAGTTGGGGAGCGGGGAGGGACCTGCAGTAGTAGTGGAGTTTGTCACCCAGTGTCGTTAATCTTTGGGAAGGGCTCCTCTTTTTGAAATAGTGGATCTTTACAAAATATTTTTAGGGACATTAATATCATAAAAAAAAAAGATGAAACCTTTAGAGGCTTTTTGAATTTTTGTATTTAAGTATGTTGACCGCATGTATTAGATAGTTTTAGATTTGCTTTTTCATCATGTGACATGTATACAGCTCATCTAATAAAGCTGTTTTCCTAAAGTTTATGCAAGACATTTTAGACACGTATTTTAATCCTGAGATGGAGATCATTGAAAGGGATAGATAATAACTGAGAAATTCAACTTTCAACTAGCAGACATCCAGTATTACCTTAGTGCATGCATGTACTCTCCAAGGTGTAGGAGGAAAACTTACCGGTGACCTACATATAGTTTCTTTTTTCAATTTGCTTATATTAGAGCTGTGACAGTTACACTCAATAACAAGGTAAAGTTGATCCAGCTCTTTGGGAATGTGAGTGAAAATGTTACGGGATTTCAGGGGGGGACAGAAGCCACTTCTATTTGCAGTTATTGGAGAAAGCTTCATGGAAGCAAAGGTATTAGAATTAGGCCTTGAAGAATTAACAGGATTTAGACTGGTGTTGTCCAATAGAAATAGAATGTGAGCCACATATGTAATTTAAATTTTTCTTTTCTAAGTTTTTTTTTGCTTTTTTCAAAAAAAATTTATTTGACACAGAGAGAGATCACAAGTAGGCAGAGAGGCAGGCTCCCCACCTCCCCACCGAGCAGAGAGCCGGATGTGGGGCTCCATCCCAGGATCCTGGGATCATGACCTGAGCTGAAGGCAGAGGCTTTAACCCACTGAGCCCCCCAGGTGCCCCTTTTTTTAAACTTTTTAAGTAATCTCTACACCCAGCCTGGGGCTTAAACTCACAACCTGAGATCAAAAGACACATGTTCCACCAACTGAGCTAGCCAGGTGCCCTGTAATTTAAATTTTCTAGTAGCCACATTAAAAATTAAATAATAACAACAACAACAAAAACAGTTGAAATTATTTTATTATATCTAAAATACTATTTCAATATATCATTGTTGGAAGAAACCAATTAGATAATTTTATATCTTTTTTGGTAATAAGCCTTCAAAATTCAACATGTATTTTTCTTTTAGCCTATATCTCAATTGGATCTAGCCACAGTGCAGATGTTAAATAGCCACAATAGCTAGTGGCTAACATTGGATAGTGCATTCAGAGTAACAGATGGGAAGGGCCTCTGAATGGAGTAATAGTGTGAGCATGGACATAGGCAAGAAAACTAATGATTGTTTGGAGAATGAGGACTAGAACTTCATGAAATTTGTTGTCTTGGAAGTGTTAATCTTTTATATCATAAACTGACTTTATTCAGCTCACTCACCATGAGAAATGTTTCTAGAGTTAAAATATCTTTGAGAAGTTCTTAGGAGGATTGTGAGTATGAGTCTGATTCACAGAGGCAAGGAACATGGAATTAATGGTTGTTAAAGGTAGTATTTGTTCTCTTCTAGGGCTACTGTACCTTTTGTGTGGCTTTTAGTTTTTGTTGTTTTTATTTTCGTGAATGGAGGAATCCCGAGGTGTTCTTTGATTTCTGCTCTTCTTCCGTTCTCATGTAATCTTTCTGTCTTTTCTCTGCTTACTCCACTCCGGGGTGTCCCCTCGGAGTGAGTTTGAATATAGTCAGAGAAGACATTGGATTTGGAGTCATAGATTTGGAAAGCCTCTGTTCTTAGACTGGTAAATGGATTGTTATGGAATGGGGAGGGTTTACTCTTCCCCCAAAAAAGTCACTTTTTTTTTTTTTTTTTTTGAGAGAGGGAGTGTGTGTGTGTTTGTGTGTGTTGTGTTGTGGGGGCGGGGGGTGGTAGAGGGGCAGAGGGAGAGGCAAAGAACCTTTATCTTAACCAGGCTTCTCGCGGGGCTCCCATCTTATGACCCTGAGATAATGACTTGAGCTGAAATCAAGAGTCACATGCTAAGCTGGTTGAGCTACCCAGGAGCTCCAAGTCACATTTTTATTGTAATATTTCCTGAAATGTGTTATATATCTCATTGCCTAACCTGAACTTAGCTCAGTGACTTAGGGTCATTCAGTTTACAGAGTTAAGTGTATAAGAAAAAAACTAGGTTCCTATCCTCAAGGATTTTGTGGTCTAGTTAGAGAAGGCACATTTAAGAATATCAATTACTGGGGCGCCTGGGTGGCTCAGTGGGTTAAGCCTCTGCCTTTGGCTCAGATCATGATCCCAGGGTCTTGGGATCAAGCTCCGCATTGGGCTCTCTGCTCAGCAGGGAGCCTGCTTCCCGCACCCCCCTCCCCCCCGCACCTCTGCCTGCCTCTCTGCCTATTTGTGATCTCTGTCAAATAAGTAAATTAAAAAAAAAAAATCTTAAAAAAAGAATATAAATTACTATTACACTTTTTTAATACAGTGAGACCTATCTAGGCAGAATGGGTAGATAGTTGCTATGTTAAATGAATGGCCCCATACAACCATCTCTTTTTGAGATTGCTTTTTGTTAGTTTTTTCTGTTTTCTTTTCTTTCTTAGTAGTATTTCCCAGTTTGTTCTTAATCTGTGATACTGGGTAGCTAACCGTGTTAAACCGTGTGTACATTTGTAAAAAGGTTCAGGATGGAGCCCAAAGATCTTAAAAGTACAAGATAACACTTACCCATGTATTTTCAGTTATGTTCCACGCCAGTGCTTCTCAAAATTTAAATGTGCATTACAGTTACCTGGGGATCATGTTAAAATGTAGATTCAGTAGATTTGCTTGGGACCTGAGATTTTGTATTTCTGATTGGTTAGCTTCTAGATGATTGCAGTTTTGCTGGTTCATGGACCGTATTCTTTAGCAAGATTCTAGATGATGCATAACTCGAAATGAGTTAGCCAGAGGAATTTATCTCTATATATTTCAGTTCTATTTTTTCACCTAACACATTATGCTGTAATTTATCTCATTAATATGATTTATCATTGCTGTTTACATAGTGAACTTCTCAAGGGCTGTGACTGATAGCAGGTGGCTCAGTGATGTTTATTGTCTGAGTGACTTTTGTAAAATCATGTGCAATAACATACCAACCTGTCATTTCATATATTTTCTAACTCCATTGTTTTTATGAACTGTGTAATTGCTTGTACACTCACCTTTTATGAAAAACCAAAGATATCAGAAAATAGCTCTCTAACTTTCTGAAACTGCAGCCACACAAGCTCAGAGGGCCTGGAGAAATCTTTTAAAAATGTTTATAGCAAGTTTGAAATTACTATTATAAATTTTTTTTTTTTCTATTAAGTCAACTCTACTCCTAATGTGGGTCTTGAGCTCATGACCGTGAAATCAAGAGTATCATGTGCTACTGACTGAGCCAGCCAGGTGCCCACGAGTTTGAAATTATTTAAATTTAAACAAGCTACTGCTTTGTAAAAATCAAACAAGTGTTTAATTTTTACAATTCAAAGGTTGATAATTATCTTCTCGGTATTGAAGTAGTCAGCCTTGAAATTGAACAAAAGTTTCTCATTTTCTGAGGCTTTCTTCCTAACATAAGGCCTAAACATCTAAAGTCATAATTTAAAAAATGTTTTTTCTGTAGATTTTAATTTTACAATTGTTGGTATTCTACAGTCAGTTTAAAATTTTTGTAGAGTATATACTTTAAAGTCATGATTTTAATTTATTGCTAAACTTTTTAAATTATTGCTAAACTTTTCTTAAAATTGTAAAAGTAGCAGTTCGTAAAGCTTTTATTTTTCATTTGAAATGTGAATAGAATTGTCTTGGTAATAATAGGGTCTCTTTCAAAGTTCTGTGCACTTTGTAAATAGTGTTCTCAGTGCTTCCCATTTCATAAGCATTGAAATATGAGGAGAGATTTAAGGAGTAGGTGATGGCAATTTTAGAAATGATATAATCAGTAAAGAAATATATTTAATATGAAAGAGAATGGAACTTGTTGTTTTATTTTTATTTATTTATTTATTTATTTGACAGAGAGAGAGATCACAAGTAGACAGAGAGGCAGGCAGAGAGAGAGGAGGAAGCAGGCTCCCCGCTGAGCAGAGAGCCTGATGTGGGGCTTCATCCCAGGACCCTGGAATCATGACCTGAACTGAATTCAGAGGCTTTAACCCACTGAGCCACCCAGGTGCCCCCATATTTTACTGTTTTTAAAGGTAATTCCTAAATAATAATTCACTTCTAGGATTTTACTCCTTTGTATTGTAGTACCTGGTTTTTACATGCCAAAAAAAAAAAAAAAAAAGTATTCAATTGGTTTACTTTCCTTTATTTGTACTTACTGAAAAGAGTACAGGTATATTCCCTATCTTAGAGGCAAGTCAGGTAATTCAGGAGTACCTTGTTAAGTGTGCTGCAATACACAGCGAACTTATGAGTAGGTGTCTTCTGAACAGAATTGATAAACTGTGTGGCAAATCATTTCTGCTGCTTACGCTAAAATATGAATTCTACTTGGAATAAACTAAAAACAGTGACTTCCCTTTGTATCAAAAAGCAAGCCAGAGTTTAGCAAAGCATTCAGCAGACATTAACTAAATTCTGGTTATATTCAAGGTGCTATGTGGTGTTTTAGAAAAAATTTGAGACAGATTTAAAACCAGAAGCCAGAAGTTGCATTGTTCTGACTTGCTTGAATAGGATTATATAGCTTGAAAGGGGACAGTGCTTGAAGTAACTTACTTAGGTATTGAGAATTATGAATGGAAAATAAATCAGTCCCTCATGTTAGACTTACAAGAGCAAATTGTTTCTTGTGGAAATGTAAGAGCAATAAGTTAAGAGCCAGTTTAAAAAAACCCTATTTCCTGGGGTGTCTGGGTGGCTCATGGTTTAAGCTACTGCCTTCAGCTCAGGTCATGATTTCAGGGTCTTGGGATCAAGCCCCACATCGGGCTCACTGCTTAGCGAGGAGCCTGCTTCCTCCTCTCTCTCTTTGCCTGCTTCTCTGCCTGCTTGTGATCTCTGTCAAATAAATAAAATCTTAAAAAAAAAACCCAAAACCTATTTCCTGAAATTTTAAGTCTGTCTGATTTTTGACCTGAGCTGAGAAAATGATCAGTAATTAAATAATTAAATCATGTGTTTCAAGTTTCCACTCTTTTTCTTGAGGGTTAAAGGAGTTTTTTTCTTATCCTTAAGCCAGTACAGCATTTCATAGTTGGATAGAAATGCTGTAGTGTGTGCTTTTTCTTGCTTTAAAGCAGTTGTTACATAAAACTAAAAAACATACATAAAACATATGTTATGTTACATAAAACATAAAAACTTGCTGTGGTGATATTTAATAATTTTAGCAGATTATAAGAAAGTACTATATGTTTTTATAGGACTTTATCTCAATGTAATGCTTGTATTTGTTATCTTGTTTGGTTTTTACAACATTTCCTTGAGAAGGGGAAGTTATGAATTATTGTTTTCTGGTTAGAGATGAGAAGACAGGCTTGGGATGGTCAGATGACAAACCTAGTTAGTGGAAAATCTGGGACTTAAAATTTTTTCTCTTTCAGTCCTGTGCCCTTTCTAAAGTTGATTGTGTAAATATTATGTATTTCACATATACTTGAACAGACACCTAGAGAGAACCCAATTAAAAATATGGTAGTCCTGGAGTACATGGGTGGCTCAGTAGGTTAGATGTCTGACTCTTGGTATTAGCTCAGGTCTTGATCTCAGGGCTGTGAGTTCAAGCCCTGTCTGTGTTGGGCTCTACTCTGGGTGTGGAGCCTACTTAAAAAAAAGAAAAGTAAATAAAAATTAAGATATGCTAGTCCTATGCTCAATCTGTGATTTGAAAGACACAGTAGTCTAACATGTACATTGTTGAACATATGTATTTATCTGTGGCACCTGTAAAGCTATAAGGATATGCTTAAGCTGTATACCACTTTGTCTTACATGCACAAGAAGGGACAGTTCATGACTGATATGGTGGGATGTGATACAGAGCATTATATACTATAGCTTTAAACCTCTTTAGTTTTCATAATATATTCTCATACCCTAGCCAAAAATAAATAGATTAGTTTTTGATCTTGAGATATTATGCTTATATATTTGTATTTAGATAATATGTACATATCTGAAGTATATTTAAATATATTTAAATGTATTTGTATAATTATCTTAAATATGTTATATGAGTAATATGTATACCTATATTATGTGTAAAATAGAATTTTTATTTACAATCTGTGAAAACATAATAGTGATACTTAGAAAACAGAAGTAATTATACAGTTAAGTAAATTCATCAGCTTAGTAATTTTTCTTTTGTTTTATTTAGGGATATTGGAGAAACAAACTTGATTTTTGGTTCTTTTTTCTTTTTAAAGATTTTATTTATTTGAAAGCGGGGGAGCACTTGAGGGTAGTTAGGAGCAGAGGGAGTGGGAGAAGCAGATGACCCTCCCTCCTGCTGAGTAGGAAGCCTGATGCAGAGCTTGATCCCAGGACTTTGGGATCAGTACCTGAGCCGAAAGCAAATGGTCAACCGACTGAGCCATCCAGGTGCACCAAGAAACTTGGTTTTAAGATGTCTGGTGGTTACTTTCCCCTTTCAGGAGTTTCCTTTTTTCCCCTCTTTTCAGGAGTTTCTGGCCCCTGTTTTGAAGTACTAAGGTGACCCATAGAAGAATATATTTATCTCATACGGCGGTGCAATTAAATACTAGCAATTCTTGAGCTTTATTTTATAGATTCTATTTATATTTAACCACTGATATAAGATTCTCTGATATGAGATTCTCTTTAATCAAATAAATTATTGATGATTGCAATGCAAGTTAAAAAAATCTATTGTGTGGGGCACCTGGGTGGCTCAGTGGGTTAAGCGTCTGCCTTCGGCTCAGGTTATGATCTCAGGGTCCTGGGATCGAGCCCCGCGTCCGGGGTTCTCTACTCAGTGGGGAGCCTGCTTCCCCCTCTCTCTCTGCCTGCTGCTCTGCCTACTTGTGATCTCTGTCTGTCAAATAAATAAATGAAATCTTAAAAAAAAAATCTATTGTGTATTTCTTTGCCAAACTAATCTCTTCTGGCAGGGTACCCTTGGAAAGACATGCAGTTTTATCACCTCATTTGTAGTAGTGTTCCTTTATTTTCTAATATGATGGTTTCAAGGACAGGATTATTGGTAGTGTTTCATTTCTCATTACATTTTGGATAAATTTGAAATTTGTGATAGAAATAAGTAATGTGCTGTTTTATGTTGACTTATGTTTTCATCCCATTCTTTCTCTTTGGTAAAGGGCATACTCTATTTTCCAAATAAACTACTGCTTTGGTGGGGTGGGGGAAACCTGGTGCATTTCTTTGTGCAATAAAAATGCTAGAAAGTCGGGGTGCCTGGAAGGCTCAATTGGTTGAGCATCTGGCTCTTGATTTCAGCTCAGGTCATGATCTTAGGTTCCTGAGATGGAGCCCCACATCCATCAGGTTCTGGGCTCAGCAGTGAGTCTGTTTCTTTCTCCCCCCACTGGGTATGCCTGCACTCTCTTCCTCTCTCTCTCAAAAATAAATAAATAAATCTTGAAAAAAAAGAAGTACTGGAAAGTCACCTCTTATGTATAGAAAAGAACATTTTATTAGGAACTTTTTATTTTGAGGAAGCATGAAAGAGGAAAGGGTTTGGAGCACTCTTTAAAGTCAACTTCCCATTAGTAAAGAAGATATAGTTTCATTTTGCAAGCAAAGTCTTACAGCAAATGCATTGCAACATTATACATAAAGTTAAGAGGAGCTGCTTAAGCTGCTTTTTTTGTTTAAGCTGCTTTTTTTTTTTTTTTTTTCTTTTGCTTAGGCAAAACTTCCCGAGTTTTTTTTTTTGTAGCAGAAGGGGCGCACCCCTTTGGTAGCATTGGTGAGATTTGATCTGCATGGATTATGGATAAAAAATAAGTGAAGATTAAAGCATCTGTTCCATTTGTAGTTAGTTAATTTTAGCAGTTGACAGAGGAGAGTTCTATGATCTCTGTCTCCTTTGCCTTTTGCACACTGCTGAAATAATGTAGATACCATGTTTGTTTGGCTTGTCAAGAGTAGAGGACTAACTTTATACTTTTTTTTACTTAGCATAAAATCCTGCTTAAATATAAATTCTGAAGAGGATGTATCATTTGGTAAGGGGATCTCTCAAAGCTGCTTTTGTGGATCTGATCCTGACACAAAGTTTCACTGATATATATATATATATTTTTTCCCCTAAAACTGGTGAAGGGGATTTTTCTTCTCTTGGCATTCAAATATACATCTTGTTAAAATGCTGTAATAAGTGTGTTTAATTCTGACAAAAATCCAGATAACATCAAGATTTCACAATTAACCATATTGTGTTCTCACAGACTATAAGGTAATTTCTTAATATCTCTCATACTGTTTGTTAGAAAGTTTTGATGGTTTGAGGGGCACCTGGGTGGTCCAGTTGGTTAAGCATCTAATGCTTGATTTGGGCTCAGGTCAGGGTCATGAGATGGAGCCCCACGTCAGGCTCCATGTTGGCTGTGGAGCCTGCTTGTGATTCTTTCTCTCCCTCTTCCTCTGCGTCCCCCAACCCCACTCACCAGCTTGCTTGCCCTCTCTCTCTCCAAATAAGTAAGTAAATAAAATAAACCATTTTTTAAAACAAAAGTTTTGATGGTTCAAGATTGGTATTTAAAAGTAAGTTACACATGGGGCTCCTGGGTGGCTGAGTTGGTAGAGAAAGGGACTCTTGATCTTGGAGTCATGAGATCAAGCACCGCATAGAGCTTACTTTAAAAATATATAAATAAATAAAATAAAAATAAGGTACACAGTACATATAGTGGTTATTGAACTTCATTCATATCTACTATAGGAGTGAATGTGTAACAAAGTTGTCTTACTTCCATTTCTATCAAATAGCACACAAAATTTTCAGGAACTAATTAAGGAGTATTGGTGTGGTAGTAATTTGTAACCAGTTTGCTAGCAATAGTAACAAAGTAAGTTCAGGCCAAGCTTTTGATGCTGATGTGTCAGGACCTGGACATTAAGACATAACCAGAAATAAGGAGGCACAAAGTAAGTCATGGAGCCACAACTTCACATGTGCAGCTTGACACTCAATCTGCTGGTACTTAGAACTAGTTAGCTGGTCATTTTTGAGTTTTCAGTAATTGATCAGAGGGTTGTGCCTGGATGTAATATATATGTGGGCAGGCTGGCCTGTCATGGTTTAATCTGTGCTCTTAGTGATTTACATTCTGGACAAATCAAAATAGGCTGCACTTCAGAAGGAGCTGCTCCCACCATTTTTGAGTAGGTTTCAGATAACAGGACTTAAAATAAAACTTGGAATTGCCATTTAGTATATAGGTTACATGAGAGCATGACTTTTTGTTCATTGCCTCCAGTTCCTCACATAGTGGCTAGCAGGTGGTGGTGCTCTATATATATTTATTGAAGGTATGATTAAAAGAGTACTTTGGGCAGGGAAGGAAAATTCACAGCAAGGGTTAGAGAGAAGTATAGGGAAGTAACGGAAACTTAAGGAGAATGTTTTAAGGAGAGAATCTAACTTTGCAGAGTATGTAAAGAGGACAAGGACTGAATTAGATGATTAATGACTTTTTTGAGCAATTACAGTGTAAGGGTGGGATTTGAGTGAATGAGATTAAGTAGAGGTGAGTGGTGACTACTGTTTGCAAGGAGTTGAACTGGAAAAGGAGGGGGAAAAGAGAACTTCGAAAGGTCATAGGACCTGTTAAATAAGTGAATGTGGAAATATTTGAGGAAACAATAATCACAGTCTGTATTGTTCTTTAAATTTTTGAGTGCTATAAGTTTTGAGTCCATTTTATCTCTTGGCTCTGTTTAATACTGCTAGCAGACGCAGAAGTTTGAGTAATAGCCAATGCAGTAGAAATAACATGTTTAATATGTTTACATAGCAGGCTTTGGGCTTGTATGATTACCTTAATAGCGCAGCTTTAAAATTTTTATTTTTAGTGAAATAATGTATCTTAGACCCCGACCACTTTAAGGTACCAAATTAACTTAAAAATTAAAAATTTTTAATTAAAAATTGGTAATTGTTTTTTCTCTATGGTTTCTCTTTGAACTTTAGGTGATTAACATATATTCTAGGTCCCATGTGATCTTTTTTTATAGTGGATTAGATTTTTTAAAAATTTAATTTCATCTAGCCAACAATAGTACATCATTAGTTTCAGATCTAGTGTTCAGTGATTCATCAGTTGCATATAACATCCGATGCTCATCACATCATGTGCCCTTCTTATGCCCATCACCCAGTTACCCCATCCCTGACGTGCTACCCCTCCAGCAACCTTGTTTGTTTCCTGTACAGAGTCTCATGGTTTTTCTCTCCCTCTGACTTCTTTCCATTCGGTTTTCCCTACCTTCCCCTATGATCCTCTACAGTGTTTCTTATATTCCACATATGAGTGAAACCATATGATAATTGTCTTTCTCTGATTGACTTATTTCACTCAGCATAATACCTTCCAGTTCCATCCATGTTGATATAAATGGTAAGTATTTATCCTTTCTGATGGCTGAGTAATATTCCACTGTGTATGTGTATATATACATATACACACACACGTGTGTGTGTGTGTGTGTGTGTGTGTGTGGTATGTGTATGTATGTATACACTACATCTTTATCCATTCATTTGTTGATGGACATCTCAGCTCTTTTCACAGCTTGGCTATTGTGGACATTGCTGTTATGAACTTTGCAGTACAGGTGCCCTTTGAGATCACTACATTTGTATCTTTGGGGTAAATACCTATTAGTGCAATTGCTGGTTTATAGGGTAGTTCTATTTTGAATGTCTTAAACCATACTGGTTTCCATAGTGGTTGCACCAGCTTGTACTCCCACCAGCAGTGTAGGGGGTTCCTCTTTCTTCACATCCTCGCCAACGTTTGTTGTTTCCTGTCTTGTTAATTTTAACCATTCTGACTAGTGTGAGATGGTATCTCGTTGTGGTTTTGATTTGTATTTTCCTGATGCCAAGTGATATAGAGCATTTCTTTATGTGTCTATTGGCCATTTGTATGTCTTCTTTGGAGAAAAGTCTGTTCATGTCTTCTGCCCATTTCTTTTTTTTTTTTTTTTTTAAGATTTTATTTATTTATTTGACAGAGAGAGATTACATGTAGGCAGAGAGGCAGGCAGAGAGAGAGAGAGGAGGAAGCAGGCTCTCCGCTGAGCAAAGAGCCCGATGTGGGACTCGATCCCAGAACTCTGGGATCATGACCTGAGCTGAAGGCAGCAGCTTAACCCACTGAGCCACCCAGGCGCCCCTTCTGCCCATTTCTTGACCAGATTTGGTTTTTTTTTGGGGGGGGGGTGTTGAGTTTGGTAGGTTCTGTATAGATTTTGGTTGCTACATCATTTGCAAATACCTTCTCCCATTCTCTAAGTTGCCTTGTAGTCTGGTTGACTGTTTCCTTTGCTGTTCAGAAGCTTTTTATCTTGTTCAAGTCCCAATAGTTCATTTTTGCTTTTGTTTTCCTTGGCTTTGGAGACATGTTTAGGAAGCAGTTGCTGTGGCTAAGGTCGAAGAGGTTGCTGCCTGGTTCTCTAGGATTTTGATGGATTCCTGTCTCACATTCAGGTCTTTCAAAAAGGATTAGATTTGGGGGCGCCTGGGTGGATCAGTGGGTTAAAGCCTCTGCCTTTGGTTCAGGTCATGATCCCTGGGACCTGGAATGGCTCCCGGCATAGGGCTCTCTGCTCAGCAGGGAGCCTGCTTCCCCATCTCTCTCTGCCTGCCTCTCTGTCTACTTGTGATCTCTGTCAAATAAATAAATAAAATCTAAAAAAAAAAAAAAAGGATTAGATTTTAAGGATTTGGAAAACTGGTGAAGTTGATTTGGTTTATTTGGTAGACTGAGAGGCTTCATGGGTTAAAAAAATTTTTTTTTCCATTCAGAGAACATCCTGTCCAAAGTTAGAAATTTATCTCAATATGCTCAGGTGACAGGAGTGTTATTCTGAAGTTGAATAGGCTATGAGAAATCATACTATCAGTAAGTTGCTGGGAGTGATAACTAATTGCTTAATTCTAGGGCTTTTTCATTATTTTGTATGAATGCCTTCTATTTCTTTAAAAAACATTTATTGAGTGTTACTATTGCCTTTAAATATTTATCCTTAACTAAGTGAAGAGTGACTTAGTGTTCCTACGTACATGTTTTCTCTTTTCTTCGTTTTATTATTGTTTCATTTGTCTCAGGATTTGTGTCATATGTACCCGTAAATGGTTCATGTGAGCAACTACTGTCTGACAACTACAGTGAAGGCTTCATTGCCTATGGAGACTATCCAGAAAGAGAGAGTTGAAAAGGACAGATTCAGGCAAGCTGTAGGCATTAAGATGGAATGGAAAGAGGAGTGGGAGGGATACACTGGTAGAACAGAAAATAATTCATATGCTGTGTGAATACTTCCTACCTCTTGCTTCATGGTACTGGTACTATCTGATACTATCCCCATCTTATAGGTGAATAATAAGTTTGTATTCTAGGTCACATAGCTGTTAAGTGTATAGAATCTGATGTCACATTTTCTGATTTTAAATTTTATATTATTTTCTCTGTAATATGTTTCCTGAAGGACTTTATATTCTCAGTTTCTTGGTGGTCTTGCTATTGAGCTGCCAGGTCGACGTTTAGGAGTTTGTTCCTTTCCCACAATGGTAGTTAAATGAACTGCTGTTAACTTGAGGAATTGAAGAGGCAAGAAGTTCTTACCCCTTAACCTAAGGTGTGGCTTGAATCCTTCATATGATAAATTCCTTCATTGAAATGGTAAATGAGGGTTTGACACAGTAGCTTCATTTGAAAGCCCTAAATTAAAGCGCCTTGATCCAGTTACTTCTTTTGTAATGTTTTTATTGACATATAATTTATGTACCTTAAAATTCAGCCATTTGAAGTATATATGCAGTTCTGTGGGTTCAGTATATTCATAGTGTCAGGCAGTCATCACCATGCTCTAAGTTTAGACTATTTTTATTACCCCTAAAAGAAACCCCCTACTCATCAGCAGTCTCTCTAATTCCTTGTCACTCCAGACCCTTGACAACCACTGATTCTGTCTGTACATTTGCCTGCTTTAGACATTTCCTGTGAGTGGAATCATAGTATGTAGCCTTTGTGTCTGATTTCTTTCACTTAGCATGTTTTCAGTTTTTATCAACATGTTATATGTATCAATAGTTCATTCCTTTTGTTGCTGAGTAATATTCCATTGTATGAATATGTTATATTCTATTTATTCATCAGGTGATGGACTTTTGGATTTCTTCTACCTTTTGGCTATTATAAATAATACCTTCATAAGCACTGATGTACAAGTTTTTTGTTGTCTTTTTAAATATATTTATAAAACATTAAATATATATATTTAAAATATATTAAAACATAAAATCATATATATTTATATAATATATAACAATTAAGTTTTACTTGTAAAACTTATAAAATGTAAAATATATATAACATTTATAACATTAAGTTTTACCATTTTAACATGTGCGATTCAGTAACATTAAGTACATTCACAGTTATGTACAGCCATCACTCACCACTATCCATTTCCAGGATTTTTCATCATTCCAGACAGATGCTTTGTAACTAATAAACAATAACTTCCTATTCACCTCTCCTACCTCTATCCTTGGTAACTTACATTTTCTATCTTTATGAATTTGAATATTTTAGGTACCTAATATAAGTATAATCATATAGTATTTACCTTTTTTTTTTTTAATTATTTATTTATTTGGCAGACAGAGATCACAAGCAGGCAGAGAGGCAGGCAGAGAGAGAGGAAGGGAAGCAGGCTCTCTGGTGAGCAGAGAGCCCGACATGGGGCCCGATCCCAGGACTCCGGGATCAGGACCCGAGCTGAAGGCATAGGCCTCAACCCGCTGAGCCACCCAGGCACCCCTAGTATTTACTTTTTTGTGACTAGTTTATTTCACTTATCACTTGTCTTCAGAGTTCATCCAATTTGTACCGTCAGTCAGAATTTCCTTCCTTTTTAAGGTTGAGTAATAGTTTCATTGTATGTATATACCACTTTTTTTTTTTTTAAGATTATATTTATTTGACAGAGATCACAAGTAGGCAGAGAGGCAGGCAGAGAGAGAGGAGGAAGCAGGCTTCCTGCTGAGCAGAGAGCCTGATGCAGGGCTCAATCCCAGGACCCTGGGATCATGACCTGAGCTGAAGGCAGAGGCTCTAACCCACTGAGCCACCCAGGCACCCCTATATACCACATTTTGTTTACCCATCCATTGGTAGACATTTGGCTTGTTACCACTTTTGGCTATTGTGAATAATGCTGATATGAATGTGGATGTAGATATAACTGTTTGAGTCGTTGTTTTTAGTTCTTTTGGATATATACCCAGAAGTGGAATTGCTAGATTATATGGTAATTCTCTGTAACTTTTCAGTAACTGCCAGACTTTTTCCATACTGGCTATTCCATTTTACATTCCCACCAGCACTGCACAAGGATTGTAATTTCTCCACATCCTTGTCCTTTTTTTGATACTGGCCATCTTAATGGTTATGAAATTTAGTGTGTCCTTTTGATATTAGCCATTGTATGTTCACATCTTGTGAATGTGAAATGGGTATCTCATTAGGGTTTTGATTTGAACTTCCTTAATGGTGTGCTCACTTCGGCAGCACATATACTACAATTGGAATGAACTTCCCTAATGGCTAAAGATGTGAATGTCTTTTCATGACTTATAGGTCATTTGTTTATTTATTTATTTTTTTTGAAGGAAGAAGAGTTGTCAGATGCCTTGGAAAGGTTAAATTAAGGTAAAGATTTGGATATTAGGCAGGAAGTGGGGAGGATAGCGAGAGTGTCTCTGTGGAGGGGTAGGGGTGAAAGAGGGAGGAGAAATGATGGGGCATAAAGCCAAAAAGTTAAAAACAACTCTAATACCCATTAACTGATGAATGGATAAATAAAATGTAGTAGAGGGGTGCCTGGGTGGCTCCATCAGTTAAGTGTCAAACTCTTGATTTTGGCTCTGGTCTTGCTTTCAGGATCTTGAGATCAAGCCCCAAGCTAGGCGTGGAGCTTGTTTGGGATTTTTTCCCCCTCTCCTTCTGGCCTCCCCCTGCCCCAGCTACCCCACTGTGTGCATGCTCAGTCTTGTGTGCTTGTGTTCTCTCGCGCGTGCATACGTGCACAAAAAGAAACAGTAAAATGTATATACATGCAGTGCAATATTATTTGGCAATAAAAATCATGTTCTGATACATGCTAAAACATAGACTTTGAAAACATGGTAAGTGAAATAAACCAGACACAAAGACGACATAAATAAGATTCCATATATAAGATGTCCAGAATTGGAGCACTGGCTGGCTTAATTGAGAGAGCATAGCATGCAACTCTTGATCTTGGGGTCATGCTTATAGGGCCCCATGTTGGGTGTAGAAATTACTTAAAAATGAATAAACTTTAAAAAATAAAATGTCCAGAGTAGGTAAATGTCTTGAGACAAAGTAAATCAGTGGTTGTCAGAGGCTGGGAGCAGGGTGGAGAGTGGCTGATAATGGATATGGAGTTTGAATACAGAAAGGTATACATTTAAAAAAGGAGAGATGAACTAAGTCTTGTTTTCATCTCTTGTTTGGAGTATGTCTAATTAAAGTTTCATCAGTTTTTGAAATTATAGGGAAGAGAAGCTTTTATAATATGGTTAGGGGAAGAACAATTTAGAGAATAGTGTAGGGGCGCCTTGGAGGCTGTTAGTTAAGTGTCTTACTTCAGCTCAGGTCAAGAGATCAGGATCCTGGAATCAAGCCCTGCATCAGGTTCCCCATGAAGTGGGGAGCCTTCTTCTCCCTCGCCTGCCCCATCACCTCCTGCTTGCGCTCTCTCTCTCAAATAAATAAGTGAAATATTTAGAAAAGTGTAATATACAGCCCCCCCTCCCCCACACACCATGGCAGGTTTTCTGTGACTCTAAACTTTTAGGAACACAGCATATATAATCTAGTTGCTTTTAAAAATTATAATTTCAGGGGCACCTGGGTGGCTCAGCGGGTTAAAGCCTCTGCCTTCGGCTCAGGTCATGATCCCAGAGTCCTGGGATCGAGCCCCACATCAGGCTCTCTGCTCAGCGGGGAGCCTGCTTCCCCCTCTTTCTCTACCTGCCTCTCTGCCTACTTGTGATCTCTGTCTGTCAAGTAAATAAACAAAAAATCTTTAAAAAAAATTATAATTTCTGGGGCGCCTGGGGGCCTCAGTCATTAAGTGTCTGCCTTTGGCTCAGGTCATGATCCCAGGCTTCTGGGATCAAGCCCTGCATTGGGCTCTCTGCTCCACGGGAATCCTGCTTCTCCTTTTCTCACTCTCCCTGATTGTGTTCTCACTCCTGCTGTCTCTCTGTCAAATAAATAAACTCCTTAAAAAAAAAGTTATACTTTCATATGGATTTGTTTTATGGCTTATTCATAATTATGTACATATTCATAATTATGTACAGAATTTGAAATTGAATTTATTAATCCTAGAAGCATTTAGAATCCATGTTTAATTTGGTAGTGCTTGAAAATTCATATTCCCCCCCCTTGCACCACCATGTCTTCTTAACTTTCATTGTCCAAATACTTCCTTATGCTAGAAGTTCCCATTTGACTGAAGAAGAAAAGTCTTACCCAGTTGCTAGCTTGAATAAGCATTAAACTAACTTCGTATGAATGTAGTCACATTGTTTCCTTGCTATAATTCTAAAACAATGTGTGGGTTACAATGCTTAGATTAGGTGATTTTTGCCACAGAACAAAATCTGTGGTGTGGGGATATTATGGTTTGTTTGTGTTTTTTTTTGCCAGAACAAAATCTAGGTGAGGGGATATTCTATTATGTTTTATTTAGGTTTTGAAAATATGTTATTGATCGATCATCAGCAGTAATCTATAGTATTATTCTAACAGATACGGTTTTAGTGTCACAAAAGAGATCTGGGAAGAGATTCATTTCTCTTACTTTGCAAACCTGAAGCTTTGAATTTGCTTTGCCATGAACCTTCTGAGCAAAATTGACAATTATTTTTCAGACTTAACTGGGATAATTGGACAAGGCCTGTACTTTTCTATTTTAGGACCTGCCTGAGTGTGCAGTACATTTCTACCAGTCTTTAGTTTGTGAAGTCAGTAAGAAGCCACCGTCACCAAAGAAGATTTAAAAAACTGTAACCCACCCAATTATACTCCACCAGACAGGTGTCTTGCTTTTGAATGTTAGGTATTGCATAGTCAAAAATAGAAGGAAACTTGGGTTTGGGGAAGGAAAATTTTAAGAGCTAAGTGCCATAGAGTTTCTATCTTTTGATAGGAACTTGAGCCTTATATGAATTATTTAACTTCACTGTTTTCACCTGTTTTCCTGCTTTAGAAGTGCATTTGTAATGTTGAAGGTAAAATAACTGAACTTTTTGAATACCTTGTTCAGAAGATAATGTTACTTTTAATTACTTAATTTGTTTTTTTTTTTTTTTTAAAGATTTTATTTATTTATTTGACAGACAGAGATCACAAGTAGGCGGAGAGGCGGGCAGAGAGAGAGGAAGGGAAGCAGGCTCCCTGCTAGGCAGAGAGCCCGATATGGGGTTTGATCCCAGGACCCTGGGATAATGACCTGAGCCGAAGGCAGAGCCTTAACCCACTGAGCCACCCAGGCACCCCTTAATTACTTAATTTGTGAGACATTCCTTTTACTACTTAGTTTGGAGCATCTTCTGGCTTCTTGCTCATGGTTGTACTGCTAGAGACTGTGGTTCCCTGGGAGCAGCATTAAAGAATCCAACAGCATCTGTATCAACAGGGATATGCTTGTACATTGTTATGATTTAAAAATGTTGAGGGGTGGGCATTTTGTCCCACAATACTGACTTTGTTGTTTGGAATAGTTAGGGATTTGGCACAGTTTCTTCATAAAGACACCAAGGGTTTTTGCACTGAAAAATGGAAAAATTCTAAGTCTTCATTTATTTGGTAGAAGAGTTCTATCTCATGCATTGGTGTTTTCAGTTCATTTATATACTTATCATTAAAAATATAGCATTTAAAAAAATACAACATTTACTCATTTTCTTTTTTTCATGGTTGCAAACAGTCTTCCAGATTCTAACAGGCTCTCTCATACATTTTGGCCAGAAGATAATAGATAAAACCCATTCTTCATCAGCTATAGGCCTGAACCATTTCTCAACAGCAGACTTGAAATCTCTTTCCCTCATTTTCTCCTCCAACACTTTGGTGACTATATAGCAAAAGAACAAAATGTTTCTTGCTTGGTTACTTGTTATTTTCTTATCCTTATGAATTTGTAGTAGCTTTGTTAAGAAAACTCTCAAGTTTGATCACTACATTTGTGTTGAATATGAGCCCAAGTGATTACATTTTCATTTAATTCCTTCCTCTTAACAGGGCAGCACTTTAGTAAACTTAACACTTCTTGGGGTGCCTGGCTAGCTCAGTCAGTTAAGCATCTGCCTTCAGCTCAGGTCATGATCCCAAGGTCCTGGGATCGAGTCCCGTATTGGGATCCCTGCTCATTGGGGAGTCTGCTTCTCTTTCTCCCTCTGCCTGCTGCTCCCCTTGCTTATATTCTCTCTCTGTCAAATAAAATATTTCTAAAAATTTATACATTTAAACTAAGATTTTTGGAATCCTATCAGTAGGGGAGATTTACATGGTCTTATTGAGAAGATGTGGAATGGGAGTAAATTATTTTTCTCAACCACCAACACACAAAAATTTGATAAAATCTTGGTTTCCTGATGATAGTAGGATACTATCTTTTTGGCTGCTTTCAAGAATTTTAGAAATTACCTAGTTGAATTGTGGATTTTTATTTGTATAGATTTTTTTAATGTATTGAATATTTAAATTATAAAGAATGAAACTTCAGCTTTTGAGAATTCTGAGGGAATTAGTTATTTTAAGCGGCTATTTCATGGCTAAAAATCAATTCATAACATTTGTGAAAGTTTTTAAAAAATGTATTCTTTTTAACTATATACAAACAAAATTTATTTTGTGTTTAATTTTCTCTTTAAATGTAGTAGACTGAGCATAACTGCTTGATGATTTACTTGATGATGTTGTATTGTTTTGCTTTAATATATAAGGCAGTGATGCCATTAGAGCTTTTTTATTCCTCTAACATTAGTTGGGTGCTCTAAGCCAGGCACTCCTCTAGGTGTTATATTTGTATAACTTACGTGCTGAGTATTCCCATATTGCAGTGCTTTGAATTCTTGGCGGAATTTTATGATTTTTCCTCCTTGCCACTATTTAGCATAATATTAGGTACATAAATTCTAGAACCTGACTACTGAAGTTTGAGTCTTGGCTCTAGTACTTACTTGATAAATGATCATAAGCTGTATAGCTCCTCTTTTCCTCACCTTCTGCATATGTAAACTGAGGCCAGTGATGATTGTGGTTACTTCATGGGGTTGTTGTGAGAATTAGAAAAGCACAGGCATAAGAGTTTGGAACTGCCTGGTACAAAGACAGTGCTATATAAACTGTTAGTCATGACTACTACCACGAGTAGTGCTATTACTGTGATTTTTCTTCAGTGCTGTCAGCTTGCTTGCCCTGTTTTCTCTTTTTAAATTTCTTTAATCTTAGAAAACATAACTAAGCTTGTTAGAACTAAATGCAAAACAAGAGTAAATTGCATGAAACCTGAGATTCCCTTTCAAGCAGATAAAATGCCTTGTATGCCTTGGCATTATGATTTGGCTGCTGAGAACCTTTTTTTAGTAGACACAGCCTTTAACAGGCCAAGCTTATAAATGAATTTTGAATAAGAAAAAATAAGAAGTAAAATTGATATATTAAGGACTTGTTTTTTAGGGAAAAAGATCTTGAAGAAGCTCTGGAAGCAGGAGGTTGTGATCTTGAAACTTTGAGAAATATAATTCAAGGGAGACCACTGCCTGCTGATCTGAGGGCCAAAGTTTGGAAGGTAACTGGAAACTAAAACAAAATGTAATCACTTAAGAATAACATTTGAGAATTTTTATGTTCACTTGTTTAAGTTGCAAAAAACTTTATCATCTTATGAGCATGCTGCATCTTGATAATTTATCAAACAGAACAGCTTACTGAAATGTGTATTTGTCGTGTTTGGTTATTTAATAATTCAGGTTTTGGAAGGCAATGTTTTTCTTTTGTAGTTATTAGAAATGATGTTTATGAAGATTGTTAAATGAAATGGGACAGTGCAGCCAATGAGTAAAATAGGATTTATAATTGCAGCTGGAATTACCTTAGCTACGTTAAAGACAAGATGGGGAGGGTATATAGGTCTTTCTGGGTGTTAGAATTACAGGATATTTTACTTCGCTTTATTTTCCTCTTCAGCTGTTCTCCAATGTATGTGTATTACCATTTTAAAAATATTTAAATTAAGATTTTGTTGATTGCAAAAGAAATATTCACCTTTGTTAAAATATACAAAGCATAAGATAAGATGAAAATCATCTGCTATCACCTATAGGTAAAACACATAATTATGTCTTGGTATATATCTTTTTATTTTTTATTCTCTGCACATATATATGTAACAGAAATGGAATTATAACTGTATATAAAATTCTGAATGCTTTATTATAGAAATTTAAAACACAAAAGTAGAGACTTGTCTAATGAACCCCCATGACCTGTCACTTAGCTTTGTTAACATTTGGCCAATCTTGTTTGATTAGTATCTCCATCTTTTCCTCCCCACTCCACCTGCTGGATTATTTTAAAGCAAATCCTTGGTAGCACACTGAAGCACTTTACTATGAAAGTCTAGAAGATAAAGACTCTTTTAAAATAAACATAATACCATTAAACTGAAAAAAAAAAAAAACCACAAAAAAACAGTGAATCCTTAATGTGTCCTCACATGTCTGAAGGAACAGGGGCTCTTTCTGGGGTCTCTTTTATAAGGACACTAATTCTATTATGAGGGCTCCACCCTCATGACCTAATCACCTCCCTAAGGCCTCACTTCTTTATAACATCATATTGGGGATTAGGTTTCAACAATGAATTTTGAGGGCAAGGGACACAAACATTCATTCTATAGCATTGATGATGTTTGCTTGAAATAAAGGTTATTCATTGGATTGATATAAAGTAGTAAAATTTAATGCACACACAAAATAAGTGTGTTCATTGTGGTATGACTTAAGGGATGGGATCAAGGATCAGTATTTGTTGGAGCATAAATACATTACTTTGTAATCTTAGAAGTATGCATTATTATTTCTAAATTCAGGACTTTCCATTATTACAGCATTTTTTCCAAGAATGAAAAATGGCATATGAAGCTAGTTGCTTTTATCTTTCTTCCAGATTGCTCTAAATGTTGCAGGAAAAGGTGATAGTTTGGCATCATGGGATGGTATTTTAGACTTGCCAGAACAGAATGCTATTCACAAAGATTGTCTTGAGTTTATTGGTAAGTTTAATAATTGTTTTCAAACAGTGAAAATTTTGAAAATACTATTTTGAGGTAGAGGAGTAACTCTGTTAGAATCATCTTGTTATAATTGGGGTATGTTGTGTTTGTGAAGGATTGCTAAATAGAACGTCTTTTGAAAGTCTCATGAAATAATGTCTAGTATTTTTAAGAAAGAGAGTTCAATTTCCAGAGTTTTTAAAAAATAGTTCTTCAGGTACCTTTACAGTTTTAAAACTGGGTTTTTTTGTGTGTTTGTGTAAAGATCTGTATAATTGTCTATAGTCTCCACGTTAAAGGGGTCTGCATTCCACAAGTTTATCTATACATCATAGGTAATGATCTGCTGTGAAAAAACACGTAAGTCATGGGTGAAAGGTTTCTAATCACTCCACAAGGTCTTTTTCATGAGTAAATGAATTTAGTTTATATTTTAAATTTATCTACAGTTTTTGGTGTCTTTCTGTTACTTTTTTTCATCACATTTTAGTTAAGCTTTGATTAAATAGGCTTTGGAGTACTAACCACAACAGAAACATTGCTAGTGTGTGCAAAGGAAAGGGAATTTGGTGGTAGAGAATGGATGACCTTCCATGACAAAGTTATAGAGGCAGCTGCCCGTTATGGGGTAGATGCTAATCTGTTGCTTAGAAAAAACCTTTTTGCTTTCCTGGAATATGGGTTAAGCCTGTCTTTCTTATCTCTCTACTTCAGATTATTTATTCTTATGTTCAACATATACATAGGTCAAGTATTATTGAGTTAGTAAATACTGAATAGCTAGTAAATACTGGATAAATATAAGTAAACATGTACTTTCATGTAGTTTTATTTTGTCCTTGTCACACGCTAGGTATACTAAGATAGTATCGTATGTTTGTAAACAAGTGTTATGTGCAGTAATGGAGTCTCTGACAGGACCTTCTTAACTTATTTTTGACACTTATTTTCTAGAACAGCTTTCAGTGCCAGAAGAGAAGGCAACAGAATTACTTTTGGATATTGAATCTGTAATTACCTTTTACTGTAAATCACGTAACATTAAATACAGCACGTCTCTTAGCTGGATACATCTGCTGAAACCATTGGTGCATCTTCAACTGCCTCGCAGTGATTTATACAACTGCTTTTATGCTATCATGAATAAGTACATTCCCAGGTAAAATGTGATTTAGTTATCCTAGTTTTAAAAATGAATAAAAGTCTAGTTTGCTTTGAATTAAAGTTGTAAGATTTACTTTGGTGGTAAAGAGGTTCAAATAATTTTTAGGGTTGTTTTGAGTCTTAATGGTTATTAGACTTTATTTTTGTGGTTATAGACATTTTTAAAATTTATGAATTTTAAGAATTTATGCTTGTAGAGTTTATGCCAATTTTTTGGTAATATCCCTATTTTAATTTCTTTCCTTATAAAATAAAAATAACATTATAATGGCAATATGGAAAGCAAAAATTTTGGAGTGCTTCCTTAAGTGAGGTGCTGCCTTTACAGCTTAGAATGTAATCTTAGATAAGCAGGTATTAAACAAGTGGTTAGAAGTATGCTGAGTGTTAGGAAGATGAAATATAGAATGCTATGGGAATTTTTTTTCCAGTGGGAGGGGCAGAGGGAGAGGGAGAGAGAGAATCTCCACACTGGGCGTGGAGCCTGACACAGGGCTTGATCTCGACAACCCTGAGAACATGACAGGAGACGAAATCAAGAGTTGGACATTTAACCGACTTAACCACCACCCAGGTGCCTCTAGAATGCTATGGGAATATTTAATGGGAGTGACCTAATTTGCCCTGGAGGTCAGAGATGGCCTTCTTGGGCAAGTGACACTTAGGCTGTAGTTGTTTAGATGGTTGTAGTAGTGTTGGTGTGGGGGGCAGGTAGGGAGGGTGGGGAGGGAATACAGGGGCTGCACTCATGAGGCCAGAAAGAATTCTTGTAGTTCCTAGTGCTATGGCTCAGGTAGTCAGGAATTCACAGCCAAAAGGAACTTTTGATCAGTGGTTTGGCTGCACAGTGAACCTTGGATGCACATTGGAATCATTGAAGGGGCTCTGAAAAATCCTGATGTTTGTTTTTTGTACCTGATTATCAAATCTCTGAGGAGGGCACCCAAGCATCATTGTTTTCTCAGCGCTTCTCAATTGACTGCAAAATGTAACCAAAGTAGAGATCTACCATTCTGGAGCTTGGTAGTTAAATAACTACTATTTTTTATTGCTTTCTGTGATATGCATTATACTAAATGCAAGTGCTTTGTGTGTTTTCTCATTTAAACAATGGCCACTAAAGGGTAGGTATCCCTGATTTACAACTACAAAAACTGAGGCAAAGAAAGAGATTAAAGACCTACACAGGATTACACTTCTGGTATATGTTTGAGTCAAGATTTGAACCTAAATTTGGATGGACTCCTGTGCTTTAACTAACACAGTTATTCACCCTGATTGCTTGTTAGAATCAACTGAAGAATTTTTTCTTTAATAGTTTAATATATTACATACATATAAAATGCATCTGTTTAGTGTGTACAATACATTGGTTTTTAGTATAATCACAGAGTTGTGCCACCCTAACCACAATCATTTTTAGAACATTTTCATCACTCCAGGAAGGAACCTCATTCCTTTTAGTAGTCAGCTCTCCATTTTCTTCCAATACTCTTATCTGTAGGCAACCACCAATCTTTCTGTCTTTGTGGATTTATACCTATACCACATTTTACCACATGTACCACATTTTATTTAGTTATTTTGTTTATTTACATACTTTATTTACAACAGCGAATGGACATTTGGATTCTTTTTACTTTTTGGCTCTTATGAATATGCTGCTGTGAATATTTGTGTACAGGTTTTTGTGTGGACACATAATTCATTTCTCTAGGGTATGTACTGAGAAGTGGAATTGCTGAATTATATGGTGATTTTATGTTTTACCTTTTGAGGAATTGCCAGCCTTTTCCACAACTGTATCATTTTACATTCCCATCAGTAGTGAATGAAGATCCCAGTTTTTCCTCATCCCTGTCAACATGTAAAAAAAAAATTATTGTACCTAAACTAATGAGTGCGAATTGGTATCTCTTTATGGTTTTGCTTTGCATTCCCCTGATAGTCAATGATGTTAAGCACCTTTCATGCGCTTATTGGCAGTTTGTATATCTTCTTTGGGGAAATGTCTGTTTAGCCAAAGAACTTTGAAAACATGTGGGTCCTTGAAGTTTTAACTGTGAGCAGACGAAATAGAGCCCAGGCATGTTTTTTAAAAACTCCCCAGGTGTTCTAATGTACAGCAGGGTAGAGAACCTCTGTGCTACCTTGAAGCCATAGTCCTTCATGTAAGTAAAATAGTCCCAGAGATGCCAAGAGACAGGCCTACTACAGTCATGGTAGAGCTGAGCCTGGAATTCATATTTGTGAGTCATGCTAAGTCTCTCAATTGCTTATATTTTAGCTTATATTTTACCACCATTCAGTGTAACAAAGCTAGTGATAGCAAGGGACATGATGTTCCAACTTTTTCTCTAGGGGATATTGGTGGTGATAGGTAGTAATATTGGGGGAGATGGATTTACATTGAACCATGTAATACACTGTCTTGTTAGGTTCCTCCAGTTACTTTCTGTTGAGTTTCAACTGTAATATAGCACTCCAGCTAGGGTTAGCATTAATGCCCCTGGATAGAACACAGCCCCACAAAATGCTGCAGGAAGAACTCCACTGTAATATATCTTCTTATTACAGATTCAGTCTAACTTGTGTAGAATCCTGTCAAGCACAGTGCTTTGCAGTAACAATACACAGCTATTAAATGAATAGATGCTGTTGCAATGGCTGCAGTAACAATACACAGCTATTAAATGAATAGATGCTGTTGCAATGGCTGCCTCCCTGAGAGGTCCTACTAGAGGCACAAACTGGCAGTTGTTTCTACATTTTTATGTCCTTACACAACTGTTTCTGTGTTTTGCCTTAGCAGTCAATTGCCTTGCATTTATAGAATGGGGAGAGTATTCAGACAAAGGAGGGGGAAATCTTGCCAGTTTGAATTCAGTTCTGTCTCTGGTCATCTGAATTAACAACCTAGGGCTTTCTCTAACAAAACTTCTCTGTCATTTACAGTATCAAAAAATGATAGATAGAAGTTCATTCCAAATCCTGGCATTCTTCTCAGATCTTGGTTTTATTGAAATTATTTTTCAATATTCCCACTTAAATAGCATTTGACAGCATTCTTTATCAGAATGCTTTTATGTCAAAACTGTGATCTTCATTTCATTAGCTTTTTCACATGATGGCATTTACTTTATTTCAATTTTTTTACAATTCAGGTTTTTTTTTTAGAGACTGTACCCATACCAAAATGCCACTTGCTGAGATACCAAATTATGTATAGTGAAGAGTAGTATGGCATGGTAGTTTAACGCAGTTTCTGTGTTGTCTTAGCTGACTTCTTAACTATGTGACCTTGGGTAAGCTCCTTACCCACAACTAAGCCTCAGTTTTCTCATCTGTAAAATGAGGGAAAAACTTGTAACTATTTCATAGGGTTGCTTTGTAAGGATAAAATCAGATAACTTTGTAGAATGCCTGTTACAGTGTCTGGCACATGGTATTTTCTCAATAAATACTGACTTTTATTGAGATGGCCTGTAGTTTGAGTTGCTTACATTTTTATTGATTGATTAGGAAGGGAAGAAGGAAAGAAGTAGTACACTTACTCCGTTAAGTGTTTTGTACCTCTTGGAGTTCATTATGATCACTAGTACCCAGGCCACTTCAACAACTTCTAATGCTCTGGTCCAGTATTTTGTTTATCTGTGGCCATTTCCCACTTTTGCCTTTGTTAAAGGCCATCCCTACATTGAGTATGTTAACTGTGGAGCTAACCTGAAGCCTTTATAGGAGTTTCCTCTTACTTGGTAGGGAAGAAGAGGGCTGGACTAATTTGGAACTCTACAGATATCCTTTTGGGATCCAGAACTTATCGGAATAACTTAAATGGTCCTGCTGTTTTCAGTGGTCCCTGCAGTTCTTCCATTTGAGTGCTACCTGGGCTTACCTGGAGAGAGTCTCCCTTGAGTTGGCTGTAGACCTGCTGTTTCTACAAATTTTCTGTCAAGTCAAGTGTATTAGGTGTTCTGAACCTGATTGTATCAGATAGACTTGTTATGAATGCTGTGGTGGTCAGCTGTTTTGGGGGTGAGGGGAGGAGGTGGGTATTGCAGGAGGACTGGTTACTAATATGACATTTCTGATCCATTAATCTGAACATCTTGCTTCTCTTCTCTTTTAGGGATTGTTCTCTGAAGGGAAGACCATTTCATCTTTTCCGATTACTCATCCAGTACCATGAGCCTGAACTTTGTTCTTTTCTTGATACAAAGAAAATTACTCCAGACTCCTATGCACTCAACTGGGTAATAAAGTGAAAGTAGGAACACTTAATGAAAAATAGCTTTCTATTAAACTATAGTTAGGTTTTTTTCTTTTCCCAAGGAGGAGAAAGAAAAGTACTAAATTACAGACCTTTACTACTTAAACCAAAGGAGTAAATTTTTGGCACTTCAAAAATTTCTTTTTTAGCTCTTAACTGTGTTCAGAGTGTTTAAAATGAAGTTTAACCTTTTGTTGTTTTATATACATCTCACATATATTACATATGTATCTGCTATATACAGTGTGAGTAGATGAATACCATACGTGCAAATATATGCATGGAATATATGTAAATATGTGATATGTATCAGTTTACTTTAAAACTTTGATTAAATTTTTGATGCTCTGTATAAGAATTGATATCTAATCATAAGAAAAATGTCTTAAGATTATCAAATGATCAGTATAAAAATATAAAGTACGTCTCAGCTCTGTTATTCTTTATTTTATTTTCAGTGGGAAGTTTTTTAATTCTAGGTCAGTGGTTTACAGACCTTTTGGCGTCAGGACCGCTTATACTCAATATCTATTGAGGATCCATAGTTTATATATGGATTATGTTGGTTAGAAATTAAAACTAAGAAATTTAAAATATTAATTCATTTAGAAATAGTGGTAAATCTATTATATATTAACATAAATGGCCTGTTTTTCTAATGCTAAATAACTGTATTTTCCAAAAGAAAATTAGTGAGAATGGTGGCATTATTTATATTTTTGTGAATCTCAGTATCTGGCTAGATCACAGGTAGGTAGATTCTTATATCTGCTTCTTTATTCATTCTGGGATTATACTACAGTTCGTGTAACCTCTGGAAGAGTATTGTTATTTGTGAGAGAATGAGTATGAAAAAGGCAATTAAAGTTTATGATTATTATGAAAATAGTTTTGACCTCATGGACTCCCCTGTAAATATTTTTGGGGACTTCTAGGACTCCTTAGACTATGCTTTGTGAAACTCTCTTCTAGATTAACTTGATCATTTTTCTAAAACAGTGATTGGGTGCTAGAAGAATGTATATTCAAAAATTAAACATATTCCTTGATCATGTCTTAACCTAACTTTTCTTCAGAAAGGATTTCTTTCTGCCACTTACTGTGTGATTTAAGACACTTAGCCTCTGAGCCTCAATTTCTTTATCTGTAAAATGGGAATAATAATAATACCTCTGAGCCTCAATTTCTTTATCTGTAAAATGGGAATTATAATAATGGGAATTATAATAATAATAATAATAAGTAAATCAAGAAATGGTACTTTGAGAATTCTAACTGGTTTCAATCTAGCATATTAAATCTCAGACTACAGCAGCCCACTCTTTAGTTCTTAGCCAGTCTTGTCGCTTTGGGTTAAAATAATAATACCTGTAAAATTATGATTTCTCTGAGATACATGTATTGCCTTTCAATGTACTTATTTGTGTTGAAGTAAAAAACCATTTCTTTTGAGCATTCTGATATCTGTAACAGAGGTCTCTCCTGTCACTTCTGCCATTTCTGTTGTCAGATCTCTAAATTAGTCCTCAGTGCTGGTAGCAGATTTTTAACGAAGTACTGAAATAGCTGTTCTCTCTTCAGTGTGTGCACCAAATAGTTTGTTTTTGCTACTAGTATCATGTTTATGGAACGGAGTCCTTTTTCTTTTTTTTTTTTAAATCATGAGGTGAAACTGTCAAAACTAATTCCTAAATCTCATTGAGAACCTGTAACTGTGAGCAGTGCAGGGATAGCTGTGGTTTGCCTACATGAGTTTAACAGTAATCATATACTGTGATTCTGTTCGTATTTATATCTTTGGTATTTGTAATAGTAATCTTATTTATAATAGTAATTTTTAAAAGAACAAAAAACATTAGTATCATTATATACTTTGAAAACTTTGAGGTCAAGTATAATGGCAGTTAGCTGGCTGTGGAATATCAGGTCATTTTTCTAGTGCAAATACCACCACTTGCCACCTCCGTGAACTTGGGAAGGTTATTTAATACCAGTCTATTTCCTCACCTATAAACTGGGGATAAAAATAGCAACTTTGAAGACCCGTTATGAGACTATTTAAAATAAGTGATAGCTAATAAAGTATATGTGACAGTAGGTTAGTACTGAAATATGCACTAATGTGTATGTTCCCATTAGCCATTAAAAATGTTTTGAATTTAAACCTCTAGATAGAACTGTTTCTGTATGTAATGAAAATCGAACTTTAAAAATATCACTGAGTTTATGCAATTTAAAACACAGGCTTTAGAGAAACTTAAACAACTCTTTTATTTGAAATAGAAAACCAGAGAGCTCCTGAAACATTGATACAAATTTGTCTCACCTATTTCAAATGATGGACAAGTAAGCTTTGGCAGCAATTCACCATTATATTGTTATTAAAACTTTTCTCTGTGTTCTTAAAACCATGTTTGATCCTTACAGTTACCTTATAAGTTTAGTATAGTAATAATTGTGCTAGTTACCCTTATAGTGGTAGTTATGTTAGTTATTATGCTATGGCAGATAGGTCCTAGTTACTTTAGTTACTCTAGGTTAATTATCTCTCTCTTCCCAACAATGGTAGAAGAAAGGTAGCAGTAGTCCTTTTTTTTTTTTTTTAAAGAAGTAGAAATGGAAGTTTTAGAGGTTAAGTAAAGTGCCTTAATTCACACAGCTAGTAAGTGGCTTCATTGTGCCTTGAATCCACATATTCTATCTTTGCATTATATACAGTAAAATTAAGCTACACATTATGTCTCAGGTGCAGATAATTTGATATAATGTTACTTACACATATGCTTTCATACTTTGAAAAGAACAGGTCATTTCCAGTGGTTTATGTCTCATTTCATTTCCTGATTACAGCTTGGAAGCCTTTTTGCATGTTACTGTTCCATTGAAGTCACTCAGGCAATATGGGATGGATATCTACAACAAGCAGATCCATTTTTTATTTATTTCTTAATGTTAATAATCCTTGTTAATGCAAAGTAAGTATGCTGTTGCTTAGATTTTTCTCCTTTGTATTCTCAAGGTGCTCTGTTAATATTTAACTCAAATTCATTTGTTTTTCTTTTACAGAGAAGTTATTTTAGCACAGGAGACAGACAGCAAAGAAGAAGTTATCCGTAAGCATCACTTACTGTAGAGAAAATATTTCAAATCACTTTATTTTCTAAAACTCAGGTTCATCTTTAATGATTAGTCTACAGAACTCTGAAGTTTCATTCAACTCATACACACTGTAGGTGCAAACCTTAAGGACTATTTTCCTTCAATTTTGCCATCCTCTTTCATTTCTTCCATGTTTTTTCACTCTTTCAGTTCCCTTTCATATACTGGTATTTTGGTTTCATTGTTCATTTTCAGATGCCCTCCTCTCTTTCCCTTCTTCCCCTCTTTCTTTCTTAATTTACCTTTGAGTACTCAGATTTCACAATTATTTCCATTGTGGAAATTTGATTCTTTTTGGTTCTCCCTATTCTAGCACTCACACAGATTAAATTACTTCCTTTCTATGTTGCTGCCACTTTGTACTATTTGTATTACAGTGTTTATCTTCCTACATTATAACAATTTATTATTACACAAGACAGAGTTCCTTAGTCAGGAACTATTTCTTAGTCCTTTGTTATTTCCAGGGGCTGTGGCACTTAGTATGTGTTAAATAACAATACTGCCATCCAGGCTAATGAATTTGATTTGATTACTTGAACCTATCTTTCATTAACAGCAGAATTGCATTAACAGTTTAGCTCTTTTGGGAACTCTGGTTCTCCTCAAACAGTTTTAAAGGCATCACTGTTAAGATTCCATTTATGTAGTTTTTATTATGTTGAAAATACTCTAGCATTGATATGTAAATAATGTTCATGATTGAATTAATCACAATGTTTTAAATATTCTCATATCTATAATCCTTTTTCAGAGTTCTTGGAAAACACTCCATCCAGTTTGAATCTAGAAGATATAGAAGATCTTTTCTCTCTGGCTCAGTATTATTGCAGTAAAACACCAGCGTCTTTTAGGAAGGTAGAAAATGAAATTACCAGCTTCAGTATTTCATACTTAGTACATTGTTTTATTGTTTGTGTTGTGTCCACTTCAGTTAAAATCCTCTAGCTTGTCACTCTTTTCTTTCTTTTTATGTATTGCAGTTTTATGTGATTTTTCACTGTAAATACTCTTCCTACTAGAGGAACAGAAAAATTTAGAAAGATAGTATAACAATATGCTAGCAATTATTTAATTTTTTCTTTGATTATTACTTTTGATCATGAGAAAATTGAGGTAGTTCTTATTAGTGCTTTCTTGACTTAAAAAATTTCCAAAATCTGATGGAGGATGTATATTTATGCCTCCTTTATCTGGAGTTCAGCTTTGTGCAGTTTTAATGATGCAGAGCTGTCTCGTGAACAAAAGGGGTAACTTAGCTGCATAGAGACTTAGAACCTTTCTCAAGTGCTTTTTAAAGTGACGGGACACCCAGTTTAGAAACATGATGGTGTGAGTTCCTAGAAAGTAAAACTCCAAGAAGCAAAAGCTAATAGTGGAGGAGGCACAGAAGTACCATTTATAAAGTAAATGGGTTTGTTTTACTTCAGGTGCCTATGAGAGCATTATTGTCTTTTATTTATTTTTTTAAGGCATTCAGTGATAATGATTACTAGTTGGTGGTCATGTCACTGAAACATCAAGATGAGGTTAAATTATGTTCAGTGTAATGTTTCAGAAAGCAGACAAGAGAAATCTTTTAAAAACATTTCCCCTGAAACTAACTAATTAAAAAAGAGGTTCAATTCTAGGGATAATTTCAGCTGTTTTAATAATTGCCTTATGTAGACCACCTCAGTTCCTAACAATGTCAGACAAGTCAGATGATAGGGTAGTGGTTAGGATGCTGGATGAAAAAGAAGTCTTATTCCTTTTCAGTCTTAAGAGGAACAGCTTTTATTCTTCAGACATAATAAATAATATACACTCGCAATTGCTAGTTAAATCAGGCTGTAGATTAGTGTATTATATAATTTTTGCCTTTTATTATGTTAAAGTATGGAAAGTCATAACCATTTTTTAAAAAATTCAGTGTTTACAGTTCATATTATAGAAAATAGCTGTGTAGAATGTTTTATTTTTTCATATTCTTTTATTTTGTGTGAACTGTGACAGGGACTTTGTATATAGCCTTGTAGCCTTTGCATCAATATTTGAGATGATACGATACTAAGTTTTAAAAGTCACATGACTCAGGAGTGCTAAACGTATTTATTTTACCTTTCATTATGGTTTATTAAGAATATTTTTTGGAAGAAAGATTAATTTTGTTTTTCTTTGTGATATTTTAAACATTTCTCTTCAAACAGGATAATCACCATCTATTTGGTAGTACTCTGTTGGGAATTAAGGATGATGATGCAGATCTGAGTCAGGCTCTTTGTCTGGCCATCTCCGTGTCAGAGATCCTTCAAGCAAATCAGCTTCAAGGGGTAAATAAAGAAAACCCACAGTTTGTCAGAGGAATGCCCCTTTTAAATGCAAGGAACCAGCATTTTCACCCTGTTTGTGGCTTCCCACAAAAATAATTTACTGAAACCATGTCGCTGTTTTGCTTTTTTGAATGATGAATGTGTTTAATCTGTGTGCTCATTTTAAAACTGCCGGCTTGTGTGTTATTTTAGTTGTCAGTTACGATTCTGGGCCATTACTCTTTGGCAATTATAAATTGCCAAATCTTTTTTCATATTTTAACAAAGCAGCTGAGTACTGTATAAAGTACTTAAAAAGGTGAATTTAGCATATAATGGTTAAATTCTTGTAATTATACAGCTAATTGAACTAGATGGTCTAATGCCATAGAGCATATAACAAAGGAAAATTGAGAATATACCATAATTTTCTGACTGCTACTATCTTCATAAAAATCTCATGAGCCAGTTTTTTCAGTATATGTTCTTTATTACTAGTAGTGCAACAGTTAACCATGGGCTGTTTTTGTGTATTTTTGAGATGGAGGGAGGAAGAAGGGACATGGAAGGGCAGGCATTTTATAATACATCTTTTTAAAAACAAACATTTACATGTTTTTCCTATTAGAACTAGTATTTTTGTTTTTAAAGGTTATATTTATTTGAGAGAGAGAGTGAGTGAGTACGAGTGGGGAAGGGACAGAGGGAGAAGCAGATTCCCTGCTGAGCAGGGAGCCTGATGTGGGGCCCAATTCCAGGACCCCAAAATCATGACCTGAGCCAAAGGCAGACGCTTAACTGACTGAGCCATCCAGGTACCCCGTATTAGAACTAGTATTAAAAATAAATGAAAACCTATAATCCAGTTTAAAGATCCTTCTGTGAGTTTCTTCAGGTCATACTGGCATTGCAGCATTGCAGAACTTCCTCTCATCCCCAAGATGTTTAGTTCTTACATGAATTGAATTGCTGCCAACTTGTGGATTTATTTGCAGAAATAGTAATTGTATCTAGATCTTTGTTTATAACTATGTAGTTTTTAAATATATATGTAACATGATACACATTAAAATGTTAAATTCTGATACAGTTTTATAGCTCAAACTGACATTCTTCTGCTACATATTTTAAGACTTCCTAGTCAAGAACAGTATAAAGTGTTTTAACTGCTGAAAATGAATATAGTCATTTAAGATCTTGAGGTTATTCTGTTGCATCGCTTCTAACTGGGTCCTAATTCTGTGAGATCTGTTTGTTTTTTTCTTTTTTTAAACCTGTTTCCTCTCCTTTGGCTAATTGTAACATTATATTGTGTAAAATGTGACCCTCATGGTAAATTTCAGTATGTCAAATGTTGTTTTCCTCCTAGGAAGGAGTCCGGTTCTTTGTCGTGGATTGCCGTCCTGCAGAACAGTATAATGCTGGGCACTTATCAACTGCTTTCCACTTAGATTCAGATCTGGTTAGTATAAATGCTAGTTAAAATTTTTTATGGAGTAAGAGAATAAATAGGTTTTTTATTCTTTAGTTCATGAATAAATATACATGTACCAGATTGGGGACATTTTCTTTCTGCTTGAAGAGGGGTCTCTGCCCTTATAACAAAAGTACTGTTTTCAGGTTTCCTTTTTACCAGGTCACTCTGGGTATGAGAAAGGGTAGATGCAAGCAGTTAACTGTGGCTTGCTGTTGCCTACCATTGTTATGTCAGTAAATTCTGAACTTCTTACTGTGAGTCGTCTGATGTAGCACTTAGCATAGCGCCTTGCATCTAGTAAGTACTCTATAAATATAAGCTCTTACTATAATTGGGTTATTGTTTTAAAACTTTTTATTATAAGCCTTTTTCTCATTATGAATATTTACGCATATAATAAACTAATATTTAATGAGAGTAGTATCTGGCCTATCAGTGCTCACTTGTTAAAATTGCTTTTCAAGGGTCACTTTAATTAAAAGAGTAGATGAAATAAATATTAAATATTGTCAGAAATACTTAAGAGAGAGATAGACATCACTTAAACCATTCTGGGTTATAAGAGCCGCAGGGATGGAGAAGACCGAAAGAGGTGTAACCCTTTTTGCTAACTGTGTGTTCTGCCCTTCTTTCCATCTCATCTGAAAAAGGTGACAATGATGGGTTTAGGTGGTGTTGAAAGGAAACTTAATGGAAAATAGAGGTGGAACAACTCAGACAATTTTGAGTGCTTTAAGTAAGGAAGGTGATCAAGCTTGGTTTGCATCCTGAAAGTGAACCCTGAGCCTTTCTCATCCTTGATTTGTCTAGGAGGAGTTAGGTGGTCCTTCATTTATGCTTTTTTAAAATTTTGCTCAAGTGATACATGAATATTCGATTTTTTTCTTCAAAAACTCAAAAGAATATCTCGAGTTAATTATTACTGGCTTGTTTAATCTTCCAGGCCTTTTAATATGTATTTATATATTTCTTGTTTACACTTATTTCATTTGATGTTTCACTTAACAATTCACTTGCTTTTTCAGCAGACTATTTCTTAGAGATCTTTCCATTTAAGTAAGTTCTTTTAATATCCCCACATTTTAAAGTAAGCTCTATGCCCAACATGGGGATAAAATCATCATGGCATGATCGAGTTACACACAATGACTGAGCCAGACAGGCAATGCCTGTATAGTGAACCACGGTACAAATATACCGTCATTTATTGCCCAGTTGATATGTATTTGGGTTATTTTCAGTTCTCTTGTAGTAAACAATGCTGTAGTTAGATACTTATATATGTTTTGTGAACATATATGTGTGCAAATATTTCTGTAAAATAGGCTTCCAAAAGTAGAACCATTGGTTTGAAGGGTGTAGTAAAATATTAATGCTTTATCATCCTTTAAAGAGACTGAACCAGCTTACACTTTACAGCTGTAGATGAGAATGTTCCATGCTGTTGCATTATAGAACATTACCAATTATATTTTACTTTACAAGAATGGCAGGTAAAAACCAGTGGTAATTATAAGTGATGTTGAGCATCTTTTTATAAGTGTACTGTTTATTTGTATTTTGCTTTACAAATTGCTTTTCTTTGGTTTGTCCATTTTTCTGTTGGATTTTCACTGTGCTTTTTATATAGCCCTATTATAAGAGTTTTAACACATTTTTATGGTTATTGTTACATTTATTTCCTTGAGGAAAAGAGATTAATATTTTTCATCCTCTTGTCTCTAGAACTTAGAGTAGCTGATAAAAATGGTTTCTCCTATTTCTGACTACCTTCTAAGAAATACATCATTCACCATATAAGTGGAAACTAAAAAAATATCTTATTTTAATGTATTGTTTTTAGTTATGGACCCTTCCACTCACTGTTAAACTTTTCTTGTTATCATACCTAATGACACCATAGCTTGTTTAAGAAACAACAAAACCATTTTTTCTTAGAATATTTTCTTTGCATGTTTAGTCTTTCTGTGAATCTTCAACTTTTGTTCTAGTGTATTATAGGTACCTTTATATACATTTCTTTTCTCTTATCCCAGCATTTTTATTTATAAGAGTTTTTATTCCTTTGTTTTTCTGGTAGCTATTTAAAATTTTTTTTTTCTTGGAAGAATATTTCAAATTTGGAAATGTTTGTCCAATACCGTTTTGCCACATTTTTAGTTTTTAAAAAATTGTCTAGATGCTCCAGAATCCATCTGAGTTTGCACAGTCCGTAAAATCTTTGCTGGAAGCACAGAAGCAGTCCATCGAGTCCGGCTCCATCGCTGGTGGGGAGCACCTCTGTTTTATGGGCAGTGGTAGAGAGGAAGAAGACATGTATATGAACATGGTCCTGGCACACTTTTTACAGGTATGCTGACAAATTTTTTCAGTTTTGTTTGGTTATTGCTATTGCTATCACCTTTAAGAAGTTGTTATGGGTAATTTTGTACTGTTCTCTGCATTGTCAAATTTTTACGTAGTTTTTCTTTACAGCTTATAGGTTTTGTGTCTTGCATGTCTTCTTACATGCTTGTGTGATTTATTTTTTGTGTTAAGATGTTGAATCATAGGGGCAGCTGGGTGGCTCAGTGGGTTGAAGCCTCTGCCTTCGGCTCAGGTCAAGATGCCAGGGTCCTGGGATCGAGCCCCACATCGGGTTGCTTCCTCCTCTTTCTCTGACTGCCTCTCTGCCTACTTGTGATTTCTGCCTGTCAAATAAATAAATAAAATCTTAAAAAAAAAAGATCTTGAATCATATGGAATTTATTTTCATATAATAAGTGAAGTAGGAATAAAAAAATGTTTTTTTCCCAGAAAGCTACCCAGTTGTGCTTATCAATTTGAAATACCACCTTTTTAATACACTGAATTCCTCAGTGCATCAGGATCTATTTCTGGATTATTCTGTTGTGCTGTTCTTTATGTCTGTTCATTCTCTAGTATTTGAAACAGTAACTATGTATTTCATTTTAGTATCTTTACTGTGAAACAGAATATATATATATATATATATTTATTACATACAGCCACCTTTCCTTTTTGTGTTCGAACCTTGTCTTCAGCACAGCTAATTTGTATTAGTGATTTTATGTAACCTGTTCCTCTATCTTCTCTACAAAGCTTTACTCAGTGATGGCTCTTTCTTTATAAAAATAGTTGTTTATTAGGTATTCTTTGATAGCTTAGACATTAAAGTCTTCATTTTTTATGACCCTGAACTATGGAATCAGGAAGACCATAGGCTAGTTGCATTAGCCACTCAGTTTGGATCCTGTTCTGTTCATGTTGTATTTTACTGGGAATTTGGTTTGAGAAAATAAGTCTAAAAGAAGGAATCCTCAAAAGACAAAAATCAGCAAAGGAACCACGGTATTTGGGGGAAGGAGATGATAAGATAATTTTATACCTTATTAATGGAGAGATCTTTAGAAATTTACACAAAAACAAAAATAGCAACTCAGACATTTTGCTTACAAGTTTAATTAGCCTATTTTTAAAATATTCTGGTATAAACTGTATATTGTAAGACCTGTCACATGGCAAGAATTTGAAATACTGTGAACTTCCTTTTTATAACTCAAGTTCTTGATGTGGTTTTAGAAATTTTTTCCCTAACTTTTATTATGGAAAATTTCAAGCAAATTCAAAAGTAGGTAGAATTGAACCCTATACACGCTTTATACTGACATACATTTTTACACTTTATTATTAAAAATCTAACTCTTGTTCATGTTTCCTTGATTTTCCCAGGACCCAAGACAAGATGTTGCACTTGGTTAACATTTTTTTTTTTACGATTTTATTTATTTGACAGCACAAGCAGGGGGGAATGTCAGGCAGAGGGAGAGGGAGAAGCAGGTTCCCCACAGAGCAGGGGGAGCCTGATATGGGTCTTAATCCCAGGACCCCAAAATCATGACCCCAAAATCATGCTGGTTTGTTGGAAAAACTGGTTGCTTTATCTTACAGAGAGTTTCCCACATTCAGGTTTTACTGCTGCATTCACATGGTGGTGTTTATCAGGTTCTATCCTTGGTATTCCCTCTAAGTTGGTAATTAGATCTAGAGACTTGGTCAGGGACAGGAAATCCTGGGTGGTATGAGTTTTCCTCGGGAGGGACATACTGCCCAGATATCTCTCTTTCTCTCTCCCTCTTTTTTTTTTCTTTTTCTTTTTAAGATTTTACTTATTCCAGAGAGAGAACACAAGCGGGGAGGAGCAGAGGGAGAGTGAGAAGCAGACTCCCTGCTGAGTAGGGAACCTGACGTGGGGCTCGATCCCAGGACCCTGGGATCATGACCTGAGCTGAAGGCAGGTGCTTAACTGAGCCACCCAGGCGCCCTGATCTCTTTTTTCTTTGTCTTATTCTTTCTTTGCCATTGTTTATTAGATCCATTAATTTTTTAAAAAAGATTTTATTTGTTTATATGATAGAAATCACAAGTAGGCAGAGAGAGGGGGGGAGAAGCAGGCTCTCCACTGAGCAGAGAGCCCAATGCAGGGCTCGATCCCAGGACCCTGGGATCATGACTTGAGCTGAAGGCAGAGGCTTTAACCCACTGAGCTACCCAGGTGCCCCTAGATCCATTAATTTTTATAGTAGTTTGTAAAATGGTAACATTCTATTATTTCTTATTCATAATTAGCTCTAATATTCTTTATTTCTCTTTTATGAAGGACACAACACATTTTAAAAGCTTTTAAAAACTTTGCTAATTATATCCAAAAATATAATTTAAGTGGTTTTGGTTTGACTCTTTATTATATTATTGGAACTAGAATACAAATAAAATCATAGTCTTGGTAGTAGCTATGAAGTGGTCCCCTTCTTTCCATCTTAACACCAGACCTTAAAATATTTAAGTTAAATGTATGTTTATCTTTTTGTCAGCTTCCAAAATGTTAAAGAAAAGAAAAAGTCCAGAAATCTAATGTATAACTTCATATTACATTCGTAAATGTTTATAGGACTATGAGAGGTTTTAATTAAATTGCATTTTGGAATAATTTAAGTTTTGGTTTTTTGTTACAGAAAAACAAAGAATATGTGAGCATCGCCAGTGGAGGATTTATGGGTAAGGTTTTAATTTATTAATCGCTTTGCCTCCGCTTTTCAGAGGCAGTTCTATCACCAGACCTGATTTGTAGTGACCAAATTAATTAGTGAATAAACTCTCTTAAGTCATTCTGTATTTTCAGAAAAGGCAAGGCAAGCAGGACATACAGATAACAGACAAACACAATAGACACTTTAAATGAGCAAATATTTAATGGAAGTTTATTTCAGTAGATATGTTTAACAAGCTTGTATTTGTAGAAAGTAATTTTATAAAGATGTGAGAAAAACTGTCTACATGATTTGTCTTTATGGAGAAGGTGAAATGGATAGGACTGGGAAACAAAGGAGGATACTTTTCATACTCTCCTTTTTGTTATGTTTTTATTTCATTTTTGAGCTACTTGAAATTAATAGCTAAAAAAAATATGGAATGGAATGGAATAAAGGAAATAAACTGATATTTTCAAATCTTCAGACTAATATTTGGTAATCCAGGATAGTAAAATAATTGCCAAATCTCTGCCGGCAGAGATTTGAGAATTTGTGAAGGATTAAGTCAGGGTAAAAGCCTGTCTTTTTTATAGTTGATGTTATTTAAAGGTACAACCTTGTGACCAGTAGATAAATAAGTCCTGGAGTACTGTAAGTATAGTGAACATAGACAGTAGTACTGTATTAAAATAAACTTGCCAAAAGACTAAATCTTAATTATTGCCACCATGAAAAAGAAAGGGTAATAATATGATGGATAGAGGTGCTAACTATTGCTGAAATGGAAATCATATAATAATATATAAACCAAACATGTTGTATACTTTGAATTTATACATTGTTATAGGTCAAATATATTTTAGTTAAGAAATAAAGAGCCTTTAATAGTAAAATCAAATTAGTATTTGAAGAATAGTAGAGTCATGAGCTTGAATCATGAGAGCTTCATAAGGATTAACTTTTGACCTAATCTGTGTTATAACTTGGAATATGATAGGTTAGGGTCTCTTTCCTTTGATCTGTTGTGATACTAGCAAGGATTATGATGATTTCCTACATATCATGGCCTGATAACTAACATCCTTTGGGGTTTACACACAGAGTGATCTACAAACGGGGTATTTTAATAAGTAGTGTTAAGCAAGTACTGGCCTTAGCCCCAGTGTGATTTATTAGGAATTTTGACAGCAAAATATAGAACTTGGTTATTAAGTTTATTATCAAAAGTATCTGAAAAGCAGTCTTATTTTTCTTAAAAAAAATTTGTTATTTATTTAAGAGAAAAAGAGAGCACATGAAAGCAGGATGAGGGGCAGAGGAAGCAGCAGATTTCTTCCCCACTGAGCAGGAAGCCTGATGGCCGGACCTCAGTTCCAGGATCCTGAGATCATGACCTGAGTCAGAGGCAGATGCTTATCAACTGAGCCACCAGCCTCCCTGAGATGCAGTCTTTTATAGTATAGTTTAGGTTTTAGAAGTTTTTTTCTAATTATGGATTATTTCTTTTTCAAGAATCTCTCCATAGCAATTAATGTGTTCTTTACTGTGGGAAAGATTAATTAGATGTCTGTGATAGAACAAAAGCTACCATAGGTTTTCTTTTAATCCTTTATGTCATAAAATTGTTGCTGAGATTATCTCTTAATACTTAAAAGATTCCATTCCAAAGAGGAAAACATCAAGTCTGTATATAGTTACTGCCATCTTTAAGGTCAATTATGAAAAATTGTAGTTGTACAGAGGGCTTTAGAAGGAGAGGAGGAAGGCTTTCTGTAGCTTAGAGTCCTTCATTCCTTTCCTGAGGTACAGAAAAAAGTACCTGTAATTAAATCTTTGGATCCTCTTTCATTCAGCTATGACATGTTTATTAAATTCTCTAGTAAAGAATCTTTCTAAAGAGGGGTTGGTATGTGACCTGTTTTTTTTTCTCCCTTCTTGTTTATCTTAAGCACTGCAGCAGCACCTGGCAGACATAAATGTGGATGGACCAGAAAATGGATATGGCCATTGGATTGCTAGTACCTCAGGCTCAAGGAGCAGTATCAATTCTTCTATTGATGTAAGTGTATATGTAGAATATGTCACCAGATTTGGGTGAATGCCCAGAAAAGGTGACTAAGTGTTAAACCCTCACCATAATAGAAATGGGGTCAAAATATTTCAAACACGTAGAGTTTAGAGGAGTCGTTATTGCAGGGTTAATGTAAGGATGGAACAGGCCTGCACATCTAAACTAGCTAGAGTTCTGGAGATCCACCTGCTGAATTCAGATTTCTCCCTATCCAGATGTAGTATGTTATCATGTAGTGACAATTTTCTGCCTCAGCTTAGATATTGGTGGAGATAATACTGAGTCCTGTGACTAGCCGGGACTCCCAAGTGATCTGGTTCTAGGAATCTCCCAATTAATGTGAGCCAAAAGAATACTGAGGCTTATGGTCACATCTCCTGCAGACCATATTTGTACCCCTCCCCAACACATTTACATGATTATAACTTCAGTCCACCCACATTTGAGAATGGGCTGGTCAGAAGGAGATAAGAACTGATTGCGAATCCCATTATATTTGATTTTTAGTTATAAAGATGTATGTTACTACTACAAGGTTTTCCTGTAGTGGGTAAATTTACTTTTCACTTTTCTGTGCTTCTTCAGAAATATTTGCACAGTAAGTCTTTGTGCTCTTTCTTTTTTTTTTTTTTTTTTAAGATTTTTTTTTTTATTTATTAATTTGACAGAAATCACAAGTAGACAGAGAGGCAGCCAGAGAGAGAGAGAGAGGGAAGCAGGCTCTCCGCTGAGCAGAGAGCCCGATGCGGGACTCGATCCCAGGACTCTGAGATCATGACCTGAGCCGAAGGCAGCGGCTTAACCCACTGAGCCACCCAGGCGCCCCATTTGTGCTCTTTCAAAAATATTTTATGTCAATTGAATTAGATGTCATTACATATTTTCAGTAATAGTTCACATTTACCTAATGATCATTCTTTAAAACAGAAATAAAAGGAAACTGCAATACAGGTTATGATTATTACTAGCTTAGGTTTATCAGTCTGACTTAACTTGATGTTCAGGTTTTATCTCCAGAACTTACATTCTTCATGATCTCCAGCAAGATCTTTTCAGCTCTGGTTTCTCTATCAATGCAGTTGAGATGATAATAACACAACTTTCTTCATGGTGATGTGAGGATTAAATGTGCAGGTGTATGTATTGTGTTGTATGTGTCGCATATTTAATAACAGTTATTATAAAATTATATCTGATTAATTACCATTTATCTTTAGCCATATAGGTCAAATCATATTATTGTCAAATTATTAGCAGATAAACCTCTGAAATTTGTTTTCAACAAATTTGTTGCTTATATGGTATGAATTTATGATGGGTAACTAAAGAAATGTGTCTTAAAGTAATCCTCTAGGTATCTAAGAGCTCTTCACGTGAGATCACCATTTATTTAATAAATATTTTCTGTTTTTATTTTGAATAACTAAATAGTGTTCCACTGAATGGCTGTATTATAATTTATTCAGTTAGTCCCCTGTTTTTGAATATTTATGTTGCTTTTAGTCTTTTTGTGTTATAAACACTATTATAACTGATTTTTGTAGTAATATATTTACATATGCCATGATTATTTAGTCCTAGGAATAGAATAACTCGACCAGAAGATTATATATCAGAATTCTTAGAATTCTACATTGTCATCAGATTGGCCTTTAAAAAACATAATATTCTTTTTTTGGAAGATTTTATCTAGTTATTTGGGAGAGAGAGAAAGAGAGTGAGCATGAGCAGAGGCGGGGAAGGGAAAAGGACAGAGGGAGAGAGAGAAGCAGACTCCCCACTGATCAGGGAGTCCAGTGCAGGGCTGGATCCCAGGACCCTGAGGTCACGACCTGAGCTGAAGGCAAATGCTTAACTGACTGAGCCACCCAGGCCCCCACCAAAAAACATTATTCTAATTTATATTGCCATCCACAGTGTTGGATAGTAATTCTGTTCAAGTTCCTGTTTTCAGATATGAAAAATAATGATTGAGACCTCTAAAGAAACTTTAAAAAAAATTTTTTTTAAATTAACATAATATATTATTTGTTTCAGGGGTACAGTTCTGTGAATCATTAGTCTTATACAATTCACAGCACTCACCATAGCACTTACCCTCTTAAAGATGTTATATAGTATATTAAAAAGTACCAAAGAATTTAATTTCATCAGTTTAGTTTGGTTTCAAATTTGGATATGGAAATAGAAATATGGTTTTTGTGTTATTTAATGACTTCTTTCTCTTAAAAATTGAAATGATGCATGTTTATTTTCACAACATCTGTAAATTTGAAAAGTATAAAGAAAAATAACTGCTATTTATATTTTCGTATTTTGAAGTATTTCCTTCAAATGTATATATATTTGAGGGAGGGGGAAGGGTATAGGGAGAAGGAGAAATAGGTTTCCCACTGAGCAGAGGAGCCCAATGATGGTGACACAGGGCTCATCCCAGGACCTTGGGATCATGACCTGAGCTGAAGGTAGACACTTAACTGACTATGCCACCCAGGCGCCCCATGATCAGAATCTTATTTTATACTATATATTAACTAACTGTAATTAAAAGAAAAACTTTAAAAAAATTAAATGCTTATTTAAAAGCATTTCTTTTTTTTAAAATCTGTATAATTTTCCATCTAATAATACCTAAATCCTAGTGCACTTTCTAACTATTTCCTTCTCTTAAGTTCTAAAGAGTAATTAACAGACAAAAGATGGGCACACTTCTGATATCTCTTGCCAACTAGCCCTTTAGGGAATATGGAGCAGTTTCGTTGAACAGTTTAAGAATTACACACACTTATTACATTAGGTACATAAAAATAATTTTTCTTGAGAAATTAAAGGCCTAAGTGAAAATATTTAAACAGCAAAAATTTATAAGGAATAGATGTTTAAAAATTTAGCCACATGAATGATATCCTGATTGTACTTTTGATTATTTTTATGGTGTAATTGAAGTTAAGAAAAGGTCAGTAATTTTATTTCTTACTGAATAATGAAGGTAGTTTCAGACTTTACACACTTTATATGCAACATATAGCCTCATTTTTCTATTTCTCATTCCTGTCCCTAAAATTGTTTTGTCTAGTGTATCAGTCTGTTGGGGCTGTCATAACAAAATACAACCAAGTAGTTCGCTTAAACTTAAAAGAAGTTAATTTTAAAAGAAGTTAATTTTCTTACAGTTCTGGAGGCTGCAGGTCTAGGATCAAAGGATTGGCGGATTTTATTACTCCTCAGGCTTCTCTCTCTGGGTTGCACATGACTGCCTTTTTGTCTGTCTGGGTGCACATGGCCTTTTTTCTGTGTTTGTACATCCCTGATGTCTCCCCCTCTTCCTATAAGGATGCTAGTCATACTGATTTATATATGACCTCGTTTAACCTTAATTTGCTTTTAAAGGCTCTGTCTCGGGGCGCCTGGGTGGCTCAGTGGTTAAGCCGCTGCCTTCGGCTCAGGTCATGATCTCAGGGTCCTGGGATCGAGTCCCGCATCGGGCTCTCTGCTCGGCAGGGAGCCTGCTTCCTCCTCTCTCTCTCTGCCTGCCTCTCTGCCTACTTGTGATTTCTCTCTGTCAAATAAATAAATAAAATCTAAAAAAAAAAATAAAAAAAAAAAATAAAGGCTCTGTCTCTGCATACATTTTCTGAGGTGTACTAGAATGAACTTTAACATATGGACACAGTTTAGTCCATACCATCTAGATAACCTTTAGCAGTAATGTCTCTGCTAATCATTAGGAGAGCAGTTAATTTATTAGTAAGGTTTTTTTGTTTTTGTTTTTGTTTTCAGGGTGAATCTTCTAATGGCTCAAATGATAGAGGAATGAAATCATTGGTAAATAAAATGACTGTTGCTTTGAAGACGAAGTCTGTTAATGTCAGGGAAAAAGTTATCAGTTTTATTGAGAATACATCAACTCCTGTGGATCGGTGAGTTACTTATATGGTATGAGTTTATGATGGGTAACTAAAGAAATGTGTCTTACAGTAAGTGCTAGTTGAATTGAATGTGTTCTAGAAGAATCATATTTTTTAATATTTTTTAATTAGGGGGCGCCTGGGTGGCTCAGTGGGTTAAGCCGCTGCCTTCGGCTCAGGTCATGATCTCAGAGTCCTGAGATCGAGTCCCACATTGGGCTCCCTGCTCAGCGGGGAGCCTGCTTCCCTCTCTCTCTCTCTCTGCCTGCCTCTCCATCTACTTGTGATTTCTCTCTGTCAAATAAATAAATAAAATCTTTAAAAAAAAAATATATTTTTTAATTAGATAATTTCAGTTTTCATTATAATGACAGAGACGTTCTTTATTGCTGTGAAATTTGACTATTTCTCTCTCCTGATCAGAATGAAATTCAGATAATGGTACTGCCCCTTTATGCGGTTCATTAAAAAAATATTAAGATGCTATTGTATGTATTACACTTCATGACTGTTTCCTACATGTCAGATGGATGAGAACTATCTGCTAAATGCAGTAATCTCAAAACAGGAGCTTCCTCTTCTCCTCTAGGAATTTCTAACCTAAAAAATTTGGTCATGTCAAGTAAAGCAAAAACCCATTTTCTTTCTTTCTTTTTTTAAAATTAATTATTTTTTAAGTAATCTCTACAGCCAACGTGGAGCTCAAGCTCAACAGCCCCAGTGTTGAGAATTAGCTGCTCTACCAACTGAGCCTACCAGGCATCCCAGAAACCCATTTTCTTAGTTTAAGTGTTTAGATCTTCATAGATTTGTGTTCACAGACTATAAGTGACCCTGTTTTCCCATGAGTTACAAATGAAGGGTTTAGCTAACAAATGATAAGCTTCTGAATGTGTGTTTTAATGCTTCTTACTGGAACTGTAGAGTCCTCAGTGTTTTTTCCTCCAATAGTAGTCTGGTTGATTTTTCTTGTTCCTTCAGTTCAAAACTAACCTAATAATTCCAACACAGAATTTGTTGCTAAGCAAGCCTAATCTGGAAAGTGTGTTATTTCATTTCAGTCTCATGTCTTCCATGCAGTGTCCTAGGAAAGTTGAAGTGTTTGACTTTAAGAATTGAATGTCAGAAATTTATTATTGCCACTTTTTAATTATAGCACATATGCATACAAAAGTACATTGTTTCCTTTAATAGCAAAGAAGTGAATAGGTTATTTTCACAAATCCAAAAAAACTGTGCCTGTCTAAAATGGTCCACTGATAAATAATATTTAATATTTAATTTTATAATACTTATCAAGCCTAAGAGTCTATTTTGCTCGTTAAAATTGTTCACAATTGCCTGTAACTTTTTTACTTTAAAGTTAGTACATTCTGAACTAGAGTACTATTGCTAAAATTTTATAGCATGAACATATAAACTTTTTTTTAAAAATGAACTAATGATAACTGATAATGATAACTTGAAAAGACTATTGTTTTTGTTTTAAAAAAATCCTTTGAAACTAGTTTTTCTTTATTTTTCTTTGTACTTGGGATGATCAAAAGGTTTTCTTTATAATGTATGCTCAGGGCTAGAAAAAGTGATTATACTATATTTTGTTTTAAATCCATTGTGTTTTTAATAATCATTTTGTTCTGTCCTCTGCCTCAATTTGCTATAGAATGTCTTTCAATCTTCCTTGGCCAGACAGAGCATGTACAGAGCGGTAAGCCAATGAGTAGAGCAGCTTTCTGGGACCATCCTTTTCCTTTTTAGCATGCCTCATGCTCTCTATAAGCCTCCCACTGTTAGCTAAAATTTCATGCAGCTGTTTAAAACGCTAAACTTTTCTTACTCTGCTTTTAGGAGTGTGTGATTTTGATTGAGCTGTATTTGTTTTTTGCTTGATCATTTTTTTTTTCCTTGCATGCTGCTTTGTATGTCCCATTCCTCAGATAAAATCAAGTACATTCAAATCCATGAACTTTTATTCTGAAAGAGAGGAAGGTGAAACAAAGAAAATACTTAGTCTCAGAGTGAGCAGGGTGGTAGCTTTGGAAATCATATGCTTCCATCTCTTGCCCTAACACTAGAGAATATTACTGAGAGAAGGCACATGTCATGATTCAAAATTATTAGTTCAGGTTTGTTATGTAATTTTTTCAAAAGATTTACTTATTTATTTATTTCACAGAGATTACAAGTAGGCAAGAGAGGCAGGCAGAGAGAGAGAGGAGGAAGCAGGCTCCCTGCTGAGCAGAGAGCCCGATGTAGGGCCAGGACCCCCGGGATCATGACCTGAGCCGAAGGTGGAGGCTTTAACCCACTGAGCCACCCAGGTGCCCCTTGTTATGTAATTTTACAATCTTTTTAAAAAATATTTTTAAAATTAGATATGTGTATTTAGGTTGGTGAATAAGCATATATAAATCAGTTCTGAAGAACCACAGTTCTTTGGTTTTCCATGAAAGAAATTAGTTCATGGGGTACATGTTAATGTATAAATGCATCTCTTCTCTGCCCCAGTAAGATGCAAGTGTAAAGTTAAAATATCTACTGGATCTTCAGTTAGGATGCACAGAAGAACTTTATTAACTTCATACTTTTATATGGCTTTACAGTTTTTATACCCACAGAATTTTTCTGCAGTTTAGAGTATCAATTACAGCAATATCTATGGACATTTTAAAAGAAACTCTAGTTTCTTTTTATTTATTGATTTATTTTAGAGCATACGAGTGAGGGGAATGAGGTGGTGGGGGAGGGAGAGAATCCTCAAGCAGACTCCCAACTGAGTGCAGAGCCTGACTCAGGGCTTGATCACAGAACCCTGAGACCATGACCTGAGCTGTAATCAAGAGTCAGCATTCCAACTGACTGAACCACCCAGGCACCCCTCTAGTTGTATTTTAAATATAAGTTAAGCTTTGGAATAATGGAATTGACTTTTTTTTTTTTTTTGTCATTTTAATGTTTTCGGTATCTAGAAGTAGCATTTTTAAAAGCAGTAGTTTACTCCTAACTTGTTGGAAAGAGTTTTTATTTACTGTGAGTGTTCCTGGCAGAGCCAGTTTTAGAGCTTCTATTACAGTTTTATCTGAGACTTTTAAAGGTGGTTGCTTCTTTTAAAATTATAAGCTATTCTGTGAATCACCTTTCTACCTTCTCTTATTATAGGACCATTGAATTAGTCTAATTTTAACTACCAAGTTTTCTTCCAAATTCTTAAGTTTTTAAAAATTTAAATAATCTTCTTGTTCTACAGACAAATATATCTATTTCAAAAACAGAATTTAGTGAAAGTTAGAAAGAACTGGGTTTCTTCTGAGCACAGTAAATAAATTGAAACCTGGCCATACTATATTACAGATGTTTTTGTTATTACTTCAGCTAAAAATGTATAGTATACTGCTTTTTAAAGAGTCCAGCCATTGAATTCCATTAATTTGTAGCCAGTTTGTTAAGAACTATTTCAGTAATCTTTATAGATTTTATAAAAAATGCATTGTATTATAAATCTAGATAAGTAATGAATAGCTTTAAAACTTTTTTTTTTTTAAATTTTTAGTAGATTCTATATCCAAGGTGGGGCTTAAACTTGAAACCCTGAGATCCAGTCACATCTACTGATTGAGTCAGCCAGGCTTCACCCCCTCCTATTTATTTTTGATTTTTACTTTATTTATACTTGCCTTCTGGATCAAGCATCTACTATAAACATCTTTGTTTCTGTGTTATGTCTGTTTAATTATGTTTTACTATCAGGAAAGAACCAATAATAATCTCATACAATTTTATAACCTAGATGGCACTAAAGTATATTTAGACAAAGCTATATTGTCTTTGTCTTTTACAAGAGAACTCAATCTATGTTTCGTAGTTGTTTACTTATTTCATTTTCTCTAATGAGCATAGTTTAATGGATAATGGATAATTTTATATTAGATATGTTTTAACCTAAAATCAAATGATTTTATGATTTAATTTAAACTACTATGTATAATTAATTTATAATTACCAAAGAATGTTATATGTTCAGCTATCAGTTGATTTTTCTAATGAGGTTTCTGTTGAAGAAAGTTATTTTGGGAGAAATAGGTTTAAGCCTATTTCAATAAAATTGGGTCATGATAAGATTTTTTATTCAAGATCTGTATTAAATTATTTAAAATACAGATTTAATCTCTATATTCTGGAAAAATTGAATTTTAAGATTGATTAAAGACATGTAACTTGAATTTTTTCCATATTGGACTACCTCTTGATATATGACTCAAAAAAAAGCAGTTTTTCTTTTATCATAGGTAATCTTGATGGAACATTTATCTTACAAATAACATAATGCTTTTTCCCCAGAAGCATGTACTTTGTTGAAATATTTTAATTTTTCTTTTTGGTTTGTTTGAGATTACCTAAAAAGTACTGAGGTATAAATTTTTATATTAAAAAGACAGAGGTCATACTTGTTGCAGAACTAATCAAATTTGAGTTTACTTGTTCTTTATGCTTCTGCTACTTAAAAAAGAAAGATTAATTTTTATGGTTTATATACATTTGTGTAAAAGAAGTAGCATGTTTCTCTTACAAAAGTAACAGTAATAAAAGAATGGGAGTATTATAATGTGAGCATTGGGTAATGTATAGAATTGTTGAATCACAATGTTGTCCAACTGAAACTGTGATTAAAAAAAAAATGGGAGGAAAAACCCCAAGGTATTTACTCCCATATGAGGAAGACTTCACACTTTCCTGGAATTTGAATATTTGGTTCCATAATCTGTTTTCTCTAACAGACGTGCTATATGCCAGGCATTATTCTAAGAGCTTTACAAAATATTAACTGATTAAATTCTCACAGTAACCCTGAAGGGTAGATATTGTTGTTATTACTGTTTTGGAGATATGAAAACAGAATCACAGAGAGGTTAAATGACTTATCTAAGGTTTTAATATAAATATTAACTTTTTTTTTTTTTTTTTTTTTTTAGTTTTACAGATCGAAAGTGTTCAGTCTATTAAGACACAATGCCACTTTTGCTAACATATTTTCCTTACCTTGTTAGAGTTTCCCTAACATAACTGTTCTAAATAGCATGATATATGGGGGCTAAGGACAAAGAATATGTACATTTTATTTAAATATTCATATGATACTTGGTGAAAATCTTTGGTAACTACTTAAGTGATGATTTGCCTTCTAAAATTCTTTGAATATAGGCATGTGAGCAGCAGTGACAGAGTGGGCAAGCCTTACCGTGGTGTAAAGCCTGTTTTCAGCATTGGGGATGAAGAAGAATACGACACAGGTGTAGTAATAATACTTATCTGTAGATGCTTTTCGCAGGCACTAGCAGTGATTAGAGAGAGCATTCTGGGGCTAGCCAACAACGGCTTTCAAAAAAAAATTCTCTAGATTGGAGAGTCTGTAGTTTTTCTACTAAGAGTTTGGTTTTAGACATCTTAAGTTACGCCTGTTAGAATTCAAGCAGAAATGGTGTGTAGGCAGTGGATTATAGGAGTCCTTAGCCCAAGAGAGAGGAGGTCTAATAAACTGATGATGATCTGGGAATTATCAGTGTTGAAATAGTATTCAAGTCCATGGGATTTGATTTAAATCTCCTTAATCCATCCACCTAGGAGATTGAGAGTTGTGCGTCTAAAATCAGAGAATTCCAAAATTGAGACATCTGGAAAGAGAATTGGAGGCAGTATCCTAAAGGGCCACAAGATGGGGATATTGTGCCAGGAAAATGTATCATTCTTGGTGGTTGCCTTTTTATTTTAAAAATAATTTATTACCTCGGTTCATAATACTGCTGCCAAGATTACGGTGGTTAAGTAATCATATTAATATTAATATGTGTAGTGGGTTAGGAAAAATAAAACAGTAAACGTACAAAATAAGAGGAAAAAACCTCCCAAATTTCGTCTTGCTTTTTCTGTTTAGTAATACATGTTGCGTATTTTCCATCTTAGCCCATATTCCACCATTGTAAGCATACCATAATCTATTTAATCATTTTTCTCACAATTCACATGATAGTTTTCCTTTTTTTTTGTCTCAAATGACAACAGATATTTTTATACATAGAGCTATCTGAACTTTTGTAAGTATATACAGAGGGTATATTCTGAGCAGGAAGATTGTTAGATTATAGGGAACCACATTTGACAGTTTAATAAATATTATAAAATCTCCTCCCCAAAAACTTACATTAAGGTAAATGAAATTTTCTGTGTGCTATTTCTAATTGTTTTTTTTTATTCTTGCCTCTCTTTTTGTTGCTATCTTCTTGTTATTTTATCAGTCTCTAGCTCTCCCTGAATATTTCTTCTTTTGTTAACAGTTTTCATTTGAACTATTTTCATTCCTCTGAGAGGCATGTGGATGAATAAATTATGGTATAATTTCATGTGTCATGTATTTGCACATATATTTTTATTAGGGAAATTGCACAGTAATGAAAATGAGAAAACTAGAGCTCTATGTATCAACATGGATAAATTTTACAGTGGGGAGTGAAGAAGCAGTTGTGGAAGAATACAGTCAAACAGTCTGCTATTTATATAAATGTTACTTAAAGTGCAAAACACTACTGTATATTGTTTGAGGATATTCATGTATGATTAAAGGCAAGGATGGAACCATAACCAATAGTCACTGTTTCTTAGTGAACAAGGGAGAGGAATGAGAATGGGGAGATACATATAAGGGTTCTACTTTTTATTTAGGCTGAAAGTGTATAGATATATGAAATTTCCCTTTTTATTATGTCTCTTTACATTTTGAAGTATTTCTTTAAAAGGGAGGAACATTTGTAATTATTAACACTAGTGACTATAATTCCCCTTTGTTAAATTAGAAAAAAATAATTAGAATGTCTTAAAATTCTGCATGAAAAAGGATAAAAGATTAAAGAGATTTTTATTTATTTATCCCAGGATGGATTTTCTTGTTGTTTTTCTTAAAATCGAAACCAGCAAGAGAAAAGGAACTCTGCCATCTTTGCCCTCAAGATAGGTGCTTATTATTGGACAATTCAGCCATCTCTCTAGGGTCTAGACATAGATTAGAGTCATGTTACATAAAGCAAAAGTTTTGAAATTCCTCAGATAGTTGTCTTTTAAAAATTTATTTACATTATTTATTTTTTATTCACGTATAGTTGACACACAGTGTTACAAGTGTATTCTTAGTATTTTCACCTGACTTTCTTACTGTGTGGCCTAATGTTTGAAAATAGTATTTCTGTATTATGCCAGTGGCATAAGGAAGTACAGTAGCAAGATTAGAATTGTTATGTTTTTCAAAATATATGTTTAAAATATTGAAATCTTTTTCAGGCTCTTAAGAAATGTCTCATTTATAAAATTGGTAATTCCCACTTTTAATGCTTTCAATTCTCTGTAGATGAAATTGATAGCTCTTCAATGTCAGATGATGACAGAAAAGAGGTTGTAAACATCCAGACTTGGATCAACAAGCCAGATGTCAAGCATCATTTTCCTTGTAAAGAAGTTAAAGAAAGTGGACACATGTTTCCTAGGTACTTTTTAAGAAATGCCTTCTGCTGAAGTAAAATTAAAGTTAGTTAATAAAAAAACACCTGCAAAAGAAATTTTCTTTATGCAAGTATAAGATATAATTTCACTTTGTCAACTTGTATTTATGTCCTGATTTTTATTTTTCTTTTCTTTTTTTTAAAAGAATTTATTTGAGAGAGAGAGTGTACAAGTGGGGAAGGTGCAGCGGGAGAGGGAAAAGCAGGCTCTCCACCGAGCAGGGAGCCCAGTACAGGGCTTGATCCCAGGACCCAGAGATTATGACCTGAGCCTAAAGCTTACACTTTACTGGCTGAGCCACCTAGGCACCTCTACATGTCTTGATTTTAAGAATATTTCTTACGGGGGTGCCTGGGTGTCTCAGTGGGTTAAAGCCTCTGCCTTCAGCTCAGGTCATGATCCCAGGACCCTGGGATCGAGCCCCGCATCGGGCTCTCTGCTCAGCAGGGAGCCTGCTTCCTCCTCCTCTCTCTCTCTCTCTCTCTCTCTGCCTGCCTCTCTGCCTACTTGTCTCTATCTGTCAAATAAATAAATAAAATCTTTAAAAAAAAAAGAATATTTCTTACGTATTTTTTATTTTGAAAATTTTAAGCAAAAAAGTTGAAGGAACAGTACATTGAACATCTTTATAGTTTATTTTCTCTATCTGGGGGAATAGGTGGTGGAATAGGATTCTTCTCTTAGGTTCATTGGATTTTAATTTCTATTTGTACTACCCCATCTTTCCATTTTTTATCTATATATATAGGCACAAGAATATACACAGTTCTCTTTTGTCAAGCCATTCAGAAGAATCTTACAGATATGACACTTTACCCTAAATGCTTCAGCATAAGTCACCCAAGAATATGAGCATTATAACTCTTCAAAAACCTTAAAATGAGCATCATTCAACATACAGTTAGTTCACACTCAGATTTTTCAGAGTTCCCCCACAGCACCTTTTATAGTCTCTGGTTTTTTTTCTTCCCGATACAGGATCTAGTCATGGTCTACACATTGCATTTGCCCATTAATCGCTTTAGTCTCATGCCATGTCCAACAGTACCACTACCCTTATCAGCACCTCCCCTTTGCTCTATGATGAATGAATCCTGAGGCTAGGCCATTTATTCTGCAAAATGTCCTGCATTCTGGACTTATCTGATGCTAGTCTTATTGTATTACACAAAAGCGTATGAGTATATCCCTATAATAAATGAACTGAGACACAAAGAGGGGGACACAAGCTAAGACACAATAATTCTATGCCCATTCTATGTTCAAGATCCACTTACAGAATATTATAAAACATGTAAGGCAGCCCAACTACTGCTTAGCAGTCTTCAGTGTAGAGTATATACTGTAGTATAGTGAGTGAGAATAGTTTATGAGTATAGATAGTAACTCTGGGAAAGTTTGAAAAGTATTGTCTTCCATATATCATGCAGAGTAGATTCTAAAAATATTATTTTAATGATTTCTAATTGTATTGTAGTTTTTATTATATAAAATATAAAACTTGCTTTTATACAGTTAACAGGATTTTCTGTTAATAAAATACTAATTTTTCATACCATTAAAAGGAACTTAAAAATGTTACTGGGTACCTTTTTGTTCTTAGGTGATCCTTTGTCTATATTCTTTAATTCAAAAGTAATTTCATCTAGATTGAATATTTTTTATTGTGTTAACAGCTGTTTTGCATGACATTTCTTTAAAATTCTTCTTGTTTTTTAATGTTTTTTTCCCCTCTCAAGTCATCTGTTGGTTACTGCAACACACATGTACTGTTTAAGGGAGATTCTTTCACGGAAAGGATTGGCTTATATACAGTCTCGACAAGCACTAAATTCTGTAGTTAAAATTACATCCAAAAAAAAACACCCTGAGCTAATTACCTTCAAGTATGGAAACAGCAGTGCTTCAGGAATAGAAATCTTGGCAATCGAAAGGTAAGATTTTCTTAGGATGATGTTATCTGAATTGTTGAATTAGTTCATTATTAAACATAGTTTGTTTCTCTGTTTGGGGAGTAGGCTACTAGCATACTAGAGCCACTTTTATCAGCATTCTTTGCTGATTTTTCCCTTCTGTATCTTTAGTCATTTGTGGCTAATCAGCACGTGGTTCCAGTGAGTGCCATAGCTAATTTCATAAACTTTTTGACTGAAGGGCCTTTAAGTAATCTGTACCATTGCTGCACTAAATGCTGGTTTGTAAACAGGTAGGAAGCTTGTTTTAGAATATAAGTCAGTGTTTCTGTTTTCTTTCATCAAAAAAATTCTTGCTTTGAAAATGTGTCAGCAAAGTAAGCAGTGTGCTGTGTTGTATATTTAATTTACAATCTGGTATAAATTCCTTCTTGTCTTAATGTGGACCAGTGACAAAGAGTTCGTGTACTGGCACCAAGAGCTGTAGGACCACACTGATCTCAAAACTAAACCATCTTTGTAATCTTTTAAAAATGTGAACCCCAGAGGAGTTGAATGACTTGCAGATCTTCACACCTAGCTTGTGATCAGACCAAATATAGCCTTCCTGACTCCTGATGCGTGGTTCATTACATGTGGCTGTACACTATATGAAAAACCATGTAGCTTTGACATTTAGATTTTCTTTCTTTCAAAATGTGCTTTCGAGTGTGTATTGGATAAGTTATGGTAAATATGAGGATGTGTCTGCTTGCTTTGTAGGTTAGGAAGGCTTCCCACTGGAAGTGACATCTAAACTGAGTCCTGGAGTGAAAGCAATTTATATTAATACATATGTATATTCTCTCCCCCCACCCCAGGTATTTGATTCCAAATGCAGGAGATGCTACCAAAGCCATAAAACAACAGATCATGAAAGTTTTGGATGCTTTGGAAAGTTAATATAAAAGAGAATTACTTTAAAAGAAATTAAGGCAACCAAGAGAAAGAAACAAGGACATATTTTCCTGATTGAATACTAACTGAGGACCTTTCATTTGCTCATGGGGGTGCTTGAATTGCAGGTCTAAGTATGTGTGAATTATTATAATCAATTTCTGAACAGTTAAAATTTTTCTTAAATTTTCTTTTGCATTTTCAGTTTTGTAAAATGATTTATAAAGGTCAGTTATTAAATGACTTTGAAGTAACTGACCCTACGCCCTTATGAACTAAGGGTACAGAATGCAGTTCTGTTTTGAAGAGCTGTGTTTTAAAAAGGGAACATGTATCACTTTCAGATTTAAAAAGACCCATACGCATATATACTTGCAATGTCTTCAATGAAAATTAGAGATAGAATTAGCTGAAGAGACCCCTTTAATTGCTACATTTAGTTTATCCACTGAGCAGTATCAGAAACTGAGAGTATTACATAGATTAACAGCTTGCTGTTTCTGTCCTTAAAAAAAAGTGAAATCTTTTCAGTGAAGTGGATGAAGATTCCAGCCAACTCAGAAATGCAGTCCAGTTAGTGAAATGTGAAGCATCAGTATCTAAATCATTTTTTGCATCATTAGCTAATGATTTGAACACTGGGTGCTTCACATAATAAACTTCATCCTAATGGTTTCTAAGGAGCAGTTTAAAGTATAATAATAAGTAGGTAGGCATACTAAGATTAAAATAAACATTTTGGGGACAAGAATTGTACCTATAAAAATGTCATTGGTCTTTATTACAAGTGGAATATTTGATTTAGGATATTTCAGAAGGGTATTGTACACACATTGATTTATCCTTACTGAGGTTATGGTCTGTGACCACATTAGTGTCCACTTAAATGAAAGCCAAATAATAAGAGAGCTATATAAAGTACAGTTGTTTTATCATCTCTTTCCGAATTTTTTTCCTCTTCTTTGGTTTTTGTCTTCTCTTGCTAAAGTACTGGTGGTTTGAAACTATTTTTATTTTTTAATATGACAAAACTAAAAAGTGATCTGCTTCATTTTGCAGCTTTCTCAGTTTAATTTATTGAGGTCTATATTAGACACATTTGGTGAGAGAAAATCTGGGAACATGTTTGGGGCTATGGAATGACTCCTTATAAAATCTTTTTGGGAACTAGCAAATCCTAACAATTTACCATGTCCTAAAATGTAATGGATTATCTCTAAGGGGTTGATAGGAGAAATATTTAGATGTACTCTATTTATAGCCAGTTATTGGAAATCAAGTGAATAACAGGCAACATAGTTCAAGGTATTTTATTCTAATATCTAAATAAAAACCGTTTACTTGAGTGGTTGAAGACATTTGCATGAAATTGCACCTGGTGCAGTACTTGATATTTATAACTCTATCCACAACGGTTGTATTGCATTTTTCTTATTTTCTTTGGCACCCGCCCCCTTTAGAAATGCCCTGAAGTCTCCATTTTTTGCCCATTTCAGCCATGGGACTTTTTTCATAATATTAATGTAAAGATGTTTGTGTTACTGTTTATAAATTACAATTGTAAATAAACCAGTACAATTTGCTCATAACTTTGTTCTTAATGACTCTTTTTTGACGTTTTTCTCCCCTCCCGCTCCCCATTTGTAAATCTCTGTCCGTAACACAAAATTAGAAAATTGATGGCTATCCTTTCAGTGGAATTTAATGTTCAAGTTTTAGGATTGAAAGTATTAGATTTCTATTTCAGCTCATCTGTATGGGGAAGGAGGAAAGAGGTGGTTTAATGACATTAAATTGACATGTAATAAATTTCTGCCTTGACCAACGTAACTTCCCTAAACTCTAGTTTCCTCATCTGCAGTAACCCTGCGGTTACTAGTCATAAATATCAAATGAAAACATGTGTCACTGATTGTATTAGGCACTTATGTAGCTCATCTTAACTTAACAGACCCACTAATTACAGAACTAGAATTCACTCTGGGATATCCACCTCTATGGACTCTCAAGGATTGCAGAGTTTGCAACATGATGAAGTTGTTAGTATTTTCTGTATTTTCAAGATGAGAAAACGAAGGCTGAAAGACCTGAGCCGAAGGCAGTCTACTCAACATACTGAGCCTCCCAGGCGCCCTATGATATATTTTTTTAAAGATTTTATTTATGGGGCACCTGGGTGGCTCAGGAGGTTGGGCCTCTGCCTTCGGCTCAGGTCATGATCTCAGGGTCCTGGGATCGAGATCCGCATCAGGTTCTCTGCTCAGCGGGGAGCCTGCTTCTGCCCCCTGCTGCTCTGCCTACTTGTGATCTCTCTGTCTAATAAATAAAATCTTTAAAATAAAAAGATTTTATTTATTTGGGAGATAATGAGAGTGAGCAACCATGAGAGGGGAAGGTCAGAGGGAGAAGCAGACCCCCACTGAGCAGGAATGCCCCACCTCCCATGCGGGACTCAACTCCAGGACTCTAGGATCATGACCTGAGCTCATATAATAATCTAACATACTAAACTAACCAGCCATAGATTGGCATATCTCTTTAAAATTGACAGTTTGTCTTGCGGAAAACCCAACTCTGTGGGTTGTGTGATGAAAGTAATGGTTCAACTCTACCCTTAACATTTTGAATTAAAAAATTTATTGGGGGCACCTGGGTGGCTCAGTTGGTTGAGCGTCTGCCTTCAGCTCAGGTAATAATCTCAGGGTCCTCAGATTGAGCCCTGAATTAGGCTCCTTGCTCAGTGGGGTGCCTTCTTCCTCTGCCTGTCGCTCCCCGCTCTTTTGCTTGCTCGCTCTCTGCCTCTCTCTCTCCCTACCTCTCATAAATAAACATTTTAAAAATAAATAATTTGTTGAACTATAATCCATATACCATAAAGTTCACCTTTTGAAGGTCAACAAAGCAGTTTTTAATATATTTACAGACTTGTGCAACCATCACAACTATTTTACTTCAGAACATTTCATTGCTCAAAAAAGATCCATACCTGGGATGTCTGGGTGGCTCAGTTGGTTCAGTGGTGAAGCACCTGCCTTTGGCTCAGGCCATGATCCCAGGGTCCTGGGATCTAGCGTGAGTTGGCTCCCTGCTCAGGGGGGTCGGGGTGGGGGGGCATCTGTTTTTCTCCCTCTCTCTGCCCCTCTTCCCATCCCTCCCCTACTTGTGTGCTTTCATTCATGTACTCTCTTTCTTTTCTCTCTCAAATAAAAGCTTAAAAAAAAAAAAGATCCATACTCTCCTTTTTCCTTTTTCCCTCCAGCCCTTGGCAGCCACTCGTTTCCTTTCTGTCTCTATGGATTTGCCTGTTCTGGACATTTCATGATAAAAGGAATCATACAATGTCTTTTATGTCTGGCTTCTTTCACTTTGAATAATATTTTCAAGCTTCCTCCATGTTGTAGTATGTATCAGAATTTTGTTCCTTTTTATGGCTGAAGAATATTCCATTATGGATGTATCATGTTTTATTTATCCATCACTTTTTAAAAAGATTTTATTTATTTATTAGAGATTGAGTACGGGCCAGGGGGGGAAGAGCAGAGGGAGAGGGAGCAGGGAGCCTGATGCAGGCTCAATCCCAGGACCTGAGATGATGATGTGAGCCGAAGGCAGATGGCTAATCGACTGAGCCACCCAGGTGCCCCTATCCATTCATCACTTGTTGGAAATTTGTGCCAAGCTCTAAATCCAATAAGATAATTGTCAAGTTGGATCTTTTGATTTTTGTATTATCGTACATTTTCCTTCAGCCTTTCATCTCTATTAGTTATTTTAACTATTAGTTGTATTAGTAACTTAGTTATTGTAACTGTTAGTGACTATTGTAACTGTTAGTCTATTGTATATCTACCTCACCCCCTAGAATTGAACTTTATGTCCTCACTGTTGTATATATACATCACCACTCAGAATTGTACTTTATGTCTCCTAGACTAACTTCCCTAATACTACAAAGAGTAATTGGAGGATAAGGTGCTGAGGGAAAAGAGACCAGTTAAGTTGCCTAAAGCAGTCGCCTCCAAATGAGGAAAGCCTAGCCATGGCCACAGGGACAGAAAAGGAGGCAGCAATCAAGGGGTATTTTAGGAGAGTCAGAAAGGGCCCTGTCCTTAACAATAAAAGTCTTGAAAGATACAGGGGTGATTTCAGTTTTTGAAGGGAGGACATGGGGAACTGGGAGAATTGGAAGACAGCACAAATGTGGTGGTGCCTATATTTAAGAGCAAAGCTGGGAGAAGCTCTTGTAGAGATGATAAAATTAGTTTTGGACAGCTGAGTTTAAACTGATGTCAAGACATATAAATAGAGATGACTTCCAGGCAGCTGGGGATGCCGGAAAAGCTCCTCTGGAGTAAAAATAGAAATCTAACCAGTATCAGCTTGGAAAATGATCAGTAGAGTTGTGAGACTTGATTGGCGATGCCAGATTTTGAGCTGGGCTCTGGATCCACTTAGTGTAGTGCTTTTATTCTTTGGCTGTTTTTCAAATGTCAGATGAAAGGAACATGGAAACATGAAGGCAGAGGTGCTGTGGTTCACAGGGGGTGAAGATGTGACAGGAAAGACTGCACAAACTCGGTCCTCCAGCCTCTTCTTTTGCCTGTGAATCTTTTGTGCTACAGATGATGAAAAGTTCTTGAGAATGAGGTGATTTGCCTTACCCTCCATCAGTGGCAGAGCCAGAACTGGAACCCAGTGACTAGCTTTCCCTTATGCCCAGAAAGTTCTAAAGGAATGCTCAAAAACAGTTTTCGTATTTCTTAACTGTTCCTTTTCTAGAACCCGTCACTAGCTTCCCTGAATGTGATGTAGGGAACACAGCACCCACAGACTCTTGGTCTGGATATCCCTCTCCTGCTTCTCTTACCTCTTAGGTGGCTCCTTACTAGGCCCTACTTAGGCCTGTGCTTTTCACAGTCCACTCACATGTTGTCATCCATACTCAGAACTTTGTCCTAGTTTAAATTGCTGGTGTCTCCTAAATCAGTCTCCAGCCTGAACATCTGAGTTTGAGGCTTATGGCCAACTGCCTAGTGGGCATCTCCACCTATATGCTCTAATAACATGTCCAGCCATGTTTGGTACTACTGTCAGATACAGCTTTATGCCAATGAACTTACAAATCTAAATGAAATGGGTGACCTTTTTTGGGCAGATTATAAGTGGCCAATATTGACTCAGGAACCTTAATAGGGTAATAAACATAGCAGAAATTAAAAGGTTATTATCTTCCTGCTGTAAAGCCAGGCCCAGCTAGTCTGTTAAATCTTCAAAAAAAAACCATAATTACTATTATTTTCCCCCAACTTTTTATTATGAACGTTTTATAATTTGAAATTTTATAGTTTAAAACTTAGAAGGTCTTAAAATAGTACCATGAACAGCTATATGTTCTCCTCTTAGATTTAATAAATTTGCCACATTTGTTCTATAAACACGTTTTCTGTTTGTCTACCATTTTCCAGTCAGACTTTCTGACACTTTACCCCTAAATATTTCAGCATGCATCTTCTCAGCGAAAAGACATTGGCATAATAACAAAAGTCATTAAGGTATCAAATACCCAGTTCATACTTTAATGTCTCTATTCCAAAAATGTTTTGAGTATCCTTTTAAAAACTAGGATCCAAACAAACAAACTAGGATCTACGTCAATAAACTACTCCAGAGCATTGAAAAGGATAGCAAGAAAAAAGGGGGGAAAAAGAAAAAGGATAGCAAGCTTTTATTTGTTTTATGATTTTTGATCCCCAAACCTAACAACAACAACAACAACAACAACAAAAACACATGAAACACAAAATTCAAAGAGCAATCTGGGGTGAGTAGGTGGCTCAGTCAGTTAAGCCTTTGCCTTTGGCTCAGGTCATGTTCTCAGGAATCCTGCTCAGCAAGGAGTCTGCTTCTTCCTCTCCCTCTGTCCCTCCAGCCCCCACACTCACTCTCTCAAATAAATAAATCCTTTTAAAAAATCAAAAAGCAATCCTAATAAATATAAATGCAAAAGTCCTAACAGTATCAGTGTATTTCAGTAACAGAGTAAGATGCAGGCGGGGCTGGGTAGGGAGAGATAGGTAGGGGGCTATGGGATCAGGCTCACGGATATCCCCAAAATGCTGAGGTGTAAAGGAACCAGAGATAAGGAACAAACCAAACCACCCTGCCCTAGGAGTGAGGGGGAGGGGGAGTGTCTTAAAATAGTCATCTGTGACCAACAAAAAATAACCAGACCCTAAAAAAGAAGCTTTTAAAGATGTTATCACTAGTCATTTGGGGCGCCTGGGTGGCTCAGTGGGTTAGGCCTCTGCCTTCGGCTCAGGTCATGATCCCAGAGGCCTGGCATCGAGTCCTGCATTGAGTCTCTGCTCAGCAGGGAGCCTGCCTCTCCTCATCTCTCTCTCTCTGTCTGTCTCTCTGCCTATTTGTGATCTCTCTCTCTGTCAAATAAATAAATAAAATTAAAAAAAAAAAAGATGTTATCACTAGTCATTACTCAAACCAAGACATCACAAGAATAAGGCCACAAGGTGCCTGGCCAGTTCTAAATCAAAGACTATCAGTGAAGGCTCTCCTTGGCAGTGCTGTCGGGACCCCTCTCACTCCTAAATGCTTTTTTCCCTGTATCCTTGCTTAATAAACTTCTATCGCTTTACTCACTCTACTGTCTGCGAGACTCATTCTCTGATTCCCTGAGACAAGAACCTAGCTTTCCCTCTTCAAGACGACTGAACTTTAGAGGGTACAGTATTTGAACTGTTTCTCTTTTCCCCTCCCCCATGACGGAGCAGCCTTGTGGTCAGAGCCCGCAGATGTCTTGAGTGATTAATTCCATCCCCCTCACAGCGACTGGTTCAAGTAGCCCAAGGCAATCACCAAATAGAGTGTTATTCCCGGCCAGAGGTCATCTAACCCGCAAGAGGTTCGGTCTTTTTGCTGACCATCGGAGAGGCCGATTGTTAAATATCACCCCAACTTAGATCGCCCCCCTTGGGCCCTTTGGCTTTTGAGGCATTCCCCTTTCCGGATTGGGATGTCATTAGTCATTTCTCGTTGCTTCATCTTAGTGCAAACAGCGGAGGACTCACAGGTGTTTGAGGTGAGCAAGGAAGCGGACATGCTCTGGGCGGAGCCGGAGGCGGGGCGTGGACGGAGCCTAGGGCCCCGCCCCCTCCTGCGCGCGGCTCTGCCCCGCCCCAAGCCGTGTCGCCGCTCCCGCTTCAGAGACCTCCTCTCGGGCCGCGCTACCGATGGTGCTACCTGGGAGAGCGATGGCCAGTAAGTAGCTCGGCGGCCGGAGCTCAGCCCTAGGGGAGGGACGCCTAGGTGGCGGAGCCGGCGGCGGGTCTCCCCGGCTCAGCCGCTCGCCGCCGCTCCGTGTCCCCGCCGCGCTCCAGGCCTTCCCCGGCCCGGCGTTCTCGGCTTGGCGGCGGCTTGGCGGCGGCGGAGCGCGGCCCGGCGCACTCCCGGGGACTCGAGGCTTCCGGGAGGGCCGGGCGGCCGCGGGAGCGCCAGGCCTCCCGGCCAGCAGGGCCCGCGCTTTCCTCCTCGCTGGGCTCCTGCGTCCCGGGCTTCTAGGTGCGTTCGGGGGCCGCCCCCTGCAAGTTCCCCGGCGCGGAAAAAGGCGCGTAGACGGGTGCTCACTTCAAATCCAAGTTCCGCACCCCGCTTTCCCGGCCCCAACTCGAGGACTGCACTCTCAGTAAAGCCTTCGGTGATTACGATACTTCAAGTGTGGGAACCTCTGCCTGGGGGGATTCTTGGAGGCTCTTTGGTTTTGCATCAGAAAGTGCGACTCTCCAGCGGGGTGGCTTTCACTCTCCTCCCAGACTGATTTTTGGACTTGCGTTTTGCAAAGACATCAACCCTGATTGCGGTTGGAACCCTGGAAAATGAAGCGTGTGTTTTCTTTTGTTTGGGCTGTGTGGTAAGAGGACTGGTTAACTTGCCCCCTGGTGTACACCCCCACAGCCAGTGGACAGTGCTCTCTTCTGATCAAGAAAACGGGACGGACTGTTTCTGTATCTGGACATTGAGCTTTCAGGTTAGGTATTACATGTTACTTACACATCTCTATCCTGGGTCGGCCCCAGGGGCACGTTTGTAGCGATCTCTGCCCCCAGGCTCTGCCAGATTCTTTTCTGGGAGGCTTTGAAATGCTCTGGACTCATTGTCTGGAGACCTGGATTTTTTTTTTTTTTAAGATTTTATTTATTTGACAGAGAGATCACAAGTAGGCAGAGAGAGGAGGAAGCACGCTCCCTGCTGAGCAGAGAGCCCAATGCGGGGCTCGATCCCAGGACCCTGAGATCATGACCTGAGCTGAAGGCAGAGGCTTTAACCCACTGAGCCACCCAGGCACCCCTGAACGGGGAAAATTTTATTATAAAGAATGATTAACCAGTAGGTGATTATTCTTAAGAGCTACAAGAGAAACTCTAAAGAATATAGGAAAAGCTCATGTAGGCTGTAGCTATTACCTCAAGGAGGTTAAGAAGCCTGGAAGAGCCCCTGACCTCCTTGGCTGACAGCATTTCTTGTTGGCCACATAATCAGTGGGACTCAGTCTCGAGGTAAATGTGGAGCCCCTTACTCACGTAGCAGGAAAAAACACTGCTGACTTTTCCTTCTGTAGTCTCTCTCTCAGCCTCTCCTGGTGCTTCTTATTTGCTACTTACTGTTGTGCTCCTTGGGGCACAGGAATATTCAGTGAGTGCAAAATCTCACAGGTGCCCAGAGGCCCTGCCTGTGACTAAGCACAGGTGCTGCTCATTGGCTGCCAGACTCCCCACCCCCCATCCCTCCTGCACCCGGGAGACTGGTGACACCAGGCCCCAGCTGGTGCTGGGGAAGCACAGACCGGCGCCTCTCCTTCCCATGGGCCCACTGCCCTACTTCACGGGGAATGGGTGATATCCAAGGGATTTCACCTGCAGTGAGATGGGCTTGATACTTGGACCAGGGGTAGGTTGATTCCCAAGGTCAAACAGGGATAATTCCATGTTCAAACTCAGCCTCCTTCTTTCAAGCCATGTTCTCATTAGTATGTGAGAAGCTGGCTTTACCTCCCCAACTTGAAGCTCCGGGGGGCCCCGGTGGGGACGTGGCCCGGGTGGGGGCTGCTCTGTCCCAGGGTTTCTCAGCCTTGGCATCAGTCACGTTTCAGCTTGGATAATTATTGTGAAAGACTGTCTTATGGCCTGTGGCATGTTGAGCCACGTCCCTGAGTAGCACCCCAACAGTTGTGACCATCAAAAATGTCTCCGTTGCCACACGTCCCTTGGGGTCAGAATTGCCCTCCGGTTGAGAATTGCTCTGATTCGGCAGTCAGATCTTCTGAGGGTTTTCTCTTTTCATCCTCAGCTTTCCGCTTGGCACTCATCCAGCTTCAGGTTTCTTCCGTCAAATCAGATAATGTCACTCGAGCTTGCGGCCTCGTCCGGGAGGCAGCAGCACAAGGAGCCAAGATCGTTTCTCTGCCAGTAAGTATGGAGGCGGAGGTGGCCACCTTTTTCTGGACACTCTGGACCGAGTAGAATCCTGCCTGCTAGCGCTGGTGGTGCTCTTGGGTCCGGGGGTCCTTCCGTGTTTGTCTGGAAGATGACCCTAGCAATGGTCTTTGTGATATAATGTGCCAGCATGGTTACAGGTCTTTAACTTTAGGGTCATCTCCTCTTTCCAGAATCCTGGGAGGTTGTAAGACTTACTTAAAGGTCAGTGCCTTGGATATTTACCCTCTTTCCTTGTGAAATGAAGTCTTTACATGACCATGATAGAGTTTGGTGCTAAGCCTCCCACATTTGTAGAAAACTGGAAATTGTTAGAGACACGGAGGAAGCCTGTAGCACCTCCCTAAATGTGGGAGCCTGGAGCAAGCCTGTAAGACCCTGCGTGTGTTTCCTAGGTGATGGCTTTCAGAACAGAGCCAGGGAAAGAATGCAGCCCATTTGTTTGTCAGTAGGTGGAGGGTGAGCCCCAGAGAAGGGGCCCACACAGGTTGGGGCCTGTGGTACTGCATCTTGTGGCTGAGGACCGCTAGGATCCGAGGCAGAACTACTCCAGGCAGCCCCCTCATCTGCTCTCCTGCTCCCCTGCTCCCACTCTGGGGAGGAAGTAGCCCTTTGTAAACCCTGCTTCGGTCAACTAGAGAATTTACAGGACCATTCGTACTTTAGGCTCCAGTCCATGAAAGATGTGGCCAGTGGGTAGGAATCTTTAACAAGGGAACACGAGATCTTAATGTGAATCCGGCCTGCCTTACCGCCACATTTCTGGGACCTCCCTGTATCGGTATCCTGACCATGGTCTCCTGTTGGTTTCAGTTGCTGGGGGCTGGAGTGAAAGCGCTTGTATTCTGCCTGTGCCCTCTCTCACACGTGGCTTGTATAAGCCGGCTGTCCTCTGGTTTGAGTTTCCTAGCACTGTGCGCGGTGCACAGTGCCCGTGGATGCAAATGAATGAAGGAAAGTCAAAGTCTGGTGTCTGCTTTTCCATTATCACAGAGCCGTGGAAGAAAGACATATTCTGGGGAATGAGATTTCGCAGAATCAGCATGATAGTGCTGGAAGGGAGTCAGAAACCGCTCATTCTACAGATGATAATTCTGAGCCTGTGGATTCATTCTGACAGCCACAGTCCTGTGATTGAGCCGAGCTGTCACGGGGCCTGGGTGCGCAAGGGTGGGATCTTGTAGTTCTGTAGACGCTGAGGAAGAGGCAGATCTGCTAGATTGACAAGGACCCGAGGGAGCACACTGGACTTGTATCTGCTGGCCCCACCTGAGCCAGCCCAGGAGTTCTGCTTATGGCCACAGGCTCTTTACCTCAAGGATATTGTTGTTTTTCTTATCAGTTGTATTTTACCCCTTTGAGAGCAGAGCTACAAGAGGCAGCTCTGCTTTCTTAAAGCAGAACTTTAAAGTGAGTTGGATATTTTTGTGTTTTTTTCCCCCTTTTTCTCCACCAACATTATTCTAGGAATGCTTTAATTCTCCATATGGCACGAAATATTTTCCTGAATATGCGGAAAAAATTCCTGGTGAATCCACACAGAAGCTTTCTGAAGTAGCAAAGGAGTGCAGCATTTATCTCATTGGAGGTAACTTCCTACCCTCACGGTATAATGGCCTAGACATTGAAAGCATCTGAATAATTTCTGTTGTTACATTTAAACCATGAAATACAAGGCGTGTAATTTAGCATTGAAAAGAATGAGGTGGGAGCACGTGGGTGGCTCCTTCTGCTTAGGTCATGATCTCGGGGTCCTGGGGTTGAGCTCCGCATCGGGCTCTCTGCTTAGTGGGAAGCCTGCTTCTCCCTCTTTCTCTGTACTCTCTTTCTCAAGTAAATAAATAATATTCAGGAAAAGAAGGAAAGAGAGAAAAGAAAATAATGAGGTGGATTTTACATAATAATGTGAAAAAACGTTCCGGATATACCATTACATGGAAGAAGAAAGTTCAATATGATGTGAACAGGTACTCATTCAGATGAATCCCTCACACAAGAGGTTATGTGTTTCCGTGTGTCTTTACATATGTAGCACAGAGTAAGTGTTGTATAAGGACACACCGAACTGATGAGGATGGTTTTTCCCTGGAGAAGCAATGCAGATACAGGGGCAAGTGGAAATGTGGAAAGAAAAACCATATTGGAGTGTCTTTCATTGTACTAATACAAAGTTAATTGTTTTTTCACAAAGAGGCCATACACATCAAGGTAGCTTTATATTAGTGGTTTTGAAATACATTTTAAAATGTTCTGTTTGCTTAAAGAATACAGTAAAACTGTGTAATAAATATAGCAAAATTATTCTGTTATATTAAGAATTAGAATGAATGAGAGGTGAAGAAAAGACAAAGCAAGAAAAGGGAAATGCAGGAACTACATTCCATGAAGGCAGGCCCGGCTTACATTCCCATCTCGAGGCCTTTTGGATACAGTTATGTTTCAGGACCTGGTGGATTCAGGTTGCACAACAGTGACCCCTCCGTGTTCCTCTAGTGTTAGAGATGGGGTGTAGGGCCAAGGTCAAAGCAGAATTCAGAAACAGTTTGGTTATTTTTGAAACCTGCCTTTGGCGGCTGACTTTATTATACTTCCTCTGTAGTCTGGAGTTTATCTCTGAAAGATCATCCTCACAAAGACAAAAAAAACCATTAATAACCCTTAGAAGATAGTATACTTTATTGTTGGACCCAAGTGACTGTTTATCAAGTGCTGGTCTGGTGATCGTAAAAGAATGCTTTATTTAGAATCTTTGCCTGTGTGTTTCTCCTCTCAATGAAAGGTTCTATTCCTGAAGAGGATGCTGGGAAATTATATAACACCTGCACCGTGTTTGGGCCTGATGGAACTTTACTGGTAAAATACAGAAAGGTAAGCAGGGAATGTGTCAAGTCGCATAACTGATTGAGAATTTGCTGTACAGTTCCCTAGTCCCTCTCACCATATTGTACACACATGGGGCATTAGATGAATTGACAGTCAACTTGTCGAATCTTGGCTATTGATATTTTGATACAAATTTTAGACTGAGCCAAGTCTAAAATCTACAGGAATTTTGATTAGAATTGCTTTGAATATAGTGAGAACTTGTTGGGAAAGCTGACATCTTTGCTGTAGTAAATGCATGTACATTCAGGATTGTTAAATATTCCTGGTAAATTGATCCTTTCGGCATTATAAAATCCGTTTTTTTCCCCTCATAATACTCTTTGTCTTAAAGTTTATCTCTGATATTCCTTTGGCCACTCTAGGCTTCTTATACTTAGTGTTTTATAATACATCCTTTTCCAATTCCTTATTTTCAATCTGTATTTGTCTTTATATTTAACATGGTTCTCCTATAGATAGCCTGCATTTGGGTCTTGTTATTGTCTTCATTCTGACAACCTCTGCCTTTTAGCTGGAGTGCTTACTTCACGTCTATTTAATATAATCATTGATATGGTCGGATTTAGCCATTAGACATTTTTCTTTTTCTTTTTTTCCTTTTGTTCCTGTTTCTTGCATTCTTTTGGCTTAGTTGAGTGTTTTTTAGAATTCCATTTTATCTCTTGGCTTTTAGCTATATACCTCTTTACTTTTTTTAAGTGTTGCCCTAAGGATTACAACGTGCACCCTAGCTTTTTACAGTCTCCTTAGAATTACTATTATACCGCTTCATTGTGAAATTTAAGAGCTTCCCAATTGTATAGGTCATTCCCTTCCCCACCCCATTTTCTCTGTTAGAGTTGATATACATGTTGCATCTACATAGATTGTAAAAACACAATTTTTAAGTAGTTTTGTGTATTTTAAAGAAATAAAAATATTTTGTTTATTGGAATGTTTACCTTTCTGATATCTATCTATCTTTCTTTCTTTCTTTTTTTTATTAACATATAATGTATTATTTGCCCCAGGGGTACAGGTCTGTGAATCATCAGGCTTACACATTTTACAGCACTCACCATAGCACACACCTTTTCCAATGTCCATAGCCCAGCCACCCTATCCCTACCTCCCCCTCCAGCAACCCTCAGTTTGTTTCCCGAGATTAAGAGTCTCTTATGGTCTGTCTTCCACCCCAGTACCATCTTGTTTCACGTTTTCCTTCCCTACCACCCACCATCCGCCACCCTTAGAGCATAGTTCTATCTGGTTGGTATCTTTGCCTTCAAACAGAAAGACCTTTAGAATTTTTGTAGTGAGGTTGTACTAGATACGAATTCCCTTAGTTTTTTATTTTGTCTTCATTCTTGAGAGAGCTTTTTGGTGGAATAGAATTCTGGGTTGACACTGTTCTTTTGTCTCCTAGCAATTTGAGTGACATTTTTCAGGTATCTTCTAGCCTCCTTTTAAAATTTTTCTGATATGTGGTGATTTGTATTATTCTCCTGTATGTAATTTTTGTTTTTTTCTGTCTGCCTTCAAAATTTTTTTCATAATCCTGAGTTCTCAGTGTTTGGACTCTGATGTGCCTGCCTAGATATGGTTTTCTTTATATGTGTCCTGTTTTGTGCTTCTTTATAACTCTTTCATTATATTAGGGGTATTATTTTGATAAATAATTTTTTGTTCCATTCTCATACTGGACTTCAGTTTTGATACTGTTCCACTAAACCAGGTCGCCAAGACTCGTTTCTTCTTGTTTTGTTTTCCTACCTTTTTTCTCTCTTTGAGTATTCTAAAGTGTGGACACGTTGCATTGATCTGTTTTCAAGTTCACAGAATCTTTCTTCTGTAAGCCCCAGTCTCCTCTATGCCAACCCAGTGAAATCTTTTAAAATTTCACATAAACACAAAATTTCACATAAAGTCACATAAACTTATTTTTCTACTGATATTTCCTGTATGTCCATTCATCAAGAGTGTATTTTTCTTTAGACCCTTAAGCTTAGTTTTCGTAGTTGCTTTTGGTAATTATCATATCTGGGTCTTGCTGGGGTCTGCTTCATTGATTGCCTTTTCCTTAAAGTTCGGTAACATTTCTAGTTTCTTTGTCTAGTGATTTTGAGTTGCATATTGGATTATATATTGTTGAGATTCCAGCTTCTATTATCTGAAAAATGTATTTTTTTGTTTTAGTAAGTAGTTAACTTGCTTGTACTCAAACACCCTACTTTTTTTCCTTTGGGAGTGGGCAGCAACTTCGGCTACTCTGTTCTAAGTTGTTTAGCTTAAGCTGGGCTGCTTGGAGTCAGCCCTGCACATCTTTAATTCAGTACTCAGCCAGAGACTTGGACAGATTTTTATATGTAGAATTTAGGGCTCTTCCTCTTTGGCTTCCTCCTTTTCAGGATTTCTCCCTCACTTCCGAGCTGCTGTGAAGCTCTGTCCTCTGGTTCCTTGAGCCAGTATGGTTATAGGTGATTTTTACCACCCCTTCTAGCAACAGCAGGGACGTTGCTTCCAGCTGAAAGGGTCTAAACAGGAAATTCACCCAGTGTCCTTGTCTTGTTCCTGATCTCAGTGTGGAAAGGCTTTTAATATTTCACCGTTAAGTATGATGGTCCTTCCTTTTTTTTTTCCCAGATACTCTATCAGATTAAGGTAGTTCCCTTCCTAGCAGATTTTTTCTTTTGTTTTTAGAGTAAGAATGAATGTAGAAGTTTATCAAATGCTCACTGTGTCCCTCTTAAGATGATCCTATGACTTTTCCCCTTCATTTTGTTAGCGTGGTAAATTACGTTGATTGATTTCCTAATGTTAAACATTTGCTTTCCTTGAATAAACCCAATTTCGAAGTGATGTGTTACTCTTTTTATATATTGCTGTATTTAATTTGGAGAATTTTACCTATTTTAATTACTGTCCTGCTCTCTACCTCTCCTGTCAGTTTGTCAGGTTGATTATGATTCTGTGACGACTTCATTGAGCATTTACACTGAGTAAAAGAATAACGTGCTAATTGCTTCCCAAAAGAAACCTAGACCTCAGCTTGCGCACCACCTAGGAAAGAAGTGTCATAACTATAGCATGATTTTCCCATTTTGCGTATTAGAACTCATTTTGATAATATGTCAGCTTGTGGGGTGGGTTGTGGGCAGGTGGGGGTTGCTATTTGTGTGGTTGATCTCAGAGCTTCCCAGCTTTTGGCCATGGAAAGATGTTTGTCATGACTGCCACGAGCCCTGCTGGAGTAGAGGTAACCAAATTCGTTACTTGTGGTGCAGCTCCATCTGTTTGACATTGATGTGCCTGGGAAAATTACATTTCAAGAATCTGAAACACTGAGTCCCGGTGATAGTTTCTCCACATTTGATACTCGTAAGTACCAGACCTGTTCACCTGTTTTAGTAGTATCAGTAGAAGATGATCATGTGCAGTGAATGCTGGAACACTGAAAAGAAATAAAATAAAATAAAATGGAAAAAAAAAGACGATCATGTGTTCCTTTTTTCTCCCTCTTATGGTCCGCACCCCCCCCCCACTTCTTTACACACCCTGACTGCAAGACCAGAGGGAGATGGGCAGAGACCAGTCAGAGATCTAGAAAGGGTAGGCTGACCGGAAAACTAAGGGTTTGACTGGATTTTGCTCTATGGTTTGGTCACAGCATGATTGCTCCCAGAGTTTACCTCTTAGGCTGTGATTGAACACTTCCCACATAGATACTAAGCGTTCAGTCAGGATGAATTTCTCATTTCTAATCTAAGATAAATGATGTCTTTATGAGGTGAGATCCAAGCAGGACTAAGCTTATGCAGTCTCGCCATCCATGGCCCTGGGTTCATGGATTGCCATCAGTGTTTGGTGATCTTAGACAGAGGCTTTACTCTGCCACGCCATGTTGCAAGAAGTTGACTTCTCATTTGTGCATTTTCTGTCTGAAAAACAGCTTACTGCAGAGTGGGCCTGGGCATCTGCTACGACATGCGCTTTGCAGAGCTCGCACAAGTCTACGCACAGAGAGGTGAGATGGCCGCATGGCTGTGTGGTAGAGGTGCTTAGCGATGGGATTCTGCCTTGGTCTCTGTGGTTCGAGAGAGCCCTAGGCAGAAAAACTAGAGAAGAGGTCTTCATCTCTCCACCCCGTCCGGCTGCTGAGACTTTTGCTGCATGTGGGCAGTACGGTTTTTCGGAGATTGTATTTCAGCACACCGTGCAGCTAAGGCAGGAACCGTGCTCCTAAATTGCTGTTCTTTGAGCCCTTCTTGCTACTGTGTTTGGAAAGAGTCACTTGGATACCACTAGAAATAAGGATGTGGTCTATAGTGTCTGTCCTGGATTTCACACTCAGTAATCCTAGCTGTTGGGTACAGTAGAAATGTAGTCTGTGACCTTCCAGTCCAGAGAAGTGTCCTGCTGGCCTGCAAGAATACTGACCAAGTCAGAAGATCTGGGTTCTGGTTCCAACTCTTCTTAATTGACATGATACTTTGGGTAAATTATTTAATTTTTAGGGCAGTGTGAATCTCAGTTTTTCATAGCTATGATGTGGAGATTAAGGAGGGAGAACTTAGCTCCTCGTATGGACTCAACAAATGTGAGCATCCCTACTAGACTGTCCAGGCTACTCTGATTGGACTTGACTTTCACCTAACAAAGCAGAGTGGGTGCAAATATTTTGATGGCCTGCTCAGCAAAAAAGATGGAAGAGTGTGGGCTCTATGTTGGCAGACACTTTCAAGCTCTCTCAGTAAGCATTAGAACACCCACTCTGCCCTCCGTTTCATTTGAAAAGCATTACAAAATGTGGTCCTTGTGGGAACCTGGGTGGCTCAGTCGTTAAGCGTCTGCTTTCAGCTCAGGTCATGATCCCAGCGTCCTGGGATCCAGCCCTGCATCGGACTCTGCTCGGCGGGGAGCCTGCTTCTCCCTCTCCCACTCCCCCTGCTTGTGTTCCCTCTCTCACTCTGTCTCTCTCTGTCAAATAAATAAATAAAATCTTTTTAAAAAAATGTGGTTCTTGGCCATGTGGAGCTGACCATATGGTGCTGTGAAAAATTTGAATGATATATATTTTTTAACCATACCATGGTTTGGGTCATCAGTACCACCGTTTTTGTATGTATGTGTAAGCATGTGTGTGTCTCTAAATGAATTCAGAGCCATAGCTTAATACTCCTGACAGTGTCTGGCTTGGCGGACCTCTTATTAGGCTTGGGAAAGTTTGAGTTTGGTCCCCCCCCAGCTAAGGAACAAAATGGGGAGCTAGTGTGGTGGGGTGTTGACCTGGACCCACTCTTCTCTGGCCTTTCTCTCCCAAGGCTGCCAGCTGTTGGTATATCCCGGAGCTTTTAATATGACCACTGGACCAGCCCACTGGGAGTTGCTTCAACGAGGCCGGTAAGATAGCATCTTGGGCAGACCTTCAGGTGTCTTGGTGTTGTTTTGTGCAAAGATTTCCAGTTTGGTGGGAGTACCAGCCTTTCTGATGCAGAATGCTGCCCCTGACCCAGCACGCTTGGACATCTAAATGCAGTCGGAAGAGATAAATCACCCCATTGACGGTGCTGTTCAGATAGGGGTGCTTATCTTGCCCCAACATTTACACCATTCTGCCCATCCTGGAATACTCTGCCACAACACTTGTTATAGGCTCTTGTTTTTTCTAATCTGTAAGTCCGAGCCATTGTATAGTGTCTTTGGCATGTCAGAGTAGCTGTATCCTGAGACCCATAAGGTTGGGGAGTGAGCGGTAAAGGGCAGATAGTAGAGGTGAGTGTTTAACATGGAAGGGAAGAGGAGCGTGACTGTGTGTGTCTGAACGTGTGCTGAAAACCGTGAAATACTGGTCAAAAGTGCTGGTTTTCTTTATTACAATTTTGCTAATTGAGGTATAATGTCCTTAGAGAAAGATACACAAATTTTAAGTCTGTAGGTCAGTGAATTTTTACACATGTATTAACCTGAGACCAAGGTCAACACAGAACATTTCCAGATCTCTAGAATGCTGCCTTTTGTTTCTTCCATCAACCCTTTCCTTGTTTGCTCAGATGGAGCCGCTATTCTCACTGTCTATAAATGATGGTGGTATATATGTATATATATAAATGATATATTTATCAGGAGGCAGCAGAGGTGTTTGGCTGGGTGATTGATGGAAGATGGGGTGGGGTATCTGGTACCATGTATATTAGTTAATGCAGTCTTGTAGAAAGCAACAAAAGCTTGAGAGACATTGGAATGGCCCGGCCTGGATCTGTTTGAGCCCGGAGTGCTCCCAGGTGAGGTGGCCTGATGTACCCAGGCCGCCACCAGAAATTATTATCTAATTTGAGCTGGTGGGACTTCAGGCATTGAGGCCTGGAAGTGCCATGCGGCCCCGCAAGGCATATGGCCCCAGCAAGGCCAGTCCATTATCTCTGGCCACCTTGACTTGCTCTTTTTCAGGTATATGGTTTGGCTTAGGCCAGGGTCTCGACTGTGGTGGTATTGACATTTTGGACTAGACTGTTCTTTGCTGTGGGGGTGTCCCATGCATGGTAGGATGTTTAGCAGCATCCCTGGGCTCCACCTACCAGGTGCCAGTAGCAACCCCTATCGTGAAAGTATGAAGGTCAAAGTCAGTGTCTTCGGACATTGGCAGATGTCTCCACTGGGCAAAATCACCCCCCAGCTGAGAACTGGTTTATGCACTAAGATACATACTTTCTGAAGAGGAAGAGAAGGTTTCGCGGCTTTGGTTGTTTCGTTCCATGTCTGAGCCAGCCTGTCCTGTCCTAGTTTTTAAAAGAAGGATCTGTATTTTTGGAATAGAAAGATGTTGCTGGTCTATAAGGTATGAATTACCTCTTTTTTTATCTGTTGACCACAGGGCTGTTGATAATCAGGTGTATGTGGCCACAGCATCTCCTGCCCGGGATGATCAGGCCTCATATGTTGCCTGGGGACACAGCACTATTGTGAGTCCTTGGTGAGTTGGTTAAGCAGGGACACGCTCACCAGGAGCTTAAGGGAGGCGGCACTCTGGTTGGGGGGTTTTCTGATTCCTGACCAGCCCTGCTCCTCCCCCCGCCCCCATATCCTCACTGCCCGCCAGGTCTGCTCCTTGTCTTTGAGAGACACTGCCGCCTGAAAACCATGTGAGAAAGAAATGGTCCTGCTGTCCTGATTGAGTGCTTGACCTTGGCCTTCCTCTGAGTTTCTGAGTGGCTTTTGCTGTCAGTCAGACTTGGCTCACATGGGGGCAACAGGGCAGCATAGATGGGTGCGTGATTTTAATAAAAAGGGCTTCCAGACTCTTGGCCTTTGGTTAAAATTTAGGCTGGGTGACTGGTTCTAGAGCAGGAATTTGTTACAGGGTGAGGATTTTGCTCCCTGCCTGATGAATAGAGGATGGAGGAGGATGAGTTCAATTAAGGAAAACTCTGACTTTGACCTCTGTGAGAGGGAAAAGCATCGTCCTAGGGAAACCAGCATGAAAGTCTGCCCAGCTGTGCAGGCATGTAATTTGTCACTGTCTGGACCTCAAGGTCTGTAGTTGTGTGGTCCTCATAGTCCTTTCACACTCGTGGTCTCCGTGTGAACTCACGGAGGCTTTTCCTAAATTAAGCTCCATTTATAGTGGCAGAATTGAAGTTCGCGGGACACAGTGGCTGGGACTGGAGTTTAGACTCAGGACTCCTGACTTCAGAACTTGGACTTATGCCATGCCACTTCTCACATATTTGTATGATTACACACACGCACAGAGATGTGTATTTTTCTAATTTCAGGGTAAATATACCAACAACAAGGCTGAGAAGGATTATCTATTACTGTGGGATCCCTGAAGTTCCCTCTTCTGATTTTACAGGACCCAAAGATTAAAGTGTGTGATGGGGAAGGCCTTGGAAGTATGACCAGGGAGCCTCAGGCACATTAGGATTGGGGAGGCACTGGCAGGCTGGAATGATAAACTTGGCTTGAAGATTTCCTCCAGCTTGGTTTGAGTTTCTCTGTCCAGATGTTAGTGATAGGCTTCCTGGCCTCTTGGGCTGCTCTCCTCCCCTGCTCGTTCTCCCGAGGAACTTTGTGACTGATCAAGCTGGCTGCTTCTGACGTGAAGTCTACAAGATTTATCTTTGTTCCTTTTCAGAAATCTGTCTGTAGGATTTGGGGGCCATCTGGCTTATATAGTCATCAGGATGGGTGCCTGGGGTTAACCCAAAGAGAGATCTTTGAATGCCAGAGCAAATGGGGGGAGAAATAGAAAAGAATAAAGAAGAATTAAGTTAAATGGCATTAATGATGATATTTGTAGCTCATTTGTGCCAGAAATGGATTTGTGGCCATCTGGGAGACGGAACCAGTCACTGTGTCAGATTGTTAGGTCAGATTACTTTATTTTGTGCATTGGAGAAATTTCATTTCACTAGATATCTTTGAAGTCCTGCTTTGGGCCAAGAGACTCAGGACTAGTAGGTTTTCCAGATCAGGTTTTCCCCAGATTTAGGGAGGAGGATTGCTATTTTTAAGCATGGGGTTCCTCTCCTGTTGGGGTATGGTTTCCCCACCACTTCTTTCCTTCAGAAACTGAAACCCAGTGATGGGCTAACGAGCGACCACAAGCATGAGACCAGAGACCCAGGCCTTGCTGGGCTCTGCTCAGACCCAGCCTCTGTCCCTGGCCTTGGTAGGTGTGGAGGGCCAGACCACCCTCCCAAAAGGCTTGCTGCTGCACTCAGGAAGGATGAGACAGCTTCCCATTGTTTATAGGGAGCTCTGCTTCTGGAGGTGTATAACCATGGAATAGCTCCCATTTCCTAGCCACTGGCTGTTTACAAAACCAACTGCATAATCCTCTAAGTCCTCACAGACCTCTTACTTCCACTTAAGAGGTTAGGGAACAGAGGTAGCAGATGACTCTCCACAAGGCCACGGCAGCTACCTGAATGGTAGAGCAGGAATTTATGTCCCTCCCGTCTTGTCTTACCCTTCCATTTCCTACCCCTGGGGCCCACAAGCATCAGCCTCTCTCACTCACTCCCTCCTCAATCTCTTTCAGGGGGGACGTCCTTGCCAAAGCTGGCACCGGAGAGACCATTGTGTGTTCGGACATAGGTGAGATTTGCGGGGCACAGCTAGGTCCGTGGGAGGTGATTTAGTAGCTCTGAAGCTGCCGGACCCTGGAAGGGCTCCCTTGGGCCTCCTTTTCTTTTATCCGTGGTTCTCCGGCCAGACCCTGGGGGCTGTAGCTCAGCTTGGGATTTCTTGGTTTGGTTTGAAATGACTCCAGGGGCCGTGCCAGGCCACCTGGGCCTCTGAACAAGGCTGATATTATTGAGTTATCTGCTGAGACTCTGGTGGTTTTTATACTGTTTGGGGAAGAAATTCTCATTGGTTAGTGGGGAGTTACATCTTAGTAATGGTACACTTTCCTGTTTTTGCAGACCTGAAGAAGTTGGCTGAAATACGCCAGCAAATCCCTATTTTTAGCCAGAAACGATCAGACCTCTATGCAGTAGAAGCAAAAAAGCCCTAAGGTTTATGTTTCTAACATGTCATGGAACAGGAGGATATGTTTCTGCAACGTAATCCTCTCCCTGCTGAATTCTTCAGAGTTTTTTGTTCGTTTGTTTGTTTTTAAATTCAGCTTTTTCCCTTCCTGGGAACACTCTAATGAGACGGTGGAGCATCAGCACAGGGTACTTTTCACACCAGATTAAATAGTTAAAAAGGACTTGGGCTCTGGCATTGAGCGAGGAAGGAGGAGAGGATGGCTGGACCCCTTCCAGACTACGGTGCCTCCTAGTAGTTGGTAACAGTACCAGACCTTGGTATCCAGGTTGGCTCACGTGGTACAAATACGTATGTGTCACACACGCCTCTTACCTCATTGCTGGGGTTGGGAGTCTGTTATGGAGAAACCTTGGTCTAGTGCTAGTGCTTTTCCGAGGAGGATGTTCAAGTTACGTTTTTAGTTTGTGTGCAGCCGTGGGGAGCCAGGCAATGGAGCCTTGGTGTTTGCTGGAGGAGATGGCAGCCCCAGTCCTTCCTAGCTGCCTGGGGGTTCTTTCTTCAAATTCAAGAAGGAGCTCATGAATCAAGCCCAGACCCTCCTGGTCTTAGGAGAAGGGTTGTGTCAACTGTGAATCCTACGGGAGAATGGCAGTGGTGGCATTTGGTCAAGGCAGCTAAAGATAAACCTCTGCAAAAGATTTTCTTGACGGGGTGAGTGCCTGAAAATCTTTTTGTTTTCCTCCCTAGTAACACCTTCTAGCTTGAGAAAGTCAAGATGTTTAGCCGAGGGTTTTTCAGTATCCTTTTCCACAGTTAAAAGTTAAGAATTCCAATGCACTTTATTTTTATGTTATATGTTGGGCTGGTAAATGTTTAACAACCAGCTGTCCCCCGAAAAGCCCTGATTTTGCAGTAGCATTTGCCAGTTTCCATGGTGTTAATACTTTTGCCCCATGGCCAAGGTTCAGACTATCAGTACAACACCTCTAAACAGAGCTGGAAATAAAAGCACAGTTGGCACTTGTGAGCTGGGGCAGTCCTGCTCTTGCACACCACTGTTTCCATATATATTTACCATCCTGGAAAATAAAACAAAAATTTAAAACAAAAGAATGCATGAGCACACATTTTATTAGCTGTGAGAATGACGACACCATTGTCATTTAACCTTTGGAAGCCAGCATTGTATACTCAGAATAACACAGGAGTGAAAAAGGGAAATGACATTTTAAAATTACATGTATTATTCGGTAGAAGTTGACACATGTATACATCCATGAAACCACTTTAATCAAGGTAATATGCAACCCTCACTCCTCCCAGCCTCCCCCAATCCTCAGCAGTTTTCTTGTGCTCTTGTATGGTCCTGTCTAGATACTCCCCTGACTAGATGTAGGTGAGTTTGAATTTTCTGTAATTACTAAGTGGAATCACACCATGTGTATACTCTGTGTCTTCTTTCACTCATCATGTTTGCAGACTCATCCCTGTGTGTATCACTCATTTCTTTTGTGTTGCTCAGTGGCAGTCTGCTATACGGATACACTGTAATGGGATAGTTTTGGGGTCTCAGAAATAAAGCTGCTAAAAACGTTTTGTATGAGTTGTTCATTTTTCTTGAGTAGGTATCTAGGAGTGGAGCGGCGGGGTCCTATGTGTATTTTATGGCCAAACTGTATTTCCACGTGACTGTCCCATTTTACTTCGTCACCTTGGTCTGTCACTGTCCCAGCTGCTCCACATCCTCAGCAATATTTGGTAATGAGGACTGTTTAAGTTTTGCCATTTTAATGTGTGTGTGATGTTATTTCTTTGTGGTTTTTTCATTTTGTAATCTAATAACTACTGATGCTGAGCATCTTTTCATGTGGTTTGCTGTCTGTATATCCCTTTTGGTGTGGTGTCTCTTCATAGCTTGCTCCCATATTTGTATTGGGTTATTTATCCTCTTACTGATTAGTAAGAGTTCTTTCTATGCTCAGGATAAAAATCAGATACCATGTTTTGCAAATAGGTTCTCCAAATCTGAGAAAAAAAAAAAAGTCTTTTCATTTTTTAAAAAGTAGTTCAAAGCAGTAGTTTTTAATTACCCTGAAGGCCAGTTAATTGCTTTTTCTTCTTTTAAAGTTTGTCTTTTTTATGTTGCATTTAAGAAATTGCCAAACCTGATGTCACTGACTTTATCCTGTGTTTTCTTTTGGAAGTTTTATCGTTTTAGCTCTTCTATTGAGGTCTTGGATCCATTCAGAATGGTTGGTTTTCTATATATGGTGTAAGGTAAGAGTCAGGATGCTTTTTAAGGTACCTGGGTGGCACAGGTGGTTGAGCCTCCAACTCTAGGGTTCAGCTCAGGTCATGCTCTCAGGGTAGGGATTGAGCCCCATGTCAGGCTTTGCACTCAGCCTGGAGTCTACATGAGATTCTCTCCCACTGGTGCTGTCTCTCTCTCTCTCTCTCTCTCTCTCTTTTTTTTTTTTTTTTGCAATCACACGAGGGTTTATTCGACAAGCTTAAGCTTGGGCCCAAGTATACCCGACATAGTGGAGTAGGGACTTGGACCCTGAGCTTAGTTAAAGGCAGGGGTATTTGTGGGTTCCTGTTACTAAAGCAGGGTGGGGGTTTCTGGTACCAAAGCAGTGTGGGGCTTCCTGTTACTAAAGCAGTGTGGGGGTCTTGGAACCAAAACAGGGTGGGGGTTTTTGTTACTAAAGCAGAGTGGGGGCCCTTAGAACTAAAGTAAAGTAGGGGAAAGTTCAGCCCTTGGGCACAGGGATCTGAGATGGCTGCCGGAGCTAAGAAGGCTGTACTTATGCTAAGGCTAAACCTGAGGTGGGATGGCCTTAGTTTTTCTCGGCTTCCACATTTCCCCCTCTCAGAGGAACCTAAGGAAGGACCCAATCATGGGTCCAGGCTGGTCTCAGCAACAAGGTCTGGTGGTTGGTATTGCTGTCTGAGTACCATGAGCTAAACTGTACTGACTCTGTCTTTGACAAAAGTAAGCAACATTAGTGGGGTAAGTGAGAACGGTGCAGTCTTAGCTTTAGGGGGTTGTCCTTGTCGGGCTGACTTTTCCATTCTGGGACAAAGTCCTTGAGAACAGCGTGTGGGTCAGCTGGTTGGATGTGGGTGTAGTGGACCCAGGCAGTAATCCCGTCAACCTTGAGAGCAGTGGGAGTGGTCAGGATCACGATGTAGGGTCCCTTACAGTGTGGTTGAAGTGTCTGGTGTTGGTATCTCTGGACGTACACCCAGTCACCTGGCCGATATTGATGCGGGGGTCCGGGGGTGGCCCAGTCTCGTGAGGGCCCTCAGCTTAGGTCAATACCTGGTGAGGCTGCTGGGAACTCTGTAAGCAAGGTTTCATAAAGCTCCAGGTTTCATAAAGTCAACCTTAGTTCCTTTAAGCTGTCTGGTCATATCTGAGTCTTTTCAAATATGACATTCCAGTCAAAGCCTTGGTAAAATAACCAATGTTTCCAATAGTGTCCAGTGGGCGCAAGACCCTCCGGGTTGGTGTCCTAGGAGTCTCCCAGATCTCGGTGGAACCTCCAGATGTAATGGCCAAGTTTACACATCTGAGAGACCACCAAGGAGCCAACACCTATGCAATCACAGGAGGATTTATTCGACAAGCTTAAGCTTGGGCCCAAGTATACCTGACACAACGGAGTAGGGACTTGGACCGTCTCTCTCTCTTTCTAAAATAAAAAAATAAAATCTTTAAAAAAAAAAAAAAGATTCTTTTATTTTTTCCAGCACCACTTCTTGAAAAGCTTACCCTATTCCCATTGAATTGCCTTGGCACTTTTTAAAAAATTATTTGAGAGAGAGAGAGAGTGAGAAAGAGCATGAAAGGGGAGAAGGTCAGAGGGAGAAGCAGACTCTCCACAGAGCTGGGAGCCCAATGTGGGACTTGATCATGACCTGAGCTGCTGAAGGCAGATGCTTAACCAACTGAGCCACGCAGGCGCCCTGCCTTGGCACTTTTATGAAAAATGAGTTGGCTATATATATCTCGATCTACCTCTGTATTCTCCTGTTTCATCAATCTATTCATCTATTTTTACAAAGTAACTTAACTATGTTGGTTATTTTAGCTTTAAAATAAATATTAAAGTCTGATGGTATTAGTCCTCCAACTTCTAAGCTCTTTGTATTTCCATATACATTTCAGAATCAGTCTGTAAATTTCTACAGAAAAAGAAAAAGTCTCCTGGAATCTTGATTGGGATTGCATTGAAGCTACAGAGCTGTTTGGTGGAAAATTGACCTCTTAATATCAAACCTGTGAACATGAGCTATGTCCTCAGTTATTTAGGCCTTTAATTTCTCTTAGGAATGTTTGTTTGCTTCTGTAAGGTAATATGTATCTTTTGTCAGGGCACCTGGGTGGCTCAGTCCTTAAGCATCTGCCTTTGGCTCAGGTCGTGATCCCAGGGTCCTGGGATGAGCCCCACATCGGGTATCCTGCCTAGCAGGAAGCCTGCTTCTCCCTCTCCCACTCCCCCTGCTTGTGTTACCTCTCTCATTGTCTCTGTCAAATAAATAAATAAAATTAAAAAAAAAAAAAACCAAAACTTCTCTTTTGTCAGCTTTATCCATAGAGACTACAGATTTTTTGATGCAGTAGTCTTGTTTTGTAAACTTTAATTTCTAATTTTTTACCGCTGGTAAAAATAAATTTTATTCCTGTATTCGATCTTATATCTTGCAACCTCACTGAACTCACTCAAGCAGTTTTTTGGGTGTAAATTCCATATGATTTTTTTACATAGATGATCATGTCTGCAAATAAAGGCCTTTTGTAAAATAAATGGGCTTTTTCCTTTCCAGTCTGGTTCCTCTTTGTTCATTCATTAGTTCATCCATTTCTGGCCTGTGGCATTGGCTTGAAGTTTCAGAACAGTGTTGAATAGAAGTAGTAGTTGTAAGTTGTGTTGGTCCTGATTTTAGAGAAAAAAATTTGGCCTTTCATAGATGCCCTCTATCAGGTTGGGAAAATTCCTTTTTATTCCTAGTCTGGTGAGAGTTTTTATCAGGATAGGATCCAGTTTTTATCTGGATTTTTTTAGATTCCTTTTCAGTCTTTATTGAGACAAATGTCTTTTTTCTTCTTTAGGCTGTTTATATTGTGAGTTACACTGATTGATTTTGGAGTTGTAAAACCAGCCTTCCATCCTTGGGATAAACTTCACTTGACCATAATGAATTATTGTTGGGTTTGATTTCTAACATTTGAAGAATTTTTGCATCTATGTTCATAAGGGAGTTTGGTCTGTAGTTTCCTTGTAATACCTCTTTCTGGTTTAGATACCAGGGACTGCTGGCCTCCTAAAATGACTTGGAAAGTAAGGTGCCTGGGTAGTGCAGTTGGCTGGGCATCTGACTCTTGGTTTTGGCCCAGGCTGTGATCTCAGGATCAGGAGATTGGGATGCATATGCGGCTCTACGCAGGGAGTCTGCTTGGGACTCTCTCTTTCCTCTCTGTCCCTTTCCCCCATACGCTCTCTCAAATAAAAAAAATAAGTCTTTAAAACATTTAAAAAAATGACTTGGGAAGTTTTTTTCCCTCTTCATTGGTCTGAGAGAACTGTGTGGTAATTTGCATCTTGTCTCTTAATTTTGATTATTCTGGTTGGAGCTTTATCAACTTTATTGATCTTTTCATAGAACCATTTTTAAATTCCATTGATTTTCTTTTTAAATCTCTTTTTTAGATTTGATTTTGTTGCTTTCTGCTCATTTATATTTTTCTGCTTATTTTGGATTTCATTTGCTCTTATTTTTTCTAGATTTTTGACATGTGTACTTAAGGATCTTTGATTGGAGACTTCCTTCTTTCCAGGATTGGTGTTTAGTGCTATAAATGGCCCGGGATTGCTTTAATTGAATTTCCTACATTTGATATGTTGTGTTTTCATTGTCATTCAGTTTAAATCCTAACTTCTCTTTGTTGTCTTCTGTGATCCTATCACAAGGTATGTGATACAACATACCTTGTATAAGTTGAATCATATTAAATTTATTGAGACTGTTTATGGGCCTGAGTATGCTCTATCTTAGTATATACTATGTTCCCTGTGCAGTTGAAAAGAATGTATATTTTGCTCTTAGATATTCTATAAATGTCAATTAGGTCATATTGAGTGATAATATTTTAGGTCTTTTGTATCAGTACTGATTTTCTAATTTTTCAAATAATTAAATAATTGTTGGTACCTCTGATTATAATTGTGGATTTTTCTATCATATGTCTATCAGTTTTTGCTTCATATTTTTTGAAGCTCTCCTATTAGGTGCATAAACATTTAGGGCTGTTATATCATCTCACTGAACTGACCTTTTTTCTATTATGAAACAAAAGTATCTGTTTTTGCCCTGAAGTAACTTTGTCTGATATTAATAATGCCCATCTTTCTTTTGATTAGGATTAACATGATTTATGTTTGTCAATTTTTCCTTTCAATTTTAACTTCTTTGTGTCTTCGTGTTTGTTGTTTCATTTATTTATTTTAGAGAAAAAGAGTGAATAGTCTGGGGGAGGGGCTTGAGAGAGAATCTCAAGCAGGCTCCACACTCAGCATGGATCCCTATGTGGGGCTTAATCCCGTGATCCTGAGACTGTGATGGGAACTGAAATCGAATCAGATGCTTAACCAACTGAGCCACCCAAGTGCCCCATGTGTCTTCATGCTTAAAGTGGGTTTCTGTTAAGCAACATAGCTGGGTCATGCCTTTTTATGTAGTTGGACAATATTTCTTTTAATTGGGTGTTCAGGCTATTTATGTTTATTGTGATTATTGATATGGCTGATTTAAATCTACCATCCTTTTATTTTGTATTTATCCCATTTGTTCTTTGTTTCCTTTATCTTCCTGTTCTTTCTCTTGGATTAACTAAATATTGTTCTGTGATAGATTTTGTCTCCTTTGTCGGATTATAAATTATAATTATTGTGTTATTTTACTTGTTGCTTTATGGTTTATGGTATATACTCTTAATGTCACAGTTAGTCTTCAAGCCATCCTCGCTATAAAAGGAAAGATACTTTACCTTTATGTAGCATTCCTATAACAGATAAAGCACATGGATGCTAGACTTATTTTTGTATTTCATTAAGTGCATGTTATCTTGTCCTTTTGGTGGTGTTTTGGGTGATCTTGCCTTCTGATGCATTGAAGACTGTAAAATGAATGAGTGAAGTGGGCATCTACATTAGTATGTAACATTTTATTCTTAAATAGTATGTGGTAATGTCCCCCCTGATTCCACTTTTAAAAAAGTGATATTTGATCAAAATGACCCCTGGATTTGGTCCACTTGAAACAGTAGAATACTGCATTCAAGGCCATGAAAATGTTTTGATCAAAGGTCATTCACCTGTAGTCCCTCACTTCTTGTTGACTTAGGCAGTGATACTTTTTTGCATTATACTTTGAAATTTGCCATTACATGTCACAATCTTTCTCCTGCAGTTCAAATAAGGCAGCAGGTTTAACTAATTGAAGTGACTCCCTTACAGTAATGATGTCTTTTGTTGAAATAAGTCCGGATATGGCAAGTAGTTATGAAAGTGCCGCTAAACACTGGCCTATTTAAAGTGGAGAGCTAACAGATAATGGTTTTGCATTGCTTGCAAATGAGTAAATTACTAACATTACAGGGTTTAAACTAACTGTTAGATTGTGACATCCAGTAGTTGTTTAGGGAAGGATTTCTTGCAGCCACCAAAAGTTAGGTCTGTGCAAGGTCTACCAAATGAAGAAGGGTTTAGACAAGAGTTTAGGTTTCAGGATCAATGTTTTGTCTACCGGCAGTAGTTTTAAGCTTTTGTGCTACCTCCTAGGCACTGTGGGGTGTGTTTTGATGGTGAATGGGTCTTGTGAAGCCAGGGGATGGCAAGGAAAAAGCTGTGTGTTTTGTGATGTGTGCACTGGCCAAAAATATTGCCAGTGCAGCAGGTTTCATATGGGCTTTTCTCTGTTATGCCTTATAACCACTTTTGTGTTATAGTTACATATTTCTTGTTAAATTATTATTTTCATTCAGCTCTGTTTCTTCTTGAGCAAAGATTGAAGAATAAGTAAAAGCTAGTTATTGGAAGAGAGAATGCGCTTTAGAATAAAGTGGTTTGTTAAAATCAAGAATTAAAAAGTTAAATTAGGGGAATGCCTGGCTGGCTCAGTTAGTGAAATGTGTAAATCTTGATCTTGGGGTTGTGAATTCAAACCCCATTTCGGGTGTAGAGATTACTTAAAACAACAACAATAACAACAACAACAACAACAACCATCTTAAGCTCCAGATCTATCATCAAATAACCAAAACTCAATCAGGCAAGGAAGAGATTACTTCTTGTTCAATAATTACTTCATAGCTGGTTCATAATTCACCAAGTGAACAAGCATCTGGAAGAATGGAGCACAGTGGGCAAGTTGTAGTAATATTTTAAGTGCTCTGGTTCCTAGCTCTTCCTGAAATATTTAAAATCTTATAAATGTGTTCCTTTGTGCTCGTGTTATTACTGCTGTGTCTGTCGATTCATTCTCAAAATTTCTCCCTTAAAACCATACCATCCTGTAAAGTCCTATTTTTTTCACCACATTTCTTTTTATTAATTTGTCTATCTATCACAGTGTTACATTAACTCAGGTGTAAAACATAGTGATTCAGTAAGTCTCTACATTATGCTGTGCTCACCACAAGTGCGGCAGTCATCTGTTGCCATACAATGCTGATATAATATCAATGACTATATTGCCCACACTGTACCTTTCATCCTTATGACTTACTCATTCTGTAAGTGGAAGTCTGTATCTCCTGCCCTTTCATCCATTTTGCTCTCTCACACCCATACAACCATCAGTTCTTTATGGGTTTCTTTCTGCTTTTTCTTTATTTATTCATTTGCTTTTTTAGGCTCAATGTATAAGTAAAATCATATGGTATTTGCCTTTCTCTGATTTATTTAGCACGATACCCTCTAGGTCCTTCCATGTTGTCACAAATGGCAGGCTCTTACCCATTTTATGGCTGACTGGTATTCCATTGTATACATAGATCACATCTTCTTTATGCATTCCTCTGTGGATGTTCACTGGGGTTGCTTCCAGTTTTTGGGTATTGTAAATGCTGAATAAATGTAGAGGTGCATGTAACTTTGAATTTGTGTTTTCATGGTTGTGTTTTTTTGTTTTTTGCTTTTGCAGAGGGCTAAGTACCCAGTAGTGGAATTACTGGATTATAAAGGCATTCTATTTTTAATTTGTTTGAGGAAACTCTATACTGTTTTTCACAGTGGCTGCACTAATTTTGCATTCCCACCAATAAACACACAAGTGTCCCTTTTTCTCCACATCCTCACCAATACTTGTTATTTCTTGTGTTCTTGATTCTACCAATTTTACAGGTATAAGATAGTATCTCATTGTGGTTTTGGTTTGCATTTTCCGGCTGATTAGTGATGTTGAACATGTCTTCATCGGCCATCTGTCTGTCTTTGGAAAAATGTCTCTTCAGGTCCTTTGCCCATTTTAATTGGCTTATTTGTTTTGGGGGGCTGAGTTGTATGAGTTCTTTATATATTTTGGATATTACCCCTTATCAGATATATCTGATATACCACTTTGCTGAAATGGGTGAATATCTTCTCCCATTCAGTAGGTTGCCCCCCACCCCCTTTTTTTTTTTGGTGGTATCCTTCACTGTGCAAAGCTTTTTTATTTTGATGTAATCTCAGTAGTTTAATTTTGCTTTTGTTTCCATTGACTGAGGAGACAAATCTAGGAAAATGTTGCTATGGCTGATGTCAGCAAAATTACTGCCAGTATTTTCTTCTAGGACTTTGTGGTTTCAGGTCTCATATTTAGGTCTTTAATCCATTTGGAGCTTAATTTTTGTGTATGGTTTAAGAAAGTGGTCCAGTATTATTCTTTTGCTTGTTGCCGTACAGTTTTCCCAGCACCATTTATTTATTAAAGAGACTATCTTTTGCCTAGAGTATGTTCTTGCTTCTTTTGTCATAGATTAATTGACCACATAAACGTGGTTTTATTTCTGGGATGTTTATTCTCTTCCATTGATCTTTTTTGGTGCCAGTGCCATATTGTTTTGATTAATATAGCTTTGTAATATGTCTTGAGATCTGAGATTGTAATACCTTCAGCTTTGTTGTTCTTTTTCAAGGTTGCTTTGGCTAATCAAGGTCTTTTGTGGTTCCATACAAATTTTAGTATTCAAGTTCTGTGCAAAATGCTGTTGGTATTTTAATAGGGATTGCACTGAATCTGTAGATTGCTTTGGGTAGTATGGACATTTTAACAAGATTGGTTCTTCCAGTCACAAGCATGGAATGTCTTTGCATTTGTGTCATTTTCAGTTTCTTTCATCAATTTTTTTTTTGTGTGTGTGTGTGGTTTTCAGAGAACCTCTCTTTCACCTCCTTGGTTAAATTTATTCCTGGGTGTTTTCTTTCTTATGCAATTGTAAATGGTATTGTCTTCATAATTTCTCTTTCTGCTACTTCATTATTAGTGTAAAAAAATGCAGCTGATTTCTGTGTTAATTTTGTATTCATTATTTCTTAATGTTTTTTTCTTGGTGGAGTCTTTAGGGTTTCCAGTGCACAGTATGTCATCTGGAAATAGTGACGTTTTAACTTTTTCCTTTCCAATTTGGATGTCATTTGTTCCTTTTCCTTGTCTAATTACTGGGGCTAAGACTTCCAGTACCACATTGAGTAAAAGCAGTAAGAATATGGGATATCCTTGTCTTATTCCTGATCTTAGAGGAAAAGCTCCCAGTTTCTCACCATTGAATAAGATGTCAGCTATAGATTCAGCTGTAGGGTTGTTTGTTTTGTTTTTGTATTTTCCCACATATGACCTTTATTATGTTGAGATATGTCCCCTGAAAACCTACTTTGCTGAAAGGTTGTATCATGAATGAGTGTTTAATTTTGTCAAATGCTTTTTCTGCATCTGAGATGATCATATGATTCTTATCCTTCGTTTTATTCATTTGGTGTATGATGTTGATTCATTTTCAAATAGAGAACCATCCTTGCATCCCTGGAGTAAATCCCATTTGATTGCAGTGAATGATCCTTTTAATGTATTGTTGAATACAGTTTGTTAATATTTTGTTGAGGATTTTTGCATCTATGATCATCAGAGATACTGGCTTGTAATTTTCTTTCTTAGTAGTGTCTTTGTCTAGTTTTCTTACAAGGGCAGTGCTGGCATTGTAGACTGTTTGGAAGCTTTTCTTCCTCTTCTATTTTTGGAATAGTTTGAGAGAATAGCTATTATCTCTTCTTTAAATGTTTGGTAGAATTCACCTGTGAATCCATCTGGTCCTGGACTTTGTTAGGAGTTTGATTACCAATTCAGTTTCATTACGAATAATTGTTCAGATTTTCTAGTTTTTTTTTTTTTTCTGATTCAGTTTTTGAGGAATACATGTTTCCAGGAATTTACCCATTTCTTCTAGGTTGTCCAGTTTACTGGTATATAATATTTCCTACCATTGTAATCCTTTGTGTTTCTGTGATGTTGACTTGTTACTTCTCTTTCATTTCCAGTTTTATTTATTTTTGTCTTCTCTCTCTCTCTCTCTCTCTCTCTCTCTCTCTCTCTCTTTTTCCTGAATATGGTTGAAGATTTATCAGTTTTATTTTTTCAAAGAACTGACTTGGTTTGATGAATATTTTGTTGTTGTTGTTCTCTCCCCGCCCTCCAGTCTATTTCATTTCTTTCTGCTTTGATCTGTATTATTTCATTCCTTCTACTAATCTTGGGTTTTGATTTTCTTCTTTTTTTAGTTCTTTTAGGTATATGTTTAGATTGTTAATTTGAGATTTTTCTTATTCTTTGAGGTAGGCCTATATTGCTATAAGTTTCTTTCTTAGTCCTGCTTTTGCTACATCCCAAGGATTTTGGACTACTGTAGGTTCATTTTCATTTGTCCACATGTAGTTTTTTTATTTCCTCTCTCTTTGTAACCCATTGGCTCTTTAGTAGCATGTTGTTTAGCTTCCATGTTTGTATTTTTTTTTCCATTTTTTTTTTCTTGTGATTTTTCTTGTTTCATATTGTTGTGGTTGGAAATAAGGTATTATATGCTTTTAGTCTTCTTGAGTTTATTGAGATTTGTTTTGTGGCCTAACATGATCTGTCCTGGAGAATGTTCTATGTACACTTGAAAATAATGTGTATTCTGTTGTTTTGGTTGGGATGTTCTATGTATGTCTGTTAAGTTCATCTGGTTTAATGTGTCACTGAAAAGATACAGTTTCCTTATTGATTTTTTGCCAGATGATCTATCCATTGATGCAGGTAGGGTGTTAAAGTCCCCTACTGTTATTGTATTACTATCATTTTCTTCCTTTATATCCTTTAATATTTGCTTTATGTATTTAGGTACTCTGGTGTTGGGTGCATACATATTTACAACTGTTATGTACTCTTGTCAGATTCATCCCTTTATCATTATGTAGTGGTCTTTGTCTCTTGTTATAGTCTTTGTTTTATTTTTATTTTTTAAAGATTTTATTTATTTATGAGAGAGAGTTCACATGCACAAGTGGGGGTGGTGAGAGGGATGCAGAGGGAAAGAGGGAGAAGCAGGCTAAGCCTGGAGCCTGCCAAAGGGCTCAGTCCCAGGACATTGGGATTATGATTTGAGACAAAGGCAGATAATTAATCAGGTGAGCCATCCAAGTGTCCCTCTTGTTACAGTGTTTTAAAGTCTATTTTGTCTAACTATTGCTACCCTGGCTTTCTTTATTTCACTTCTGTTTGCATGGTATATCTTGTGCTGTCCATTCACTTTTAGTCTATATATGTCTTTAGATCTGACATGTCTCTTGTAGACAGCATATAGGTGGATTTTATTTTCTCCATCCATTCCCCTACCCTGTGTCCTTTGATTGGAGTATATAGACTATTTACATTTAATGTATACATTGATAGGTATGTACTTGTTGCCATTTTGTTGTTTCTAGTTGTTTTTGTAGTTCTTTGTTTCTTTTCTTGCTCTCTTGTAATTGATGACTTTCTGTACTCTTAGGCTTGACTTTATTTTTGTGTATCTATTACAGGTTTTGGGTTAATGGTTACCATTAGGTTCATATATAGGATCCTAAGTATATAACAAATTACATTAAGTTGGTCATTTAAGTTTGACACATTCTTTTTTTCTATTCCCTCCTCCACATTTTGTGTGTATGTTGTCATATTTTACATCTTTCTTCATAATTTTCTTACTTTTCTATTTATGCTCGGCCCCCCCCCCCCCCCAAGTCCCTTTAACATTTCTTGTAAGGCCAGTTTAGTGGTGATGAATTCCTTTTACTTATGTCAGGAAACTATCTCTCCTTCTGTACTGAAAGATAGCCTTGCCTACTAGAATATTCTTGGTTATACGTTATTCCCTTTAGCTCTTTGAATGTATCATACTACTACTCTCTTCTGGTCTGCTAAGTTTCTGCTGAAAAAAACCCTTATGGGGTTTCCTTTTTTTTTTTTTAGATTTTTATTTATTTGACACAGAGAATAGGCAGGGGGAGCTGTAAACAGAGGGAAGAGGAGAAAGACGCAAGCTCCCTGTTGTGCAAGTAGGGACCCAGGGATCATTACCTAAAACTGAAGGCAGATACTTAACCAACTGAGTCATCCAGGTGCCCCAACCTTTGCCATTTTAATTATGTCTTGGAATGTACTTCCTTGGGTTCACCTAGTTTAGAACTTTTTTTTACCCCATTTCTTAAAGGAGTCATTTCTGCTCACTAGTCCATTCTTGTCTTTCAGTTACTTTTCAGAGCCTGGTAGCCAGAGATTGCCTTTACCATTCCAATGACACTTCTTCAGCAAAGATTACTGATAATCTATTTGTAGACCTGTCCGTTTGACCTCTTTGAAACCTAACACCGTCACTGTGACCTTAGTCTTACTGTGTGTGGTTAGTGGTCTAACAACTTTTCATTGCCAACTTGTTTGTTCTTTAGATGTTGATGTTTCCCATTATTTTTAGCCCTTTTTATTTTCTCCTGAAGTAATCTTATCTATAAGCAGTCTTTTTAAAAATAAATATTTTATTTTTTTTATTCATGAGAGACAGGGGTAGAGGGAGAAGCAGGATCCCCACTGAGCAGGGAGCCTGATACAGGACTCAGTCCAGGGCCCTGGGGTCATAACCTGAGCCGAAGGCAGACACCTAACCAACTGATCCACCCAGGTGCCCTGAAATCGCAAATATATGCTGAGAGTATACTATTGGCATCTCCTCACCAGTTAAAATAAAAACAACAGTTTCATCTTGTTGGACTCTTTTAATTTGGGTGGCTTATTTCCATCTCATACTCATAATGTGTCTTCACTTTGGTTTTATTTTTAAATTCTGGTGGTTTCCCCCATTTTCTAGCAAGAATCTTTACCTAAATCTGTTTATCCCTCAAGTTCTAGCAGAATTCACTACTGTTGTATGTGTTTCCATCCCACATTGTATTGAGCTTTATTGCACCAATTTTGTCATCTTAGTTTTGGAGCTCCTCAAAGCCTTTATGTTTATCTTTTTATGGCTAGTCCTCATTGTGATGGGTGCTCAGTAAAAACATGTTAAATTGGAGTGACTTTATTCCTACAGATTGCACTAATATATGTACAAGTTTTCTGGCTAAATGACTTCTACATTTTCTGGAATCTTTTCTTTACCCTAAGGGATTCTAATTGGGTAAGATCTGGGACATGATGTAGCTTTGCATAATTTAGAGCCGGATAGGACAATTATTTACTTAAGATCACACAGTGAAAAGCATTGTTAGAACTTAGGTCACTTCATGCTGAGGCCAGTTATACTTTTCCCTGCACCATGCTATTGTCCAAGATAGATATTATAATTGGTGAAGGATAAAGCTTGAGATGAATTAAAGGTAAAAACATGTACAGATAGGCAGTCATTTCTTGGTGAGTCTCTAAGTTTCTGCCTTGTGAACAGAGGCATTGACAGCTTTTCTTCCAGAGTGTCCTTTCAAAAAAGTTTGTATAGTGAACGGTTTGGGAAGGTAGAGAATGTCTCTTTCTGGAGACTAGGACAGGTTTGTTCATAAACCAGTGTAAGAAAAATGTTTCCCCCAAAGTCAGACATATTTGCTTGCAGTCAGCTCATTAAGATTCTTTCTTAAGCTCTGAGTTTTTCATGTGTGACACTATCCCACTGCCTGTGCAGCATCCATCTAGATTACTTCAGGTCATCTCCATAGTATTTGGGGTACAAGGGAAGCAAAGCAAACATGAAGCTCATGTTGCTTGCCATTCTTAAGTAATTAAGTCCATTGTCTCTGACCTAGGATCTCAAGTCTTTTGCCATCATTCGTGAAACTAATTTATAAGAATGGCAAATTGTTTGCAAGAATGGTAAAATCTTAGATCCTTCACAGTTCTTTTTTTTTTTTTTTTTAAAGATTTTTATTTATTTACTTGACAGAGAGAGATCACAAGCAGGCAGAGAGGCAGGTAGAGAGAGAGAGGAGGAAGCAGGCTCCCTGCTGAGCAGAGAGCCCGATGCGGGACTCGATCCCAGGACCCTGAGATCATGACCTGAGCCGAAGGCAGCGGCTTAACCCACTGAGCCACCCAGTCGCCCTCCTTCACAGTTCTTGATATAAAGCAGACATGCTGAAATAAAATTGGGTACAAGATGTTTAATGTAGCAGTTCATTTATAATTTCGATGATGGGGATATCTCTGCGGAGAACTCATCTGTTCTATCTAGTCCCCTTTGCTTTAAACTTTCCATCCTCCAAAATGATGCCCAGGAGTCCATTTTAGTCATGGTCTTCTTCCTCCACATTTGCTCCATGAGCTTTCTCTGCTGAGCCCTCCCATGGCCTCTAGGAAAACCCTTGCACAGAGTCCTGTTTTCTTCTAGTGCCAACAAAAGAACTGGAAAAATTAAGCTGTCTGAGCTCTCAAAGGCAGTAGTCATGTTATTCCTTAACCTATTCCCACTTTTAACTCCCTCCCTTCCTTTTGTTGGGGCTAGGCACCACGATTTCTGTCCCAGTGATCAGCAGGATCTTGAATGAACTCTAGCATGAAGACCATCTAGAATGGTCTAAGAATAATAGCTTTCAATGCCCCCTCCCCAATAGAATTTGTGCACTGTCACCTTAAAATAAACCAGAACATAGTTATTTTCATATCACCTGGTTTTTTTTAAATACTTTTTAAAATGTTTGGAAATAGTGTCTTCCTTTTGATGTTTCTTCTATGTACTGGCAGTGACATCTCAACTTTTTCTTTATATTAGTTTCAGATGTGCAATATAGTGATTCAACAGTTTTTTAAAAAACTTATTTATTTATTTATTTATTTATTTGACAGACAGAAATCACAAGCAGGCAGAGAGGCAGGCAGAGAGAGGAGGAAGCAGGCTTCCCGCTGGACAGAGAGCCCGATGCGGGTCTTTATCCCAGGACCCCGAGATCATGACCTGAGCCGAAGGCAGAGGCTTAACCCACTAAGCCACCCAGGCGTCCCGTGATTCAACAATTTTATACATTTGTCAGACCTCATCAAGCTAAGTGTAGTCTTAATCCCTTTTATTTCACTCATCCAATACCCAGCTCCCCTCTGGAAATCATTAATTTTGTTTTGTTTTGTTTAACTCTTATCTCTTTTCCTTAAATTCCACATATGAGAAATCATGCTATTTGTGTTTCTAATTTCACGTAGGCTTGTATCCTCTAGGTCTATTCATATTGTTGCAAATAGCAAGATTTCTTTTTTTATGGCTGAGTAATATTCCATTCTGTGGAATTACATATATACATGTACATACACATATATATACCGCATCTTTTTAAAAAAAACGTTTAGTTTCAGTATCAGCATACAGTGGTACTTTCAGGTGTAAATATAGTAATTCAACAATTCTGTACATTATTCAGTGCTCATCATGGTAAGTGTACTCTTAATCCTCTTCATCTATTTTACCCATCTCTTCCCACCCCCCAATTACCACCTTCCCTCTGGTAACTATTTCTCTATAGTTAGGGTCAGCTTTTGGGTCTCTTTTTTCTTTGTTGTTTCTTAAATTCTTAATGAGTGCAACCTTACGGTATTTGTCCTTTTCTAACTTCTTTCATTTAGCATTATAACTTCTAGATATATCCATGTTGTTACAAAAGGTATGCTTTCATTTTTTATAGCTCAGTAATATTCCACTATATATATATACACATTTTCTTTATTCATTTATCTTGAATAAATTATGCTTCCATAATTTGGCTATTATAAATAATGCTTCAATAAGCATAGAGATGTATATATTTTTTCAAATTAGGTTTTGTATTCTTTGGTAAATATCCAGGAGTGGAATTACTGGATCATATGATAATTCCAATTTTTTGAGAAAACTCCATACTGTTTTCCACAGTGGCTACACCCAGTTTCCCAACAGGGCAGGGTGACTTTTTCCACCCAACATCTTTGCCAAAACTTTTTATTTCCTTTTTTTGATTTTAGCCATTCTGACAGGTACGAGGTGTGGTTTTGACTTGCATTTTCCTGATTAGTAAGGTTGAGCATCTTTTCACGAGTCTGTTGGCTATCTGTATGTTGTCTTTGGAAAAATGTCTGTTTGGGTCCTTTGAGTATTTTTTTTTTTTAATTTTTAAAATTTTTTATTTTTTATTTTTTATAAACATATATTTCTATCCCCAGGGGTACAGGTCTGTGAGTCGCCAGGTTTGCACACTTCACAGCACTCACCAAAGCACATACCCTCCCCAATGTCCATAATCCCACCCCTCTTCTCCCAACCCCCCTCCCCCCAGCAACCCTCAGTTTGTTTTGTGAGATTAAGAGTCACTTATGGTTTGTCTCCCTCCTAATTCCATCTTGTTTCATTTATTCTTCTCCTACCCACTTAAGCCCCCATGTTGCATCTCCACTTCCTCATATCAGGGAGATCATATGATAGTTTTCTTTCTCCGCTTGACTTATTTTGCTAAGCATGATACGCTCTAGTTCCATCCACGTTGTGGCAAATGGAAAGATTTCGTTTCTTTTGATGGCTGCATAGTATTCCGTTGTGTATATATACCACATCTTCTTGATCCATTCATCTGTTGATGGACATCTAGTTCTTTCCATAGTTTGGCTATTGTGGACATTGCTGCTATAAACATTTGGGTGCATGTGCCCCTTCGGATCACTACGTTTGTATCTTTAGGGTAAATACCCAGTAGTGCAATTGCTGGGTCATAGGGCAGTTCTATTTTCAACATTTTGAGGAACCTCCATGCTGTTTTCCAGAGCGGTTGCACCAGCTTGCATTCCCACCAACAGTGTAGGAGGGTTCCCCTTTCTCCGCATCCTCGCCAGCATCTGTCATTTCCTGACTTGTTGATTTTAGCCATTCTGACTGGTGTGAGGTGATATCTCATTGTGGTTTTGATTTGTATTTCCCTGATGCTGAGTGATATGGAGCACTTTTTCATGTGTCTGTTGACCATCTGGATGTCTTCTTTGCAGAAATGTCTGTTCATGTCCTCTGCCCATTTCTTTTTTTTTTTTTTTTTAAGATTTTATTTATTTATTTGACAGAAATCACAAGTAGATGGAGAGGCAGGCAGATAGAGAGAGAGAGGAAAACAGGCTCCCTGCTGAGCAGAGAGCCTGATGCGGGACTTGATCCCAGGACCCTGAGATCATGACCTGAGCCGAAGGCAGCGGCTTAACCCACTGAGCCACCCAGGTGCCCCATCCTCTGCCCATTTCTTGATTGGATTATTTGTTCTTTGGGTGTTGAGTTTGCTAAGTTCTTTATAGATTTTGGACACTAGTCCTTTATCTGATATGTCGTTTGCAAATATCTTCTCCCATTCTGTCAGTTGTCTTTTGGTTTTATTAACTGTTTCCTCTGCTGTGCAAAAGCTTTTGATCTTGATAAAATCCCAATAGTTCATTTTTGCCCTTGCTTCCCTTGCCTTTGGCGATGTTCCTAGGAAGATATTGCTGCGGTGAAAAAGCTTATTTTGATGTAGTCCCAATAGTTTAATTTTGCCTTTGTCTCCCTTGACTGAAGAGACAGATCTGGAAAAATGTGATAGCTGATGTCCAAGAAATTACTGCCTGTTTTCTTCTGTGAGTTCTTTGGTTTCAGGTCTCATTTTTAATCCATTTTGAGTTTCTTTTTGTGTATTATTAGAAAGTGGCCTAGTTTCTTTCTTTTGCATGTAGATGTCCAGTTTCCTCAGCACCATTTATTGAAGAGACTGTTTTTCCCATGTTGTATGCTCTTGACTCCATTGTAACTGAAATGGCTGTGTAAGGGTGAATTTGGTTCTGGTTTCTGGTTTCTAGTCTGTTCCATTGATCTATTTGACTTTTTGTGCCAGTACTGTCTTGTTTTAATGACTGCAGCTGTATAGTATAATTTGAAGTCTGGGATTGTGATACATCTCCAATTTTGTTATGATTGCTGTAGCTGTTCAGTCTTTTTGGGTTCTATACAAATTTTACAATTATTCTACTTTTGTGAAAAACGTTGGTATTTTGATAGGCATTGCATTTAATCTGTAGATTGCCCTGGGTAGTATGCACATTTTAACAAGATTGGTTCTTCCATTCCATGAGGATGGAATATTTGTGCCATTTTGTTTCCTTCATCGTTTTATAGTTTTCAGAGCAGATGTCTCTCACCTGCTTGGTTAAGGTTAATCCTATTTTATTCTCTTTGATCCAACTGTAAATGAGGTTGTTTTTTGTTAATTTATCTTTCTGCTACTTAATTTAGTGTATATAACATTTCTGTATGTTGACTCTGTATCCCAGTTTTATCAAATTCATTTATCAGTTCTAGTCATTTTTCAGAGGAGTCTGGGTGGGGTTTTTTGTATATAGGATTGTGCCATCCACAAAAAGTCTAAATTTTACTTTTCAATTTGGATGTTTCTTCTTTTTCTTATTGCTGTGGCTAGGCCTCCTATAACGTGTTGGACACACAAGAGTGTTGAGTGGATATCCTTGTCTTGTTTATCTTAGAGGAAAAGCTATGAATTCTTCATCATTTGAGTATGTTAGTTGTAGTCTTTTTTTTTTTTTTAAGATTTTATTTATTTGACAGAGAGAGATCACAAGTAGACAGGCAGGCAGAGAGAGAGAGAGGGAAGCAGGCTCCCTGCTGAGCAGAGAGCCCGATGCGGGCCTTGATCCCAGGGCCCCGAGATCATGACCTGAGCCGAAGGCAGCGGCTTAACCCACTGAGCCACCCAGGCGCCCTGTAGTTTTTTTTTTTTTTTTCATAAATTGCTTTTATTATGTTGAGGTATGCTCCATCTAAACTTGTTGAGAATTTTTGTCATGAATGGATGTTGTACTTTGTCACATACTTCTTCTGCATCTATTGAGATTATATCATTTTTATCTTTCCTCTTATTAATGTGATATATTGATTTGCAAATTTTGGGCCACCCTGTCTCCATAGAATAAATCCTGATTGGGGTGGATGATTTTTTAAAATGTATTATATGATTTGGTGTTAATATTTTGTTTAGGAATTTTGTATCTATATTCATCAGAAATATTGGCGTGTCAACTTTTGCCATATACGTGAAAAGCAGCCTTCTGGTCTGGTTGAGTATACCATGATCACTTTTACATCACAAATGCCCCAGTTCTTGATTAAACCTCAACACTGTAGCCTAGGTATACATTCATTGCCTAAATCACTTTTAGTCAAAATTTAAGAGCCCGGGAAGACATGCTGTATGTACTTTGAGATACTCAGAAGAATTCCTTTTTTTTTTTTTTTTTTTTTTAAGATTTTATTTATTTGACACAGAGAGAGCACAAGCAGGCAGAGAGGCAGGCAGAGAGAAGGAAGCAGGCTCCCCGCTGAGCAGAGAGACCGATGCGGGGCTCAATCCCATGACCTGAGCCGAAGGCAAAGGCTTTAACCCACTGAGCCACCCAGGTGCCTCATAACTTAAATACTTTTATACTCAAAAGTTTCCCGGTTTTGTTAACTATATGGTTTTCCTGCCTGTAAATAGCCTTAAGATGAGGACAGCTGAGATATACCGGGACAGTTTAAACTACAATTTTGAGTTTCCAGAGGACTGGTATTCTATCTGAATTGTTTTAAAACCAAAACAGCTGCTTGTTGTTTTGAAACATAGCCTTTATTTAGACCTCAATTAATAAAGGGTAGATAACTTAAGGCATCCCTTCTGAAAGACTACAGAGTGGTTGCAAACTGCTCAAAACTCATTGGTGAAAACAGTTTGAAGATCACTTTAGTCACAAGGCTCAGGTCTGGTTCACAAACTTCTGGACTGCCATGCCAAGTATAGGTAGGAATAAAGGAAGCTGGCTCTGCTAGCCCCCCCCCCCCCGTGACATGTTGAGATTTTTAAAAAAATTAACATATAATTTATTATTTGCCCCAGGTTTATAGGTCTGTGAATCGCCAGGTTTGCACACTTCACAGCACTCACCACAGCACATACCCTCCCCAATGTCCATAACCCAGTCACCCTATCCCTCCCCTCCCAGCCCCCAGCAACCCTCAGTTTGTTTCTCAAGTAAGAGTCTCTGATGGTTTGTCTCCCTCCCCATCTGCTAGCTCTCAGCAGCTCTCTTTGTTTCACCTAAGGAAAAATGTTCTCTAATCATACCAAAAACTTACTTTGCTTCATATACTAACACCTATTTTCAGTTAGTTTGAGCCCACAGAGAATGATTATGGTTTTATTCTATACTATGATAAATGAATAAACTACCTTTTATTTAAAGAACAGATAGAAAAGCTTGAATGTAATATTTATTTGGTGAATTTACATGTGAGGTCATTTACAAAAGAAAAGATACAGACAGATGTAGCTTTCAGTGCAGTTCAAATATTTTTCAGAACGAGCAATAGTCCATGAGGATTTGGAATGATAGTATTGAATGGCACATGCTTCAGTTTCCTTCGTGTGTTTTTCTTCTACCCCACCCCAAAGGGTAGGAAGGGAGAACAGTTGAAGAAAATACCAGTGTTAATGTAAATACAGCCATGCAAATAAAAACTTTCAAGTCAGAGGTTAGTCGGAGATGTAGAACATTTCTGTATCCAGGAGTTGTGATAGCTGTTACATAATTTAAGAACTAAAATACAGAGTTCTCAAACTCTTCTGTTATCCAAGCCATCTTAAATTATGTTAAATTGTCCCCACTAGGGGCCTCCAAACTCTGACTCTGGAAGGGGTAATTTTATAGTTTCTAAGAAGATAGCATTTATAGACAAAATCTTTTTTACTTCACTGGGATATAGTACCCTCTTACAGGGTGCTCCTTTACTCCCAAAAATGTAAACTTTAATTAGATTTCATTTCCTGAAATGTTAACTGAAGGCGTGCTTGCTCTTTTATTATACTCAAACTTACCTAAATAAACCTCTTCCAACCCCAAATAATCTCAAAACAAGAGAGATCTTAAGAACACAACCTCTTTCCCACCAGAAAAATTCCGCATATAAACAAAAGGATGGTCTATAAGTGACAACTTGAAAAACAAACAAAATCCAAAGTGATTTCTAAGTAAAAAAGGTAAAGTAAGAAAAAAAAAAATCTGTCAGTATTCCTAAGTAAAGATCTGGACATGGGCAGTCAGGCCCTAGAGATCAAGGTTAGCTTAAAACTGTAAAGCATTCCACATTTCCTCAGCACCTTTGAAAATACTGGTTTAATATTCTTTAAGGACATGTAGCCATAGTTAAAGCACTAAACTTATTACCTCAGGAATACTATGCTTCTGGCTCCATGACTTACATCCTTGTGGAACCTTTAATCACATTTTCTTCACTATAAATTTTAAGCTAATATACACTCTCACACATCACACTTCATCTTTATACACACAACCAACCTGAATTTTCTTTCAAAAATACACTATTAAATAGTGTACTTAATACAGACAATAGCCACAGGCAGTTTACAAACCCATTCCTGTTTCAGCTTACCTCTTGTCTGGGTCACTCTCCTATTAATTTTCAGTCTTCCAGCATATATACCAGAGTATATTGCTTCTGTGTGATTTACTATTTGAAAGCCAGCTACTTTAAGAACAATGTGCATTATCCATTGGAGTTGCATGGGTTCAAAAGGATTAAGTTGCCACTGATTCTAACCTTTTGCAGAATCAGACATTGTGCAGGCTGACAGTGGTTTAAAGGGTCTGCTTTGCTGCCTTCAAAACAAAAATCCCCATTTAAGTTTTGTTTTCTAAAAGAAAAACTAAAAAGGATTAATTGAAACCAAAAGAAAACTATTTTACAGCACTTACTTTGTTAATTTAAAAACCAACATGCTGTAAAATACACACATACACACACACAATCATCCAGAACATAACCCCCAACCTCCAAAAAAAAAAAAAAAGTCAAATCAACAAATCAAAGTTTTTATTTGCATGGCCAATTATCATCTGTACTCTTTGCAACTTTAATATCCCTTTAACATGTTCTAAGCTTTTGTTGTACAGGGAATAAAGCTGCAACACTGCAAACTTCCTTCCACAGCCACTCCCACAACACCTAAACATGAAACATGTAACAAATGACAATAGCACAAACAGAAATACTAAGTTCCACCATTCAACACAGTTCATGACAGTGTCTTTAGGGTTCAGTTGAAAAGGGAGTAAACTTCTAAAAAGAGGGTCATTCTCCTTTCCCCCTGATTTTATAACGTTGGTGGTTTTAATCCGTATTTCTTTGCAACTTCTGTCTGGGCATGGGCAGCATCACAGAGTGAGTACAGATGAGCCATCTCCATTTCTGATTTGGCCAGGTTAATAGCTTTGTTGAACATATCAATGGCTTTCTCCATGTTTCCTCTAAAAGAACAATTTAAAATGTTTCACATCCAACAAGCATTTCACAGAATACAATGAAGTTTCTGACCACCCAGTTTCATGATTCTAAAAAAATGGTTCTGTGTAAGAAACAAAATAGTGCCTAGCACATAGGAAGCAATGAATATCAGCTACTATTACAAATACTATGTACTTATATTATACCTTTTGTAGTATTTGTTTACAGATAAGAACAGTGAGACTAGAGAAATTAACTTATTTGAAATTATGATCTTGTCTGGTTCCTAAATTCTATGTTTCTATACTATACAGGCTCCTTTAGAAAGCAGTGACGTAACTTCAGAGAACATTAATGGTATTCAGGGGCCTTCACTCTGTGAACTCCTCTTCTTTCCCCGCATCTTTTACCACCAGACTCCCACCTATGCACCTCCACTCCAGTTACACAGGATCCCCCCAGGCCCCTGGCTCTCCTACCTACACATAATACTGAGATGATTTACAGCATCTCTGCCTGACTCTAATCAAATCCTCACTGTTCTAAGGCCCAGTTCAAATACAATATCCTTATGAAAAATATCCTCCCCTTCCGTCCCGTCTTCCCATAGACATACTATCATTCTGTGCAAGTCAGATGAATACATATTCATATTCTTAACTACATCCTTAATAGGCACTTCTCAATTTTCCAGAACCTATTAGTATCTGTTTTTTGAGTAAATGGATGAATATGCTTGGTCAAAAAAAAAAAAAAAAGTAATTTACCTCCTACAGTCTAGATGTGGTTAGGCTTTACATACTTGCCAAGAATCAAGAACTATTTTAATTTGTCTTACCCATGTATATATGAATATATGCTTTTAATCTTACAATAAATAAACTCTTAAGAAATACAACAGACTTCGGGAGTGACTGTAGTTAACCTCCTACCACAACATCTGCCTATATTAAAGACTTGTTTTTTAAAATATAACTTTCAGAGTTCATGTTTGCTTATTAGGTAGACAGTAGACTGGCTAAATCCTAGTTTAATGGGCAATCTGATTCATTTATTTACATTCATTTACTTACCTGTAAGGTAGGATTTAGAATGGATTCCTTAAAGTATAATTAATATACCAAGAAAACCCATCAAAATGTGTATCAGGGGGTCTTAACCCAGGCTCTACAAATAACTCTATAGCCTTCCTCAAAAAAGATTAAGAACCAGTATCCCATCCTTTCCTAGTGCAAGAATATTCACATTAACAAACTGTCAAATAAATAATATTTACATGTAATTTTCACAAATTTCATCAGCCTATATCTATTCTGCCCACTAAAAAGAGAGGACCCAGGAGGGGCTGAATGACAGGGAGTTCAGATAATCCCTGTCGATTCCTATAAGATCAGTTAATTTGATATTAGTGAAATATAGGAGCTAATATCCTATCCATACTACTGGATCATTATGTAACCCTGTTAACCAGTTTGGGCATCAGTTTCTACACTCTTTAGTTAAAATGAAGATCATATACTCCCTACCTTTATAAGGACTGGGATAAAGATCATCTGAAATAAAATTTGGAAAAACATCCAAGCAAGCTTCAGTACCTGGCCTAGAGTGGATACTCAAATGGACAGCAATGCCACTATTCAGGTGTATATGACACTAAATTCTATGGCAAAAACAGCTGTCAACTGTTAATGGTGGTCCCCAAATGCAACGCTGGAAAAATATTTTCACAAAACAAGAAGTTATGAAGAGTAAGAGTTGCAAAAAGTCTTATCTAGCTCCCTGATTTTTAAGAAAACTCATGGGCTCAGGTATGATGTATTAACATGTCCAGTTACTTGGCTGGTTGCTTATTTGAGGCAGGATCTAGCTCTTCCTGTATTCTGGGAGGAACCCTTATGCTGCACTGCACTGCCTAAGCACACTCAGGTATTTTTTCCTCCAACAGAAATAATATAGGTGAAAAGAGGGAAGAACACATAAGAGATATTAAAGAAAGATCAAATTTTCCTTTCTAATGCATATGCTTGACTTAACAAAACTTTTTAAGTGTAACTTTTACAGGAAAAGAATGAAAGAAGGCAAATCAAAGTTACATAGTTTAGAGGGACGCTTCCTTCAAAAGTCATGACATTAAGAATTTAATGGATATTGATAATAACCTATTTGTAATGAGAAGAATAAAGATAAATATCTATGGAGCTGACTTAAATTTCTTTACAACAAGGTATAGAAGTTACCTTTGCACTTCAATAGTTCCCATGGTTTCATATGCAAAATCACATTTATTGTCAATTTCAATAGCCTTGCTGATGAGCTCCAAACCTCTATCCAGATCTTGCTTCCACTGAAGCTGAAGTAAACTGCAAATGCAACAAGGCAGTCAGATGTATAGGAATATAAGCACGTGGCTCCATTTCTGCCTTCAATGAATTTACAAGGAAAAACAATCTAAAACAGTATATAATCAGCATTAATTTTTCCCCTCAATTTTATATTGGTTTTATAGTCCAAATTCCTTATTATAAAAAAAAGTGTCCAAAGGTCTAGACTCTTATTACTAACTTACCTTGCAAAGCTGCTTTACTTTTTCTACAGTTTTTTTAAAATGATAAGTACATAAGTACTGGAAAAACTTATTTTGATATAGGTAACATTTGACAGGATGTTCAGAACTGAAATCTTTAGAGTGAAAACAGTGTATTTACCAACTGCTATGTAAGAATGAAACATAAAATTTTAAAAATTAACAATGAAGCCTCTATAGCATTAAGAGATTTGTCAGTTAACTCACTGATACTATCAGTCCCCCCACTTCCCTTCTTAATGACCAGAAGATATCCATATTACATGCAGGATACACAGTTTCTTATAGAAACAAAGAGGTCTACAAAAACATACATACCCTTTATGAACATATGTTGTGGCATTATCTGGCTCCAAATCAATACATTTATCATACATATCATCAGCTTTACCAAACTGCTGTTGATCTGTTAATGCCTATGTGAGGAGATAACTTAAGTTATATTAAGGTAACCGTCAGCCAAAGCAATTAAAAGTATATTGTTCACTAATTAAAATTTACTTAACTTATCCATTCATTACCCACTTAAATGTTACATCTTTATTTAACAAAGCACTGCTGTAAATATGAACTCTTACCTGTTCTTTTTGTCAAGTGGGTATATACAACAGCAGATAATCTCGTACAGTGAATACCAGAGAAAGTCCCACTTTTAGTGTCAATTCCAGTTCTAATATCAGTTTCCCACAGGTACACTCAAGTCACTTGTTCATAATTTAAGGACTTATTTTTAAAGACAGTACTCATTTGGAAGAATAAATTCAGTTATGTGGTAACTATTATCAGTCATTCCTTATGTTAATAAAAAGAGGTGCATGGGTGACTCAGTCATGAAGCACCTGCCTTTGGCTCAGGTCATGATTCCAGTGTCGTGGGAGAGCCCCATTTCCAGGCCCCCTGCTCAGTTGGGGAACCTGCCTCTCCTTCTTCAGCTTCCCTGGGCTTGTGTTCCCTTTGTTGCTATCTCTATCAGAAATCCCATGGCAGAAATGAAACGCTTGCTTTTGGGATACCAGTTCACACTGAACCTAACTTTGAGACTTGGCCTGCATCTAAGCTCAAACTTGAGAGTTAAAAAAAGGTTACATTATATCTAACTGTTTATATATAATGTAACATATATGTTATTTCATGAAGTAAAAATCACAAGGGGAAAGGACAGAAATTTTAGACTAGTAACATTAGTGCTGATAAGAAGATAGTTCAATAAGCCATAGCTATTCTGAAGGCAACATCGTGACAGGGAAAAATGCAATTAGAAAAGCTCCCAGGGCGCCTGTGTGGCTCAGTCATTAAGCGTCTGCCTTCGGCTCAGGTCATGATCCCAGAGTCCTGGAATCCAGTCCCGCATCAAGTTCCTTGCTCAGCAGGAAGCCAGCCTGCTTCTCCTTCTCACTCCCCTTACTTGTGTTCCCTCTCTGTCAAAAAAATAAAATCTTGGGGCGCCTGGGTGGCTCAGTGGGTTAAGCCGCTGCTTTTGGCTCAGGTCATGATCTCAGGGTCCTGGGATCGAGCCCCGCATCGGGCTCTCTGCTCAGCGGGAAGCCTGCTTCCCTCTCTCTCTCTGCCTGCCTCTCCATCTACTTGTGATTTCTCTCTGTCAATTGAATAAATAAAATCTTTAAAAAAAAAAAATAAAAAAAAATAAATAAAAATAAAATAAAATCTTAAAAAAATGCATATAAGAAATTAAAAACAACTTTCAGAAAGGTTTAGAGGTAGGAATCTATCACAGACAGTCATTTTTATTTTATTTTTAATTAGAAAAAATTTTTTAAAAGATTTTGTCAGAAAGAGAGAGTAGGAGTGGCAGGCAGAAGGAGAAGCAGGCTCCCCACAGAGCAAGAAGCCCAATGCAGGACTTGATCCCAGGACCCTGAGATTATGACCTGAGCTGAAGGCAGATGCTTAACCAACTGAGCCACCCAGGTGTCCCATGGTCATTTTAAGATTTTATTTATTTATTTGACAGATCACAAGTAGGCAGAGAGGCAGGCAGAGAGAGAGGAGGAAGCAGGCTCCCCACTGAGCAGAGAGCCCAATGCGGGGCTCAATCCCAGGACTCATGACCTGAGCTGAAGGCAGAGGCTTTAACCCACTGAGCCACCCAGGCGCCCCTCCCATGGTCATTTTTAAACGTTTCCTATTTCTGTGATGTTTGGGGTAGCAGAAAAACACTTCTTTGGAATAAAAAAGAGTAAGAGAAGATATTACACAGCATACTGAGATATCTGGTTTATGAATATATCAAAAGCAACTTCCAACGTAAAGACTAAGAGAAAACATTCTGAGATGATTTACTTACAGAAGAAAGTCTAACTGCGGCTATAAGAAGCTAAACATTTTCATTCAAATGGATGACTTAAAATTAGTAAGTTTTCAAAGACTTCAGACTACAATTATTATTTTTTTTTAAAGATTTTTATTTATTTATTTGACAGAGAGAGATCACGAGTAGGCAGAGAGGCAGGCAGAGAGAGAGAAAAGAGGAAGCAGGCTCCCCACTGAGCAGAGAGCCCGATGCGGGACTCGATCCCAGGACCCTGAGATCATGACCTGAGCCAAAGGCAGCGGCTTAACCCATTGAGCCACCCAGGCGCCCTTCAGACTACAATTAAAAGGTGAAAATAACTTAAGTGTACATTCTCCTTTCCATACCTTCAATCTTAAAGCAAGGAAAGGTTTCAGATTTGGCAAACTACAGAGGAATTAAAATGAGCTGTTCAGCCTATCTAGCCATTTAAAAGGACAGTGATCTAAATAGGAAGAAAAGCCTTTTCATCACATTCTTCCTACCAACTGCACAGAGTAAATTTTCCTCAGGTAATTAACTTTTGCTAATACAATCCAAATGAACACTTGAGGGAAATACTCAACTTGAGCTTCCCCATGTTGAGTTTAGGGCCAGGGTTCTCAAACTGTATTAATACAGGAGTCACTTTAAGATGATTCAAGACTGTTTTGGAGCCAGGAGAATCATAACAGGAACAAAGCCATTCATGTTCACAGAGGCTGCAACCAGGGAAGAACTGTTTTCTAATTTCCATACTGAAATTCAGCATATAAATGCAGTTCTTTAAAAAGACTGGAAACTGGGAGCTCCGCTGGCTCATTCAGTGAAGCACACAACTCTTGAATTTGGGGTTTTGAGTTCGAGCCCCATGTTGGGTACAGAGATTACCTCAAAATGAAATCTTTAAGGGGCACCTGCATGGCTCAGATGGCTAAGCTTCACTCTTGACTTTAGCTCTGGGTTGTGAGATCAAGCCCTGAATCAAGCTCTTCTGGGCATACAGCCTGCTTGAGATGCTCTCCCCTGCCTTCTCCCTCTGCTCCTCCCCCACCTCTAAAAAATTAAATTTTGGAAACAGACAAACAAAAAAAGCCAACTGAAAAAAAAATAGGAAAAATCACATTTACCTGAGCATAGAGTGCATAGCCTTCAGCACACCTTGGAAATTTCTTTATGACCTCTTCGAAACCTTTCATAGCTGCTTGGATTTGTGAAGAATTGTTTCCCGTATATGCCTGGCGATACTGTTTAAAACAATCAAAACAGGCCTGTCAAATCAAGAACTCAAAAACGTGTGGAATTTAACATACTACGAAAGTCACACAAAATCACATAAATATTTCCAGAAAAGCAGGTGATTTGCTAACCTAATTTGCTGCATCTAAAAGGGTTCCAAGGAAATATCTCCGGAGCAGGGATCCATAGGCTATGTACAACTATGACTTCATTGCCATTATACAATTTCAAGATGTTCAATAATCTAGAAGAAGGCATACTAACTTGTAAGAAGTTAACTTTGCATATAAATGGGGGAGTTTTAAATCTAATATAATTTATTACACCTTACCAAAGTTACTATTAAGCTTCATCTAATAACATTTTTCATCCACAATTTAAATGTGCTTGTGACCAATTTCTTTCTTAAAAAGTCTTTTAGGATTCAGGCTATAGGGTTAACTGGAATATCTCATTTCACTAAAAATGAACTTATTTTAGTTGATTTTCAGCTTTGTGTTTCTAAATATTAACAATGTGAGATAGAGAGCAGTTATTTGGTATGATTTAAGAGTATTTCCTCAAATGCTTTTGGTTTTTTTTTTGTGCTAGCTTATGGAAAAACAAAAAACAAGAAACAAACCAGGGAGAACAGTGCTGTTTAGGGGAGCATGAAATCAGGGAGAAACATCTTATCAAGATGAACTCAAATAAAACATCCAGAGGAATACAGGAGCAATACCTCAATTAGCAAATACACTTCTATTTCCCAAAACACATTTTTCCCTTGTAGTCATCCTCTGGGGGGAAAAAGAGATGATGGTTTTGTGGACAGTGAGATACTTTTTTTGTTAACAATGGGAAATAAAAATGATGTTTAGGAAAATACAATATAAAGTAGAACCTACCAATGCAAAACATTTCTGAGCTTGTGCCAGAGCTGACTCAGGTCTTAATCTAATACATTCATCAAAATCTGCGACTGCTTCTTCAACTTGATCAAGCAGTATTTTCAGCTAAGAAAAACAAAACACACACACACACACACAACAAATATACACAATGCAAAATAATAGGCACACCAGTTGAGTACGGTGTCTCTTAATCATGGTTTAGCATCATGCTATGCATGTAGTAGTTATTCAGTGTAGAATTACTTTCTAGAAACAGTGAACTAGAAAATCCTATCATTTATTTATAAAAAAGATTTTATTTATTTATCTGACAGAGAAGAGAGATGGTGAGAGAGGGAATACAAGCAGGGGGAGTGGGAGAGGGAGAAGCAGCCTTCCTGCTAAGCAGGAAACCCGATGTGGGGCTTGATCCCAGGACCCTGGGATCACGACCTGAGCCAAAGGCAGCTGCTTTTCTGTTATTCTATGGATAGCCTATACATTCCACCCTAATGCATTTCAAGAAACCATCCATGTTAAACAGGTAATAAAGCCATGTGTTTCCCAGGTGAGGCTGAAACTGGGAATGGTTTTCATTACTACATATCCTTACTAAAAATCAAATATGCATATTATAAAACTCCATTCAGAAGAGATTTTTTGGTACTATTGGTATAGTCCAGGACAAAATCTCCTTACAGCAAGAAGCCCACAGAAATTCCCTGTTGATTCTAGCATTAACTCAAATGTTCAGTAAATTTTTCAGTGTCACTGAAAACCTAAGAGCCAGAAATACCTGAAAACCAAACTTGAACTGGCAGGCCAATATCTGTAGGCTTCTCTCTCTCTCTCTCTCTTTTTTAAAATAAGCAAATACCAAAATTCAAAGGACAAATATTTAAGATATGACTAAATAAATGCAAACCCAAACTATAACACTATACTTTGTTCACAGCAATCAGAAACGATACAAGGAAACTTGTGACAACATTCTCAAAAATGGTATCGTATTCCTCAATCCAAAGGTCAGAACTCCTGATAAGAAAATTAATTTACCTGTCCTCGGTGGTGATAAACATCTGCATTTTGAGGATCAATGTCAGCAGCCATGTTAAAATCCTGAGTAGACAGCAAAGGCTGCTGCTGTTGCATGTACATGCTGCCTCTTTTGATAAGAGCATTTGCTCGAAGCTACATAACCAAAATGAGAGGTTTGTCATTACTAGAATTTAGTCTTTTAAAAACAGTCTTTTTTGAAGTCTAATTCACACATCAAAAGCTCATCCTTTAAAAGCGTACAAGTCAGTCATTTTTAATATATTCACAGAGCTGTGTAGCCATCAGACTAATTCCAAACATTTCCATCACCCCCAAAAGAACCTCATACACATTAGCAGTCATTCCCCCCCATTTCCTTCCTAATCTTCAGCCCCTGAAAACCGATCTACTTCCTATTTCTACAGATTTGTATGTTCTGAACATTCACATAATAAATGGAATTGTACATTATGTGGCCTTTCTGTGTCTAGCTTCCTTCATTTAACATAAGGTTTTCAAGGTTCATCTATGTTATAGCGTGTGTCAATACGTCATTTTTCTCTATGGCTGAGTAATATTCCACTGTAAAGACAGACCACAATTTATCTGTTCATTGGCTGATGAACATCTGAGTTGCTTCCACCTTTTGGCTATAATACTGCTATGAACATTTATGTACAAGTTTTTGTGTTGATATATATATTCATTTCACTTGGGTATATACTTTAGAGGGGGAACTGCTGGGTCATATGGTAACTCAATATATTTAAATTTCTGAGGCACTCCCAAACTGATTTCCAGAGGGACTTTACCATTTTACATTTCTACCAGCAATGTGTAAGAGTTCCAATTTTTCCATATCCTCACTAATACTCTTTTAACTGTCCATCTTTATGATTATAGCCATCTTGGTGGGTATAAAGTGATACCTCATTGCAATTTTGGTTTTCATTTCCCTATGGCAAGTGATCCTGACCATTTATTTATTCTTTGGAGAAAGTCTGTTCAGATCTTTGACCTATTTTTAAATTGGGTTCTACTGTTGAGTTCTTTATATATCCTGGATAAAAGCACCTTACTGGATATATGATTTGGGAATATCATCTCCCATTCTGTGGAGTATGTTTTCTCTTCGTTCATGGTGTCTTTTGAATTACAAATGTTTTTAGTTTTGATGATTTTTGTATTGTTCCTATATCTAAGGAATCATTTCCTAATCCAAGGTAAGGAAGATTTCCTCCTAAGTTTTCTTCCAAGAGTTTTATAGTTTGAACTCTTACATTTAGGTCTCTCATCCACTTGGAGTTAATTTTTGTACAGGGCATATGATAGTTATCATTACTACTTGCCATTAAAACAATTAAGTCATGGTCATGAAGGCAAAAAATAGGTTTCTTCTCCAAAAAAATGTTTTGAGACAAAAGTAAATTTTCTTTCAATGAAACAAATAAGAATACCCCCATAATTATAACAAAACCAGAAGATATTTGTAATCACTAGGAAATAAAATGCAAAGTCATATTACTAAGGTATCTTCAACTTGAAAACCTCAATTTGAAAGGAACTTCTAACAAATACTTAGTTGTAATGCCTTTTGTTTATAAGAGGTTAAGATAGTTTATTAAATACTTAGGCCTTGAAAACAACTTTTACAATCCACAACATACATGAATGATTCATTTTGAGGTGAAAAAAACCAGAATTTAGTGAGGAAACAAACAACAGAGATGTTAACAAACTAGTAAGTGAATTTAGTTAACTGGTAGCTGAACTCTGTCTTATTAAAACACTGAGTAGAAGGCTCATATAATTCAACAGATCCCCTTAAATCTTAATTATGAATATAATTATATACACATAAAAAGCTGTTCCAACCACACAACTATAGAAATTTTTGATCTACTTTAGTATATCTCTCTGTATCATATTTTTAGAACCCATTTTTTAAATTCCTGTAACATAAAACCTTTCAGATTAAATGTGCTTTGTTAAATGCATTTTACAATCTTGTATGACCTATAACATTAATATATCACCCTTACTCCTATCTAAATATAGTCTAATACAGTAGGCAGTGGTTATAAAAGGAAGCTGAGTTACCAGATGCCATAGAAAAAAGAAAAAAATTCCTTTTCTGGTTAAAGATAACTATCACTGATATTTACATTTCAGTTTCACTGTATCAAATCATCATTAGGTGTAGCTGCTTCCAAAATAAAAACAGCCTTTTGGGGAATGGCAACGTCAATGTGAAAAATTTAGCAGTACATGCTAAAGCCACATTTTTTAGTTAATTCTTTTCACACACACACATTTTAAAAGGTACCTTCACATTAGCTTCTTTCAAACTGATGACTTTATCTAAATCTGGTTTGGCCGCATTGGCATTGCCAATAAGCAGGTAGAAGGTAGCTCGTAGTAATAATGCTTCTGCCATGTATTTGCCTTGAGCATCTATTTCTTTTGAGCATTCACTTATTATTTTATCATAGTTTTCTTCTTCCATATACTGTTTGGCCCTTAAATATCCAGAACTGGAAAAAAAAAATGAACATAGGAAATTATTTACTAAGAAAGGATCAAATGCTGAAACTTGCCACACTTAGCATTTCTAGAGTTAAGCAACTGCCCACCAGCCCTTATTCCAGTGTAGGACTGGAATGGGGCAGTGGGGAGAGGGATAACAGATCAGGCTTCCTGACAGGGACTGGGATTTTTCTTGATGTCTTGGGAAGTTTAAAAAAAGGGTTAACAGCAGAATCAATAGCAGAAACCTAGGGTTACTGCCTAGGCTTCAGCATTTATGTATGTTAAAAGATGAACTAATGACTGACTGATCTGCAACTTGCACAAGGATCTGGTCTTATTCACCTTCAAACATATGGCACACTGATGCCACTCAACAGTTATTTTATGACCAACAGAAAGAAAAGAGAAATAAGAGATAATTAAGCTTAGGTCACAGAAGCCAAGCTAAGAGACATGACCCAATCTGTGCTTGGTAAAGAAAACTCTGTTGTGGAAAACGCACTGTAAAAGAGCAAGACGGGAGGCAGAGAATTATCTGAAGGGCTCTCATCCAGAAGCTGTGTTGTTTCACCTAAATAAACAGACCCAGAATGAAGAGATGGAAATATCAAAGAAGGAAATTTAAAGGAAGAGTCTTCTATTAAGTAGGACATTTAATAAACTACACACTTTCTTACTTTTTAAAATACATGATTATTCTTCTAACGTCATTATTCTTCTAAGATGATAACATTTATTGAGGATGCTTGTGAAAAGGAAATTTATACTAACTAACCTCTATGGGGTCTTATAAATGTAAGGTTCCATAAGTTAAGAGTGTATTTTCTCATTTCATTTGTTATATACATCCTAAGTAGAGAAAACTGGCAAGCAATTTAAGCTTTAGCAGTCAAAATCTTATAAGCTCTCTTAATTTATCTTAATTAATAGTTACATTCTAATATTCCCCGCATTTTAACTTCATTGTAGTTTTTCTAGCAAGGACTATTCCCTAGCCCGAAGAGGAAATTATTGGCATTGCCTTAAACATTTACTTCTCAACTACAATTTTCTGAAAAGACTGTGTATCAACTAACTAAAGTTTGAATATCTTGGTACAATTATGCATAGTATCTTTCCTTAAAAGGTGGCCAACAATGGTTGAAAATTAGGAGAAAAAATCAAAAGCAATGTTTCCTCAAACTTTCCAATATGCTATAGATGTAGAACTCTGTTTTGCTACGGAACAATATTCCATTTTTCTAGAACTCATTAAAAACTGCCATATTAGTAGTAATATTGTACCTTCTCTTCGAAAGGAGAGCCACAGCTTTACTACCAAAACACAATACTGATAAATATAAATGGACAAGCAGACTATGTGACTTACATACCACATCACATCACTTGACCTCCAGTTGTAAACATAGCATCTTGTACTTTGGTTTCTATTCTCTATAGAAGCAAACCCAAGAAGCCCAAAGAATGGCTAGGCAAGCAGAAAACAAAGAAAAAACTCTGAAGGAAGTCACTCTTCAGGGCACTCCTAAGCTCCTCATAGTTTATAATATCCCCTGCACTAAAGCATCTGGATTCTGAGCTACATGACAATTTTCAAGTTAGTGCCCTTGTTCCAATACAGTCAACCACTTGACTCACTGGGGATCCTCTTGATAATATCATGTAGGAATATAGATACAATGCTTGATATACTTACTTTTCTTTAACTTCTGAGGCCTCTCCTTCTTTGTCTTTATCTTCATCAGACTTCTCTCCTTTAAGCATGGGCTGAGAAATAATATCATCTGTGAAGGAACTGAAGTAAGATTTGATAAACTGTGGAGATGGCATCAGAGGCTCACGATTCTGAAATAAAATCATGTTTAAATATATTAAAATGAGAAAACACTGACCACAGAAGCAGGTACATTTGTGCAACACTGAAAATGACTGCTGTAAAAACTGGAATCTCATTCTGAGGTAACTGAAGAATATTAGGGTCCAAACCACAGGACAAGAGACAGTGGAATAGGAAAAGTTACCCATCCCAAGCAGATTTTAAATGATATCCCTCTGGGACTCTTGGGTGGTGCAGTTGGCTAGGCATTCAACTTTTGTTTTCGGCTCAGGTTATATAATCTCAGGGTCATGAGATCGTGCCCCATGTTAGGCTCTGAGTGGAGCGTGGAGTCTGCTTAAGACTATCTCTCCTTCTCCCTCTGCCCTACACACACACACACACACACACACACTCTCTCTCTCTCTCTCTCACACACTGTCTCAAATAAATAAATATATAATGACACTTCGTCTCTTGAAAGATGTAAAGTATCAAGAACCCCCTAGGACTACTCACTAAAATTTAAAAAGGTGAAATGTATAACACAGGAGGCACATAACTGTTGAGTTAAAAATTACCTCCTTCTAGTGCACCTGGCTGGCTCAGTCAGTAGAGTGTGCAACTCTTGGTCTTGGGTTATAAGTTTGAGTCCCATAGTGAGTGCAGAGATTGCTTAAAAATGAAATCTTAAAATGATCTCTCTCTGGTCTCTGTCCTAGAAGATCAGCATCTTTTTTTTTTTTTTTTTTTAAGATTTTATTTATTTATCAGGGCAGGGGGGGAGAGCGAGCACAGGCAGACAGAATGGCAGGCAGAGGCAGAGGGAGAAGCAGGCTCCCCGCTGAGCAAGGAGCCCCATGTGGGACTCGATCCCAGGACGCTGCTTAACTGAAGGCAGCTGCTTAACCAACTGAGCCACCCAGGCGTCCCAAGATCAGCATCTTAACCATTCAAGACCACATCTTACACAGGTGCTGTTAAGTCTATTTACCACAGGCACTGTCCTCCAATTGTACTGTGTCTCCATTACAGTAAATGCCATCAAAAGTCTGAATGAAATCTCATTTCTATTTTTTTTAATTTCTCTTTAAGTTGATGGCTCATTTTTAAAAATTAACATACATTATTTGTTTCAGGGGTACAGGTCTGTGAATCATCAGTCTTAAACTAATTCATAGCACTCACCATAGCACATACCCTCCCCAGTGTCCACCAGCCAGCCACCCTGTCCCTACCCCGCAACCCCGTCTAGCAACCCTCAGTTTGTTTCATGAGATTAAGAGTCTCTTATGGTTTGTCTCCCTCCCCAGTCCCATCTTGTTTCATTTTTCCCTTGCTTCCCCCCAACGACCCTCCACCCTGCCTCTCAAATTCCTCATATCAGAGAGATCATATGATAATTGTCTTTCTCTGACTGACTTATTTTGTTTAGCATAATACCTTCTAGTTTCATCCAGGTTGTTGCAAAGGGCAAGATTTGAGTTTTCTGATGGCTGCATAGTATTCCATTATGTGTGTGTGTATATATACACACACACACACACACCACATCTTTATCCATTCATCTGTTGATGGACATCTAGGCTCTTTCCATAGTTTGGCTACTGTGGACATTGCTGCTATAAATATTTGGGTGCACGTGCCCCTTCAGATTTCTACATTTTATCTTTAGGGAAATTTCATTTCTTACTTAAATTACCACTTTTTTGGCATGACAACCTGATTCATAATTACGGAAGCATTTCACTTCTTTTAGTCTGATTAGGATAAAGTTTTAAAGAGGGTAGAGAAAAACATGGACATAAAACTCTTCTCACATCTTTTGGATCTTTTAGCTTAAGAATTCAACTCAAAGATTTTTAAATTGAAACGTGACATTTTAGATCATATGCGTAACAAATACCATTTCTGTTATTTTGGTAGATTTAATACTTTTATATTTGAAAGAGGAAAAAAAAAAGGGAATTTGGCTTTGTAAGTAAATGACCTAATCTAGGATAGATGAGATTGGGAGGGAAGAAAACACAGGAAATCTTTTTTTTTTTTTTTTTTTTTTAAAGCTGGAAATCTAAGGGAAAACCCATATTTTTGTGGAAGAGATTCAATTTCTTACTCTAGGATTATACAAGTTAATATTTTAAATCAAATGGTCACCCATCAGGTGAAAAGTATGCTTAACTTCAGTATTTCCCTAAAGACTGTGCATAGGAATATACAGGGGCAATCATTTCCCACTTTGAAAAGCAGTACTAAAGACTGAGTAAATCATTTATGTCTTTAGTTTACTATTTGAGTTTGGAAAAGGCACCTCCCTGCCTTCCACAGAGAATTACAAATTTAAAATGAAAACAATGTAAGCAATGGACTTAATAAGTATCAAAGAAACAAGATACAAATTCTAGCTTTGCTACTTATTAGCCATGTGACCTGGTATATGTCATTTTCAGTTTTCTCATCTCCAGATGGCAATAAAAATACTTGCCTTATTTATCTTACAGGGTTGTTGTAAAAATAAAAACAATAATGTAAAAAGTATTTTGTGGGTGCTTGGGTGGCTCAGCGGGCTGGGCTTCTGCTTTCGGCTCAGGTTGTGATCCCAGGGTTCTGGGATCAAGAATCATGTTGAGCTCTCTGCTCTGTGTCCCCCTCTCTCTGCCTGCCTCTTTGCCTGCTTGTGATCTCTTTGTCAAATAAATTTAAAAAAAAAAAAAAATTAAAAAAAAAAAAGTATTTTGTGATTTTGTGTCACAAAGGTGGCATACAAACAGATTAGAAAGTCTAAGTGGAGGGGCACCTGGCTGGCTCAAGTTGGAAAAGCATGTGACTCTTGATCTTGGGGTTGTGAATCTGAGCCTCATGTTGGGTGCAGAGATTACTTAACAAATAAAAACTTAAAAAAAAAATTTTTTTTTTTTTAAGTGGAAACTGATTTGGAAACTGTGTAAATGTGGGTTATCTTATATTTTCTTACCACCCTGAAGCCCAACCAGTACAATCACTCAACAATAGCATTATATAAATACACACAAGGAAAGTAGGCTCCTTTGAGGCTCGGAGACTCACACAGTGTTTTGAGGAACCTGTTCTAAGAAATGATCAAGGAAAAAAAGGGTTCTAGAGGTTAAAGAGACTGAGAACGACTACACCACTACAGCTACATTCCTCCTGAAGATTCACAATATAACCTAGCACATGAAAGTTGCAGTGAAGAAACCGGTTTTAACTGTTTAACTCAGTGAATATTCAGGAGTGCAAAATTAAAAAAACCCAATATACAGCTTATTGAAGTCAATTTAAAAGTTTCCTTCAAGAAAAAAGGAACAGCTGCCTTAATATTAACTGAAGTTTAGCAGAAAATCTCCAAAGGTATTTAGTGATGCTTGTGGTAGTCCCATGGCATTCTACTTATAGACCTCCATGACACATCATTGTATCATGCCTTTCACACTTATTAATGGTCTCTCTCACTAAATTGTAATGCTATAAGGGCAAGGGCAATAGCTACCCACCCTCCTAAAATTGCTTTGTTCAATAAATATTTCTTGAATTAAGTCATCTGTTACAGATTGCCTAAAACCAGTGCCAATTTACATATTATACCTTTAAAAACTTTATTGATATAGGCAGGAGTTGGCAAATTTTTCCTCTAAAAGATGAGATAATAAGTATTTTAGGCTTTGCAGGCCATACAGTCTCTGTCACAACTACTCTACTCTGCTGTTAAAGCTTAAAAGCACCCAAACACAATGTCGGAATGCTGTTTCCCAGTTAAAACATTACTTATACAAACAGGGGGCAGACTGGATGTGGCCCACAGGCCTTCTTTGGTGACCCCTAATATGGATGAATTCTTTCAGTATCCTCCAGATATATACCATATTGGATATAGCCTACATTTAACATTCTTATTTTGAAAAGATAAGCCACAAAAGCCTGAGATTACAGGAAAAGAAATACAATCCAGATCTAATTTCAGATCTAATTTCATTACTATCACATCCAAGTTTAAGCAGTATAAATTAAAAATGACCCTTCATAATATATGTTCCCTCTATTGACCAGCTCAGACTTACCTTGTATTTTTCTTTGGCTTTCTCTTTTCCAAGAAGTTTAAGAACTTTATCAGCTAACAGCATGCTTTGTTGATTTTGGAACCCTTCTAGTATACATACAGCAGTGACATCTAGAAATGATGGAAAAAATGAAAGTATAAAATTATTGCCAAGGTGATCAGCAGCATAAAATGGGCACCACGTTACCAGAAAAAGCCAAACCAAATTGATAGCCTGATATAGCTATCAATTTCATTTCCAATAAATTGATTCTGTTCAATACTTTAGTTTTATATACTCTATAATCAAACTCAAAGCTCATAAATTCATTTCACTTCTCTGGTTATTTGCTTTCCTCACCTGTGAAATCCAAGGGACTATACTGCATGGTTTGTGATGTTTCTCACCACTCTCACATTCTACATAGTAAATAAACAAGGAATCCAGGAAGATTCTCTTCTGGCCAGTACCTAAAGGCCAAATCAATGAAATGTGGCTCTCTCATGTCTGATTCTTTTTATAGGCCTCAGAGTTATTCCTTGTGTCCAAAGCCATCTGGCCAAGAGTTCTCAATTAAATCTGCTGCAAAATACCATTTTTATCTGGTTATGCCACAGCTCAAGTTAAAGTTGTTTCAAAGTTAAAAGATCAGTGTTTCTTAAAACTCTCACCCTTTCAAAATACTCACACACTGGCTGTTGCCACTCTTTCTGAACTCAGTTTCTTAAACTTCCAAATCCTCTAAACAAGTCAATCTGCTGTATGTCCCCCGATAACCTGGCTAAGGCCAATGCCAGTGTCTTTTTCCCATCCTCTTCTTTTATCTAAAATCCACTTCACCACCTTCCTACCAATTATTAACTGTTAGTAACTTCAAGGGCTGGCTGAAAACTCAGAATTCTCTTTTCCAAAGCAACTGTCCTTCCACCCACCACCAAAGTACATGACACCACAAAACCCAACTTTTCTAAAACGTTCTTTAAACAATTCTCACTTGGTAATCCAGACTTCACAATTAAATGGCTTTTTCCTTTTAAATAATGTTATTAAAAAATAGTTTTGGCAAAATCTGATTACTGATGCTTTTAAAGTAGTTTAAACTTGCAGAAATCACTTCGGTTAAGCTCCATGTCACCTACAAAAATGTACTTTAAAAGCCAGTGGCCTATATACTCTAACTGAAGTTTTGGAAGCAAATATGGGCAATTAGAGGCCGCAGAATATTTACAGCATTTACTGAGAATGGAAATTCATCTGATGCTTTGTACCAACCACATACTTTCCAAGTACTTTCAAATCATGTTTGAAAATACCAAGAGCAAAAACCAAATGTTTATTTTAAGGATTCATCTCAAAAAGTATTTCACATTTATATAGGATAATCACCAAAAATATGTAGAATCTTAGCAACACTATCACTTACTAAAACCTATTTTCTTATTTCTTATTCATGGAATTACACTGAGGCTCATTATTTGCCCAGTTAAAAATGTATGGGATGTAAACTCCAAATCTTAATACTAATTTAATTCCATAATTGAGAACAAATACTCAAGCACCAGCAATCTCAATTTAAACTATAAAACAAATTCTCAGTTGGGGAAGAATCTAACTTTTAAATCCAAGTGATTTCTCTACTCATAAGCAGAGTTTCATATAAATTTATCAATGACTACAAAACCTTTAGTAATTTTCATATGTAAACACAAAAATACCCTCACCTTCTAAACATTCCTTCTTATTGTCTAGCTTCTCGTGGGCTTTTGCACGTCTAAAGAGAGCTTTCACATATTTGGGATTAAGTTCAACAGCCTTTGTACAATCCTGTGCCACCTCTTTCCATTTTTGCTGTAATTGAAAGTATTAAAAAAAGTCACACTAAAGGAAGCACTGTTCAAGAGAAATCAGTTTTGGAAACTTAACAGGCTGAGTATTAAGAGTCCTAGAACACACAAAAATATTCCCAATACATAAAAAGAGTTAATATCCACGATATATTACAACAGCTCATATAAATACCTGTAATAAAGAAAAGCAACCTGGTTTTCAAAAATAGGCATAAAACCTACTTAGGCCATCTTTCTACCACCAAATCTACAAACCTACCTGCATCTTTGTGCTCTTATTATCTCCTTCCCTGCTGTTAAAAAAGTGAGGAAGTGCCCCTCTTCATCAAAGGCCACCTCTCCACTTGTGATCCATATTGTCCCCACTCATGGACTTCACCCTGTTCACTGCTTCTCCTTTGCATCTATATAATCTCTAATGAAGCATTCCCATGAGCATAAAAACACTCACTCTAGTATTTTCCATCTTTTAAAAATCCTCCTTTGATTCTTTAATTCCCTACAGTTACTACCCCACTTCTCAGCTCCTCTATATTGCCAAACCTCCAAAGAACAGCCTTTCTACTTGATTTCTGCCTACCTCAATGGGTGCTCCTTCTCAATGTCCTTTGTTAAATTCTCCCCCTCCCCTGAGATCTACAAGTGGAACATTCACAGCCTCATCTCTCCTCTCTCTCCTAGTTGATTATATCTATTGTCCTGGCATTATATAAAATCTAAATTTAGATGGTTCTCTTTAGACCAAACCACTCTCCTTAAAATAGACATTTCTTAATTCAACTTCTACTTAGCTGTCTAACTCCTTCCGCATTCTACCATTATTAACATTCCTGCTTTTCATTATCCTTCACGACCAATACAACAACAGCAAGTCGTTGGTCTCAGCTTTTTTTCATGTTTTACCTCGGCTACTACAACAGCAACCTTACTTGGTCTCCCTGTCTCCACTCTTGCCTCCCTATAATATATTCTTGACAGAACACTGAAAGCAATTTTAGAGGATGTTTCTGCCCTACTTAATATCCTTAAGTATTTCCCTTTACACTCAGAATCAAATCCGATCTCCTTACCTTTGCAAGGCTTTGTCTCATCTGCCCTCTGCTACCTCTCCAACTGGATCTCTCTATACACCAGATCCCTTACAATTCTTTAATCACATCAAACTCCTTCCTGCCTCAGAGCAATTACACATACGGTTTCCTCTACTTCTAACACTGTCTTCTCTACTGTTTTATGTTCCAACCCCATCTCCAGTCATTCCTCTATTAAAGGTCAGGTTAATTCTTTTAAAGCATTTATGAAAATGTTGTTTAGCAGTTTGCTGTTTAGCAAAACTTGAGCTCCATGCATAAGTGTTTGTTCTTATAAACCCAGCTTGTACCGCCATAACCTTCCGTAGAGGAGACGGTCCATAAAATTTGGTTGAACAAATAAATGTGCAGAATACAATTGCCCAATAACCACAGAAAAGGATAGTCAACTTTAGCAACATCTTAAGAAGTATAAATTAAAACAATTTTTTCTCCTACCAGAATGGCAAATATTATCAAGACTGAGAATATAAGTTGGTGAGAATGACAGAAAACAAGCATGTTCATATATTATTGTTGGGAGTAGGTACTGATGCTCTTTTTTTATATTTCCATTTCTAGAATTTTATCCTCCCAAAAATATGCAAAAAATACTTATAAGAATATTTACTCAAACTCTGAATGCAATAGGTAAAATAGGAAACAATCCAAATGTTCATCAATAGGAAGATGTTCTCAGTACACAACTATACAACAGCTACTATATACAGCATTTCAGAAAGAATGACAAATGTGCATGCTAAGAAAAACTGCACAAGATATAGTGGCAACTGAAAGAATATTTTACAATAATACATGGTCTCCCCCAACCCCACATATGGAGAGAAAAAGTTGAAATAATAGCCTCAAATTATTGAGAAGGTTGGGGTCACCAGAAACTATAGCTTCCTGTATCATCTAGTTTTATAAAATCTGATATATATAACTTTGGGTTATATTTGTAACCAGCAAAATTAAAATCTATTCTTAAAAAAGCTATGTAATTAAAGGATATGAAAACAAAAAGCCTGTAATTTCAAAACAATTGAAATTGTTCAGAAAACTGATTAGATTTGGCTGGTATTAAATGAAACACTATGCAAATAAAGCAAGCAAAAAGAAGGAAAAAACCCCTAAGATACATACCAACTGTTCAAAGGCAGCAGCTCTGTTCTGATAAAATGTGGAAAGGTCAGCGTTCTTCTCTATAGGGCACAAGCTGATCGCCTCAGTATAGCACTGAATAGCTTGTTCATATTTTCCTGCTTTAAAATATTTGTTGCCTTTGTTCTTGGCTGCTTGGGCTCTATCAAGAGAGTTCTAAAACGAGAGGAAATAACACTTACCAATACACAGGAATACATTCAGATCAGTGATAAACTGACAGAAGAAAAATGGAGAGGTAGAGTGGCTGTTTACAGTGTACACTGCTTCATGTAAGTATCTTCATGGGATAAAGTCTCAGTACTAGGATTGCTAAACCAACGGTTTATGTACTATTTTTCATATTACAAGTTTTTATTTTATTTAAATTTTAGTTAGTTAACATACAGTGCTATCGGTTTTTGCAGTATAATTCAGTGATTCAACACTTACATAAACACTCAGTGCTCATCACAAGTGCCCTCCTTAATACCCATCACGCATTTAGTCCATCACCCCGCCCCACCAAGGTTCCTCCATCAACCCTCCGTTTGTCCTTTATCGTTAAGAGTCTCTTCTGGCTTGTTTCCCTCTCTCCTTGCTTTCTTTTTCCCCTCCCCATTTGTTCATCTGTGTTCTTTCTTACATTCCACAAGGTTTATGTATTTTTAATTTCAAAAAAATTGCTATAGTACTTTAAATGTAAAGATCTACTTTCCTGCCATTCCTGTCAAGCAAGAGTTGGGATAGCTTATTTTTACCAGTCTAATGGATTCTCAGTAAGGGATGACTTTACTGGTTAGGACACATTTCACAATGTCTGGAGACATTTTTAATTGTCACAACTGCAGGAGGCAGGGGTGAATAGCTGCTATTATTAACCTGGTGGGTAGACACCAGGGATAATGCTAAACATTCTGTGATGGCACAGGACAGCCCCCCAACACAAAGAATTTTCAGATCCAAATGTCATTAGTGCCAAGTTCATTGGAAAACTATGATATAAATATTCCAATATTTTGATTTGCATTTTCCTCATTATTAATGAATCTGAAAATCTTTTCGTGTTTATTGACCATATTTATGACCATACTGACCATGACCATTTCTTATTCTGAAAACCATTTATTTATTCATGTGTGTTGCTATTTTTCTTTTAAGCTTACTGTCAACTGTGAACAGATAATAGAAACACTTTGCTATCTTCATTACAACTGTTATCCCAAATCTTTATCAGCAAATTTTTGGTACTCCCATCTTTGCCTTAGAATCTTTCTGGGGGACCCAACTCACATACTTCATTCATATACAAAATGGAAGAGTTGTTAGTTAGCACTGAGGACAGCTGTGAATACCTCAGTCAACACTTGGGAAGCATTCTGGAGACAATTCCAGTTATCTAGTTTCTAGCTACTAAGTCCAAGAGCTTTGTGGCATATCTTTCCCCAAAACTTTATTGTTTGTCAGCATCATCCAACTTTAACAAATATGTGATTATGGAAGAACCTATAGGTCTTCAACAGGTAAGCACTGACAAAAATAAAAGCAAAAGTAACTGCTCTTATAAATAACTTACTAGGAATTATGCTCTTTTTCTCCTTACTCTTGCTTCATTTTTCTTTGTGGCTTTCCCCTCATTTACCTTTTGTTTCCCTTCTCCTTTAGTCTGAGTACAACTATAGTTACTTTTTAGTAGCATCCAAAGATTTCTTAGAAACTGCATTCATCTAAGTTCAGATATATTAATACATTTTTAAAAAGTAGGCTCCACACCCAACATGGGGATTAAATTCATGACCCCTGAGATCAAGAGCTACATGCTTTACTGACTGAGCCAGTCAGGCACCTCCTAAGTTCAGAATATTAAACAGTTAGTTTAAGCTGGCTAGTGTCAATAAGGAACATATTTTAAAACTAGGATGTAGGAGGACGAAAAGAACCAAATAAGCCACAAATTAATTAAAAGATGAATATAAAATCTTCCATTTGTCAAAAGCCTTAATCATCCTCCAAAAACTTTGACAGTAAAAATCCTTGGCAGAAAATATCCATAGTAGACAACCAGGAATCTCTTATGTGACCGTGGACTACAGGAGGACAACTATCACGGTGATTGCTAGAAAACTGCATTTGAAGCAACCTCAACAGAACTCCCACTCCACTGAGATGCAGAAGTCAGACTGGAGTAGGGCTCGGTCATCTGGAAGGAGCAAGGATCAACTACACCCAAGAGACAAGTGACAGGCATACTTGGGCTGTCTTCCAAGAAAGCTGTCTTCCAAGAGACCACACTACTGAGTACTGCAAACATGAGAGAGAGGCTCCCAACTCAAATAGAAACTAGTATTTGAGAAAAGCAGGATAAACAAAGCAAACAAATTTTAGTATCAAGAATAAGAGACTATCACAGTCATTTTAAAAAAGAGGCTGCTTTTCGGGTGCCTAGGTGGCTCAGTCAGTTATGTGTCTGACTCTTGACTTTGGCTTAGGTCATGATCTCAGGGTAGTGAGATCAAGCCCCAAGTTGGGCTCTGTCCTGGGTGTGGAGCCTGCTTAAGATTTTCTTTCTCCCTTGCCCTCTAAAAATTGGAAAACAGAGGCTGCCTTTCCAGAGCACTAATTAGATATCCTAAAAACTTAAAAAGGATTATTGCAATCACCTCAATAGATGGTCTGGGACTGCATATTAGAATGGGCATAACTGAGGAGCAAATTAACAAGTAAAAGGTAAAGCAAAGGTATCTGCCAGAATGCAATGAAAACAGAGGACACGGAGGTGAAAAGTTTGGAGGAAAAGTTAAATGACATGGAGTATAAATTCAGATGTTCCAACATCTATCTATCTGGAGTTTAGAAAGGGAGGCACAGAACAGTGTGTTTAAGGAAATACTAGAAAAGTTCCTGGAGCTGAAATGACACATTTTCAGACACATCACAGTGAAATCTCCCAATGAAAGCCTGAAAGTTTTTAGATTGAAAAAACAGACTATCCACAAAGGAAAAAGACCAAACTAGTATTAGAATGTCATAAACATGAGGTACTAAAAAACACGATGAAGTAACAACTTAAAGTTCCGAAGAAAGATTATCCTCAATTTACAATCTTATACCTAGCCAAACTAGCTTTTAAGGTTGAACACAAGAACAGAAATAGAGGTGGTACAATTTCCTTACCACTAAAAATGAACCCCAAAGTGGGAAAAATTACCAATACAAAATTACCAATACAAATAGGAAGGTGGGGATAAAGAAACAAAAAGGCAGCTTACATATAGCAGGATCATTAAATATGTTAATAATAACAATAATGTGAAAAGGTTAAATCTCCATAATAGAAAACTATGCTGCCCATTCATGACCTAAAACAAAGTGACAGGTCAAAAAGAATGTCAAAAAGGTTATGAAGGCAAACACTAAGAAACAGAAGGGAGTATCAGACAAATAACTATTAAAAAGTCTCAGATGGAACACAGGACAGTGTATTGATAAAAGGCACAATCTGCCAAGAACACATCATAATTATAAATCTTTCTGTACCTAATAAAACTTCAAAATAATGAAACTTTTGATATTATATATCAAGAAAAACATTCTTCCAATTCCTGGCAAAAAGTTTACAATGTTTCTAAGTCATTTAGAACATGGTTAATACATATCCTTAAACACTAGGGACTGTTTATGTAGAAAATAATGTGGCATATTAAAAACAAGTGAGAAGTATATTTGACTACAGTTCTACTGAAGATTTATTTAGTATTTTAAAGAAAGATTTGCAGATTAGATAAAAAACATTTTCTGGAGAGTTAATGACCTTGTTTCATTAGCAGAAATAGCAATGAACTCTTTCCCGTCTACTAGAATTTTAAGGCTAAATACTACCATACAGAATACCAGAAAAAGCAGTCATAGCAAGGACTGACAAAAGACAGAAAAATGAGTACACAAGGCTTCCTTCTTCTACTTAGGATAGACACTTCTTACTTTTATTCAGCATATTCTACATCAACTTAAAACCAATCAAGTGAATCTTTCACTTAGCTATTTTCCTCCACTTAGTCAAATTTTATAATGGCTCCTTTTAAAATTACTAAAAATTCTTCTACTCCAGGGTGCTTGGATGGCTCAGTCATTACAGCATGTGACTCCTGATCTTGGGGTTCTGAGTTCAAGCCCCATAGTGGGGGTAGAGATTACTTTAAAAAATAAAAAGAAAAGAAAAAAAGATTCTTTAAATCCTAAGGCCAAGATCAGACTGATTAATTTCCCTTCTTTATTATACTGTTAAAAACAAAACAAAAACCCCACTGACAACCCCCCAAAACAACAAAACTCCACAAAAACAGAAACAAAACCCAATACCCATAATGATCTGAATGACACTGTGGAAAAGGATCAAATTACATAGGCAAATCACTAAGTTGCAAATTATCCTCCACTGCCACCCCAGAAAGCAACCAAACTATATTTTTGGAAAGATTATCTTGGTTAACATCCATATTACCCTAAGCTCACTGCCTGCCCCATTACTTTCTGTCCAACTATTTCCCTTCGTTGATAAAAATGCAGAGAAAGAATGGAATTACAACAGGGACAGTACAGAAAAACTAATTATTTCAGCCTGCTGATAAAATTTAGGACAAAAAGCTGGGTAACATAATGTCAACCTTCTCCTATGTCAGGAACTAGGCGCTATTTTCGTAAGCTTTGAGGTGAAAACCAGGCAGAAATGAAAATATATGCACCAGACAAAAAGTTTATTTTAGAAAACACACAACTAATAATTCTTTTTGAGGTATTTTAATTATATCCTACAGGAATCCTTTGTACTACTTTTCAGTCACTTCCCACCCTCTGCCACCAGTCTACATTCTCGAGTTTCAATAGTAACTTTCAGAATTAAAGACTGAAGTGAGGAAATAAGCCCAGAGACAATTAATTTTGAAAGCATATTTTTATAAATGAGAAATGAAGATATGCAGATCTAAAACACAATGGGAACATCTCGAAATGCTAGTATCTTTCATATGGTCCATTTGCATATCTAAAAGCTACTAGGGAGATTTAAAAGACTATAAAGCCATTTACCTTACTGGAAATCACTTTTGCTTTGGATGTTAAACCTTAAAAAGGTTCTAACATTCCATAATACTTTACACTAAAACTCTGTGAAAATGCACCTCTCTGCATTTATTACTAATTATTTTCTAATTGATCTGAAAAAATTTTATTTATTTACTTGTCAAAGAGAGTATAAGCAAGGGGAGCAATGGGCAGAGGGAGAAGCAGATTTCCCGCTGAGCAAGGAGCCCTATGCAGGACTCGATCCCAAGACCCTGAGATCATGACCTGAGCCGAAGGCAGGTGCTTCACCGACTGAGCCCCACAGGCACCCTGAAAATTCTTTTAACAAGTAAATTGTATCATGTCATTCCTTGCTCAAAACCCTCCAATAACTTTCCACTACTATTACCTACATAAGGACTCTTAAATTTTACTTCAGCCATATAATCAATTTCCATAAATGGGCATAAATTCAAACTCTGTGAATACTGGTAAGAATACAGATGGATTATGAAAAAGATATTTGCATCTGCCCAGTATGTCACATAAAGTATAATTTACAATAGTCTACTAGAAAACTTTGTTTTTTTCCAACCACACTTTAAATTTCATCTCTTCGTATTAACTGCCCAGCAGAGTCAACTCCGTGACTTGATGAGATTCTGCTAAATGAATTCAACAAATATTTGGCACCAAATCTTGTAAGGAATCCTGAAGTCAATGCATTAAGCCAAAATTACTTTTGAAGAATCTTTAACAAAGTACTCCACTGGGGATGCCAGGTAGGTGCTATTACTATCCTCATTTTACATATAAAGCAACTGAAGGCTGGAAAGACTAATTTGTCTAAGGGAGGATTCAAATTCAAGCAATCTGACTCCAGGTTGCCTAAACTTTACTTCTGTACTACATGGATCATCATCCATGTTTTATCAAGAATATCATTAGAATCACACCCAGAATTGCTTTCTGGAACTAAATCAAAGACAACAGATTCAGATATCCTATCTTGCTCGGTACTGACTCTAGGGCAAAAGGTCTTTATATGAAAAGACAAAGAATCATCAGCAAAATTAGACCTTTTTCTTTAATACAAGCTATTATAACTGAATTCATTTTAGTTAAAAGCACATTTGACAGAACTCCACTGTACAACAACCAACAGCATAGTCTTTATTCTGAAGAAATACCAGGGACAGTGTAAAAAACAAACAAGGAGACTGGCAGCTTCTCTACAAAATTACTATTGATTAAAAAAACTGAAATCCCAATTCACATCAGGAAAATGTACATTAGGTGATTAGTATACTGTGTAATAACCAGAAAATTATTGGGCCCAAAGAGCAACTGCATATATATGTATACATACATACATCTAAACTATGTGGGTAAGACACAAGAATTAAAAACAAATAACTCAGGTAATAAATCTAAAAGGAAACAATGAGAAAAGTAGTATGCATGTCTCCTCTCTTCTACAAACACTGCTAGAACTTGTCAAATGGGAGGCAAAACCTAGGAATCTGCCTCACACCTTTTGCAGAGACATATCTGTTCTGGAAAACAATTAATATTTAAAGACAAACGCGACAGATATTTAAGTATAATACCAGTAAATTTAGTGGAATACAAACTTAGAAAAAAAAAATCAAGGTTTGACAGTCAGTGAAGGTTACTTTACACACACAAGGAATTCAGGAGACCTAAAAGAGTCCTTTAAAACAAGTCCTGCAATGGTAACATTGACTACATTACAGAAAGATTTCAATGATACACATTTGGCAATAAGAACTCAGTATAAATTTTTAGCACGTATTTATAAAATCACTATATGTGATGATCACATATAGTCACTGTGAAAGGAAATGAACTGGAATCTGTGTATAAGAAAATAAAATGGGTATCCTCATAATTACACATTTATATCCAGTTAAAATATACTTTTGATACTTTAGTTTGATAGTGTTTTTTTTTCAATGGTTTCATTCCCTTAAATTTACCAAATTCCAAGAGCATATTTTAAAATTTGAGTTTCAGCTTAAAAGAAGTAGCAATCAACGGTGGAAAACTTAGAGCATGAGCAACGGTCTTTTAAAATACTCTATCAACCAACTGTTACTTTTATATGAATAAAAGCTAGGATAACAAGAAAATACCTGAAATAATAATAAAGTTCTTTCCCATTTAATATTTAAAAAATCTACAACCAAGCCCACCTACTAAATCACAGTACAGAGCACTTTACCTAAGAACCCACTTGTAAGAACACAGTTTCTGCAGGATTATGGCTGTAGTTGATCCAAAATCAAGTGATTTATAAAAAGAATGCCTAAATAAGGTTTAAGACTGTTATAGCAACTTCTAGGATTGACTGGTAGAATAAAAATGAAAAGCTGGAGTTCTGAAAAAAATACTCAACTTGTGGAATTATGTGTGTGTACACACACACACACACACACACACACGCATGCACACCTGCAAACAATGAAGCTTCACTGGTAGATTTACTCAACCTCTGCTTTCTACCAAGCCTTGTATTAGGTTCTGAGAAGACAAAAGTGAGAAAGAGCCAGTCCTAGCCTTCACATATTCCATAGAATATGTGAAGCAACTCTAGTACAATGTGGTAAGTGCTATGGAAGGGAACAGTTCAGACTGTTATGTAATCACATAGTGGTATGCCCAGGTAAAGGGTTTCAGAAAAGATTAAAATACCTACATGTTATTTGAAGGATGAGAAGGTAGGTGTATTGGGCAGTTTTCACGGAATATCCAAAGGTGAAAAACATGAGGAAGTGTCAGGGTCCTGGGATTAAGCCCCATATCGGGTTCCCTGGGCAGCAGGAAGCCTGCTTCTCCCTCTCCCACTCCCACTTCACCTGCCTGCATTCCATCTCTCACTGTGACTCTGTCAAATAAATAAAATCTTAAAAAAAAAAAAAAAGAGATAAAATTGAAGAGGTAAGCAGGATTAAGATTATGGAGGGTCCTAAATGATGACGGGTTTGAGCTTTGTTACGGGGAATAACAGAACACCACTTAATGATTTTAAGCATGGGCTGTCAAATTCTGGCAGTGACAAAAAGGATTTAGAAGACAATAAGAAGAGCAGTTATTCAGTTGAGAGGTAATGGCAGTGAAAATGCAGTAGTCAGACTTAAGAATTTTCTAGATATTTTCCTGGACTGGATGTGGAAAACATGCAGGGAGCAGAAAGTTAAGATGATATCCAAGTCTCCGGCTTGGGAAACTAGTTAGATGAGGAACACTGATAAGAGATACTCCCAGGAAAAACAGGGGAGTCTGGATGTGAAATATTTGTGAAGTAATGAAGTGAAAATTCCCCTTAAATTTGGGTCTCTTGAGAGGTCTGGGCTATAGACAAGAAATTAGGGAGCTATCAGTATATGAGATAAATAAAACTCCCACACAGCAAGCAAGCATCTAGTGAGGGCGTGGAAGGTTAAGAATAATTATGATAGAACATGAAGATCAAGAAAAGGAAGAGGCAGAGAAAAGAGCCTGGAAAGGACACCGAGAACAATCAGCAAGGGAGGTATCAAGAAATTTTTTAAAAAGCAAAGATAACCAGAATATACTATGTCAGAAGCCACAGGAAAAGTTATGAAAATTAGGAGAAGACAATGTGAAACATCACCAAGGATTAAGTGAGATAAAGACTGAAAGGTGTTCATTGTAGTTAGTTATATAGGAATGTCATTGATCATCCTGATTTTTAAAAAATAACTAGAAGCTTGTTTAAGGGAAGAGAATTACTTTACTTCAAAAAAATGACTGAAACAGAGGTTACTCAGTCTGTGACCCCCTAATTAAAATGTTTAACTACATTTCTCCCTTCCCATTCTAGAGTGCTTAGATTAGTGGTTCCTAACCATTTCATGTGGGTAACTCCTGTGTAACATTAAAAAAACCTGAATACCAGAATATATATTTTATCATCAGATTTAAAAAAAAGATAAAAAAGTTACTATACTCAATGAAGTTTTAAAGAAATGCACATTTCAAAAGAATCCCAAAAAGAAATGCCTAAGACATCTACATCTGTCTGTGTAGCCAGAATATCATTACTTTGTGTGTATGTCACAAAGTTTCATGTATAAAAATTATTTTTATGTTTAGTGATTATAGCACTAAAAGCTTTTGTGTTTCTCATTCATTCCCTATTCTGTGATTAATATTAAACAAATGAAATAGGAAATGATCAGAGAATTTTAGACATATGAAAATGACACACACATGTGGGAATTCAAAGAATCTCCCGATTAACACTCTCATTAGCAGCACTCAGAGGCAACAATTTTTAGGGCTGGCAAAGTCATGAGACCTAAAATATTGTAATCTTCTTACAGTATGTGGATGACACTAGACCAGAGAGATAAAATAACTTTCCCAAGGTAACTATGCTAGAGAGTCCACAACAAAGTGCACATCTCCTAGTTCTCAGAGTCCATGGGATCTTCCAGCATACCATACCGCATCTTTTCTACATTAAAAAAAAAAAAAAAAAAAAAAGAAGGCGGCAATGTTTTACTCTCCCACTACAAAGACTATCTGGCCCTCTCACAGCCTAGCAAAAGCCTAACATACAGTGGACATTAAACTATGGTAGTTCACTCCCACATCAAAACTTCCTTTAAAGTTTGTTTGACTATTTAGTAAAATCATGTCTTTAACCTGAATAATACAACATGGAAATGACTTGCAAATGTATTTGGGAGCTATTTGACCAAAGGTTTCTCTGAACTCTGATTTACTCTGAACTATCACTGTACAATCCCAGAGGCAAATAAAATCTTCCACCCCACCCCATCCCAGTATTGTTAAATGCAGCCAGGCTTATTCCCCACAGCTGTCAGATACCAAAAGGATTTAACAGTCGGTAACAAAACCTTGCAAAGCAGTTCGCCAAATACTCTGATGCTTGGCCTAACATCAAAGAATCTTTATCACGCACATCAGGCTTGAACATGTAAAATTTCAGGTAAAATTAAAAGATGAACTTAACATGCTTCTACCAAAAAAGTTTAAGAATTCGCTCCCACAGATTAAAAAAAAAAAAAAAAAAAAAGGCTACTCAACACCATTTCACTCTGCCAACCAATAGTCACTGTATTTACCTATCCCCTACCCTGAGAGACTTCATAAAACAGGGGTGGCTCATTATTAAAAGGTTATTACGGACCAAGTTCTAGGCCTTGGAAACCACAATGTATTAATCGTAAATGGAATCTGGCTTCCTTCACTAGTTCAATACAATCTTCATATTTGCGAAAGTCCCCCGTACCCAAAACGCCAGTGATAAATGCTGTGTCACGAGAAAAAAGACAAGAATTTTTTTTTTGAAACCAAAAAGATTCTATCAAAGAAGCACACTAACTTGTGCCCTCGGGCTATCCCAATCCCTACAAAGGCAGCCAGAAATGCGCTTCCCTAAACCCCTGTGCTGCCAGGCAGCTTTCGTCGGATGGGAAGCCCCCTGACCCGCACAACTGGTCAAGGAAAGCCTTCACCCGCTGGGTTCCACCTCCACAGCCCAGGGCTGTTTCTCTCACCATTTCCAGGTGAGCACCGGTGCCCTCGGGATGTCCGCTGCCCGGGGCCGGACTGGCCCTACCCTCTGGGGTCTTCCGTTCGCTGTTACGCTTTAAACCGCCGGCATCACCTCGGCCCCCAGCCTCCCGGCGTCGCCTCTGCCGGCTCCACAGGTACATGGCACCTGCGCCCAGCAGCAGGGGCGCCCCGACTGCTAGCGCCAGCTGCCATCGCGGTAGGCCCCCCGTGCCAGGGCCCGCAGTCGCGCCGCCGCCGCCCACCCCACTCCCAGAGCTAGGCGCAGCCGCCGCGACCACCGCCGCCTCCACAGGCTTAGAGGCGGCCATGACGAGTGTCCTCCGCCGCCGCCTCCCTGCTGGTCGCGGGCGCCTCAGTCACCAGGTAGCGTGCGAAGGAACACCAGAGGGAGGAAAGGAAAGCCGTGGGCTAGCGAGCACGCTAGGCAGCGACAGCGGACGACAGAAAAGGGCCAGAGGTCACCGGAAGCCTAGGGCATGCCGGGCCAGACCCGGCCGTCCCTTTCCTCCCTTCTCAACTATGGAGGGGGGGGGCGGAGTGAAGAGAAGAGGGGGAAATTACTTCCGGGTCAGGGAGAAACAGGGCGGGAGGGGGCGTCGTTAGTGGCCCTTTCTCTTCCCTTTCGGGGCGCTGCTGTTTGTGAGACTAGCTTCTAGGATCTTGGGCTTCCGGTGGTAGCCACTGTCGTTCCCTCCGCCTTCAGAGGGACCTCTTATCTGGGGAAGCGGAGGAGGGACGCACAGAGGGTGGATCTATGGTGCGCAGGCGAGCGGTGCAGTGTCTGCAGCGATCCCAAGAACGGGCGGGAGTAGCGGAAGAGTTGTGAATGTTATTGGTTGGCAGAAATGGTGGGCGGGGCGTAGCCCGAGTAGCCCAGTTTATTGGTGGAATTTGGGCTTCGTTTCCCCATTACCGCCACGTAGGCGCTTCTCAGACCTTTGGGGCCGGTAGTTTGGTTATGAAGTCCTGGAAACCAACGGATTAAAAGGACCGTTAAAGGTGTGTGAAGGAAGAACTCAGCCAGAGCTAGTCCGTTGTATCATCGATTTCCTTATTTCTATCGTGGCCGGACAGTAGTATGGAGGAATTTGAGATTGCTGGGGGCAACGGCAGATGGTAGAAATCAGACAGGGTGGAAACGGGCAAATCTAAGTTGGCTTCCGCCAAAACGGCTTGAACAGAGTCCCCGCGGTTCACCGTCTGCACCAGTTACGAAAGCGATGACGTCTATGTGTTGTTAATGAAGTTCTTGAACTGCGTGGGTAGAAATGCGAAGACCCAGAGTTCCCACCTGCTTGCAGCTTTCCTGTACATATTTGTGCCTTGTGCTGGATTTCTCCTGACATCCCAGCCCACGTCTCGATCCCTGGAACACCCGCGCCCTCCGCAGTGCTCTGATCCGCCCACCGCCTTGCGAGTTTTGCATTAGCTGTCTTCAGCCTTCCTGCTTCATTCCCAAAACGAAATTTCAATTCATAGCTGTCATATATCGAGTAGCTTTGTCAAGTCCTTTCCCCATGCTCTGCACCAGACGTCTTAAAATACAAGAATTTCCCTTGCAAGGAATTGTTCGGATTTCATAGTATTTTCAGTAAGAAAAGACTAGTATTAATAGAGAATGAATCCAGAGCTATGGCTCCGCTTATCAAGTATACTGGTCTGCAGCCCCTTATATTAAAAATTTACAAAGGTTCATTTTGCTTTTGGGCGCAACAGGATTTTCAGCATCACAGTAGAACTACATAATGACTGAAAGATAGTTTATTTTAAATATTTTATTAAAAATAGTTTGTTTAAAATAAATATTTATTTATTTAAAATAGACATTAAATTAGAATGGCCCAATTTGAAGGTTTCGGTATCGTTGCTTTTTTTCTGCTTCATGTAGGTTCCTATTAGTAAACTGCTTTCAGGTAATAGGGTTCCGCAGACTCAAAAGGTGAGCTAAAAATAATAGCAACAGGGGCGCCTGGGTGGCTCAGTGGGATAAGCCGCTGCCTTCAGCTCAGGTCATGATCTCGGGGTCCTGGGATCGAGTCCCGCATCGGGCTCTCTGCTCAGCAGGGATCGTGCTTCCCTCTCTCTCTCTGCCTGCCTCTCTATCTACCTGTGATCTCTCTCTGTCGAATAAATAAATAAAATCTTTAAAAAAAAATAGCAACAGAACTGAGTTGATCAAATAGGGATTGTTGCAGGCAATCGTCTTTTCTTCCTTCCTGATTCCCAGCCCTCAGAGGAAAGTCTTCTGGCCCTTAATGCAATTTCTCCCTTGCTGTTTTAGAATAGAGTTAGGATATTTCTTTACCGCAGTTTCCATTTTTCTGCAGCCTCAGGGGATTGTAGAATGCTAGTAAGTACTATTGGTAGGAACTAAGTCATTTGAAGTTTTAAAAAAATCTTATCAGAATAGATAACGTTGTTATGGTTGCAATCCAAAAGTTACAAACGGTTTAATGTGAAAAGTCACTGTATCCCTAGCTACCCAGGTCCCCTCTCCAAAGGTGATCAGTGTTAGAATTTTTTGAAACACTTTGTTTAATTAATATTTATCTAAAAGGCTGCTTTTATTGGTTTTAAGATTGGCATCAGTAAATGAATTTGTTCTTGTTACTTTTGTGATTTGTTGAACATAACATTTTCATTCCCTAGCCTATTTATCTCTTTTCTCCCATTTTTTCCATCATTTCCTTATTGATTATAGTGTAGAACTGAGTAAGAATGTCATTAGTTCTATGACCTTGCTGACCTAAGGCATAAATTTCTGAGCTGTGAAATAGTGAAAACATTCTTCTCACACCTATATGTGAAAGATTTAATTAGATAACATTTAATTTCTTTTTAGTATATTGTTTGTTACAAAATAGTATACGTTCATTACTTAGTTTTCTGTTTTTCTTAAATTTAAAGGAGAGAAGTAAAATTATCTCTAAGAAAATTGAAGTTTTGTATGTGTGAGCATAAACATTTTGTTTTTCCTGCTAGATTAACGGAATTCAATAGATTTCTTCACCTCTTCTGTGGTCTATCTTGGAAGTCAGTTGAAATGAGGTAGAAAGTAATGGACTGGTATGCAAGAGATCTGAGTTCTTATTCTAGATTTTAATACTAACAAGCCATGTGTGTGACTGTGGGAGCCAATGTGACCAGTGGATTAGATGATTTCTAAGTCTCCTCCTACCTATGAAATTGTATTATTCTAGCCCCTCAATTGTTTGCTACATGAAAGCCTTTCTTGTTGGTAGAGTTGGTAGATAGCTGCTTGATTGGTGCTCAAGGCTTCCAGTGAGTCCGTAAACATACTAAACACATACATACACAGTTTGATCCCTTTCAATTTTTCCTTAGGTTTCCACTCTGTTTTTCTTCACTGCAAAATACTGAGAAGAATTGTTTATGCCTGTTATCTATACTTATCATCCATTTAATCCAAAATCTCTTATAATCTGATTTCTAATTTTGTTACTAGTCTGAAAGTACTTTAAAGGTCACTTAATTCATTGTTTTTGACTTTTATTTGATTTTACTGAAGCATTTGGTATCATTGGTCTTTCCCTTCTTAATACATGGTTTTCCCTGGCTTTCATGAGACTAAGTTCTCCTGGTTCTTCTACTTATTGAGCAATTTCCAGATAAATGCTGTCCAATAGTACTTTCTGTGATGTTGGAAGTGTTTTTTTAAGCTGTGATATCCAATATGATTTGTTATCTGTTGATGTCCAATAGCCATGTGTAGCTATTGAGCACTTGGAGATACATCTAGTGTGACTAAATATTTTGTTTTCATTTTAATAGACTTAAATTACTTTGTGTGACTAATGATTACCGTATTAGACAGCACAGCTCCAGATTTTTCTCAAGTATAGTAATCTGAAAGAATTTGTGTTCTTTGTCTGCAATCTCTCCATTAGTAACCAAAGTAGGTCTCATTGCTTCAGGTACCATTTCTCTGAAGATCATCAATATCTAAGTATTTCTTAGTATGATGTATCTGTTCACCTCCTAGCCCTATAATTTCCTACTATTTTCTGAGCAGCTTTGCCTGGATGCCCCATTTTAAAGAATATAACTCATCATCTTCCCTCCTCAGTCTTTCCCTTTGTAAATCCCCTTTTTCTCACAATGTCACTGTTACCTTCCTAGCTTACACTTTTGTGTAAGTGTAAAAGTGTAAGTGAAAGCTTACACTTTTTGGACCTTTCTCTTTTACAACTATACTTACCTAGCACAAGTGAATGTACCAATATATGCATATGTAAACACAAAATCCTCTGTGAAGTCTTACTGATTCACTTGTAATATATATATTTTTCCTTTTCATGCCCCCTGCCACCTCCCCGTTCAAATACATGAAAACACTTAGAAGTGTGTCTGGCATAGAATAGATGCTGAATAAATAGTTGTTTCTTCTCTTTTTTCTTTTCTCTATTTTCTTTATCTTTTCTGAATGCTGTATCAGCTTCCCAGCTTCCAGTACCTTTCTTCTATGTGTCATTCTGCACTTAGATACTAGATTACTCTTCCCAATGCATAATCCCAGTTTCATTCTTGAGCTCAAAAACAGTTAGACCCTCGCCACTTCCTATGAGGTTAAATGTCTGGCCATCCCCTTCTTCTATACACTTCTTCTATTTCTATGGTCCACATTGATAGCACTTGGCAGTGTTTAAAATTATTTAGGGGACCCATCACAGGATATAAACTCTATGCAGACAGAAACTTTGTTTGTCTTATACTCCCAGAACCCAGAAGATAGTCCTTGTAATTGTTAATTTCATGTGTTGACTAGGCCACATGTGCCCAGATATTTGGTCAAAAATTGTTCTGCGTGTGTCTGTGAGGCTGTTTTTTCAATGAGATGAACATTTGAATCAATAGACTGAGTAAAGCCCAAATCAGTTGAAGGCTTGAAAAGAATAAAAAGGCCCACTTTCCCTCAGTAAAAGCGATGTTCCACAGCTTGACTACCTTGAGCTGGATCATTGGTTTTTTCATGCCTTTGGAATTGTACTAAAGCATTGGCTCTTGGGTCTTGCTTGAGCTTGCCAGCTTTCAGACTGGAATTTGCACCATCAGCTCTCTCAGTTCTCTCTCAACTGCAGATCTTGGGACTTCTCAACCTCTATAATTGCATTAGTCCATTCCTTTATAGTAAATCTTATAAATATGTATGTCTAGTAGTTTCTGGTTTTGCCTCTCTGGAGCATGCTAAGTAATACAGATTTTAGTACTAGGAGTGGAGTGGAGTGCTGCTACTAGAAGATACCTAAAAATGTGGAAGTGGCTTTGGGCTTGTGATAGGTAGAGGCTGAAAGAGTTTTGAGTTGTGTGCTAGAAAAAGCTGAGGTTTTCATGAAGGAACTATTGGTAGACATAGGACATTAAAGGCAATTCTGTTGAGGGCTCAGAAAGAAAAAATGAGAGATGGAGACAAAGCTTTCATTTTCTTACATAAATATATAATCATGAACAGAATGTTGGTAAAAATATGGATATTAAAGGCTATTTCAGTGAAATCTCAGAGGAAATGAGGAAAAGGCTATTGGAAACTGGAGGAAAGTGATTTTTCTCATAAAGTACCAAAGAACTCGGCTGCATTTTGTCCTAGTATCTTGTAGAAGGTAGAACATATGAGTGATGAAATTGGATATTTAAGAAATTTCTAAGCAAAGTATTGAAAGTTCTTCCCATTGCTTATAGTAGAATTGAAGAGGAGGCAGATGGAACTGTTAGGTGAAAAGGAATGAAAACTTGGAGATTGGAAAATTCTTAGTCTGTCCATATTGCAAAAAACAAGAAAGCTTGTTCTCAGGAGAACACTAATGGTATAGCTGAACAACGATTTGATAGATCTTGATGGAACTCATGGGCTTCATCAGCCATCTCAGCAGAGGCCAGAAATAGAGATAGGATGATACCAGAAGAAGAAACACTGCCAGCTGGGACTAAAGAGAACAACAACGAAAAAAATGCAATGGCACTGACTATATTAAATTTTGAACTTGTTTGGGACCCCTTACCCCTTCTTTCATATTTTTCCCTTTTGGAATGGAAATGCCTATAATTAAGTCTGTCACATCATTGTATTTTAGAAGCAAATAACATGTTTGATTTTATAGGTTCACAGCTGGACAGGAATTTTGCTTCAGGATATATCATATCTCAAGTCTCACCCATACTTGGTTTATATGATATTGAAATGAGACTTTGGACTTTAGATTTTAGAGTAGGTGCTGGAATGAGTTAAGACTTTGGGGGCTGCTGGGATGAAATGAACTTGTTTTACGTGTAAGGGCATGAATTTGGGGGAGACTGGGGTGTCACTCACTGGACCAAAATCTGTATTAGCCTCTTAGGGCTGCTATAGCCAAATAGCACAGACTGTGTGGCTTGAACAATGAAAATTTATTTCTCACAGTTCTGGAAGCTGGGTAGTCCAAGATCAAAGTTCTAGTCAATGTGGTTTCTAGTGACAGCTCTATTCCTGGCTTGCAGATGGCTGCCTTGTGTCCTCACATATTTCTCTCCCATTGTGTCTCTGTCTCTATCTCTCTTTTTGTGGTAACTAGGGGAGAGAGAGAGAGCGCTCATGCACACAAGTTCTTTAGTGCATTTTCTTTGAAAGGCACTAATCCCATGGGACCAGGGTCCCACCCTCATGATCTAATTTAACCCTAATTACCTCCCAAAGGCTCTATCTCCAGACACCATCACATTAGGAGCTAGGAATTCAACCTAAGAATTTGGTATTTGTGGGGGAGACACAAACATTCAGTCCAAAGCATATAGTAAGCACACAATAGATATTGTTTTTAAGTAATTGATATTGAAGGGTATCAAAGATGGAAAAAATGACATATAGGATGAGATAGCTAGAATCCTCATTTACTTAAAACTGAGTGGGGCACCTGGGTGGCTCAGTGGATTAAGCCGCTGCCTTCGGCTCGGGTCATGATCTCAGGGTCCTGGGATCGAGTCCCGCGTCGGGCTCTCTGCTCAGCGGGGAGCCTGCTTCCTCCTCTCTCTCTCTCTGCCTGCCTCTCTGCCTACTTGTGATCTCTCTCTGTCAAATAAATAAATAAATATAAAAAAAAAAAAACCTGAGTGTCCACTATATTGTGACCTTTCCTTTAAACTCCCCAAATACTTCTCTGGAACTTTCTTAAAACATAGCCCTTTTTACCTTGGTTTACAGAATTATACTTGACCTGCCTCATCTGTTAGACCATAAGCATCCCAAGTCAGAAGCTATGTCCAATACTTATCCTTTTACCTTTTATGGTGCCTAACATAGTGTCTCTAGTAAAGCTATATGTCAGAGCAAAGGGCTGTTTTTTCTTTCTGCATTGGGCCTATACAACTTAGTATAAATATTTTCCTCACAACTCCCACATTGCCATAATTACTTGTTATCATGTGCCACCCATACTCAGTTCTGAGTCCTTGAGCGGTGAGAATCATGTTCTAGTTGTCTTTGTGCTCCCGTATCTATTGCAAGGCTGGGCACACAATAATTGTTAACTTATTTATCCATGCAACATAATACCTGAAATGTGGTCAGTGCTGAGTAAAGAGTTGATGAAGTGTTTATTGACCAATTCCCTGACTGCTACTTCATTTCCATTCCTGTTGCCAATATTGAACAATCTGGTGCCACCATTGCTGTCCAACACCTACATCAGCTAAGAAACCAACTTGAGTGCTGCCACTGCTGCCACTGCCAGGAATAGTCTGCTTCCATTACCACCATTATCCTATCTACTGGTTTCTAGTCCCAAGCATGCTGTAGTTAGTTACCCCCTGCACCACTGCAGCTTCTTCCCCATTCCATTGGAGTCTGATTGGTTTGTCCTTCATACCCCACTTATGATATATAGTCTGTGCTTCCTCTGAGGCCTCATGCTGTTAATTTTGGCCCAGTTTTTCTCCTGATGGTTTCTGCCTTGTTCAACTTCCGTCAAAGCATTAGTTGAGTGGGTGGTGCTTCTTTGTTTCTCAGGGGAAATGTCACTTGATGATTCAATCAAGTGGCTGTTCTTTTTGCTGTCAGAAGGAGCCTCTGCATTTATCTTCAGGGAACAATCTACAGTCAACCTAGCTCCTTCTCCTTAGCTGTGACTGATGGTGCATATGTATACTTTAGGCACTCACTTTCCACCTTTCTGCCTACTCAAAGATTTGTAAGATCTATCTCATCAATCCTTATCAACTTAGCTCATTACCACCACAAGAGTTTATGTCATTTGCAAATGTAGAAATGTTGCCTTGCTTATACTTCTAAAGATATCACATATAGATTATGTGCATTGTGCCCCACACAAGGATGCTGGAGCAAGTGGGGGCTGAGATCCAACCTGTACTTTACTCCTCACAGTCTGGTATCAGGCTATGTCTGCCTAGAGAAAGGTGTTCCATCATCTGAATTGCATGAAGATACTGGTCCATCACTAAATGATGGGCCTGCAGTGGAGTAGCTACCAATAAAGAGTGCCAGTGACTAATTCATTCCTATTGGACTAGGAGTGTTGGTTATGCAGACTTGATCTTAGCATTGATCTAGCACTGAACCTGAAGTCCTCTAGGCTATTCTCCCCTATCTTTACCTTCTGTTGTTTTTCTGAATCAGTGAAAACTAGCCTCAAATCCAACAATGAGGAGGAGACTTAATTTTGTTAAATTATGTAAAAAAGTAAAACCATAAAAAATAGTTTTTGTGCCTAGGTTCCTGTTATTTATTGCTGCTTAACAAACTATCCCAATGACAGTGGCTCAAAGCAACTTAGTGGCTTAAAACAGCTATTTTATTACATCTTAAAGGTTTATTGCTCAGGAATTTTCCCAGGCTTGATTGACTCCTGTCTTGGAGTTTATTCTTCTGGCAAATGGACTGGTCTGGAGAGTTCAAGACAGCTTCACTCAGGGTCTCACACCTTAGTGCAAAGGGCTTGAAGACTAGTCTGATTTGAGACTATACAGGGGGACCACTTCTTGCGGCCTTTCCAGCATGGCAATCAGGGCAGTCAGACTCATGTGACAGCTAAGGGTTTCTAGAGTGTCCCAGGAGCCCTAAGCAGAAGCTGCATAACTTTCTAAAACATCGCTCTGACACCTTCTATGGCCCAGGTATGTTACTAAGGCCAGAACAGATTCATGGGGAGGCGAATTAGACTCCAACTCTCAATGGAAGAAGGAGCAAAAAAGTTGCAGTTCTTTTTAATCTACCACTATCTTCCGCTAAGATTTAACCAGTGTCACAGTCTTGCCCTATTTGCCTATGACACAGTTAGAAAAACATTTTTATTATAGAACTTTGATAAAGATAATCTGGAAATCTAAATAAATAATCATACCTAATAGTGAAATGTTAGTACTTTTCTCTTTAAAGCCAAGAACGAGTCAGGCATTCTGGGTTCTGTTATATAGTACTGAAGGTGTTAGCCAAAATAATAAGACAAAAAAGGAAATAAAGGGAGATTGGAAAGAAGGAAGTAACTTTTCATTATTTATAGATAATATGGTTGTCTCCATAGAAAATTTTTTAAAAGCATAATATACTAGAACTAATAATTTAGCAATGCTGCTGGATAAAAGATTAATGCTATTCTCAAATTGGTCCCTTATGTTTTCCAAAGTATTGGCTGTTTTGTGGTTCTCGTTCTCCTGTTCTCAGGTCTGGCAGTTGCTTTGTTGTTTTCTTTTCCTCCTTCATGAACAACTATCCCAGGTCTTAGCTGTTGGAAGTTTGTCCCCACACTCTCCACTTGGGAGTGAAGTACATCTTGTCACCAGTATTTGCTGTAGATTTGTCCATGGATATTTTCCTCTACAATTGCTCTATTGGTTTTTATGTGGGGATTCAGAGAGGTTGAAAATCTATGCTATCCTCATTATTGTCTTCCCAGAATACCTCCAGATCAACAGCACTTTAATCTTGTAGCTACTTGTTTAGAGAAGTTTCTTTTTCTTGCTACTAGACATTTTTCTTTTTACCTTTATTATGAAATAATTATAGTTTCACAGGAAGTTGCAAATAAATGCACATGGGGGTCTCATACCTTTCATGCCACTTTTCACATATTGACAATTATAGGACAATATTAAAACCAGGAAATTGAAATTGATACAATCCACAAAATTTATCTAGCTTTCATCAGTTATACACGCACTTGTTATATGTGGGAGTTACAGTTCTGCACAGTTTTAACATGTGTCATGTAACTACCACTGCAATAAAAATATAGAACTATTCCATCATCCCAACTCCCTCATGTTGAACTTTTATAGCCCAAACCACCGGCTCCCAATCCTTAACCCTTGGCAATCACTAATCTGTTCTTCAGCTCTGTGACTGTTATTTCATGTATGCTATATAAATAAAATTATATAGTATGTATTCTTTTGAGACTAAACTTTTTCACTCAGCATAATTCTCTTAAAAGCAATCTAAATTGTTGTGTATATCAAATATGCACATTCATATGTAGGTTTTTGCATGAATATAGGTTTTAATTTCTCTAAGATAAATACCCAAGAGTGCCATTGCTGGATCATATAATAGTTGCATTTTTAGTTTTAAAATAAAGTGGTAAACTATTTTCCAAAGTGTCTGTACCATTTTTTAAAAAGATTTTATTTATTTATTTGACAGACAGAGATCATAAGTAGTCAGAGAGGCAGGCAGAGAGAGAGAGAGAGAGAGGAGAAAGCAGGCTCCCTGCTGAGCAGAGATCCTGATGTGGGGCTTGATCCCAGGACCCTGGGATCATGACCTGAGCCGAAGGCAGAGACTTTAACCCACCCAGCCACTCAGGCGCCCCTGGCTATACCATTTTTATGTCCCATCAGCACCATAATAAGAAGGATTTAACTTCTCTGCTTCTTCTCCAACATTTGGCGTTGACACTATTTAAAAATTTTTTTATCCACTCTGATAGGTATTTATAGTGATAACTGCTTTTGGTTTTAATTTTCATTGACCTGAGGGGTAATGATGTTGACACCTTTCCATGTGCTTAGTTGGTGTCTATTTTTTTCAATGTGATGTCTTAAATGTCTTTTGCTCATTTCCTAATTGGGTTCTTTGTTCTTTTAGTGTCAAATTTTGAAAGCTATTTATATGTTCTAGAAACTAGTTGGATATGTTGGCAAACACAAATATTTTCTCCTAGTCTTCACCTTGTCTTTTCATTTTCTTCACAGGGTCATTTAAAGGGCAAAAGATTTTAAAATGATGAGATTTAGTTAATCCATTTTTCCCTTTATGAATTACACATCTAGTGTGAAATCTAAGAACTCTTTGCTTTGTTCCTTTAAAAAAACTTTTTAAAAAGATTTTATTTTTAAGTAATCTCACTTCTATAGCCAGTATGGGGCTTGAACTCACAACCCTGGGATTAAGAATCACAGTCTCCACCAAATGAGCCAGCTAGGCACCCCTTTGCTGAGTTCTTGATCTCAAACATTTTCTCCATTTTTTTCCCTAAAAGTTTTATAGCTTCATAATTTATGTTTGAGTTTGTGATCCACTGTGAGTTAATTTTTGGTATTGGGTATGAGACGTAGGTCAAGATTCATTTTTTTACTTTTTTTTTTTTTTTTTAAACATGGTGAATACAGATGCATATGCCCTGCTGGATGGCTGCTGTAAGATTCACTTTTTTTTTAAAATATTTTATTTATTTATTTGACAGAGAGAGATCACAAGTAGGCAGAGAGGCAGGCAGAGAGAGAGAGAGGAGGAAACAGGCTCCCTGCTGAGCAGAGAGCAGGATGTGGGACTCCATCCCAGGACCCTGAGATCATGACCTGAGCTGAAGGCAGCGGCTCAACCCACTGAGCCACCCAGGCGCCCCAGATTCACTTTTTAAAACTGTGAATGTCTAATTGTTCCAGCACCATTTGTTGAATAGGTTTTTCCTTACTCAACGTTCCTTACTTGAATTGCTTTTGCACTTTTTCAAAATTTAGTTTAGATGTCTGTGTCTGTATCTTTTCCTGGATTCTCTATTCTGGTCCATTGCTCTATGTGTTCTATCAACACTACACTGTCTCTATTATTGTAGCTATACAGGAAGCCTTAACATTGTATAGAATGGTTCTCCCAATTTACTCCTTATTTTCAGAATTGTTTTAACTATTTCATGTCCTTTGAATTTCTATCAATTTTAGAATAAGCTTTTCCATGTCTGCAAACACCTGGATAGGAATTTGTATTAAACCTAGAGTTCAGTATGGGGAGAATTGACATCTTTGCTTCATGACTTACTCATGAATAAGCCTTTCCATTTCTTTAGTCTTCTTTGATTTCTTTCATCAGCTTTTTGTCATTTTCAGAATACAGATTCTGTACATGTTTTCTTAGATTTGTATCTAAGTATTTCACTTTCTTTAGGGGGCAATTATAAATGGTATTGTGATTTAAATTTTGATTTCCACATATTCATTTTTAGTATGTAGAAATGCAGTTAAGTTTTCTTTGTATTGAACCTGTATCTTGGGACATTACTGAAACTCACTTAAAGGTTCTGAGAGTGGTTTTGTAAATCCCTTTGGGTTTTATCTAGATAAAATCATTATCTGCAAATAGAGACAATTTTATTTCTTTCTTTAAAATGTGTATGCCTTCCCTCACACCCCTCCCATTTTCTTCCCTTATTGCACTGGCTAGCACTTCTAGCACTGTGTTGAATCAGAGTGGTAAGAATGGGCCTTCTTGCCTTTTTCCTGATCTCATCGGGAAAGCTTTCTGCCTTTCACCATTAGGTATTACGTACAGGAGTCATTTTAAAATAACATCTTTTCATGATTACAAAAGTGCTACATGATCACTTACAGAATGTAGAGAAAAATAGAAAGAACAAAAAGAAATTATCTGAAATCCCATGATTCATAGTTGATATTTGAGATCATACTAGTATAAACTATCTATTAGGGTTCTCCAGAGAAATAAAATCAATAGGGTCTCTCTCTCTCTCTCTCTCTCTGTGTGTGTGTGTGTGTGTGTGTGTGTGTGTGTGTGTTGGTGTGTGTCATGTAGAAAGAGAGAGGGCAAGATTTATTTTAAGGAATTGATTCATGTGATTATGGAGGCTGATAAGTCCAAAATCTACAGGGCGAGTCAGGAAGCTGGAGACCCAGGGGAAGCAATATTGCACTTGAAGTCCAAAGGCAGTCTGTTAGTAGAATTCTCTTGCTTGGGGTAGGTCAATCTTATTTTCTATTCAAACTATTTAGTTAAATGAGGCCCACCCACATTATAGAGGGCAATCTGCTTTACTAAAAATCTACCAATTGAAATACAAATCTCATCCAGAAATCTTGCCATTTGTGACAACATGGGTAGACCTAGAGGGTATTATGCTGAGTGAAAGAAGTCAGACTGAGAAAGACAAATACCACGTGATTTCACTTATATGTGGAATCTACCAAATAAATGAATAAGCAAACAAAAAGCAGAATCAGACTTACAGGAAAAGATGCCAAACTGATGGTTGCCAAAGGGATAAGCCAAATGGATGAGGGGGAGTGGGAGATACAGGCTTCCAATTATGAAATGAACAAGTCATGGGAATAAGAAGTATAATATAGGGAATACAGTCAATGATATTGAAAGAACATCGTATGGTGACAGATGGTAGCTACACTTGTAGTGAGCATAGCATAACATATAGAGATGTTAAATCACTATGTTGGACACCTGAAACTAATATACCATTATGGGTCAACTAGACTCAAATGAAAAAAAAAATTTTTTTTTTTTTAAAGATTTTATTTATTTATCAGAGAGAGAGGGGGAGAGAGCAAGCACAGGCAGACAGAATGGCAGGCAGAGGCAGAGGGAGAAGCAGGCTCCCTGCCGAGCAAGGAGCCCGATGTGGGACTCGATCCCAGAACGCCGGGACCATGACCTGAGCCGAAGGCAGCTGCCCAACCAACTGAGCCACCCAGGCGTCCCTGAAAAAGATTTTTTAAATTTGACTTGCCACAAATAAATAACACTTTATATTTAAAGAATTTGTAAATCTCATTCACAAATGCTCTCATGGAAATCCAGAATAATGTTTGACTAAATAGCAAGGCACCATGGCCCAGTCAAGTTGACAAATAAAATTAACTATCACGGTGTATTATATTTTGATTTTGTCACCAAAGATTTTATTTTGAGAAGTTTCCTGTGTCATTAAATCCCTTGATATTTTTTATGATTGCATAGAATTCTGTTGTATGAAGATGCCTTAATTTATTAGCATGGTCTCCAATTGTGCTTTTAAGATGTTTCCACATTTCTATTTTATTTTATTAAAATATTTTATTTATTTATTTATTTATTTATTTATTTATTTATTTGGGAGAGAGTGTGTGTATGTGGTAAGGAGGGGCAGAGAGAGAGGGAGAGGGGCAAGCAGACTCCAGACTCTGTGCTGAGCATAGGGCAGATGGGGGCCTTGATCCCACAATCCGAAGATCATGACCTGAGTCGAAACCAAGAGTAGAGCACCTAACTGAACCACCCAGGCACCCCACATTTTTGCTATTTGTAATAATGTTATGATGAACAAATTTCCTCTGCATACCTCTGATTATATACTTACAATACCAAGAAGAGAAATTTCTGGGCCAAGGAACATGAATATTTAAAACAAATCTTCTTAATAAACTCGCTGTATTTCTTTCCAGAAAGACCACATTTATACTAAGAGCGTATGGCATTTGGTCCTCAGAACAGATCGTTCTGGAGCTTTGTTAAAGTCTTTATTTATAACAGTGTGAAAATTACCCATTGTTTATTTATTTATTTATTTTAAGGATAATTTCTTTGAGAGAGAGAAGGGGAGGAAAGAGGGGAGGGACAGAGGGAGAGGGAGAGAAAGAATCTTAAGCAGGCTCCCTGCTGAGTGATGAGCTGCACCTGGGTGGGGGACACATGGGGCGCAGGGGTGGTTAATCTCACAACCCTGAGATCATGAGCTGAGCCGAAATCCAGAGTCTGGTGCCCATCCAACTAAGCCACCCGGCCACCCCTGCTCATTGTTTATTGACTCAAACTTAAATCTTTCCAATTTCTTTTTCTAAATGTCATATTTTTGTCACAGTTTCCTTTAAATGTTTGGTGATCCACTCTGTTATAGTACATGGCAAAATTTTGCCCCTCTTAGAAGTGAGACTCATAGGATTCTTTAATTCTCTCAATTCTTTTCTGGGGCACTTCTTATGGGGAGGCTTGTAGACTCAGACTAAAAAAAGTGCTGAGACATTACCCTTAGATTCTGTGAAATTGTAGTTAGTAACTGGGAGGAAGCCTTTTCTGAAGTATAACACACTGATGAGCTAAACTGGTAAAGGTTTTTTTTTCCCCTAGAGTTTTAAATTTTAACAAATAGTGTATTCAATCTGTTTTAGAATAATAGCTGCCCAGGGATCAAGGAGACCTTGAGAGGCCATATAAGGCATAGCACTGCTGGAGGCAAAGCTGCATAGATTCCATCTCTGACAGATGAGAATCAATACTCTGCTTCAAAGTCTCTTGTGGAAGAGATGATATATTGTCTTATAAAAACCTATTCCAACATCTGACGACTTTGACTATTGTCAGGCCTACCATTGGCCCAAATCCTGCAGAACTTGATGATGCTTACTGCCAAAGTAACTAGATATTATGTAACCAATAGGCAGACCTCTGAAAACACAACCCCCCAGATATTTTTTTACATCAACAGTACCTTCATAATATAAATGGTATAGCTTTTTAGAATAAGCAGTGATGATGAGGTATGCTCAAGTAATACATACTTTCAGACACTTAAACACCAAGCAACAGAGTGGCAAACTTCACAGTGTAACTTAATAACAGTCATGGAAATGGATGACTGGGTTAACATATTACCTATAAAAGAACATTCTGACAATCAGGACATTAAATTAACAGCTCACAGTTTCAAGTATTCAAGCACTGCTTTTTGGCAGGTAAAAACTGTGTAAAAACCACTGACATATTTTGACTGTATATAAATACGTAAAGATGCCCCAGATTAATTTTTCTGTACGTAGAATTTCTTTTCTGGAATGAGAGTGGCTTAGGCAAACTTGAAAATAGTGTGGGAAAAATTCTTCCCTTTAACTAGCAAGAAAACAAATGAACTAAAAAAATAAATTACTGTAACAATAGGGGCTATGGAGAATGAACTAAGTAAAAGGAATGCATTGAAATAACTAATGGGAGTTAAATAAATGAAAGAGACAATGAAATAAAGAGAAAATCATTTTCCCTCCAGGATTACAGTCTCCTGAAGCAGGGAATGTGAAAGAGGACATTGAAAAGCCACTTCATTTATACACAGCCGAAGGATTATTTTCACTGATTACCTGAGCGTCCGTGATGTCTGACTTTATGAGAACATGAGCTCTACAAGCTTCCTACCCTCTGAGAGAAGGTAATTCCTTTCACATTGAGCATGATAAGAAAATACACAGGCAAGCTCTTTAGAAAACGACAGCTGTCTCAAGCCACTTGACACTTTTGACACCATGGGCTTGGCAAGGTAGAGCATTGGAGCAGGGTCAAAAGGGCAACTCCCTTTGGTCCTCTGCCCCTGGCAGCATTTTTTCAGGGCAGGTGTCCAGAGCAGGGAAGGCTCATGGTGACTTGGGGTGGGGCGGATTGGCCTCCTCTTGTGTGAGGGCTCCAGAAACAGGCCTAGAAGAGCAGTTCTCCAGCTGCCGAAAATCTGGCAACTACTGCTGTTGCCTTGCTGCTCCAGGTTTGTTATAAGTACCTGAGTCCAGGCAAATCAGGGAGCCATCTTTTCTCATACATTTAAGGAAATGGGCTTAACTAGGAGAAAAATGGAGGTGGATTTATTTTATATACTGTAGACCAAATTATTTTCCTTTTGGGGTTAACTTCATATCTTGTTGTCTTGGGAGAATTTTTGGCCCAGATTTGAAGAGTTCCTTTTCCTTCCTGTCTTGGGGATCCTAAAGACCAGACCCAGGTTCAGTGACATATAGGACTCACAGGGCTCAGTATGTAGTTATACTGATAGCTAACATTTATTACATTGAAAGGACACAAAGAAAAGTCAGCAAAGTGAAAACTGTCTCAAGCTTCCAAGAGTCCTTTCCCAGTGGAGTCATATAGAACATGCTTAATTCTTCCAGTGATGAGAAGTGTTATTTACCAGGGAAACTTACTGGGGACTCAGAGATCAAGGCTTTTACTGGAAGCTGGTCATGCAGACACATACTGCCTAGCCTGTACAAAAAATTCCAGACTTCCAGAAAAAAAAAAATGCAGTTGTTCAGAATAAACCATTGGTTGTATAAGCAGTTTAAGCCACTCATCAATTAGGGTAAGTTTTATATTACTGTAGGAACTGTTTACCAGTCAAGATCCCATTATGCCAGCCAAGGATCAAGCAAGGCTTTTCTAAGGATGTGTACTCTCAGGCCACTTTGTTAACTCCTTCCTATAAAGTCCACCCCATTTGGCCCATGCTTTTTTGGAGCAAAATTATTATCAACAGGACCCCCTGTTGCAGGGAGAAAGCATCTTACTAGTATTCCTCCAGGGTCCTGGATTTAGCCAATTAAAACAAATCCCATCTACAAAAAGGTCAATCTTAGAAAGCCTGGTGGCTTTCTTCTAAAGTTTTTGCCTTCACCTTTTTACCTGGCCTGAACCATTCATTCAAACACAGGAGGACTCTGCCTGGTAAGTTGAAGCTGAGCTGCATGCCTTCCAGGATTGAGGCGATCCATGAACGTTAAGGTACACATTCAAGAAGAGTAATCCCAGAGAGTACCCTTGGAAACAAAAAATTTGCAACTGGCAGGTCACCCAATGAAGACATACATTAGTAGGCATTAGAGGTAAAGAGGGCCCCTAGTTTGGTTTCCCGCTGTAAGTCTTCTGCCCTAGGGTTCTCTGTCCAGTTGAAATAATGCAGTTGAGTCCCTAGTTTTAGAAGGACTTCCAGAAGGCAGTTTCACCAATTTTGCTTGTCTTTGACATTAGTTCATTTGCCTCATGAATGTGGACAACATCTAGAGCTGTTCTTCATGGGAACATAGGAGTTGGGCCCACTGTTGCTGTCCCACAGTCAGTGCTGTCAGGTGTGATCACAGGCTCAGTAGCGGTTCGAATTCAAGACCTCACAGCATCCTGGGAAGGCAATAGTGGCATTCAGGAGCAGTTCTTTTTTTTTTTTTTTTTAAAGATTTTATTTATTTATTTGACAGAGAGAGATCACAGGTAGACAGAGAGGCAGGCAGAGAGAGAGAGAGAGGGAAGCAGGCTCCCTGCTGAGCAGAGAGCCCAATGCGGGACTCGATCCCAGGACCCTGAGATCATGACCTGAGCCGAAGGCAGCGGCTCAACCCACTGAGCTACCCAGGCACCCCTGCAGGAGCAGTTCTGAAAAACAGAGAAGTTATGAGAATGAGATCATTAACATCCTCTTTCCCTGTATCTCCCAGGTGCTGGGCTTCCCCGCATCCCATGTTATTACAAAATCAGTGTGTCTCATTTAATAGTCATTACTTTACATTTTCTCCCCAGTCATTTTTATTCTCATCTATAAACCAAAAGGGTTGGATAAAAAGAGGATGTCAAGAATTTAGTTGAGTTACTGCATGATATTGCTGCATTGACCTCATTTTGTTTAGCCAAGCAGTGTCCTGAAACTGACACTAGTCCCCTCACCTAAGCACATGCCCTAGATTGCAGTCCACAGAGTCACAAGCACATGTAAGTTCCTGCTGGCAATTCCCCAACATCCCTCATGATCAACCATTTGCCCTGCCCCCACTGCCTTCTCTCCACGTGGTTCCTTAGATAAGACTCCAGGGTGGCGTTGCAAACCCTGCCCTTTTGGTTTCAACTGACCAACCTAACCTTAGCCCCAGGAAATCCAAAGCACTTCACCTGCAGACTCTAATAAAAACGTGCCCCAATGTCTACCTCTCTCTGTCTGCACTCTGCTTTGACCTCCGCATATGGCCCCTCAAGGTGTGCCAGGCACTTCCTCCAGAACTTGTAAGTAATAAACTTCCCTATTTTAATTCCTCATATGTCTGTTGCTGAGCCACAGTTCACTCTCTGACATCCTGTGGCCCACTTAATAAGTGATGATTTAAGGAATTTGTAACAGAGGGACAGAAGAATAGAAAAACACTGTTAATATAACTTAACCAGAAAGACAGCATGGTCAGGAACTGGTTAGGACAAAATCTTGAATTTTCAAAAGTTTTCAGAACATGTTTACATAGCCCCCACCCTTTTCATCCTGATCATTTATTCAGTAGGCAGCCTGAAAAATAATAATCTCTTTTTGGGAATAGCTGTTTTTAATCATCAAACTGCCTAACATAGGAGGAAGGTGAGTAAAGTTGAATCAGGCCATCAGTCTCTTGTTACAAATTTCAAATGTTCTTGAAAGTCAGACATAAGTCAACAGCAGTGAGACATTCCTGAGCAGGGGTTGAGAGTCCTTTCTGTCAGGAGTGGGCAGAGAGGTCCTACTTTCCATACTGTGTTCTCTTCCAACTTGCAGCTTTCATCAGGAATCACAGCCTAGGTTTCTTTTGGTCATTCATCTCAAATGCAATTAGTCCCTACATTAGAAATATACAGCCACCAGCAGCTTAGTTTCAGATAGTCCCATCAGGGAATGTGCCCTTTCTTATGGGCATCTGCAGGTGGCCCATGTGGTCCAGAGAGCACCCATGATGTTTTTATAGCCCACGACCCCCTGGAGGGGTGTCTTAAGTCTGCAGTAGTCCCAGCATCTCAGTTTTGTTCATTAAGCCTATGTCTGTTTTCCAAGATTGAACTATTCTGTTACAGATGTTATTAGGTTTCAGGCTACCATCAGGTCCAGGCAATTAGGATCTCTGGATTCTGGATTCCAAAAGCTTGTGGCTTTTCTTCCTCGGCAGCAGCAAAGATGAGAGACTACAGGGGCAGACAGTGGAATTCCAAGTTCTTCTAAGTCCCTTTTATCTTGTCAGTCTTAGAGTCCAAATTGACCTACTCAAAAATATGCACAATTAGTCTAGACAATCATCAGTCTCTAAGAGCCAGACATCTGATTTTACAGAAACTTATTATCAAACTAAAAACTGCTTTTTAAAACTCTAAAAGTGCATTTTCCTGTGCAGATTACTTCTCCTTTTATGTTGTCTGCCTTTTCTCATAGGCCCCCAATAGGCAAAAATCACGGGAACAATAATCACTTATGAAGATTTCAATACTCAGATTTTCAAGAATTTTAAATTTTTAATCCATCCAAGTAAGAAATCCTGTTCTACTCACACCTATTATTGGGCAGCTTTCCATGTTGGAATAATCCCTTTAGCATTTATGAAATTATAAGAATATAATTTATACTGTTTTTAAAAATCACATACCCAGAAGCAATAGGCACAAAGTAAAAAGCCATTTTAGAAAGTCTCTCTCTCTCTCTCTTTTTTTTTTTTTTTGCAAGTTTACTCAAACCTTAGCAGTAAATTCAACACTTTCAGGATTAATGTTACAGCTACTGAGAGGTCCCAGCTGGAATGCAACAGGCTGCTGTGGATGGAGTGTTATTTTTCTGCTCTTCTTTTTTTCTGGTTTGTCTAAAGTTTGTGCCAGCCTTGGAATTGACTTAATCTTATTTCCTCTCACTTGGAGGAGTGAGCAGTACAAACATACTACATTTTGGGAAATGTTTTTTGGCAGAGTTTTAACCCTTTCTCCTCCCCCCTAAAGGGGAGAACAAAACCTAAAGACATCAGCCAGGCTATAATTTTTAATTCCTTTACCTTAGCTACCTTGGCCAAAAGTGGCCTATGGATCCGGTTCTTCTAGGGTTGGAGCTATATCATTTTCAAGTTCCATAGGTGATCTTCACCTTCCAGAAAAGACATCTCAGCTGCTGTTTCATACCACATGACTAGATAACCATTGGTATGTGAAGGTTCATAATTGTATCCCCTTCATACTTTCTTTCTCTGACCACTGTTTTAGCCATATTTCAATGAGTCAGGGTTGTTTTTAATAAATCACACTTCTGACACCAACTGTCACCCCTAGTTTAAGGATTTGCTAAAGAATCCACAGCATATATTTATACTTATGGATAAGATTTATTACACTGAAAGGATACAGACCAGAATCCAAAAGGGGGAAGGGATATTGGCTTAAGTCTGAAGAAAGCCAGGGAGAAGCTTCCAAAAGGTTCCTTTTGTTGTTTCTTTTTGTTTTGTTTTGTTTGTCCCACTGAAGTCTTACAGGTTGTGCTTAATTCCTCCAGTAGGTTTTGGCAACACATGTGAAATGTTGTCTATGTGCTCATTAGAGACTTCATGCCCTCAGTTTTTACTAGGTGCTGTTTATGTGGTACCCTGCTATGTACTGAATGTTGTGATTCTGCAAAATTCATATGTTGAAGCCTAATCCCCAATATGATGTTTGGAGGTGGAGCCTTTGGGTGGTAAGTAGATGAGAAGGTGGAGCCTTCATGAATGAGATTAGTGCCTGTGATGGTTAATGGGGAGCCCAGATTAAACACTATTTCTGGGTGTGTCTTTGGAGGCACTTCCTGATGAAATTAGCACTTGAAATGATGGACTCAATAAAGTAGAGTGGTGGGCCTCATCCAATCAGTCGAGGGTCTGAATTGAACAAAAGACAGAAGGAGGAATTTGCCCTGCCTCAATGCTTATGCTGGGATATCTCATCTCAACTTCTTCTGCACTTGGACTGGGATTTACACCATTGGCTTCCCTAGTTATCAGGCCTTTGGACTTGGACTGAATTACACCACTGGTTTTTTTGGATCTCGAGCTTACAGATGGCATATCGTGAAGTTTATCAGTCTCTATAATTACATGAGCCAATTCCATATTTATATATGCACATTTTACCATATTTAAATAGCTTCTGTCTATGAGGCCTTAAAAGAAGGATTCAGAACTCCAAGAGATAAATGTCACTCAAAGAGGTTTTAAAATAAGTCGTATTTTCTTCAAAATACTTCTAAGCAACAATTAGGTATGACCTGTTCTGGTTTTTCTATCCCCTGATCATAGATTTATTTATTTTTGTTTCTGAAATTGGAAGAAAAGATATTTCTGTCTTAAAAGGAATAGAAAAGAAGAGGTTTATCTATTGTTAAGTTTTGTGGACATACCTGGTCCTGCTTCCCCAAGAGGAGTTACCTTTCTTTCTTTAATAACAGACCTCCAACAGTGGTGACATATGGTTATAGTTATAACTTTTCCTTTCTCACGTGGGTCATTGAGAAGCAGACTTTCTGCATTCTGTAATAAAAATATTACAAAGTAACAATCCCTCATGTCTCACTATTTAGACAAGAAATAAAAATATTGCAAGCTATTTTATGCTTTGGTTACTTTCCTTAGTAACTTAGAAATTGTGGTACAATGCTCTACAAACACTGGTCACAATTATTAAGCCCACCTTTTTGTAGCTCAAGGAAGAATTTTCATATAGAAAATGGTCAGGAATACCTCTGTCTAAGAATGCAAGCTTTATCAAAGGTTTCTTGGAATACTGCTGGAATGGTGGGAAGAGTCTGACTTCATTATTCTACTCCTTGCTTCAGATTTGTCTGTGCTGTTTAGTAGTAATTTCACATCAGGCAAGTGGCCATCTATTGGAATCTCAATGTCCTTATCTATAAATTGTGATACAAATCTCCACAGATTGGTTATAATGTCACAGTGTTGTTATAATGAAAATAGCATAGGTAAAATATTTGACTTCATACCCGAAGGGTAAATTTATAAATTTATTAGTCCTGTTATCTCAAGAAAATGCTTGCTAGAAAATAAGGACTATAATGGTAATAGATGCTTTATTTATAATACCTCACCTGGAAACAAGCCAAATGACAGCCCCAAATGACCATCAGTAGTAGACTGAATTTTTTTAAATGTGGGATAGTCAGTCATACAGTGTAGTACTATAAAGTATGAACTACTGTTTGCACAAAATAGGGATAAATCTCACTGATGAAATGTTGAATGACACAAAATACTGCATTCTGTATAATTCCATTGAAAGAAAGTTCGAAAACAGGCAACATTAATCTATAGTGACAGTGGCCAGAAGTCATAACCTTTTGGAGAGAGAGGATGGATTGGAAGAAGAATAAAGGGAACCAACTTGGGTGCTGAAAATGTTTTAGTCTTCACCTGCATGGTGGTGGTTATGAACTGATACATGTATGTAAAAATTCATCAGACTATATGCTTAAAGTTTGTACATTACAGTTGTACTGTTTATTACAGATATAAATAATAAATCAACAAAAGAAACTGTTCCCTTAAACCCAGGAGCTGGATTTTTGTTTCAAAATCAATGTCATTTATTAGGGGAGTATCTGGCAATAGATACAACATACCAATAGCTGGCCATCTTGCAGGCTGTAGTCAGTCTGTCCCTTGTTAGTGGCCCCATTTCAGAGCTATCCTGGAGCAGACAGGCACATTATAAGGGTCATGCTCCATCATCATGGACAGCTGGAGATGTGACCACATGCCATCGGCAGCAAAGCACAGGGAAAACCAGGCAGTGGAGTGTGCTTCCCACCCTCAGGCTTGGAGGCACAAGCCCCAGCCATGGAAGGATTAAAAAGCCTCAATTTAAAAAGACAGGGGGAGGGGAGGGAATGTGGGCTGCACAATTTATAAATAGACATTCCCGAGGCTGCCTGATGGTGAAGTGGTTGTTTAGTAAATCTTTCTCCCTTAAGGATCCCATTAGCAGAGAGCATTTGAAAATAACAGTTTCATTTTGGCTTTGGGGGGAGATCCTGGGTTTCATCAAGTCAGCCCTGTCAGAGGATATTGCTCTTTCTCAAATTTAGGGACAGGCCTTCGACAACTTAAATCACCTACACATGGAGCACAAAGATGATGACGACGATGATGTGTCTTTTGCCAAATGGATGAGCAGCTTCTGGGGTCACAGCTGGATAGAAGAGAACGAGAGAGGACTCCGGGACCATCATGGACCACAAAATGCCACTCACAGGAAAACCTCCCTGCCCTGCCCAGTGAGTTATGATCAGAGAACCAGGGGAGAGCCGGACTAGGGGAGGGGGATTTCTATTAGATAATTTTTGAAGAGGCCTTTGGTGTAAAATTTTTGGTTCAAAATCAGTACTTCTAAACCTTTTTATACCCTTAAGAGTCCTTTTTATTGTTTTATCTTGGCCTCCCGGGGACCCGATTTTCATTTAGTAGGCAAAGATTTCTTCATTTTTAGTAGCTTAAGATCTCTTTAACTACTATTCAGAGTTCCTGATAAACCTGAGACAATCCTCCTGAGGGTTAATAGGATTCGAGTCAAAGGAAAGACACTTGATGTTATAAATTAGTCTGTAGCATCAGGCGTGGATCAATGTGTGATTTACAATACTCTCTCTGGAATACTGAAAATAGCTCCGTGATTTGATGACCTCTAAAGAATTGGGGATTCCACATCATAAATCACTACCTTTGATAAATTTGATACACTTTTTCTTCTGGTTCTCCTTTGGTTTCCCGAGGGGAGAGGAAACCAAAATTTTTCTGTCCTCAATACTACTTTTCCACAGGGAGGCAGAGTATCCAGTTTCTAGGGAGCCAGATGCAAGCAGGAGGAAGATTCTAATGGCAGAACGGGAGGGGCTGGCCAGGTGAGGACTCAGCGGCAGGGACAGGCCCTGGTTCTCTCTGCTTCACAGTCATTTACTATAATAGAACAGTAAATAAAAAAGCAAGAATATAGGGATGCCTGGGTGGCTCAGTCAGTTAAACATCTGGCTTCAGCTCAGGTCATGGTCTCAGGACCTGATTGAGTCCCGCATCGGGCTCCTTGCTTTGTGGGGAGCCTGCTTCCCCTCTGCTTCTCCCCCTGCTTGTGTTCTCTCTCTCTCTCTCTCTCTGACAAATAAATAAATAAAACCTTTAAAAATGTAGCTTTTCTTTTCCACAAGTCCCTTAGGATTCTAGCTGTAGAGAATGTCTCCCCAACCTTCTGCTTCTGTCAACCCCAGAACCAGTATGTTTTGGGACAGTGTTATTTTATTTCAGTTTTAGCCTCAAAGTTCCTAGAAACATAATGCTTGTGAGGGATGTTATGGTGGGTATGGCAATCTCTTTCAGTTTCAGTGACCAGCAGCAAAATTGAGGAATGAGACCTCTTTATGATGCAAATATTTGAAGGTAGATTTCTTTTTTTTTTTTAAGATTTTATTTATTAAAAAAAATTTTTTTAAATCTCTTTTCAGTGTTCCAGAATTCATTGTTTATGCACCACACCCAGTGCTCCATGCAATACGTGCTTTCCATAGCTTTTATTTATTTATTTGACAAAGAGAGAGAGAGTGAGAGAGGGGAAGCTGGGGAAGCATAAGAAGGAGAAGCAGGCTTCCTGCTAAGCAGGGAGCTCAATGTGGGGCTCCATCCCAGGATTCTAAAATCATGACTTGAGCCAAAGGCTGATGCTTAATGACTGAGCCACACAGGCACCCCTTGAAAATAGATCTCTTGCCAAATGCATACTGAGGGACAAAGGGCAAGTTTCAACAGGTCTTTGAGCTTCAGGTTCCTTATGTAAAAAAGAAGAGGGGGTACTGGATGATGTCTGGGAACTCTTCTAACTCTAACTATCCATGATTCTGTTGTAAATAAACAGCTGTTTATCACGCTCTCATTTTAATCTCTTTTTTTTTTTTTTAATTAATTTATTTATTTATTTTTTATTTCAACTAATATATTTTTAATAATACATTCAGTTTAATTAACATTTTTTTTTCATTTTTTGACTTTTTATTTTTTATAAACATATATTTTTATCCCCAGGGGTACAGGTCTGTGAATCACCAGGTTTACACACTTCACAGCACTCACCAAAGCACATACCCTCCCCAATGTCCATAATCCCACCCCCTTCTCCCAAACCCCCTCCCCCCAGCAACCCTCAGTTTGTTTTGTGAGATTAAGAGTCACTTATGGTTTGTCTCCCTCCCAATCCCATCTTGTTTCATTGATTCTTCTCCTACCCACTCATTTTAATCTCTTATGTTCTACTTCAAATGAGGTATTCACAGTGTGAACCAGGAGTACAGTTAGTTTCCAGTTTCCAGATAGTGAGAACCAGGGAGAAACAAAGAGAAAAACTGAGACTTGCTATTTATCTCAACAGTCCTTTGGAACTGTTGAAAATATGAAAACAAAATATGAAACAAAAACAAATGACTAATAAAATACAGTTTTGTTGAATACATCTTAGCATCTATTATACCTGTAAAACCGAGATAATCCACCCTTTTTTAGGGAATCCAGTTTTAGGTTGCAGTGTTGTTTGCCTTAAACTATTGGGACCAGCAGAATTTGTTATGTAGTGCATTTCTAAACAGTGTCCATGTATCTCTTCCTGCTCATACTAGCTTTGGGCATTTGCCTGAATTAACCTGTTTAGGTCCTCTATGTCAACAGTGAGTTCCACAGTTATCAGACTACATGCAGAAAGTATGTGTTTATTCAAGAAGACAAAGCATGGAATAAAAACGAGCAACTGACTGAACAGAGTAGAGACTGTGCAAGTGCAGAACACAGAGTAGGAGACCCAGGGTGATGTGGGCAGAGTCCTGGGAGATAGTCAGGGGTCTGAATGTCCAGCTCCAGTCACAAAATGCCATATATTCATGACAAGAGCCTGTGTTGGATACTTTTCTAAGTCTAGAATGTGCTCAGATTTTTCTTACTTTAGAGATCAGAGAACAATTAGGTTTTCATTGTGTGTGTTTTGCTTTAAACTCAATCAATGACTTAAAAAGAAAAGCTTACTTTCAGCCTTGTCTCTTTTCTTCTCTCCCCACTGCTTCCATCTGAGGCTCTTCCCTCTCACAACCTATTAAGAATCTATATCCATCTATATTACATTCATAGGAAGAGAAGAGCTTTCCCTCCTTTTCCATTTGAATGTGGTTTCTAATATGGCTGTCAGCCTCATGATGATTCCTGCAAAGTGATGGAGCTTTGATTCATTGACTATATTTATTGACTGACTACTATGTGACAGGCATAACTTATGCAAGGCATGTAGAGGGTACAAGAAGACATACATAATCTCTGTGCTTGTGAAACTTCCAGTCTAGTGGAAAATACAAATCTGGCAGAAAGAACAAAGCAGGCAAGGGGTAGAACTTGGTCCTCCTCAGAGAACACTACTTTTCGGCAAGACTCATTATAATAATCTGTGACCACTGATTTAAAGTAAATTTAAAATAATTTAACTTCATGACTAATGTAGTTTCTTGTTTTTTAGATTAAGTTTTTATTTCATTTCAATAGAAGACAATGCCTTAATCCCTGTTGTGAAACTGGTGATAGTAGTTTTTTTTTTTTTAAAGATTTTATTTATCCATTTGAGAGAGAGAAAGAGCGCACAAGCAGGGGGAGCAGCAGAGGGAGAGAGAGAAGCAGACTCCCAGCTGAGCAGGGAGCCCACCCCACCCCCAATGTGGGGCTCCATCCCAGGATGCTGGGATCATGACCTGAGCCAAAGGCAGACACTTAATCAACTGAACCACTCAGGCACCCCAAAACTAGTGATAGGTTCAGGCAACAGTGACAACTCTGAGGAAGGACTTTTAGCATAATGTTCTATGGATTTGCTTTCTGTCTTCTAGTTGTAGAGGAATCTCTGGGAAGGCAGCGGAGTAGGTGGCTAAGAAGGGTGAAGGGAGGGCTCCAGATGCAGCCTTCCAGGGTCTACCACTAGCAGCATAACTGACTGAGTTACTTCCCTCCCTCTGCCTCAGATTCCCCGTATGTTAAGGGGGTTGATGTTAATAGCAGATACCGCATAAGGGTGTAGTGAAGATTCAATGAGTAATTTATCTAATGTCATTAGGACATTACCTGGTACCTAATAAGCACCTATGCTTCTTATTGTCACGTGTTGGAAGTGTCGAAAGTTAGAAATTTTTTTTCCAGATGACGCTTCAGTTAATTACTGCAAAAAGTCTTTGATTTTGGGTCTGATGATTTTAGATACCTCATGTAAGTGCAATCATTCAGTATTTGTCCTTCTGTGTCTGTCTTAATTTTTGAAAGCACCTCTTTTTTCCTGATAAAAAAATACCCCCATTTAGATTAAAAAAAAAAAAGTCCTAAAAATAAATTCCACAGGACAAAGAAAACCTTTCAAAACATTTGGGTATGTTTTAAGATTGCCCATCTTTTGATACTACCGTACTTCAAGCCCTGCCCATCCCTCCCTTCTCGCAGATGCTCACGCTCAGAAGGCTTCATTTCCTTCCACTCCAGCAAGCTCTTCTGTGGCAGGGCCTCAGAACATATGGGGCTCGTCCTCAGGCAGAACAGTGTTCCCTGTTCCTGGATTAACCCTGCTCATCCTTCAGATTGTATCTTCATCATCACACCTTCACAAAAGTCTCCCCTCATCCTCCTAGTCACTCCAACATCCACTGGAACGTACATAATTTTACCTCGTTAAAGCCTCTCTGTGTATCTTGAACTTTCCCTTTATAGCATTTGGCCAAAGCGGTAGACATATGCCCTCTTTGTTTAATGTTTGTCTCCCAGCATAATCTCCAAGAGGGGGATTCTGTGCCTGTTTGTCTCCCCAATTTGTCCAAAGCACCAAGTACCATGTCTTACCTATAATAAATGGAATAATATATACAAATTTACCTATTATCTTTTAGTAGCTTTATAAATCTTTAACCATATTTTTTATTATTGTTTGAGGGAAAGTTTCTAGGTATGTGTGTTAGTTTGCTTGGGCTGCCATAACAAAATACCACAGACTGGGTGACTTCAAAAGCAGAAATTTATTTTCTCACACTTCTGGAGGTTAGAAGTCTGAGGTTTGTTTTCTCTGAGGCCTCTCTCCTTGGCTTAAAGATGATCACCTTCTTGCTGGTCCTCACATGGTCTTCCTCTGTGGGAGCATATTCCTGGTTTCTCTCTGTGTATGCAAAGTTCTTTCACTTATAAGGGCACCAGTCAGACCAGTGGGACCCACCAAAATGGTCTCATTTTAACTTAATTGTTAGAGGTCCTATCTCCAAATATAGTCATAATATGACATTCTCACATAAAACTTCAACATATGAATTTGGGGCAGGGGGACACAATTCAGTAAATAATAACATGAAATGTACGGATCCAAGGAGGGGAATATTTTAAGTCCTCTGACACATATCACCAACAGCTTTCTAGGAGGGATGTGTGTATTTGTAGTCCTACCAGCAAGGAAGACAGTGTATATCACCCTGCACTCTTGCCAGTGTCATTAAATAACATTTTTTTTTTTTTTGCTAAACTGAAAGACAAAATTGTTTATTATTTCATTTTCCATAAGTTTTGACTATTAATTAAGCATAAACAATTTTTACTAGCTGTTATTTCTTTTTCTTTTATTCTTTATACATTTATTCATCATATATATACATAAAGATTTTATTTTTAAATAATCTCTACACCTGACATGTGGCTCAGACTCACACCTCCAAGATCAAGACACACATGCTTTTCTGACTGAGCCAGCCAGGTGCCCCTCATTAGTATATATTTAATGAATTCATGTTATGAATAGGGCAGAGTGCTGCATACTGGGGTTCTAGCAGAGAATGAAACATAGCCCTTGATGTGATGGGGCATATAGTCTAATGGAGGAGAGACATGTAACAAAATTACCCAAAATATTGATCATGATTGTGCTAAATATCATAAAGGAGAAGTACAAGACCCCAGCAGGGCATTGAACCAGGACCAGAACACCCAGGGTGGTAAGGAAGGGTTTCTGTGAAAGTGCAGAATGACTAAAATATGATTAACCATTTCATGGGGTAAAGGGGTAGGGTGGTGAGCGGTCATGAGCAGAGAGGACCCCCTGTGAAGGTGCCTGTTTTGGAGAGGAGCAAGTGAGCTGGAGGAAATGACTAACCAGTGAGGCCATCCCTGAAAGAGTGGGTGGGGCAAGAAAAGGTACAAAAGAAAACGTGATCAGATGTGACTTGGTTGGTGTTCTAACTACCCTGGCTGCTGTGGGAATGACAAAACAAATGGGTAAGAGTGGAGGTAGGGTATCCACTACGGGGAGGCTGCTTCTATCATATGGGTGAAAGATTACCTGGATGGCTTGGATTACGGTAGTAACAGTGATGCTGGAAAAGAGTGGATAGTTGTTGTTTTTTTAAAATTTTTATTTATTTGTTTAACAGAGATCAGAAGTAGGTCAGAAGTAGGGAGAGAGGCAGGCAGAGAGAGAGAGAGAGAGAAAGAGAGAGAGAGAGAGAGGAGGAAGCAGGCTCCCTGCTGAGCAGAGAGCCTGATGCGGGACTCCATCCCAGGATCCTGAGATCATGAACAGAGCTGAAGGCAGAGGCTTTAACCCACTGAGCCACCCAGGCACCCCAAGAGTGGATAGTTTTTGAGAGATGTTTGAGAGATGGAATCTACTGACTCGGCAAGAGATTGTGAAGAGTGGCTCCTGAGTTACAGGTCTGAGTGAGTAAATGGTCTGCCATCTTCTAAGTTAGGGGACACATGGGGAGAAGTTTTGAGGAGGAGAGGTGTGAGTTCAGATTGGCACAAGTCAGATTGAGTGCCAGTGGGATACTATGGGAGGACTTGAGGGGGAAGAAACATAGAGGAGATGTCTGGGCTAACAATATAAATTAGGAAATCAGATGATAGCTAGAAATTAAAGCCTGAAGATGAGATATTTAGGGAGGAAGTGTCATGTGAGAAAGGAAAGGAAGGGAAGGAAGACTAGATTAGAACCTGGAGGAACTCCAGCAGTTATGAGTTGTTAGCTGGAGAAGTGAGCAAAAATGTCTAAAACACAGTCGCAGAAAGATCACCCTTGAGGGTGCAGTGGTAGAAGAAAAGGAAAGATTGTTTCCTGGAGGGCCATATGGGCTACTGGATTGTATGCTACAGAATGATTCAAAACCAAAAGTGGACAGAATTTGGAAACATTATTAAGATCAATATCTTGACCAAAGCCAGTCTTGCATGCAAAAGTTATATTGGATTGGGTTGGGAAGAGAAATTGAGACAATGTTTCAAGATTGGCTTCTCTGAGGGGGTCTACCCTTTGATTATTTTCCAGTTGTGAGTTTAACATTGATGTGATTGTATTATATGATCTCTCTGTTTGCCTGTATGCATGTGAGTTATACTTATTTATTTTCAGGAGATCTATTAAACATTACTAACATGTAGCAAATATTTTTTAAAGTTTTTAAATCTACCATTGATTTTGTTTATATTATTTATGATACACATTGGCTTTATTTTTATGTGGTTAAATTTATTTTTTTCCTTATGACTTTTCTCGTGGCTCTTTTGCTTAAAAATTCATTCTTCATATAGAAGTCACATAAATACTTACCTTTGCATCATTTCTTTAACATTTATGTCTTCACTGTAGTTATTTTTTTTATAATTTTGGGATTTATTTTACATATTAATTTAAGGCTTGGAATGCTTCATTATTCCACCTTAATGGTAGAAGATGAACAGAGCTAGTCTTAGGATGTTCTGGTTAATGTTTTAACTCTACTTCATTGTAGGAGGAAGGTCCTACTGATCAAAAAGATAAAATTTCAGTTCAACATGAGATTTGCTTAGTTGGTTATAATGGATATTTTGTCACTGTGTTAATATTATATTGTTTCTTTATACTGCAAAATTTGCATTCTGTATTCCCAGTTTCCTGTGCTTCCCAGAATCACATCGTCTGACAGCCATCCCAGAAGACATTCTCATGAGGACCAGGGATTTCAATGCCATACCCACATGCTGGATTACAGAAAATGCTCAGCAGATGAGTCATTCAAGGAGGCACTGGAATCAAAAGGAAGATCTCATTCCAAAATTCAAGCATTTTCAGAGTCCTTTGAACAGAAACTGTGCTTTAGAACCAAACGCTCCGTCTCTTTGGTATGTAATGGAGTTATTGAATATTTAACCACTTTAAGAAAGGAAACCCGAAGGATTCATCCTTCCCAAGTTTGAGGAGGATAGATCTAATTTCTTCGTTTATAGTCTAGTGATGAAGCCTTTGAAAAATGACTGTTTTAGATAGCTCAGATGTATATAAATATTCTTCATTATTTTTATTGGAGATAGCTGGTGTAGGACGAATTACCAGAGGGCCATAGGTGGAATGTTTTTGTTACTGAGGTCTTCTGGTTCTCTGAGACTATTTTTGTCAGTCTTATAAATAATTGTGACTTGTTCTTCTTTCACTATTTGAAGAAGGAAAAAACTATCCCAATTGTGCTGTCTTTTCATATCTAATCCAGGAGTAAATAGTGTATGATGGTGGTCTGTTCCCCTGTATTTCTTTTCTTTTTTTTTTTTTTTTTTAAGATTTTGTTTATTTGAGAGAAAGAGAGATTGAGAGAGAGAGAGAGATAACAAGCTAGGGGAAGGTCAGAGGGCGAGGGAGGAGCAGATTCCCTGCTGAGCCGGGAGCCTGATGTGGGACTTGATCCCAGGACCCAGAGATCATGACCTGAGCTGCAGGTAGATGCTTAACTGACTGAGCCCCCCAGGCACACTCCCCGGTACTTCTAAAAAATATGCAGAAGGAATTCTCTAAACATTAGTAAGTATCCAAAAGTAGGAGGAGTCCAGGCATTTCACAGTGGCCCCTGGGAGTTTAAGTGAAGCACAAAGCAGAGACAGGCATGAAACGGTGGAAGAGTAGAAACTCCATTGATAATGCTAAACTTGTTACATAAAGTAATAAACTAGAGATCAATTAAGTTGGGGATAGTTTTTGAACTCCACAACATGTTCACTGAGTCACCTTGAGCAAAATAACTTCTTTTTTTCTGGTTTTTTTTTTTTTTTTGTATGTTTGTTTGTTTTGTTTTATTTTGGAATAAATACGTATCTCTGCCATGCAGTAGGCAGAACGAATAAGTGACCAGGAGTATTGCCACCTGGTTCTTGAGCTTTGCTCTGTTAACATACAGAGGAAGACATGTGGCTGCTTCCTACCTCATTGCCCATCTGAACACAATGCTTTCTGCTTAGCAGTGATGGCTGTTGGGACTATCACCACACATCCTTGGCTTCTAGGTGGCACCTCACTTTTATCAGAGAGTGACACTGTGTATGGTTTCCCTTCAGGAGGCTGCTCTCTTCACCTGATCATAAGAGAAACTCAGGAAATTAATACCGATACAATAATTTTATACCTAATTGATTGATTTTGTTCATATTTTGCCAGTTGCCTCAACAATATTCTCTATAGTGAAATTTCAGATCGTGTGTTGAAACCAATTTTCACATCCCTCTAACTGATTTTATTCAGGAACAGTCTTTTCTTGTCTTAAATAAAGACAAGAATAAAATAATCTAACTGATTTTATTCTGGAACAGTCTTTTCTTGTCTTTTATGACACTGACATTTGAAGAATACAGGCCAGATATCTTTTAGAGTGATGCCTCATTTGGGTTTAGCTGACATTTCCTGGTGATTAGATTTAGATTATGAACTTCCAGTAGGAATTTAAGAGGAGTGCAAGAATTCCTGTTTTAAAATAAATTACATGATCGAGTCACTAATTATATTAATCAGGAGATATATTGGTTTTTTTCTGGAACAAGTTATGATATAAATGTCTTTAATCTGAACTGCTCTTTGTTGATTCTGATGTCCTCAGAAAAAATTCCATATAATAACATATCTTATGTAACTGCTAACATACCTTTTGCTAATATTATAAGCCCTAACAGTGTATAAACATGAAATCAGTTCTCTTATTTAAAGGGATACTCATCACATTATCCCTAAAATATCAAATGTTAGCTAGTATTTCATTTCCCATGCTCTTTCTTTTGAGTACCAAGGCAATCAAGACAGCATTTTCAACTTTTTGACTCAAAGACTCTTTTCACAGTTCCATATAATAACCAGAAACCTGCTAGGAATTTACAAAATCATTTAATTTTTTTCATATTACCTATGTAAACAATGGAATATTTTATATTTTATAAAAGTTTAAGTTTTTTATATCTTATAACAGTTTTAAGTTTTATAAATTTTTATCATTATGTAAAATTAAAAATTTAGAATATACATACAGTTTAAAACTTGTTCTTATTTAACAATTGACATACTTTTTCTAAAGCTAACTACACTAAAAGTGTGGTTGATCAGCAAATCTAAAACTGATTTCTATTTTGGCTGGGGACCAAATGTTGAGTAATGTGTAAACATCAAAAAGATCCAGAAGCTAGTTTCGTGACCTGATCATGACCAATAACATCAAATTCTTTCATTTTGTTACTGAAAACTTCAATAGTCTTATTTTGATAATTTTTACATTTTGTTTATAAACAATGAGAGAAGAAAACAGATTCTAACTCATTGTTTACGAGCATTTCTCAGATAGTCTTTCTTCTCAGTAAGAGAAAAGCCATCACTTTATTTTGAAAATAATTGTCATTATAGTTTCTCTTTTTTATATTGCTCTTGTAAGCATTCAAGATCTAATACAACTACTAGGTTTAATGAGAATAATCTGGAGGCACATTTACAGAACAACTACAGTTTTTAAGTCTCTTAACCTGCATCTCAGCTTTGTCATTTTTTCGCTTTTTGACTTTGGCCACCAGACCATTATAGATAGAAATGAAACTATCTAGCACTGAAGAGTAGCTGACATGACCACGGGAACCAGGCACCCTCCTACCTCAGCCTGTGGGATTGAGTCCTGAGGTGGCTCCTCTGACTGGCATATTCATTTGACAGACGCTCAGGTGTTCCCCAGGGTTTCCAGTTCAAATGGAAGAGAGGGAGAGTCATGATGTTATCTGTTTATTATTTTTTATTTTTTAAAATTTAATTTTATTTTTTCAGTGTTCCAAGATTCATTGTTTATGCAACCACACCCAGTGCTCCATGCAGTCAGTATATGCCCTCCTTAATACCCACCACCAGGCTCACCCAACCCCTCCCCCTCCCCTCCAAAACCCTCAGTTTGTTTCTTAGAGTCCACAGTCTTTCATGGTTTGTTTCCCCCTCCATTTTCGTCCAACTCACTTCTCTCCATCTCCCAATGTCCTCTGTGATATTCCTTATGCTCCACAAGTAAGTGAAACCATATGATAACTGACTCTCTCTGCTTGACTTATTTCACTCAACATAATCTCTTCCAGTCCCATCCATGTTGATGCAAAAGTTGGGTATTCATCCTTTCTGATGGAGGCATGATACCACCTTCCACCAGTTAGAGTGGCCAAAATTATTTGTTTATTTTTAAAAATAGAAGTGTAAGTAGATGCCATCACCACATTTATCAATGCCATCTTTTAGTCAGTAATGCCTTCGAAAGACCCTCCTGGACCATGGAAATGAAAGAAACCCTCCTCCTTCCCACCCCATACTTCCCTAACATATCACCCTGTTTGCTCATTATCGTCACACTCACCACTATCTGTGATTTTCTTGTTGCCTTTTAGACTTACTGTCTATCACTCTTGATGCAGGGGTAATATTGAGGAAGTAGGGTTTCTTTAGCTAGTGCTGTATCTCTTAATCTTAGAATAGTAGTATATGTTCAATAAATCAGTGAATGTGGACCCCTGAGCAATCAGCTGGGGAATGTTAATGTGCCTGGATATCATTTCCTCAACACTTTGTTCTTCACATAGCCCTCACCTTAGAACTTAATGCAAACTCTATTGTTAATGTAATTTAAAGAAGTAGACACTGGAAGGTTAGAATCATTCCATATATGATTCACTTTCCATATTTCTTTTCAGAAAGCACCAGGAGACCATTAATTATATTGTACTGTGAAATCACATCCCTCTATAGGTCTGAGTTGTATACAGGTCGAGTTTCTCCCATAAACCATGGGTGTCTATGGGTTTGCTAACACCCGAGGCCCCATTCCTTTTATTTATGACTAAAACCTTTAGCAACACCTTTGGGCTTCTGCTAAATTTATTATGAGAAACTAAGATGTGGAAGTCTACTAAATGACCAGGGCTTTCTTCATTTCTGAGAGTTAGGAGAAATGTGGCTCATTGTCAGCTATCTGTACATTTCTACCCTTTCTCTGACCTTTCTCTTTCAGGGGCCTGAGAGCAGGAAGGAGAGGAGAGAAAGGGAATGCCTGAGGATGGAGATAAAATCTCGAAAGAAAGTGGAGGAAAGAAGGAACCCTAGGAAGGAAGAACACGGAGAAGCACACATGCCCCCCTTGGTTGAAAGAGAGTCCAAATAGTGTTTCCATATCATGTCTCCAGATGCCAGGTTTTGGTGGCACTTGTGAAGGAGTGTCCGGAAATGCTGAGTGACTGCAGTGGTCCATCAGTGCAGGGCTCCCCAAGATGACTCGCACCTGACTCCCACTGCTTCTGATGTCTTAGTCCGAGAGTGTGATCTGCTATGTGGTCCTTTTATGGGAATAAAGAAAAGAAAATGTATTTTAATAGAAGGAGTGATTCTTAAAAATGTAAAGAAAGATATTTAAAGAGCCACCAACGCATCTTCACTAACTCTTCTTCTGCATCAACCTTGCAAATAAGTTTAAATAAAAGTCATTGATGTGACTCTAAGTTTACTTCTTTATCAGAATTATGTAAGTGTGTCTAACGGCCGTCATCTAAGGGGAACTGGTAATTAATGTGCCAAGCACTATGCTGAGTTCTTACCTAAAATAATCCTCACTACTCTGAGGTGGGACCTATTGTCTTCACTTGCTAGCTGAGAAAATGGAAATTTAGACCATCTGGAAATTCACTGGTGAGGTGGCAGAGTTAGGGCCAGAGCCCGGTTCATTCTAACTCATGCCTCTAACCTGAGGCAGGACCTTCATTTCCCTTTAACTCTGGCTCCTAACTTGGTGTGTGTGTGTGTGTGTGTGTGTGTGTGTGTGTGAGAGAGAGAGAGAGAGAGAGAGAGAGATGTGCATGGAATGAGTGGATGTGAATGAGAAAAGCAGGAGCTGGGAGTAGCTTATGATTTTGATTATGTGGGTGGAGACTGATTCTCTGAGGTCAGTTTTATGCTCTGGGTTTTAACTTTCTGAGACCATATTCATGTTTCTTATTTTAAATTTTATATTGAGACATAACTGACATATAACATTATATTAGTTTCAGGTATACAACATAATGATTTGATATTTTTAATATATCATGAACTTATCACCACAATAAGTCTAGTTAACATACATTATCATACAATTACAAATTTTTTCTTATGATCAGAACTTTTAAGATATACTCTTTGAGTAACCTGCAAATATACAATTATACATTGCAATGCAAATACAATGCAAATATACATTATTACTAACTATAGTCAGCAAGCTTACCTTATATTCTATGACTTATTTAAAAAGATGGAATGCTTCCTGAATTTACATGTCATCCTTGTGTAGAGGCAATGCTAATCTCTGTATCATTCCAATTTTAGTATATGTATTGCTGAGGTGAGTACTTTTTTCCCCCAATTTTCAGCTTTATTGATATATAATTGATAAAATTGTGTTTTAAATTGTACAAACATGATGATTTGACACATTATGCTTTGTGAAACGATTACCACAATCAGGTTAATTAACCCATCGAGGCCATATGCTATCACTATTTTTCTTTCCTAGAAGAAAGGATACTAGAACTCTTCCTATTTCTTCTTCTTTTTTTTTATATTGGAGTATAACTGACATTTAACACCCTATTAGTTTCAGGTGTACATCATAATGATTTGATTTTTGTATACTTCGTGAAATAATCTCCACAGTAAGTCTCATTAACATCCAACATCACACATAGTTATAATGTTTTGTTTTTTGACGAGAACATTTTTTTCCTTTAAAAAAAACCTGGGTGGCTCACTCGGCTAAGCATCTCAGGTCATAATCCTGGGGTCCTTGGATAGAGTCCCACATCTCTCTTTCCCTTGCCTCACTCCAGCTTGTGCTCTCTCTCTCTTGCTCACTGTCTCTCTCAAATAAATAAAATAAAATAAAAACAAAAGAAGTGTCTGTTAGCCATTTGTATGTCTTCTTTGGAGAAATGTCTGCTCATGTCTTCTGCCCATTTTTTGATGTGAGGATCTGTTTGTTAAGTGTTGAGTTTGAGGAGTTCTTTATAGATCTTGGATATCAGCCCTTCATCTGTAGCGTCATTTGTGAATATCTTCTCCCATTCTGGGGGTTGCCTCTTTGTTTTCTTGACTATTTCCTTTGCTGTGCAGAAACTTTTGATCTTGATGAAGTCCCAAAAGTTCATTTTTGCTTTTGTTTCCTTTGCTTTTGGAGACATGTCTTGAAAGAAGTTGCTGTGACCAGTGTCGAAGAGGTTACTGCCTATGTTCTCCTCTAGGATTTTGATAGATTCCTGCCTCACGTTGAAGTCTTTTTTGTTTTTTTTTTTTTTTTTAAGATTTTATTTACTTACTAGACAGACAGAGATCACAAGTAGGCAGAGAGGCAGGAACAGAGAGCCCGATGCGGGGCTCTATCCCAGGACTCTGGGATCGTGACCTGAGCTGAAGGCAGAGGCTTTAACCCACTGAGACACCCAGGCGCCCCCTCATGTTGAAGTCTTTTATCCATTTCAAGTTTATCTTTGTGTATGGTGTAAGAGAATGGTCGAGTTTCATTCTTCCAGACATAGCTATCCAGTTTTCCCAGCAGTTGAAGAGACTGTCTTTTTCCCACTATATATTTTTTCCTGCTTTGTTGAAGATTATTTGATCATACAGTTGCAGGTCCGTATCTGGACTCTCTATTCTGTTTCACTGGTGTGTGTCTGTTTTTCAGCCAGTACAATGCTGTCTTGGTGATCACAGCTTTGTAGTAAAGCTTGAAACCAGGCAATGTGATGTCCCCATTTTGTTTTTGTTTTTCAACATTTTCTTAGCAATTCGGGGACTCTTCTGGTTCCATACAAATTTTAGGATTGTTTGTTCAAGCATTCTGAAAAATGCTGGTGGAATTTTTATTGGGATGGTATTGAAAATATTGACTTTTCTGGACAGTATAGACATTTTAACAATGTTTATTCTTCTGATCCATGAGCGTGGAATGCTTTCCATCTTCTTGTGTCTCCTTCAATTTCTTTCATGAGTGTTCTGTAGTTCCTTGAGTACAGATCCTTTACCTCTTTGGTTAGATTTATTCTCAGGTATCTTATGGTTCTTGGTGCTATAGTAAATAGAATCAATTCTCTAACTTCCCTTTCTATATTTTCATTGTTAGTGTATAAGGAAGCAACTAATTTCTGTACATTGATTTTGTATCCTGTCACATTACTGAATTGCTGTATGAGTTCTAGAGTCTTTTGGGTTTTCCATATAAAGTATCATGTCATCTGCAAAGAGAGAGAGTTTTCATAATCATTAGCTATCAGGGAGCTATCAGGGAGATTCAAATCAAAACCACATTAAGATACCCACTTACCCCAGTTAGAATGGCCAAAATTAACAAGACAGTAAACAACAAATGTTGGAGAGGATATGGAGAAAGGGGAACCCTCTTACACTGTTGGTGGAAATGCAAGTTGGTGCAGCCACTTTGGAAAACAGTATGGAGATTCCTTGAGAAATTCAAAATAGAGCACCCTATGACCCTGCAATTGCACTATGCGGTATTTACAACAAAGATACAGTTGTAGTGAAAAGAAGGGCCATCTGTACCCCAATGTTCATAGCAGCAATGGCCACAGTTGTCTAACTGTGGAAAGAGCCAAGATGCCTTTCAACAGATGGATAAAGAAGATATGATCCATACATATGTTGGAGTATTATGCCTCCATCAGAAAGGATGAATACCCAACTTTTGTATCAACATGGATGGGACCAAAGGAGGATTAAAACAATGAATCTTGGAACACTGAAAAAATAAAATAAAGTAAAATAAAAACAAAAGAAAAAACCCCAACCTAACCTTCCATTTTGGTATCATTGATATCCCCAAACTGCACAGATTTAATGTACAGAATTTGATGAGTTTGGATATATGTGTATACCCATGGAACTATTACCACCAATCATCAATTCCTCTTCTTTACTCCTCAACAATGCTCTGAAGCATGGCATTTCTTAACTACTTCCACAATTCATACAAGTCCTTCCTTCTTAATATGGATCCTTTAAAAAAAATTTGTTTAAGTAGGCTCTATGTCCAGCATGGAGCCCAATGTAGGGCTTGAACTCACGACCCTGAGATCAAGACCTGGGCTCAAGACCCAAGCTGAGATCAAGAGTTGGGCACTTAACTGACTGATCCACCCATGCACCCCAGTATGGATCCTTTTTTTGAAATTACTTAAGGCAAAATTAGTATCTTTGAGAAAGTTTTCCTTGCAGACATATATGATGAGAACTTTTAAGACCTATTCTTTTAGCAACTTTCAAATATGAAACAATGTTATTGACTATAGTCACCATGCTGTACATGACATTCATATGACTTATTTAATGACTGGGAGTTTGTATCTCTTGACCCCCTTCACTCATTTTACTCACTCCTTTATCTCCTCTCCTCTCAGGCAACAACCGATCTATTCCCTGTATCTACGAGTTTTGTTTTATTTGTTCTTTTTTTTTTTTTTTTTTTTTGGATTTCACATTTAAGTGAAATCATACAGTATTTGTCTTTCTCTGCTTCACTTACTATTCACTTAGCATAACGCCCTCAAGGTCTATTCATATTGTTGTGGATGGCAAGATTTCCATTTTTTGGTGCCTAAATAACATTCCATTGTATATATACACCACATCTTCTTAACCCATTTATCCACTGGCTAAAGTTTGTTCTGTATCTTGGCTATTGTAAATAATGCTGCGAGGAACACAGGGATACATACTCCTTTTTGAGTTAGTGTTTCCGTTTTCTTCAGATAGATGTCCAGCTGGATCGTATGCTAGTTCTGTTTTTAATTCTTTGTGGAATCTCCATGCTGTTTACTGTGTTGGCTGCACCAATTTACATTCCCACCAACAGTGCACAATTGTTCTCTTTTCTCCACATCCTCACCAACACTTGTTATTTTTTGTCTTTTGATAATAGCCATTCTGACACATGTGTGGTGATATCTCATTGTGGTTTGATTTCTATTTCCCTGATGATTAGTGATGTTGAATATATTTTCATGTGTATGTCAGAATCTGTATGTCTTCTTGGAGAAAATGTCTATTTGGCTCCTCTGCCCATATTCCAATGCCCAAGGACAGCCAGAGTCTCCATTTTGTAAATAATATCTCCGCAAACTCTAGTCCTAAACTATGATTTGTTGCTTATGTAAGGCACAAAGTAACTTTGTCATAGAGAGTGAGAAGAAGGAAAAGGGGAAAAAAAAAGAGGAAACTGAGGGAAAAGTAAAGTAGCAATTATATTTGTTTTTTTCAAATATATTGTATTTTTTCAATTTTCTTTTTAAAAATTTCTTCTTTAATCCAGTATAGTTAATATACAATGTTAATTTCAGGGGTAATTAATATAGTGATTAATAGAGTGATTCAACAATTCTGTTCTGTTCTGGTGTTCATCAAGATAAGTGTACTCTTTAATCCCCTTCACCTATTTCACCCATCTCCTGCCATCACCCTGCCCTCTGGTAACTATCTGTTCTCTTCAGTTAAGAGTCTATTTTTTTTAGTTTTTCCTCTTTTTCCCCTTTGTTTGTTTTGTTTCTTAAATTCCACATATGAGTGAAATCGTATGGTATTTGTCTTTTTCTGATTGACTTATTTTGCTTAGCATTATACTCTCTAGCTCCAACCATGTTGTTGCAAATGGCAATATTTCATTCTTTTCTATGGCTGTCTAGAAATTATATGTATATATATATATACCCCACATATTCTTTATCTATTCATCTATCAATGGACACTTGGGCTGTTTCCATACTTTTGTTATTGTAAGTAATGCTGCAATAAACATTGGGGGTGCATATATCCTTTTGAATTTTTGTGTTCTCTGGTAAATATCTGATAGTGCGATTACTGGATCATATGGTAGTTCTATTTTTAATTTTTTGAGGAACCTACATACTGTTTTCCACAGTGGCTGTACCAGATTGCATTCCCATCAATAGTCCATGAGAGTTCCTTTTTCTCTCATCCTTGTCAACACCTGTTGTTTCCTGTGTTACTCATTTCAGCCATTCTGGCAGGTGTGAGGTGGTATCTTATTATAGTTTTGATTTGTATTTCCCTGATGATGAGTGATATTGAGCATTTTTCACGTGTCTGTTGGCCATCTGTGTGTCTTCTTTGGAAAAATGTCTATTTGTATCTTCTGCTCATTTCTTTATTGGATGTGTGTGTGTGTGTGTGTGTGTGCACGCGCACGTGTGTATGTTGAGTTTGATAAGTTCTTTATAGATTTTTGGATACTAACCTTTCATCAGATGTGTCATTTCCAAATATCTTCTCCCATTCCAAAGGTTGCCTTTTAGTTTTGCTGATTGTTTCATTTGCTGTGCAGAAGCTTTTTATCTTGATGAAGTCCCAATAGTTCTTTCTTTGCTTTTGATTCCCTTGCCTCTAGAGACGTGTCTAGTAAGAAGTTGCCACAATCAAGGTCAGAGAGGTTGCTGCCTTTGTTCCCTCTAGGATTTTGATGGTTTCCTATCTCACATTTAGGTCTTTCATTCCTTTTGAATTTATTTTTGTGTATGGTGTAAAAAAGTGGACCATTTTCATTGTGGTTTTGATTTGCATTTTCCTGATACTAAGTGATGTTGAGTGAAAATTTTCAAATTTCATACAACTTTTACCTTCACCCATTTTTGACTGGCACATTTACATGGTCTTTTAGTGCAGTATGATTCTTTTTCACACATGTAAAGATGACATCAAGCTATTACCTGGTGCTTTTGTTATTTGCCACCACTGAGGGGGAGGAGAGGGCCTGACCTTCTACCAGGGTTTGCATTCTGCTATAGTTATGAAGAAAACAGTTGTTTCTTGGGGCTCCTGGGTGGCTCAGTGGGTTAAAGCCTCTGCCTTCGGCTCAGGTCATGATCTCAGAGTCCTGGGATCGAGCCCTGCATCAGGCTCTCTGTTGGGTGGGGAGCCTGCTTCATCCTTCTCTCTCTGCCTGCCTCTCTGCCTACTTGTGATTTCTGTCTATCAAATAAATAAATAAAATCTTAAAAAAAAAAAAGAAAACAGTTGTTTCCCTATCCTTGGTTCATATGCTTTTCAGTCTTGACAACCAATTTTCAGATTTGGAGATGGTCTGCTCATAGAATATAGAAAGTCCTGGGTGGAGGTGGCTCATCCATGGGAACAGGTGGCAGCTAGATGGAGTGGCTGGCTGGCACAGGTTATCTGGCAAGGTTCTTCCCTTCCCTACATTCAAGGATTGCAATACTTGTAAAAATCACGAGATGCAATTTTATAGTACATTTCATCAAAATGGGAGGAAGTCTATTCAACACATTTTCAGCACCATAGCACGTGGAAACGTGGGCACTCTGAAAAGGAAGCTTATTGCCTTTTTTATATCCTAAAATGACACTTCCTATAATAAAAATACAGATAAAGGAAAAGAATAAAAATTAAAAACTTTTATTCTACATGCTCAGGGATAAACATGGTTAATACTTTTGTGTTTGTCCATCTAAAGTATTATCTGTGTGTATACACACACGTACATAAAAAACTTTTTTTCAGACATGAGCTCATTTCAGTTACCAATATAATAACCTTAAAATCCTTTCAAATCAGTAAGACTAGCGCACAATTTTAATGGTTTCTTTACAATAGCTTTTAGACATGCTCAAAATCTTTCTATCTTAAAAATCTTCTCTCATAATATGCCAATAGGTATCATTCTTAATATCCAGTAGTTAACATTTGAGCTATCTTTCCTTTCCTAAAGAACTTAAAGAGTTATCTGCATTTCCTTCTCAGTTTCCAGTCTGTCAATTTCCAGTCTGTGGCATAAGGTAGATAGAGGCTGTCTACCTTCTATAGAAAATGTTTTCATGAAAGTCACCCATGATCTCCTTCCTGTCAAATGCTATGAAAATCTCCCTCTGATTATTTACCTACTTTCTGGCAGCATCTGACACCGCTGTCTACTCTGTCCCTTTTGAAAATTTTTCTTTGGTTCTTGTGACCTATACTCTTTCGGGTTTCCTGGGACCTCTGATCACTCTTGGTTGGTTTTGGTGAGGGATCTTCATCCTTGGAATGCTAGTGTTCCTCTGTGCTCTGCCTGGGCACTTCTCTCACTCCTTATTCCCTCTGGGGGAATTTCAAGCATTCCCCTGGCATCAGCTGTGTACCAGTGGACGGTCCCCCAATCTATCCTGTGGGGCAGACCTCTCCCCAGACTACCACACTCACATATACAACTGGCTCTTGGACACAGAAGTAGCTGCAAGTTTCACAGGCATCTCCAACTCATCTTTTAAAAGCAAACAACAATTTCTTGCATGGTCTGCCCCTGTTCTGCCTCTCCTCCATGTTTCCTACCTCAGTGAATGATGACTCATTTAGCAGTTGTCATGTGAGAACCTGGCTGAGTCTGAAGGCATCTTGCACTCCTCTTCTTCTCCATCCAGATAACCATCAACTTGTCCCCATTTCGCCTCTAAATATCACTTGGATTTACCCAATTCTCTTCATTCTCATTGCCACTACCCTATTTCAGGCTCTTTCTAACTCAGCGTCTTTCCAACAAAAATGATAATATTTTGGATATATTTGGTAAAATAAAATAGATTATTAAAATTAATTTTATCTGGTTTTTCCTGCTTTTTAAACGCGGCTACTAGGAAATTTAAACTCACATATATTATATGTGTCATATTTCTACTGACCTATACTCAGAATAACTCTCAAGCTTCTTTTTGTATTACTTGAGATTTGCTTTTAAGTTCTACTCAGTTGAGGAAATATAAACATTCAATTAATCCACAGTGTGATTTTGGGTTAACTGGCTTAATTTTGGTACAACATTTCGAAGTTTATTATCTCTCTCTCTCTTCCCTTCCTCCCTCCCTCCCTCCCTCTACCCATTCCAAATAAAAATGCCTCTGTCCATTCATATTTTTCTCTGTATATAGTATAATTCAGGTAGGTTTTATCATATGGTGTAATGATTTCATTACATGTCTGTAATTATACTGTAAACTCTTCATGTCTTCATCTTCCTTGCATTCCCCAAATCCAGTAGGTTCCTCTAATATTGTAGCAGCTATTCATGTATATAGTTTGAAGGTATCATTCTAAACAACCAGGGCCCGAAAACTTGAATGACTTTTGCTTATTTTAAGCAAGACACTGTCATATATTACTCTCTTACAGCTAGTATTTCCTCCCTAAAATGGGCACTTTTTTTACTTATAAAAGTAATATCTGGCACACTTTCAAATAATGCAGAAACATATAAAATAGAAAATGGCAGTCCTCTGGGAAAGCCCAGGGTCAGAACTTGGATCTTGGTATCGTTCAGCATCACTTTCAGAGCACTCTAGTCTACTCTGCTCTAGGGGGCAGACTTGAGCTGACTTTGGGATAAGTGACATGCAACACGGAGAAACCTGTGGCAGACTGATGACAAAACCACGACCCTTACTTTCAAATCGAGAGAACTGTAGCATTTCTTATCAAAACTCTTGGAGGTTGGATTAAGCAAAATAAATAGTGGGTAATTTTTGTGATTTAGAATATATCTAAAGCTACATGTTCATGAAGGAAGGTGACACCCTGGTTGTAACTATGGGGCACAAAAGGAAAAAAGGGCTTAAAATACTGTGTAGATGATTTGCATTTGCATTTGGTACAATGGGAACTTTTAAACTGGTAAAGGGGGGGGTGACTGTAAATTCTGATTTTCTCTTTGGAGTTTTAAATATCCTACTCTAACCTTGGAATATAGATTGCTGTTTGAGCTGAACTTCTGCTATAGCTTTGGAGCCAGTTACCACATTAATCGGTGAGCACGTTTCTGCCCCATCTGCACATAGGCTGTATGAGGCAAAACAAACAAACAAACAAAAAAACCAAAAAACCCCCACAATAGTGAATGAGAACCCTTGTGCAATGTTGATTGGAATGCAAATTTGTGTAGCCACTATGGAAAATAGTATGGAGATGACTCAAAAAATGAAAACTAGAACTACTATATGATTCAGTAGTTCCACTTCTGGGTATTTATCCAAAGGAAATGAAAACACTAACTTGAAAGGATGTCTGCACCCCCATATTTATTGAAACATTATTTTTCAATAGCAAGACATAGAAACAATATGTATAGATGAATGAATAGATAAAACAGATGTGATATCTATCTATCTATCTATCTATCTATCTACAATGGAGTATTATTTAGCCATAAAAAGAAGGAACTCTTGTCATTTGTGACAACATGAGTGTGTCTTGAGAGGTTACGCTAAGTGAAATAACTCAGACAGAGAAAGACAAAAACCATATGATTTCATTTATATATGGATTATTAAAAAACAAAAAAAAAAGCCCCAACTACTGATGACTATAGTCAGCAAAATTGTATTGCATATTTGAAAAAATAGATCTCAAATGTTCTCATCAAAAGAAAAAAAATTGTAATTATGTATGGTGATAGATGTTAATGAGACTTATTATGGTGATCATTTCCCAATATATGCAGATACTGAATCATTATGTTGCACACATAAAACTAATGTAATATTATAAGTCAGCCGTATCTCAATAAACACCCAACCAAAATAAAAAGCTATGGTAAACTGTGAAACCCCTTTATTTTACTTAGCCTCTGTCCCCTGGCTTATGCATGCATATATGCCCAGCAGCTCTCGAGTGGCTTAAACCCCAAAAGCGTAGACGCACCTTGCCCTTGCCTCATGATCTCTGAGTCTCTCCCTTGCCTACTAATTGCCAGGATTCATTTGTTCATTCAACAAAAAAAATTTTTGACTGCTGGTGCTGTGCTGGGATAGAGCAGTGAGCAAAACATAGAACACCCTGTTTTTTGGGAGCTCATATTCTAGTGAGGAAGACAGATAGTAGACAAAAATCAACACATCACTTCCGCAAAGATAACTCTTAAAAAACAGATGATTGTGTCAGTCTCTAGTTTGAAGAACTTGGCAGGCTCCTCATTGTTTACAGAATTAAATCAAAACATTTTAACATGGCACCAAGCACCCCATCCAGCTGCTTTCAGACTTTGATGAAGAAGACACTGTCTCCACTCTTCTTACCTCCTTCCCTCCCACTTCCTCCTTCCTCGGTGCGTGATACATCTTTCTTCATAGCCCGTATTTTCATTGCTATTATATAAATTGCCTTCAAGTGTTTTGGTGGAGGGATAAGTGCAAACTAATGAAGTCTTCATAATGACTATTGTGTCTATTTGTTTGGATTTTCCGTTTGGGATGGGCAGTGGTTAGCCATTCATTAAGAGGTAATAATAATGTTGTGCTGGTCCTGGGCCATTTTAATATGATTATGGAGCTAGCCAAATACTTTCTCAGGAATCTCTCTTCTCATCTCTGAAATACATCCATCACCTGTGATTAGTTAATATGTATTTAAAGGCTTCTCACTAGGTTCTTATAAACAAGTGGCTTTATTTCTCACCCCTCAATTTGCAAACATAGTAAGATAATGACACGTCACTATTTCCAGGGAAGAGCAGAAGCAAAAGGGGGTGGGGGGAGGAGACAAAACAAAACGGAGGAGGAATGAGAGAAACAAAACCAGAGGACTTTTATTTATTTATTTATTTTAAAATCAGAGAACTCTTAAAGGTCAGATGATAAATAAGTACTAGGGATATAAGCCTGCTTCCTTCCCTCTCTCTCTGTCTGCCTCTCTGCCTATTTGTGATCTCTCTCTGTCAAATCAATCAATAAATAAAATAAAATAGAACCCCAGGCAGACTTCACGCTAAGCATAAGCCCAAGGTAGCTCAATCTCACCAACCTGAGGTCATGACCTGAGCTGAATTGGGCATTTAACCAACTGAGCCACCCAGGCACCCCTATTCATTTACTTGTTGATGGACATTTGCGTTGGATCTAATTTTTGACTATTACAAATAAGTTTGGTATATATTTGTGTACCAGTCTTTCTATGGACATATGGTTTCATTTTTTAAGGGATGGAATTCCTGGGCCACAGGGTAAGTGTAGTTTTAACTTTTTAACTTTTTTTAAACTTTTTAAGAACCTATCAAACTGTTTTCCAAAGCGGTTATACTATTTTATATCCCCACTAGCTATACATGGGAATTCTAGTTGCCCCACATCCTTACCAACTCTTGATGGGGGCCCATCTTTTTAATTTTAGCCATTCTAATGTTACTGGATAGAGCACCAGTTCTGAACTCAGCTTCTGCAGCTTGCTGCTTGAAAGGCAACACTAGAGAGATGCGCATTGGTGGGAAAAGGAAGGTTGTTTTATTCAGGAAGCTGGAAACCTCGGAAGATGGTGGGCTAACATCCCCCAAACCATCTCCCCAGTCTAGGAGTAGCAGGAGGCTTCTCAAGGAGGGAAGCATGGGGGAAATGGTGACAGGGCTACATGCAGGAGAAGCTGGTACTGAGCAGTAGATCATTTGTCCTTTCAGATTCCTCCCCTCTGCCAGTAATCGAAACTCCCAGGCGTCTCTCAGTGAAGGCTATCCCTGTAGTCCAACATGCCATGCCCTGGCAAGGCAGTCATGACAGGCACCCTGTACCCAGAATCTCTTATTGAGGATACCATGGTCAGTGGTGGTTGTTTTTGAGTGTGGTCAGGCCTTACCTTCCGGAAAGTCTGGTCCTTTTTCCTAAGGCCAGCAGTCTGCAACATGTCAAGGGAAATAGGCTAGTTCTGCTGCAAACCCTGGGGTTTTAGTCAGCAAGCAGAATGTGTCAGCTTGAAGCAGGTTAACCCTCAAGACCCATTGGAATGCTCTTACTCCAGCAGGTACGTAATGGTACGTCACGGTGGTGCTAGTTTCCCATTTCTCAAATGACTAATGGGTGATATTGAACATCTTTGCAGGTGTTTATTTGCTATCAGAATTTTTAAAAATAAATTCTGTTCAAGTATTTTGCCCATTAAAAATATCTGGGTGGTAAAAAATTGTTTTGAGTTTTGACCGTTTCTTATATATTCTGGATACAAGTCCTTGTCAGGTATGTGATTTGCAAATATCTTCTCCCAATAGATGGCTTGTCTTTTTATTCTTTTAATAGCGCTTTTCAAAGAGCAGAATTTCTTTATTTTAATGAAGTCCAAATTCTCAATTTTTTTTGTGTGTGCGTGGGTTGTACTTTTGGTATATTTCAGAGATCTTTACCTAACCCAAGGTCACAAAAGATTTTCTCTATGTATTTTATTTTATTTTATTTATTTATTTTTTTTAAAAGATTTTATTTATTTATTTGTCAGAGAGAGAGTGAGTGAGAGCGAGCACAGGCAGACAGAGTGGCAGGCAGAGTCAGAGGGAGAAGCAGGCTCCCTGCGGAGCAAGGAGCCCGATGTGGGACTCGATCCCAGGACCCTGGGATCATGACCTGAGCCGAAGGCAGCTGCTTAACCAACTGAGCCACCCAGGCGTCCCTCTCTATGTATTTTAGAAGTTACATGTTTTACATTTAATTCTGTGATCAATTTTAAGTTAATTTTTGTACATATTGCAAAGTATGGACAAAGATAGGTTTTGGATAAAAATTTGCACAATTTGTTGAAAACTCTATCCTTTCTCCATTGAATTTTCTTTGTATCTTTTTCAAACATCCATTAAGTATATACATGTGAATCTATTTCCTTACTTTGTTTTGTTACACTGACGTATTTGTTACATTGATGTATTCCATTGTTTTATTTTAAAACACCAGTTTTTTTTTAAAGATTTTATTTATTTATTTGAGAGAGAGACAGTGAAATACAGCATGAGTGAGGAGAAGGTCAAAGGGAGAAGCAGACTCCCCATGGAGCTGGGAGCCCGATGTGGGACTCAATTCCAGGACTCCGGGATCATGACCTGAGCAGAAGGCAGTCGTCCAACCAACTGAGCCACCCAGGCATCCCTAAAACACCAGTTTTAATAGTATAATATACTACATGTTGATTATTGAAAACTGGAAGACACGCAGATAAAAACAATTCAAAACCCAACTACCTAGACATGTGTGATTAATATTTTAGCAATATTTTCCAGTCTCTTGTAGGTATTTTTTCATATTTATGTTAGGAAGAAACCTTAAATCTTTTATGAAATTATATAACAAGTGGTCTTATTTCTTTATTTCTTTCCTCCCGTCCTTCCTTTCTTCCTTCCTTTTTCTTCTTCTCTAACACGTAAATAATTTAATCAAAAGGTCATTTGGTAGTCTGCCTTCCTCCTCCTCTCCCCTTTCTCCTCTCTTCTCTTTCCTCTTCCTTCCTTCCTCTTCTTTCTCCCTTCCTCAGGGCTAAGGGTTAGAGCTATGGTAGTTGGTTCACCTACATGGGTAGGTACGTGTAGGGTGTGTATGTGTACCGCTTGGCAAGTCTTAGGACTAAGGAATCTGCTGGGTGTAGCCAGATTGGTTGCATTAAGGAGGATTGAGATAATAAGTAAATATATTGAGATTCATGAGAACCAGCTGTCTCACTGTTAGAGGAATGAGCTTAAAATATGGAAAGTGGGAGAGGGTGTTGAGTAAGCCCTGTGACATTGGACTGAAACTGAAGCAAATATGTATGTAAGTCTCTGCGTGTGTATATACATGTGCGTATATATATGGATAAATGCATATATATACACACATATACACATAGATTTCTCTTTCTAGATAATTCACATGTTGCTATTATTTTCAGAACCATTTGAGAGCAAATGACAGACATGATGCCCTATTACCTCTGGGTAATTCAATGTGTATTTTAATTTTTATTTATTTATTTTTAAAGATTTTATTTATTTATTTGACAGAGATCACAAGTAGGCAGAGAGGCAGGCAGAGAGAGAGAGGGGGAAGCAGGCTCCTTGCTAAGCAGAGAGCCTGATGCGGGGCTCAATCCCAGGACCCTGAGATCATGACCCGAGCTGAAGGCAGAGGCTTAACTCACTGAGCCACCCAGGTGCCCCTCAATGTGTATTTTTTAAAAAGGATAACATTGGGGTGCCTGGTTGGCTCAGTTGGTTAAGCCTCTGCCTCTGGCTCAGATCATGATCTCAGGGTCCTGGGATGGAGCTCTTCATCAGGCTCCCTGTTCAATGCAGAGCCTGCTTCTTCCTCTGACTCTCCCTGTGTGTTCTCTCCCCCTCTCTCTTTCTTAAATAAATTAAAAAATCTAAAAAAAAAGAGATAATCATAATATATAATCCCTGTATAATCATAATGTAACCATTAAAATAAGGAAATTAACACTGTTTAAATATTACCATACATATAATAGAAAATATTACCATATATAATGATGATACTCGTACACAAACAATCACACACATACTTACTCCAGTAAGGGCCTAGAAGCAATGACACAATAGCAGTGAGCACATCTAGCTCCTGTCTTGGTTTCTAAATACCATTTTCCATGACAGGGAACCAGAGATACTTAGAGAAATAGTTGACTCCAGGGTTAAAGCAGATAAAAATGCCAGTTGATCTGGGAACATCATGTATCAGAAAGTGAAGAAATGCACAAACACTAATGGATACATGTCAAAAGGACACATGAGCCACACTGAAGGGAATTTTACTTGCCAAGTCTGGGTCAATTTAAGACTCAAAAAAAAAAATCACAATATTACCCATTATAAAATAGAAATTAATTAATCCATACAGATTAATAAATAAGCAAATAAATGGGAAAGAAGGGAAAATGTATTTTATAGTAGAATGCTAACCACATAGCTTCAAAGTATTTTCCCACAAAGTACTTATTACTTATGTAGGAAATAATATATATATTACTTCTTAATACTTATACTATATATATAGTATATATACACTATATATACTTATGCTATATATTATATTACATATATTATATATTATATTATATATATTACTTATGTAAGAAGTAATATACATATATATGTAGCTATATATCTATATTTATATCTATCTCGCTATCTATCTATAATTAACTTTACGTAGAAAACCTGTCAGACATCATCTTACCAAGGGATAAAATTAACATCACCAGTAATAAGGCAAATCAATATCGTGTGCCTCCTGATCTGACACCCTGAGAAAAGGCATAATATTTCCGTGGTATTGCTGCCAGAAATGTGTAAATAATTTCAAATGGAAGAGATCCTACAAACTAACTGACCTGTACTCTTCAAAAAAAAAAATCTAGGTAATAAAAGACAAGGAAACACTGAAGGACTGTTTAAGATGGAGGAAGAGCAAAGAAATGTGACAAATGCACACAAAATCTTGTATTGGATCCTCACCTATAAAGTACATTGTTGGAAGAGTTGTTGAAACTTGAATGTTTGGAATAGATGGTAACACTTTATTTGTGTTAATTTTCTATTTCAATGGTTATACTGAGGTTACACAGGAGAGTAACTTTGTTTTCAGGAACTATACATTAAAGTATCAATGGGTAATGGAACAGTATATCAGCTTACTCAAATGGCTCAGGAAAAACATGTATCTATATTTATGTTCATATGTATGTTCGTATGTTCACAATATGTTCATACTATGTTCATATATATATTGATAGAGATAGTGAGCTCAAATTTGGTAGTAAAATGTTAATAACTACAGAATCTGCATAAAGAATGTGCAGAGTTCTTTGTACTGATCTTGATATCTTTCTGTAATTTTGAAATTATTTAAAAATTAAAAGTTGAAAATGCATAATGTAAGAATACTTATTGTAAAAACAAATCTAAATAGCATTCTAGTATATGTAGTAGAGAGTAAAAGTCATACCTAGTACCAATCTCCTGACATAAAATCTCTATACATTTATAAACACAGTTAAAATAACTGATATTCTACCCTTTTTCTTATTTAACAATATATTGTGAACATCTTTACATATCATTATATATACCTTGTTAAAATAAAAAACAAAGAGGCTAGCCTTGAAAATCCCCTAGCAGACAAAACCAGTTTTAGTCATACAAAAATGTTTACCTTCTTTTGTAAGACCAAGTTGACCTGAGTCATTTCTTGCTTATGCCTTTGAAAACAATATGCAAAACTTAAACTGTTTCCCAAGGTTGGTATGAAGCAACCATTGACCAGTTCCCTATCGGATAGGAAAATTCTAGCGTATGTGCTGCCGAAGTGAGCACCAGCTAGGAAAATTCTGATGTAGCCAATAACTGTGAAGAATAAACTGCTTTTGCACTTTATAAGCTGCCTTATAACAACATGCCTGTGAGCCTCATTCCATGTTTGAGTGTCCTGTGTTACAAATTATCTTTGTGGTGTGTGCACAATAAGCTTTTTACTAATTACTGCTTTGGTGATTCATTGGTTTTACTTTGTCTGTTTCTGAACTTTTGGCATTTACTTAATTTTTCTTTTTAAAGACTTACTTATTTATTTTTTTTTTAAAGATTTTATTTATTTATTTGACAGAGAGAGATCACAAGTAGGCAGAGAGGCAGGCAGAGAGATAGAGAGGGAAGCAGGCTCCCCGCTGAGCAGAGAGCCGGATGCGGGACTTGATCCCAGGACCCTGAGATCATGACCTGAGCCGAAGGCAGTGGCTTAACCCACTGAGCCACCCAGGTGCCCCTAAAGACTTACTTATTTAAGGGCGCCTGGGTGGCTCAGTGGGTTAAGCTGCTGTCTTTAGCTCAGGTCATGATCTCAGGGTCCTGGTATCGAGTCCTGCATCGGGCTCTCTGCTCAGCAGGGAGCCTGTTTCCTCCTCTCTCTCTCTCTGCCTGCCTCTCTGCCTACTTGTGATCTCTCTGTCAAATAAATAAATAAAATATTTAAAAAAAAATAAAGACTTACTTATTTAAGAGAAAGAGGGAGGGAGGGGCAGAGGGAGAGAATCTTCAAGAAGATTGCCTGTTAATTTTTTATCCCATGTATTTCTGCTTTTATCATTTCCCTTTTTCTACTTTCTTTGGGTTTAATTTGCTCTTCTTTTGCTATATTCTTGAGGCAGATGCTTCAATAATTGATCTTTCATCCATTCTAATATTTTAAATATGTATTTAATACTATCAGTTTTCAACTTCCCTACATTCCAAAAGTTTTGATATGCTATCATTCAGCTGAAACACTTTCTTGTTTCCATTGTGATTGCATTTTTGGCCCAAGTATATTTTTCAAATTTTCTAAATCATGTATATATTACATTTACTTTCAGCTATTGATTTCTAGATTTATTTCATTGTGGTCAGAAAACACAACTTGTTTGATTTCAGTATCTTTGTAATTTGTTGATTCTTATTTCATGGACTAGTTTGCAATCAACATTTGTAAATGATTCATGTGTGTTTGAAAAGAATATGTATTATGCAGATGTTTAATATGGTTTGGTGAAGTCTATAAATGTCAAGTCGTTAATTGTGCGTTTTAAAATTTTCTGCACTTTTCGAATTTTGATTTGTCTATTTGTGTTATAAGTCACAGAGAAAGATTATTAAAATATCCCATATGATTATGGATTTGTCCCTCTATTCTATAGTTCTCCCCATTTTTGCTTTGTATAGTTTGAAGCTGTGTTATTGGGTGTGTATGATAGAATGGCTATATCTTCCAGGTGCATTGAATCTTTTATCATCATGAAATATCTTTATTATTTTTAATGTTTTTGGCAGTTAAGTCTATCTTGTTTGGTTATTAATATAATTGTATTAGCTTTCTTTTGGTTAGTGTTCGCATTTATTTTAGATTTTTTTGGTAAACAGCATATACTTTTTTTTTGTGTGTGTGTGTGTGTGTGTGTTGTTTACTCAGAAAATACATCTTTTGTTTGGTTCATCTACATGTAATTTAACGACTGATATAGTCCATACGTAATGGAAATCTACCATATTGCTATGTGCTTTCTATCCATTCCATCTGTTCTATGTCTTCTTTTCTCCCCTTTATTGACTTGCAAAAATGTTTAGTATTTTTTGCCATTCCATTTCCCTCTTCTGTTAGCTTGGTAGCCATAGCGGATGCCTCTGGTGCCTCATGTCACGTCCCTTGAGGCCACTTCAGATTTCTAAGGCAACTATAGCAGGTAATTCCTTGTGAGCACAATCTTACCTTAGGTGAACAGCATCTCACAACAAGTACTGAATGTGGATCTTTTCACTTTGGGCCTCAGACTTCTCTGAGGGAAGAGGAGAGCAAGTATGGTCTGGAAAAGCAGAAGAATTAACACCTTCAGGGCTAACTCTCAACCAGTGGATAACAGGAACTGATGAATAAATGCTCCAGGTTCCCGTTCTTCAGGAGAACAATTATGAGAAGCATTCTGTAGGATTCTCAGGTGTTCTTGTGCTAATCTCTATTGGCCACAATAGTGACCTTGATAACACACCCTATTAATGGCTCTTCCTCCTTCTTTGTCTTGTTCTTTCTCCTCCCTGGCTTCTGCTTCCTGAGATCACCTAGCAACTAAACTACCTGCACCAAATTCTCATCCCAGGTTCTGATTTTTTGGGGAGGGGACCCAAACTAAGACACATTACTGGAAATAGTACTGGAACCCTGATAATTAGGATGGGCCTCTAGAAGTGGATCACTTACTGGTGAGATGACAACAAGGATCCCATTGCTGTGGAGAAGGGGCAAAGATAATCTCTGGCCTAGTGTAGCATCACAGTTAAAGAGATTCTTTCTCTTCATGCATTGGGATGAAGTATAAGTGGAAGAGGAAACACTGGATCACATCATAGCATCAGCACTTGCACAGTATTAGATTAGATTGTATGAATTATAGAGTTGACAGCCTCTGGTTGGTTGCCTTGAAAAACTCAAAGAAGAGAATGACAGGCTCAGTTCAACTGGCTATAAACTTGATTTAGGCTGTAGAAGCAGGGAGGCCTCAAAGGCAGTGTTTAAAGGGACAGTCATCACAGGCAGGAATCCATACATGGTGATGAAAATCAGAAGCCCAGGATTTAGTAGAAGACTTAATAGACCTGTGAAGGAAACTGAATAAGTAGCCTTGATATGGCTCCTGTGCTAAAACCAGAGTCCTGACTGAGAAGTGAGTATGATTGTACAGACTGCCTTGGCCCATGAGGAGACAGTCTATCATCCTTAATAATCCGGATATGAATGCCTTTGAGGAACAAGATCATTTTAGCTAGAGTAATTTGGGGCCATTTTTTCTAATTGGATGACTCCCATCATAGAAGAAGATTCCAACAAGTTCCACATAAGTAATGAGTCATTTATCCCTCCAGGAAGCATCTTCAAGTAACTAAGGATAGTCTCAGTTCTGAGAGATCTTCTTCTTGGTCCGAAAGTTACTGGATCTGCTGGTGGTGTTTGTTTAAACACTTATAGGTCTCTTGTCATAATTCCTAAGGTGCAATTCACTGTGTTTTGGGGAGGGAGGTAAGTTAGTGCCTGACCTTCAAGAAATACACTCTTGGAGATGCACACAGTGTCCCTGGAAAGACCAGGTTGTTGATAATTTCTGGAGAGTATCAACTCAGGGGAGTCTGCATCAGTGTGGGGTAGGAGGCATAGATTGACAGTGCCTCCAACGTGGCCTCCTAGCCAGGAGCTGCTAGGCCTTAGGGATAGCTGAAGCTAGTCTACCTGAGGGAAGTCAGTCCACCCTGTCCTGTTTGTCTATGTCACTAGCTCATGGGATGACTGAGAATGGGAATGAAGAAAATATTCAGAGGTGTTGACAGGTGTTGTCAGGGAACGTGTAGGAGCTGGAGTCACCCTTTGTTTCCAATAAACTTTATGGTGAGGTTAAGGGAACAGTTATTAAATTGTGGTCAGGGCTGTTTGACAGCAAATGACATACCCACTGTGTCATCTAAGATGCTTGCAACAGTTTAAGAGAGTTGCGTCATGGCATTTTCCTTGAGGAGACAGCCCCCAGCAGCAGTTCTGAAAGACAATATATGATTAATGTTCCCATCCACTCCTCCCTAGGTCCCAGGGTTTATGATGTCCTTCCCTAGGTTTGTTGTTGTCCTTTTGTCTCTACAAAATCAGTGTGTCCCTTCCAATAGCTATAACCTCACCTCTTTCCTAATCATACCCTCTTCATACCCACATCTTTTGTCTAGATGGTCAGGTGCAAGAAGGAAAAACACATCTTAATAATATTAACTTACAGAGAGATCCCTTATGTACTCCAGTTGGGCCTGCATGGGAGACTCAGTGAGCACTGTACTCAACCAAGTGTTCATTATTCTTATGATCTAGGATGATGTAAATCCAACAAGAGAAAGCAGGTGGCTGAACCAGAATGAAATTTGAATCCTCCAGGCCCTCTTTTGGCCAGTCTGCACCTGGAAGCTATACCAACCTAGATGGCCTAGTGTTGCCATTAGGGGAAAGAGTGAAACATTCGTGCCCAAGAATGGCCAGGGCAGACTTCTGAATTTTCAAAATACTTCTGTTTCACCCTCCACCCCTTCTATCCCAAACATGAGCCAGGAAATGGTTGAAAGGATATTATCCCTTACTGGAGAGAGCTGTATTTTTGCTCAGTGACCAAACTGTTTCACTAGGTTGACCAGAAGGAGGTGAGAGAGGTAAAGTCAAAAATATTTTTTTAATTAAGCTTTTTATTTTGTGATCATTGTAGATGCACATGCAGTTATAAGAAATAATACAAAAAAAGTTCATGTACCATTTGCAGTTTTCCTCAATGGTAACATTTTGCAAAATTATAGCACAATATGCCATGGATACAGTCAAGCTACAGAACATACCCACCACCACAGAATCCCTAGAGTTGCCTTTTAATAGCCATACTCATTTCCATCCCCAATCCCACTTCCCACCTCCTTAACCCCTGACAATCATGAAGCTGTTCTCCCTTTCTATAATTTTGTCATTGTAAAGGATGTTATAGAAATAAAGACACAACATATATATGGAAAACACCTAGCCTTTTACATTAAGTGTAATATTATCAATAGGTTTTTTTTTGTGGGACAAATTGTGGCCATTCCTCTCTATTTTTCTGTTTCTGAGCATTTTTATGGTACTGAATTTTGTGACATGTTTGTTCTGTATTCGCTGATATATCTGTGTGATTTTTAGGCTTCTTCTTTAGGCTGTTAATATCATGGATTACACTGATTGAATATTAAACAAGCCTTCCATCCTTGGGGAAAAAACCCACTTGATCATGGTGTACAGTTAGTTATGTTTATATATTGCAGCATTCTGTTTGCTAACATTTTAAGGATTTTTGTATCTATGTTCATGAGGGAAATTTGTCTGTAGTTTTCCAACTCTGAGACAATGAGACAAAAAGAAAACCCAGGGAACTCACCATCATGTCATTCCTTAGGTCCCTAGATTATTAGCTTGTCTACCTGCTTTTTGCAAACTTTCAAAGTCTTCATATGCTTATATATACAAGCATACCTTGGAGATATTGCTGGTTCAGTTCCAGACCACTGCAATAAAGTGAATATTGCAATAAAGTGAGTCAAATAAATCTTTTGGTTTCCAAGTGCATATAAAAGTTATATTTACACTATACTATAGTCTATTAACTATTAAAGAACATTATGTCTAAAAAATGATGTACATACCTTAATTTCAAATTTCTTTATTGCTAAAAAATGCTACCATCTGAGCTTTCAGCAAGTCATAATCACTGATCACAAATCACCATAACAAATATAATAATGAAAAAGTTTGAAATATTTTTATTTTATTTTATTTTACTTTTTTAAAAAATTTTTGAAATATTTTGAGAGTTACCAAAATGTGTCCTGGATAGAAAGAGTGAACAAGTGCTGTTTGAAAAAATGGCACCACTAGGCTTGCTCAACACAGGGTTGCCACAACTTCAATTTGGAAAAAAAAAAAAAAACAACAACAACAAAAAACAAAAATCCAAAACTCAACAATATCTGAGAAGCACAACAAAGCAAAGCACAATAAAACAAGGTGTTCCAGATATTAAGTCAGGATTTTTAGTTGTACTAGCAGGGCAAATACGGAAAATTATGTCTACTCCATTTTCTTACAAGTAGAATTTCCCAGGAATCTTTTTTTTCAGTAAACTTTTGAGGAAACTGTTCCAATGGTTAATATCAGATTCTTGTCAGTGGTAATGAGTGTGGAAGGTTGATCATATATACCTTGGCCATCAGTCCACTGTTGAGTGGCTTTTTAGATTAAAAAGTGCACCAGATTACAAATGTTCCAGAAAGCCAAACTCATGACTAATTTCATTGGCCAACTCTCCTTTGTGGATTTCCATGACTCCCAGATGGATAGAATATTGTTAATCCACTCAAATATTTTTTTTTTTACGTCGTGAGCAGGGTCCTAAGTTTTTGGAGAATTTATGGAGGTGTGATTACATAGTAATCAGGTACCTAGACTACGGTGTCTGATTAATCCATGGTCTCAGACTGACTTTAAGGTGGTTCCCCACGTCCCCTACCCCCATGATCTTCACCTCCTGGCTTTTAGGAACTGCAGAGCTAGACTCTAGAAAGTAAGGGTAGCTGTTAGGTGACATCCCAAAAGAAACGGAGAACTCAGCCCTGTAACTGCAAAGAAATGATTGCTGCTAACAGCCTAAGGGAGCTCAGAAGGAGATACTTTTCCAGTTGAACCTTCAGATGAGAAGGCAGCCTGTCAGACATCTTGATTGCAACCTTGTGAGACTCTAAGCAGAAGATCCAATTAAGCAATGCCTGGGCTCCCGACCTTAGAAAATGTGCAATAATAAATGTGTGGTGTTTCAGGCTACTAAATTTGTGGTAATCTGTTACACAGCAATAGGTAACAAATTTAACAACCATGAGAACATTATCTGTGTAGTGAAATCTTTGGACATCAGAAGGTAGAGGCATGCACTCAATAAATTCTGATCTACTCCTCCCCTCCCTGACAAATGGCAGGTAAGATCATAATGGTAATTCCCCATGATGTAGTACCACAAACATAATTTTGAGACCTTGGTAGCATGCTAGAATAGGCTTCTCTGCATCTTGGTAGTCTCATCTGAAAATGGAGATAATTATAGCATTGACTTGATAAGATGGTTGTAAGAATTATATATGGTAATGTGGGTAGAGCAGTTTAGTACAAGGCCTGGGACATTTCATGGTGTGTGGCCCAAATGATTCATGCTCTTGGCATCTTAGTGACTTAGAGAGGTCACATTTCTATCATGTCCTTACATTATAATTGCAATTGATTTGCAGACCACCACTCTCCACCCCAGCTAATCAACCAGTCAATGATTTCCCCATGATCAAAGTATCCTTTTGTGCAGTTCTGTCTAAAGTCTCACAAATAAAGCAGTATTTCTCATTTTCCCACAACTACCAACACCCATCAAAAAACTCCAAGCCAACCAAGTTTTCCAAAGCACTCCTGTAACCAACACTGGGCTTCCTCGCGGAAACAGCCACCTTCCCGGCTAATAATGACTTCAATGAAGGATTCATTAAATTTTTTTCCCCCAACAAAAGAATATTGTCCCCAAGAAACAGTCTCTTGAATTTTATTATTGGCTCCCCAGAGAAAGCGGCAAGAGTGAAGTCCTCAGGCGAGGCCTGAATGCCTTTTGGGGGCGTGGGCATCCCGGGGCCCCAGTCCCTTCCACTCGGAAATGCAGGGGCTTCAAGCCAACTCTGGCGTGCCTTAATTTTATCCCAAAAACAGACTGCAATAGTCATGTTTTAAGCAGACCAGCCTAATGGCCTAAAAGCATGGGCATAACGGGGGCCAGGGCAGGGGTAAAGTCGGGGTGCGCAGGAGCCCCTCTCGATCCCGGGCCCCTCCCGGGCCCGCTGCCGCTGTTGAGTGCCACATCAGCGCCCGCGCTGCACTTCCAGGTTCCTTTCGAGGATGGAGCGAACTAGCCCGGCGGGCGGGGGCGGGCCGAAACCCTCGAGAGTGGCGGGCTGGCTGACCAATAGGAGGCCAGCGAGGAGTCGCGGCCACCAATGAGCTGGAGCTTCGGGTAGTCGGCCCGCCGAGGTTCGTGCCCCGCGGGGGAACCAGATGAAGCACATCTGGACAGCTGCGCTGGGGAACTGTGCGGCCCCTTCGCGGGCCCGAGGTCAGCTGGGCACGTCCCCCACGTTCTCTCCTGCTAGCCACTTATTATTATTCATATTCCCAAAGAAGCAACCGAGGATCCAAGCTTCAACTTTTCTCCTCCGCTGAGACGGGGCCAGATCCCATCCTGCACACAGTTTAATTTTCATGGGGGCTCTGGGATCAAAAGAACAGAAACAGCAACAACAAAAGCCCAGCCGCTGTCTGATTTAAAACTGGCAAAGTGAGAAAAGTAGTGTTGAGTAAACAGACCAAGTTGGGTAAGTTCTGGAGACATGCTGGATATCTTATTTCTCCCGCTGTGATCTCTCTCTCCTGCGTCTTTTTGCTGTTCTCATTATCTACTCTTCATCAGGGAAATGAGAAGATCGCTTGCTGCCACGATCTGCGCAGACCCCCGGCTTCCTTTCCTTCTGCTTTGCTAACAATTTCATTTCATTTCTTTTTTTTTTTTTTTTTGTTACGTGTGTGTTATTTTCAAAAATTTCCTGGGAACAGAAATTTAACTGGCATCCCGTTGTAAGCCTCTCCAAATCTCAAAGTGGAATCTACTGAAAAATTTATTTTCCTATTTCTTTCTGTGGGAACAGAATATATATTTGTAAAGCTGACATCTTTATCCACCCCCACCTTCCCTGTTTGGATACAGGATTGAGAAAGTTACCAGACTTATTCTGAATTAACAAAACTTTTGCTTCTCTTAATAGGATGTTTAATATTAACTTACATTCCGAATTCTATAGGTAACTGCTGTTTCACCTACATGTAAATGTGGTTGTAACGAAATACATCTTTTCTAGGTTCTCTTATCCATAGTAGGGGACCAAAATCCTTTACTATTGGTCAAAAGCTCATTAAATATGTGACAGACAATTGTGTGCGTCGATAACTTATAGTTGTATGTTAATCCCTTAATTCTATCAAAGTAATATTTAGAGTGATAATTAGATGTGTATACTTGCAGATAATTGTGACATATATTTCAGAATTTAGAAAAGGAAATGATGGCAAATGTTGTGCTAGGTGAATGGCCCGAAGTCCATTCCATTCAAAATATCTATAATTTGTTTAAACAATGTTTTGGATTTGAGACTTTGTCATATATTATTTATTGTCATGGCAGATCTAACCAAAACTCATGTGTAATTTCTGGTTCAGAAGCAGTGGGTGGAGATTTAGTGCCATAATTGCCAAGTTGCCGAGTGTTTTTGAATCAGAACGGTGGTGCAAACAGTGGATGGAACAGTTGAAGTGGTTTTCAGGAATGCAGGTTAGAAGGAACAGAGTTGCAGAGAAGCAATAGAAAGAGCCTGTTGGCTTGGTTCAACTCACAACTCCACCGTTAGAACCTTGGATAAGTTACTCAGATCATCTGTGCCTCAGTTTCCTCCTCTGTAATGTGGAGATATTATTACCTACCTACTTCATGGGTTGTCTCAAGGACTAAGTGCGTTAACATAGGTTAAACAATAGTTCTGGCACATTGTAAGTCTCTTCTGTTGTACTCTCCTTTCCTTCCTTCTCGGCTTCCTCAGCTTCATGTCAGATTCTCAGCTACCATTCTGACCCCCCAGATTAGCAACTAGCATTTACTGAGTGCTGACTTCTTATTAATAATGCACTATATAAGGCTGTAAAGGAGAGAGAGTCTTGAGAGGAGAGTAGAAGTTATCAGGTGCCAGAGAGAGAGCTAGAAGATTCTGGGAGTGCAAAGAATGGAAATAGGACTTCTTGTTGTAGGATGGATTCATAGAAGGTTCGTTTTCTGGGAAAGGATTTTGCCAAACAGGTTTGGTTGAAAGTAAAGTGTTCATGGAACAGCAGGTAGCAGGCATTCTAGGAGAAAGGGGAGACGTGGGCAAAGCACCAAGGCTGGAAAATATGGATCTATCCTTGGGGACAATGGGTTGTAATTCCAGATAATCTATGAAAGGTGCATGGATGGAAGGGTTGGACAGGTGGGAGAAGCAGGAGAGGATAGTGCGGAAGGGGAGGCTTGGGATGTAGAAGGGTGGGGGATGGTAAGCTGAAATGGCAGCAGTTATATGGTGGAAGTGTTTCTGGAACAATCTCTTTCTGGGGTCCTGTCTCCTTGTCCACTCCACTACTTCTGTGACCTCTCTTCAGGGCCAGCAGGCTGTGTGTTAGGACTGAGCAATGAGCCTGGCCCATTCCTTTTATTTTTACTTTTATTTTTTTAAAAGATTTTATTTATTTATTTGACAGATAGAGAACACAAGTAGGCAGAGAGGCAGACAGAGAGAGAGAGAGAAGCAGGCTCTGCACTGAGCAGAGAGCCTGATGCAGGGCTCGATCACAGGATCCTGGGACCATGACCTGAGCCGAAGGCAGAGGCTTTAACCCACTGAGCCACCCAGGCTGGGCCGTTCCTTTTAGACTCCGTGGTGTTTGTCTGGAAGCTCTGTTGATGTAGTCTGCTATTCCGGGCTATTATTCCTGACACTTTTTAGAGATAGGCCTTGCCCTAAAGTCTTTGGTATGGATGTGATTGTTCCAACTCTCCCGTTCTCCTATACACACTGTGTCGGCAGAGCAGCTCTTTCTCTCCCTGCTGAGAGAATCATCTCTTCACGCGTTAATACTTGTAACTTTGTAGTTCGCAGTTATGGAAGTAGGCAAGACCTGTCAGGTAAACCTACATGCGTCAGGTTTGCGCTCTCCTGCTTTCTCTTCCTTGAGGGCATTGTGCTGGAGCAGAGAGATCCTGAGTTCTGGCCCTGGCGCTGCGGCTGACCACCTGTGTGACCTCGGGCAAGACATGGAGCCATTATGCCCTTCTTTGTGCTGTCATTTGAAAAATTATCTCTAAGGTTCTAGCTCTTTTGGATGATCTTTTTTTCTTCTCTCTTCATTTCTGGGACAGTCTGTTGTTTGCAGATGGCTCTTTAAGACATCTGTGGCTAACATTTCTTGGCCACTTAGTACATGGCGAATGTTATTCTGAGGCCTTAATGTAATTTAGCTCAGGTAATCCTCTTACCTGAGGACTGAGGGGACAGAGGAACAGGCATCTTAAGAGACTTGCCCAGGGTCACACAGTGAACAAATGGCAGGTACACAGCCAGTCTAACTCTAGAGCCTTAACCACTAGGCTAACCTCTGCTCTTGCTTGTTATGATGATAGTCAAGAAGTCCATGGGAGTAGGATCATGGAAAGGGAAGGGCACATTTGAAGAATTGAGCTGGTAAAATTTCCCTGGAGGGTCCAGAATAACAACATGAATCATGTCTATGGGATATATGGTGTTTGGAGACAGAAGACATTTTGCTCATTCATTAGATGGGGCACATTGCAGGCCAGTACTCTGTCTTTTCATCTTGTTTGAACAAAACCCACCTTAATACCCAGATGTATGGTAGATATTCAGTAAATATCAGCCAAATGATTATCCTTTTTGAAAACGAAGTGTTTAAGAGTCAGAAGCCATGGTTTCCCCTTTATTTACTTGGTTTCTTCTCATTTTACCACTCTCCTCAGAGGGTGCCTTTGTTACCGGTTTGGTCTATATCCTTTCAGTCCTTCTGTAAGGGTCTACTCACAGGTATAGATCTAAAGATAATTTGAAAATAAAAATGGGACCACAATTCTTTTAGTTGAAATATAATTCACATACAGCGTTACGTTAATTTCAGGTGTAAAATAATTCAACAATTCTATACATTAGTCAGTGCTAATCACAGTAAGTGCCCTCTTAGTTCCCCCATCCATGTCCATTCAGGCAGCCACCAATTTGTTTTCTGTATTTAAGAGTCTATTCTTTCGTTTGACTCCTTATATTTTGTTCTTTTGTTTTGTTTCTTAAATTCTACATATGAGTGAAATGACATAGTATTTGTAACAATATTGGTTCCTCCAATCCATGAGCATGGAATAGTTTCCCACTTGTTTGTGTCTTCTTCAGTTTCTTTCGGTAGTATTTGATATTTTGCAGTACAGATGTTTCGCCTCTTTGGTTAAGTTTACTCCTTGGTATTTTATTCTTTTTAATACAATTATAAGTAGAGTTGTTTTCTTAATTTCTCTTTCTGCTGCTTCATTATTAGTATATAGAAATGCAACAGGCTTCTGTATATTAATTTTGTATCCTGCAATTTAACTGAATTTCTTTATAAATTCTAGTAGTTTTTTTTTTGGAGTCTTTAGGGTTTTCTATATAGGGTATCATGTCATCTATAAATAGTGAAAGTTTCACTTCTTCCTTACCAATTTGGGTGCCTTTTATTTCTTTTTCTTGTCTGATTGCTGTGGCTGGGGCTTCTGGTACTATGTTGAATTAAAGTACCAAGAGTGAGGCGCTTGGGTGGCTGAATTGTTAAGTGTCTGCCTTTGGCTTAGGTCATGATGCCGGGGTCCTGGGATTGAGCCTTACATCAGGTCCCTGCTCAGGGGGACGCCTGCTTCTTCCTATCCCATTCCTCCTGCTTGTGTTCCCTCACTCACTGTCGATCTCTCTCTGTCAAATAGATAAATAAAATCTTTAAAAAAATACCGGAGTGGACAACCTTATTTTATTCATGAAAATGGTGGAAAAGCTCTGTTTTTCATCATTGAAAATATTGTGGCTTAGAACCACAACATATTTATTAAAAAAAAAATAGAGAAACTGAAATGTTTAAGGCTTGTGGGAAAAAGGGGCAGGTGTCAGGTAAATATTCTACTTCTATTTCTTGGGCATCAAAGTTTATTCTCTTACTCTGGAGATACTATGGTTTTGGGATAAGAGCTTCTCATGATGAAGACTGATGCAGGATTATTTTAGGTATCCCATTATATCTAGCCTGGATTTGACATCTTTTAAGTCTTTTATATTCTTTAAGTCTTGGATCAACTCTAAACTAGTATTTGAAAAATATTTTAATTTGCTTTTTACTTCATTGTGTTAATGGAGACAGTCTTTTCAGTATAGCATTCTGACTGAGAACATAGACTTTGGAGTCAGACTGTGAGGGTTTTAATCACAGATCTGCTTCTTACTAGTGTACCTTGAATAAGTCACTTTCTCTAGGAGGATTTATTATGTTGCATTTATTATTATAAAGTGGGAGATAACAATAGACATTAAATGAGAAAAATCCATATAAAGAATTTAGCATAGTATCTGGATCATAATAAAGCCTAAGCATATAAGCAATTCATTGTTTATTGTGGTAAAAAGCATAAAATTGGCCATTTTAACCATTTTTAAATGTGTAGTTCAATGGCATTAAATACATTCACATTGTTGTGCAGAATTACATCTATCTCCAGAACTTTCTTACCAAAATGAAACTCCATAGTCATTAAACAATGACTGTCACCTTCCCTGACTGGCAATCACCATTGTACTGTCTTTAGGAATTTGATTACCCTATGTACCTCATATAAATGGAATTATACAATGTTTGTCCTTTGATGAGTGGCTTATTTCATTTAGCATAATGTCTTCAAGGTTCATCCATGTTATAGAAGGCATTTTTAAGGTTGAATAATATTCCATTATATGTGTATATCACATTTTGTTTATCCATTCATTGGTTGAAAGACATTTGTGTTGTTTCCATCTGTGATGGCTAATTTTTTGCATCAACTTGGTTAGGCCACACTAATCAAATAAGGCAAAGCTTATTCTAGATGTTTCTGAGAAGGTATTTTTTAGATGAGATTAACATTTAGATTAGTAGGCCCTTATAGAAAAAGACTGACCTCCTTTTGACAACAGAGAGTTTTGTCAGCACACAGCCTTTGGACTTAAATGGCAACATCATCTCTTCCTTGAGTTTCTAGCCCGCTGGCTTATCCTGAAGATTTTAGACTTGCCAGCCTCCGTAATCATGTTAGCCAATTCCTAAAATAAGTCCCTCTCTCTATATCATATAGCTATAGATTTAGCTATGTATAGAGAGTAGACATAGACATGTAGTTGTGCAGATATAGACAGATATCCTATTAATTCTATTTCTTTGAAGAACCTTAACCAATATACCATCTTTTAATTATTATAAATAGTGCTGCTCCAAACATCGGTGTACAGTTATCTGTTGGAATTCCTGCTTTCAGTTCTTTTGGGTATAAACCTAGAAGTGGAATTGTAAGATAAAAAAAAGTAATTCTTATAGGAATAAAAAAATGCTCAGTGCCAAACAAAGTAAAATTCACAATGTCTGGCACCCTAAAATAGTGAAGCAGTGGTGTTTAAAATGGGAATAAATACACTCTCCCTGACTGTCCTGGAGGTATACTTACATGCATATATTTGTACTATTAAAAAGTCAAACATTTGAGGTCTTCACTATGGTAACATTTTGTATATAATAAGCCAGAATTTGCCAAACTGTGGTCTGTATTGATTTTACCTTGGCTTCTAAGATAGAAGTTCTTCTTCAATGACTATTATTGTTTTTTAAGGTTCTTTTTCTGTGCTTGATAACACCAGCCTCCACATTGGATTATGGTGAGGTGAACTCAGCTAAGAGTAATACTGGCCAAATGCATCATGCATCCTAAGGGCTGGAGCTAGGAGTAGAGGATAATGGGTGGGGGATGAGATGAAGCTAATTTGTTGAGGCTAATGGATGACTCAGAGTTGAAGACCTCATGGAGAGAAGCAAGGGCCAAAACAAGGCTGCCAAGATCAGCTGATAGGTCTAAGGGGTTTGACTAAGCCAGAATCTAGAACCAGAAGCCTTTGAAACCCAACAGAGGCACATGGGGAATGAATTCACAAAGTCCAGTTGAAACTGTGACTGAAGTTGAAAGGGCAGGGCTTGATTTCATTACTGGAGATAGGAGGCTGGGTCAGAGAAGGATGCCCTGGAGTTAGGCATGGGCTTAAAACTCTAGAGGTTCATACCTTATGTCCGGGCTTTGAGCCTGGGCTGTCTCTTCTCCCTCTGAGAATTGGACATTTTCTGTTTCTCTGCTCCACTGCTTCCTTGAAGTGCAGTCCGACACCCTATCTGGATATCTCTGCATAGATGCTTTGCTGCTAGAACAAACAAATTTTCCTTTTTAAAAAAATCTGGACATGTATTGCATGGAGCATTGAGTGTGATGCATAAACAATGAATCTTGGAACACTGAAAAAATAAAATAAAGTTTAAAAAAAAGACAAAGAAATGGTGAACAAAAAAATTTGTTGACATGAAATGTTACATTAGTTTCAGGTGTACAACTTAGTGACTTGACAAGTTTATAGAATAAAATGAGTTTTCTTCAGTTTGGCCGGTGCTGAGCACCTTATCATTCCTTCCCACTTTGTCTATGCAGATATATTGTTGCTTCATACAACTTACACATATCTCAGATGCTGGGAAACTCTGTTTTTCAGTTTGTTGTAGCCCAGATCATTTATTGGGAAAGCTCCTACTTAAGATGACAACAGGATATTATTACTATCATGTGGTAGAGATCTTACTTTCTTTGGAGGATAGGGACTAAAAGCTCAGTCTTTGGGAAAACTGGAAGTCAGTTTGTCTTTTAAGTGAGAGGTACCAACGTCACTTTTTCATCTAGAAAGGAAGCTTTCAGTCAGAAGTCTTAGAAAACTTTACTTAATTTTAGCGATGACCATACTAATGATTGGGATGTAGGGATGGATGATGGTCAGTATTCCCATGTCACTGTGATGGTTCTTATAGCAGAAATGATTCATTTGCAGGATTTAACAATAATAACAGCCATACTAGATGATAAGTGAAGTCCATTTTCCACTTTAATTTCCACCAAATCAGCATTGTTTGAAGGAGATTTTGTTCCTCTCATTTTTTCCATTGAGAAAGAGAGAGAGATTCAGAAAAGATTAAGAGATCATGGGTGAGAGCCTTCTGCCTCTATCTGATGAGCTCAGGACTCTATAGCACCTTCTGTACTCCCGTGTATATCAGAGGCCACTAGTCTGCCAGGAGGATGCAATTCAGGACGAAGACTTTGGTTCCTGGAGATAAATGTGTAAAAAGCTTGATAATATCTAATTGTTGTTTTATTAATTGTGTTAAGTGTTGTTGGTTTTGCTTTTGGCATTATGTTAAATTATTTATGTTTCATGCTGGTAATGAGTAAGAGAGGGTGGGGTGAGTGGATGAAACTGGTTCTGCACCCTGATAGGTGGTGACATTCTGTTTGTTTCTCGGATGGGAGCTGAGTTTTTCAGAAGAGAATAAACACACAAAAAGCATAGTCAGACCTGTAAATACAGAGAACAAACTGATGGTTCCCTCTTGGGGTGGGGGGGGGTGAGGGAGTAGGCAAAATGAGTGAAAGGGAGTGTGATACAGCGTTCCAGTTATGGAATGAATAAATCATGGGACTAAAAGGCACAGTACTGGGAATATAGTCAATAGTATTGTGATAGTATTGTACGGTGACAGATGGTGGCTACACTTGTGGTGAACATAGCATAGTGTATAAACTGTGTTATACACCTGAAGCTGATATAGCATTGTGTGTTAACTACATTCAAATAAAAATAATTTTAAAAAAGTTTGGGGCTATCACTGAAAAAGCATCCACTACTACCTTCAGAGAGCACAGTCCTACATTTTATGAAAAACAGCTTTGACTCTTACTGAGCCCACTTATGCTTCTGAATTTTCCTCTTGGTACATTATCGATCACTGCTTGTGCTGAATCATAAAGCATATTTCCAGATTTGGAAGTGGAATATTGTTAATGAGGAACTTGTTAAGGCCTGGAAAAGTAAATTTTCAGGAAAGGCTGTGGGCTCAAAGGGTATCTTCTCTCCTCATTGTTTGGCACATCATTACTTTACTTTTCCATGTTTCAGTTAACAAATGATGTTTAGAAATATCCTCTCCTCCACTATCCCCAAATCAAAGTTTGTCTTTTTCCTGTGGGTATGATTTGAGATGGAATTCATTAAGGGAAGTTCTGAGTCCATATTGACTAAAAAAGCAAGAAGAAAAGTGAACTTAAGACTAGTTAAAAGGCAGAAAGAGAAAAAAAGAAATGACTGAACCAGTCTTCTCAAAAATTTTGTTGAAAGTTTGCTTGAAGACTTACTCCCTTAGCCATAAAGTTGAGTCTTATATTTTTTTTGTGATCAGTTCTTATGAAATCCAACCATTACTAAGCCAGTGACCAAAGAGGACTCTTCCAACCTGATAAAGTAATCTCTTCTCTAAACAAAATTATAGGAAATTTTCTATCAGCAAGCATTCAGATTTCTTACTGAGTCCACTCCTGTAAGATATATCTTTCCAGATCAATCCAGTTCGAATGGAATAATACTTCGTGGGACTTTGAGCTTTCTGGAACACTCCACCCAGAAGGAATGATGCTTAAGAGCATGTAATTCAGCCACAGTTTCTCTCAGGTCTCTTTCCAGCACTCAGAGGACAAGTTCTTTTTCTGCAGTGCCCACTTTGTGGATGTGCAGCCTCTGTAGTTTTAAAGGGTTTCAGTTTTAGAGGGGCCCCAATGCTTGTATTAATGCTCTGCTGTCACTATCTTGAAATTTTCAACAATTTATAAACAAGGGACTCCACATTTTCTTTTTGCTCTGGGCCCTACAAATCATATAGCTGGTTCTCTCTCTCAGCTTTTAGGGTCACTCAGGTGTAACAAGGTTGAGAAAATAAAATCAGAGGCCTGTTTCATCACTTTCTTCCAAGTTTATGTATCCAGATGAGCACCTAATGAAACTGTTACTCATTCTCTTGTTTTTATTGATTGAATGTTAAATCTCCTTTAATAGGGTCTTCAGAGGATCTTCTGCTTTTCTGGAACAATTTCTGTACTAATTTAGAGACTGGAGTTAAAAGGATGAGTCAGGTGTTGGCAGCATGTGGTTACTTCCATCCTTTGAAAAGAAGTATTTTTGAAATCTCCTTGTTTTACGGGCACTTGATAGCACAACTTGAATTTCACAGGAACATTCTACACACACTATAGTGGGTCTTATTTTTAAAGCAAGAACCAAGAAATATTCTTATTGGTTGGTGGGTCCAAATGCTAAAACTAGCAGAATGATTGTGAATATTCATTCCTGGTTTTTTTCTTAGTCTTCATAGATGCCCTTGGGTAGGGGTGGGTATGAGCTAGTTGGTGAGTTGGCTCATGTAAGGGAAACAAAGTCAGGGGTGGGCCTAATCCCTGTGGGAACCTTCTACATTTGCTGTGTTTATACACTGAGCACCTAAGTTGGCTGGTTGAACAATTTTATAGAAGTGATTAATCCAGAGGCAGAGTTGGTGACAGTGGGAATAAATGAAAGTAAATACCTTGCAGGTTTTAGAGAAATACTTTGACAGTAAGTCAGTAGTGCCTCCCTGACTGTGAAGGACAAGTGTCTTCTGGTAAGTGAGAACATGCCCAATTAGGTTGACAATCAGACTCACAAGTCTGATGATATTAATTGCAGGGTGTAATGGGCCAGGTTTCTGTAAGTTGGGTGGAGGTGGAGGCCACTGACAGTGTATGCTTAGGGAGAAACATGAGTGGGAGGAGAAAAAGAGATTTCTCTGGGGCTGTTGCAAGGCTGATGCTGGTGAAATATGCTTTTCTTTCTTGAGTATTAAGCAGCATCTGCCAGGATTGTTAGCTACAAACCGGCACACCTTTGGTTCTTACAACCCATGAGAGATTTGGATGAGGGTAGTGTGGTGAGTTTAACTGTTGTGTTTTCCTATTAGTTGTCTTTGGTGTGTATGTGGGTGTGTGAAAGTGCATAAAACTAACTGAAAGTTGTCCTATTTCAGCATACTGATTTTTTTTATTCTGTTGGTAAATTTTCAGCATTAATTAAGAAACAAAGACTCAGTTTTAACTTCTTCTTTCTTATTCTTTCTGCTCCAATTCTAAGATGTTTGCTATACTGAGACTAAGTATGGTGAAGGACTAGGAAGGGAGAATTGATCTGAAACAAAGGTTGGTTCACCATTTCAAGAGTAACCTTTAGTATGTAAAGAATAAGAACTTTTGAGTTATATAGATCTAATTTGAATCCCAACTTTTACTGTGTATTTGGGACATTGTGGAAATAACTCACCTCTCTGAACTTCAGTTTCCTGATTTGTAAAATTGGGGTAATAATACCTTCTTCCCAGTGTGGCAAGGAATTAATGAGATAAAGTTAGCCAAGAGCCTTGTGTTGTACTTGTCACACATTAGAAACTCAGTAGAAACTGGTACCTTTAGTGTTATCAACACCTCCTCTAGCCACCTTCCCTAGCATTGGAGTCTTGGCTTATCATTCTCAACTCCTGAACTCAAAACTGAGTGTTTTCTCAGCCAGCTTATTGTGGGCTCTGACTGATTGAGACAAGCTAAGCCTAGTCTAATTCTAATGGTTGAATGGACATTTCATTTCATTTTATGTTAGGATCTAGTGTTAAGTTACATAGGCAGAGTAGATGTGGGGAGATCTGTGTCTTACATGCTGATTTCTGCTTGATTTGTGACATTTACCCCCTCTGGGATATTCAGGAATCTGGCAGCCAAAGCACAAGTCCTGCTATCCACTCTTTCCATCCACCAATTCATCCATCCATCCATCCATCCATCCATCCATTCACTTATTCATCTATTTATGCCTCTGTTCATCTATCCAACACTTACATGCGAACCACTTACTATATGCCAGGAACAGTTTTAAACAGCAAAATAAAATAGAAAAGAATCTTAACATTCTTGGAGCTTTTCTTCTAATTGCAATAAACAAAACAAGTCAGTAAGTTATGAAGTATGTTAGGAGAGGTTGTATTATGGGGAAAATAAAACAGGAAAAGGGGATGGGGAAGTTGTAAGTAGAGTGATCAGGGAAGGCCTCATTGAGACGGTCTTTGAACAAAGGTTTAGATGAGATGAGGGCGTAGGGTATTTCAAGCAGGAGGAACAGCAAATACAAAGACCTGAAGCTGAAGGAGAGCCTGGTGTGTTCAAGAAGAAGCAAGGAGACCAGGGTGGCTGATAGGGAGTAGATGAGAAGAGAGTGGCCTGGAGAAGTGTTGGGGGCTAAATCATATGGAACAATATAGGCTATTGCGAGGAGTTGTGCATGACTTGCATCTCAACAGGATAACACTGACTTCTGTGTTAAGAATAGTCTGAAAGGAGCAAAGGTGGAAGCAGAATCTAGTTCGGAGACCATTTTAATAACCCAGGCCTGTGCCAGAGTGGCCTCAGGGGAGGTAGTGAGAAGAGGTCAGATCCTGAGCATGTTTTGGAGATAGAGCTGACAGGATTTTCTAACAGATTGCATGTGGGAAATGAGAGAAAGAGAGGAGTCAAGGATGACTGTAAAATTTTTGGTGACCCTGGGAGAATGTAGTTGTCACTGAGTGGAGGAAAACCATGAGTAGGCAGATCTAGTTGGGGTGTCAAGAGATCTGCTTTGGATGCTTTTGAGTTTGAGATGTATGTTGGACAGCCAAGTAGGCCGGTGGACATAAAGAGTCTAGGGTTCTGGGGAGAAGTCTGGGCTGTGAATAAAAATTGGGGAGCTGTGGGCATGTGGCATACTGTTGAATGTGAAAGGGATGAGATTCCACAGTACTGAGGAGATAGAGCAGAACACTAAAAACTGAGCCCTAGGACATTCTAATTCTAAGAAGCTAGGGATTAGGAGAAAACAGAATGGAAGGAGGGGCTAGTGAAGAAGAAAAATAATAGCAAGAGTATATTCCAAGGAGCAGGCAGTTTTCAGCTTTGTGAAATTCTGCTAGTGGCTCAAGTACGCTAAGCCAGAATTGGCCATTGAATTTAGCAATATGGAGGTCTTTGATGACCTTGACAAGAAAGTTAGAATCATGCAGGACTGGTAAAGAAGAGACAGAATGAGGTGGGGAACTGTGAAGTTAGAGGTCATTCAATTGTAGCTAATCTTTTCTCAATCCCAATCCAGAAATTGCAAGCCCCTCAACTTCTCATTTTCCTCATTCCTTTTTGTTTTATGTTCCTAATCTTTGTAAGCAATCTTAAATTCTTTCGGAATGGACTGGCAAACAAACTCTATGAGATACTCTCCCAGGTAGGTTCTCTTTGGCTTCTGTTGGGTACCTTTATACCCATAGAGCCTGTTATTACCTCCTTCACATCTGGTGGTAGAGATGTGGCTGCATCCTGAGCCCGGGTGCTCTCAGAACAGCTATACACACTGCCTTCACATGAAACTCAGGCCCTTCTAGGAGGATGCACTGGGGGATGATCATGAGGAGCTGGTTGATGCTTGTTCTTGTCTCCTATTGGTGAGGCCCAAGCAATAACTATGTTTTAGCACTTGTCTTATTGTAGGTATAGAACAGGGAAAATAGAGCTTTTGAAATTAGGATAAACTAGAGGAATTTCAGAGAAAGGAAACAGAATTGAGCAACATGGTAGTGAAAGAGGAAAAAACTGGCACGCACAAAGAAGGTTCTCCAGCTGTGACTGTGGTTATTTAGTGCTCTGATCATACAAATAGGCCTGCAGAAGCTGAAAGTGACTGTGGAATTTGGCAGTTATTTCTGGGAGGCTCTTTCCTGGGCCAAGGCCAGAGGGTGACTCGGCTGGCTGGGACATAGTTGGCTTCTGTGAAGGTACCAAGAGAACTCCCCTGCAGCGTACTAGACACAATCTCCAGTCAGTAGGAGTGCTTGCTGACTCCGCCATTCCCTCCTGTTGATTCAAAAAGTCCTCACCAGCTTTGGGTCATGAAAACAAAAATTGTTTGGAAGCACAGAATATGACTTTTGGCTTTTCTTTTGGGGCTGTGTTAAGATGCTCATTAGATGCCAGATACAGAATAAATTTGTGAGTTCTCCCTTTTTGCTGAGTTCTGGAAAGTGATACTGTTCATTTCATTGTTCATGTGACTTTATACATTGGGCATCTACCTGTAGTGTCTTTTTTGGAAAATAACGTTTATTTTTCAGAAGAGTTTTGCATTCACAGCAAGATTCAGCAGAAGTATAGAATTCCCATGTATCCCCTATCTCTGCAAGTATACAGCCTTCCCCACAATCTGTATCTCTCAGTGAAGAGATACATTTTGATGAACCTTTATTGACACATTAATATCACTCAAAGTTAGTCTATGTTATGGTTTACTTTTAGTGTTGCACATTCTATGGGTTGACAAATGTATAATGGCACATATCCCCCATTATATTATCATATAAATAGTTTCAATGCCTTAAAAATCCTTAGTGTTTTGCCCATTCATCTCTCTCCTTCCTAATCCCTGGCAACTACTGATCTTTTGCTGTCTCTGTGGTTATTGCCTTTCCTAGAATGTCATGTAATTGGAATCATCATGTAGTATTGTAGCCTTTTCAGATTGGTTTCTTTCACTTAGTCATATGCATTTAAGTTTATTCCATGTCTTTTTGTAGCTTGATAGCTCATTTCCTTTTACCACTGAATAATATCCCATTTTATGGATGTATTACATTTTATTTATCCATTTATCTACTGAAGGACATCTTGGTCGCTTCCAAGTTTTGGCAGTTGTAAATAAAGCTGGTATGAACAGCCATATGCAGGTATTTGTGTGCATATACATTTTCAACTATGGCTAAATATTAAAATTTGATTGCTGGAGCATATGGTAAGAATATGAGTAGTTTTGTGAGAAGCTGCCTGTCTTCCAAAGTTGTCATATTGCATTCCCATCAGCAAACAATGAGGGTTCCTGTTGCTCCACATTGTCACCAACATTTGGTACTGTCAGTGTTATGGATTTTAGCCATTTTAATATGTGCGTAGTAGTATCTCACTGTTTTTAAATTTATAATTCCCTAACGACATATTTACTAAGCATCTTCTCACATGCTTATTTGCAATCTGCATATCTTCCTTGGTGAGGTGTCTTTTCAGGTCTTTAACCCACATTTTAATTGGGCCAATTTGTGGTTTTCTTTTCCTTTCTGTTGAGATATAATAGACAGATAACATTGTATTAATTTTAGGCATACAACATAATGATTTGGTATGTTTATATATAACATAATGATTACTAGTTAACATCCATCACCACACACACTTAAGATTTTTTGTGTGCGTGATGAGAACTTTTAAGATCTACTTTTTTAGCAACTTTCAAATATTCAATACAGTATTTCTAATTATAGTAACCATGTTGAGCATTTTACCCCCAGGACTTATTTATCGTATAACTGGAAATTTATACCTTTTGGCTACTTCTACCCATTTTATCACCATTTCTTCCTCCACCTCTGTCAACCACTACTCTGTTCTCTATATCTACAAGTATTTATTTATTTATTTATTTATTTATTTATAGATTCCACATATAAGTGAGATCATACACTCCCTATCTTTCTCTGTCTGACTTATTTTGCTTAGCATAATGTTCTCAAGTTCTATCCGTGTTGTCCCAAGTGGCAGGATTTCTTTCTTTTATATGTGTGTATATATATGTATATATATATATATATATATATATATATATATATATATACACGTACACTACATTTTCCTTATCCATTCATCTGTTGGTGACAATTAGGTTGTTTCCACATCATGGCTTGTAAATAATGCTGCAGTAGACATGGGGATGCAGATATCTTTTTGAGATAGTGTTTTTTTTTCTTTAGGTAAATTCCAAGTAGTAAAATTGTTGCATCATATGGTATTTCCATTTTCAGTTTCTTGAGGAAACTTCATATTGTTTTTCATAGTGGCTGTACCAGTTTCCATTACCACCAACAGTGTTCTTTTCTCTACATCCTTCACAGTACTTGTTATTTTTCCTTTTTGACAATAGCCATTCTAACAAGTGTGAGGTGATATCTCACTGTGGATTTGATTTGCACTTCCCTGATGATTAGTGGTGTTAAACATCTTTTTGCATACCCATTGACCATTTGTATGTCTTTCTTGGAAAAATATTTATTCAATTTCTCTGCCCATTTTTAAATTGGATTTTTAATTTTTTTATTATTGTGTTGTATGAGTTTTTTATATATTTTGGATATGATTTGCCAATATTTTCTTCCATTCTATAGGTTGCTTTTTCATTCTGCTGATGGTTTCCTTTGCCTTAGAAAAGCAGTCCCACTTACTTTTGCATTTTAACCTTGTATCTCAAAACTGTGCTACAGTTGTTTATTAGTTCTAGTTTCTTGTCAATTATTTTGGATTTTCTATACAGATTTTCAGGTCATCTGTGAACAAAGACAGTTTTAATTCTTCCTTCCCAATGTGTACATATTATTTCCCTTTCTTCTCTTATTGCTTTAGCTAGGACTTCTACTACAATGGTGTCTATTCCTGATTTTAGCAAGTAAACTTTAAGTTTCTCACCATCAAGTATGATGTTAGCTGTAGATTTTTGTAGATATTCTTTATTAGGTTAAAGAAGCTTCCCCTTCACTCCAGTTTGCTGAGAGGTTTTTTCTTTTTAAGAAATTAAGTAATCATGAGTGGGATTTTGTTAAATGCTTTTTCTGCATCTATTGGTATGATTATGTGATTTTTCTTTTTTAGCCTATTGTGATTTGTTAATTTAGTTAATTTTTTAATGTTGAACTAACATTTAAAATACTGACAACATTCAAAAACCATGCTGGGATAAATCTCACTTGGTTGTAATGTATAATTTTTTAATACATTTTTGTGATTTGATTTGCTAATGTTTTGCTGAGGAGTTTTGCTTCTATGTTTATGAGATATATTGGTCTGTAGTTTTGTTTTCCTGTAATGTCTTTGTCTGGTTTTAGTGTTAGGGTAACATTGGCCTCATAGAATAAGTTAAGAAGTATTCCCTTTACTTATGTCTTCTGGAAGTAGAATACAGAATCAATACAATTTTTTCCTTAAATGTTTGGTAGAATTCACCAGTGAGCCCATCTGGGCCTGTTCTTTGTCTTTTGGAAGGTCATTAATTACTTATTCAATTGCTTTAATATACATAGGCATATTTATATTGACCATATCTTTTCTTATGTGAGTTTGATAAATTGTCCAAACAATGGACCAAGGAATTGGTCCATTTCATCTAGGTTATCCAATTTGTCAGTATAGAGTTATTTATAGTTTTCCTTTATTATCATTATTATGTTCATGGGATCTATAAAGATGTCCCCTCTTTCATTTCTGATGTTAGTAATGTGTGTCTTTCTTTTTTTCCTTTTCTTTTTCTTTTTTTATCTTAGCCTGGCTAGAGGCCCATCACTTTTATTGATCTTCTCAAAGAACTAGCTTTTGGTTTTGTTGTTATTCTCCATTGATTTCCTGTTTTCAATGTCATTAATTTCTGTCCTAGTTCTTATTATTTTTTTCTTATGCTTATTTTGATCTTAATTTGTTCTTCTTCTTCTAGTTTTCTAAGGTAGAAATTTGGATTATTTATTTTAGATCTTTTCTTCTTTTTTAATATATACATTAAATGTTATAAATTTCCCTCTGAGCACAAATTTTGCTGTATCCTATAGGTTTGGATAAGTTGGTTTTTCCATTTTCATTTAACACAAAATATTAAAAAATCTCTCTTTTCTCATGTGTAATTGAAAAACATGCTTTTAATCTCCGTGTATTTTGGTATTTTCTAGCTATCTTTCTGTTATTGATTTATAATTAAATTGAACTGTGGTATAAGATGATTTGTTGTATGATTTCTATTCTTTTAACTATGTTAGGGTGTGTTTTATGGCCCAGAATGTGATCTATCCTAGTGACTGGTTCATTTGAGCTTGAGAAGGATGTATATTCTGCTGTCGTTGGATGAAGTAGTTTATTGATATTATTTATATCCATTTGATTAATGGTGCTTTTGAGTTCAGTTATATCCCTCCTTTCTGCCTGTTGGATCTCTCAGTTTCTTCTTCTTTTTTTTAAAGGCTTTATTTATTTGAGATAGAGGGAGAGGACAGAAGGAGAGTGAGAGGGAGAAGCAGACTCCCTGCAGAGCAGAGAGCTCCATGTGGGGCTTGATCCCAGCACCTGTGATCCCAGGATCCTGAGTTTGTGACCTGAGCCGAAGGCAGGTGTTAAACCAATTGAGCCATTGAGGTGTCCCAGATCTGTCCATTTCTGATAGAGAGTGTTAAAGTCTCCAACTAAAATAGTGTTTTCATCTTTTTCTCCTTGCAATTCTATTGGTTTTTGCCCTGGGCATTTTGATGCTCTGCTGTCAAGCCCATACACGATATGTTTTCTGGGGAATTGTCCCCTTTATGATTATGCAATGCCCCTCCTTATTCTTGACAACTTTCCTTGTTCTGAAGTCTACTCCGTCTGAAATTAATATATCTACTCTTGTTCTCTTTTGATTAGTGTTAGCATAATATAACTTTCTCTATCCCTTTAATTTACATGTGTCTTGATATTTAAGGTGGGTTTCTTGTAGATAACATACTGACATACTGTTTGGTCTTTTTTTTTTAATCCACTCTGACAATCTTGTTTTTTTATTTTTTTAAAGAGTTTATTTATTTATTTGACACAGAGAGAGCAAGTGAGGGAGAGAGAGAGAGAGATACAGAGAGCAAGAACATGCAGAGGGGACAGCAGGCAGGGGAGAAGCAGGGTTCCTGCTGAACAAGGAGCCTGAGGCAGGGCTCGATCCCAGGACCATGGGATTATGACCTGAACTGAAGGCAGCCCTTAACCGACCGAGGCACCCAGGTACCCCCAATCTTTTTTTTAATTGGTGTATTTAGACCATTACTGTTTAATTATTGGTATAGTTTAATAACTACTATATTTGTTACAGTTTTCTATTCATTGTCCTTGCTCTTTGTTCCTATTTTTGTCTTCCGATCTTTACAGTTTGTGTGATTTTACCTGCAATGCCTTTTTATATTATCTTGTTCCTCCCCGACCCCACCCCCAAGACACACTCACTCCACAGGAACATCCACTCTGTGCAGCTTGAAGTGAACCATGGTGGGGCTGGACTTCTGGTTCTAGTGTTTCTTCTTATATTCCTTGGAGAAACAAGCAGACACAGCTGCCAACTTGGTTTCAACCCTTTGGACAAAAGTAGCCTCTGCCTTCATCATTTCTTGTCCCTAAGTCAATGGGAGCAAGAGTATCTCATCATGAAGAAAGACCTGTCACTTTTCTTGTCTTGCTCTAGGAAGTGGGGGAGTAAGGGGAAGTAAAAAAGTTGAGATTATCATGATGTTACTGCCAGGCTGGGACCTGGATGCTACTTTGAAGTGACAAGGTGGGATTCACATTAAGGAGACTCCTTAATTCTTCTTTGGCCCATGGTAGATGATAAGTGAATGAACATTTTTTTAGCCTTCAAAAAGGAAGATATTTGCTTTCTAGTCATTTCTAATTGTTGAAGAACACCTTTAGAAGCTGGGAGCAAAATTTAGAGAGTGGAGCTCTATAAATGCCTTGGATGCCTTTTAGTTTAGTATTTAGTAGAGCTTAAATTCCTCTGGCATGTGCTCAGCTCCCCACTGACAAAGTTGAACAGATGGAGTCGAGGTGACATTTGCATCTCTGGTGGAGATTAGGTGTGGTGGGGATTAACTTTAGTTTCCTCTTTTTGGTGTTTACCCTACCTTGGCAGGGCTTATTTAGATGTCAGATGTTAGCTTCTCCTTGGCTCAGGCTGCTGAGGTGCCACGGTAGCTTCAGCACGTACGCACACTCACCCTTGAGGCCATTTACTCCATGTTTGTGCCGAAGGGTCTGGCCTTCTCCTGCCCACTCAGGTCCACAGGCGCATGATGCCAGCCAGAGTCAGGCTGAGAAGTGGGGCTGGTCTGCTACGTGTTCAGAGTGAAGAAGGCCTCCTTGCCACATTCTGCTCTTGCCTTTCTCCTGTACCCTGGTCCTATTACAGCTCTAGGCCCATTTGCTGTGACTGTGAAGTGTATTTCCGAGCAACTTAGTAGTGTGGGGAGAGGTGTTTGTTCTTCCTTATTTGTGGTTTCTGGTTAAGTAAGAGTTCAATAGAAGCCATGCTTTCCTGATACCTTTAATTGTCTTTAGGTATTACTGGGATTCTCTGATGATGTGCCTTCCCATCTTTACCCAACCCTGAGTTCAGGTTCAGATCTATGCTTGAAAAGACAAGCAAAGAGGGGCAGGAGAATAAATTTGGGACATGGGGGTACTGAGCTCAGCTTCACTGACAGTCATGCCCTCTTCCTCCTCATTTTCCAGCTTGCTTTTGAGGGTTTAATGATGGTATGCATGAGAAATTCCTTGAGTTTTTCTAATTTCTAAGGGCCAATTTTTCCCTGGGGCATACCCTGCTAGGAGCAGAGGTAGTGAGGTGCCAGGCAGTGGTTGTAGGGCTGACTCTGGTCCCTGACCTGCCTCTCTCAATTAGGAAATATGGGCTATTGGGGGATGAAGTGTCACTCACCTTGATATGTTTGTTTTTTAGGAGTGTGCCTTTGTTGAGGACCTGGGCCTTATTTTTGTGGGTTATTATTATTAATTTACTTTCAGTGGTGCTGTGTGCTAGTGTCCCACCTTCCACTTGAATTCTCAGAAACACCCACACAAAAAGGCTGGTCTTAGTTTGTACTTACACTAGAGAGCTCATAATCCTGCAAAGCTAATGGGCCAGATCCTGGTTACTATCATATCTATTATCCTCTACCCACTTTGCCCTGTCAAAATGAAATACTTTTTAGAAGTTCTAAGTCTCTGAAACTTGCTTATTCACCTCATATAGTTTAACTCAATACTTTCCAACATTTTTCATGGCAGAGTTTACATAGAACGTGAGACCATGTAGATAAGAAGACTCATTTCTAGGCAATAGGCCAGGGATTGGGGGTAGGTTCTGGCTTCCAGAAGCTTTGGCCCTCCCTTACACTCACCTGGTTGTTCCTAGGATGGAGGGAATTTGTATTTTCCTCTGATACTACTGAATCCACCAGGAGCATACCAGTGTGGTGCATCAAAGATTTAAAGCTCTGACCTAACACTCACTACAGACCACAATCTCAGGTGCAGCCAAGAGTTCCAAGCTATAAATATCTTGCAAGATATTCCCAGAGGGTGAACACACTTGTCAAGAGTGGTGTGAGTTAGGGAGAATAAAATTCCTGAGGTTTGGCCTTTGCTCAGTGCAGTCTGCCACCATCTATCCTTCTGATGATACCAACACTGCATGTCCCCTCTCTCCTTCAGGTCAGCATGCCTTGGGTCTTTGGCTCTGTGGCCCACATTCTGATCCTTAGCATGCTTCTTCCTACCCACCATATTCCTATTTCATGACTTCCACATGTCCCTAACCTCTCAGGAGCTAACAATGGGACAACTCCCAATTTTGCTAGATCTTCTGCACAGCTGAAAACAATGCTTCTTATGATATAGTTGGAAGCATCACAGGGTGCTCTGCTGATGCCTTCTACCCATATTCTTGTGACCCATACCTTGACAACTAGCTTGAGTGCAATGCAGATATTGCAAGAGTACTTTAGTCCTCTTTTAATTCTTTGGACTGTGTGGTACCAGGTATTGCTTCTTATACTTAAACAGGGTTATGAGCATGCTCATTGATACATTGATTCCTTTATCAACTTGTTTAACAACCCGTTCAATAAATGTTGTCCAATGGGTGTATGAAGATAAAAGATATGGTTCTTGCTTTCCAGAAGCTCACAGTATTGTGAGGGAGACCCTAGGTATATAATGATGGTTTGCATGAAAAATTCCACATGAGTATCTTATGAGCAAGTGAAGGGGGCCCTCCCACTTGGAGAGTGGGTCAGGGAGATTCCTTGGCTGAGATGAGATGACTGATGAGTTTTTTTTCACTTCTTTGTTACTTCTTTTTTCCTTGAACTGAGTCATGTAGGATACATGTTAATCAGGTGATGGCGGGGAGGGTTCTAGGTAGCAGGGAAATTATATAGAGCTAGGAGGCAAATGCTAGCAAGCTTGGCATATTTGGGGTACCTAAAGTGCCTCCATTTTGTCTGGACATAGTAGTGTCATAATGGACAGCGGCAAATGTGATAAGGATCCCTCTAAAACATTTCTGGAGGAGGAAGGGGAGACTCCCATGTTAACCTGCAATAATCAGATCATACTTTTGAAATGAGTGTCTGTGGGATGCAAAACAATATATAATAAGAGCCCTGGGATGTTTTATCTGGATGACAGAAAGATTTAGATAGCAGTCTGGGCCTGACCGGACTTGTTATGTATGGCTTCTGCGAGTGCTGGCAGCACAACTGGGTAAGGGAAATTGCAACTTGAATCTTGGTTCTTTCACTCATAAGGCAATGTGATCTTGGGCAAGTTACATCTCCTCTCCGCACCAGTGTCCCATTTATAAAGATGGTTCCTGCCTACCTCATCAGGGTTGACGTTAGAATTAAATCACATAATTTATTCAAATATGAAAGAACTTAACTTAAAATATCCAAGAAATGTTAGTTTTTCTGTATTTTTTTCTCTCCATTTTTTTCTTCTTGTTTCCCATCCCACCTTCCCTTTTTCATGAATCAACTTTTTATTAGTGATCCATGTCAAGCATCCTGCAAGGATTTGTGTTATTATCCATTATGGTAACTACTAGCCACATGTGACTTGATGTGTGACTAGTCCCAACTGAGATGTGCTATCAGTGTAAAATACAGAAGATAAAGGCTTAGTACAAAAAAAAAAAAAAAAAAAGGAATGTGAATTATCTCATCAATTTTTTTCAATAGATCACACATTAAATGATAACATTTTCAATATATTTAGTTAAATAAAATCAAATATATTCTTAAAATTAATATCACCTGTTTCTTTCTTGTCTTATTGTTGAAAAAAATGTGACTGCTGGAAATTTAAAATTGCATTTGTGGCTTGCATTTTATCTCTATGGGATACCACTGAGCTGGATGTTTTCAATGGTGAAAAGAAATACTGATTTTGTGGAGCTTGTAGTGTAGTGGAGAGAGGTGGAAAACTACCATCAAGAACAAAGGCAACAAAAGGAAATACAAAAATAAATTTTAAAACAAGTATAAAATTCTGCATTGTAATAAGTTCTGTGAAGGAAAGTTTCTGTGGGGAGGAAAACTGGAGGACCTAATTGAGATGAACTCATCATGGAGGTCTCTTTGAGGAAGACATGTTTTGCTGGCCTTCAGGAAGGCCTTCCCACATGTAGTTTCCAGGCAGTAGTGGGAATAGAGTTCCAAGCAGGGGAAACAGACTGCCAGTCAGTATTTAGGAAGTCTACCCAATGCCTGGCCTCTGGTAGCCATCAGGGATGAGCTGCGGGGCTGCCAGGCACAGGAAGATTCCTTGAGTCCTCAGAGCTTGTGACCTGGTGAGGAGACAGAAGAGGCAGGTTCCCAAGAGTGAGCAGGGTTGAAGCCACTGCTGGCTCTGGTAGTTTTTTTCTTTTCTGGCTGCGTCAGACCATCACAGACCACAACCTTGGCTCTGCAGCTCTCCTGCAGCCCTTCCTTCCCCATCGGTAACTCTCACATGTGTCCTTTTTGCCCCCTGTTCTCATTGCCCTGTTCTGACTCAGACTTGTCATCTCAGAGACGAGTGCCAGCAATAGCCTCTTAACCAGCTTCCTTGCCTCCAGCCTCTTGCTCCCTTTAATATCTTCTGTGATGGCTGGCAAATGAATCTTCCTGAAATATCATTTACACCACCTAATTGCTTTTCTTCAAGGCTTTTACTAGCTTCCTGATACTGGCAGAGGGGCAGTAGGCCCGGTACTCTGCCCTTCCCTCACTTTGCACACTTAACCTTTTCTTGCCATGGATAATGACAGTTCCCAGAGCAGTGCAGCTCATAACAGGGAGTCCCGTCTCTTCAGCGGACACTGAGCAGCCTTTGAAGCCTCACCTCTAGCTTCTTGTACTTCCACTTCTGCCCTACATAGCCCTCTGGGCCAGGCATGCTGGGGCCCTAATTGTCCTCGCAGCACTCAGTTGCTCTGCATCTTAGGGAGGAGCAAGAACATAGTAGTAAGAGCCTGGGTTCTAGAGTCAGTCACACCAGGGTCCAGTCCCAGTTCTGCCATTTAACTACTGTGAGAATCCTTACTTAATCTTTTTTAAGCCTTCCTTTCTTCCTCTGTTAATACCAGGAGGCTAATAGTAATTTGTATCTCTTGAAGAGACAAGGGTGGATAAGATAAAACACTGTAGGTAGGGCGTTCTGCAGGTCTGTTGTCTACTTGATTTAAAGTCCTTAATCCACGCATTAAGGGAATGATAAGCCATTTACGTGCTGATTAACAGTGCTGCGTCCACTCTGAACTTGCTTTCTTTTTGCATCCCTAATGCCAGTTAGCAGCCTCCTCAAAGTGGGTAATGGGCTGTGCTCTAACCTTTGTGTAGCTGCGGCGCCGGCGGGACCCTGAATAGTGGGGTCAAGGAGCTTGATGGGACCTCAAGAGACCATCCCGTGTAGGACCCTGAGGCCACTCGCTGTGTTCAAGTAGATTCTAAGGAGTTACTCAAAAAATACCATCAGCCCTCCTGGGGCATACTATTTTTCTTGCACAGCAGTCTCCAGTTGGCTTTCCTTCCCCAAACTCCTGTTATTGCTGGTGTATCACTCGCTTGTGGCCACTTTTAATTAGATGTCTTTTTTGACATCTGTCAATGAGCAACAGTGAAAAAAAGGGCTTGAAGCTGGGAATATCAGACTGGTGGTTTAGTTTCACCTCAGCTGCGGACCTTCAGGCCAGCCTCTCTTCTTCCTGATCATATTTTCTAAGGTCCTTTATGGAATTAGCCTGATCATGGACTTGGAAGTATATTACAAGTTTCACAAATTTAAGCACAAATTTAAGGTGCTATTATTAGCCAGTCTTGCCTCACACATTTTATTATTTCTGGACTTGGTATAAGACTTATTGTTAAAATGAGGCAAAGTGAAGTCTCACAGGACACATTTAGACAATATTGCAGGTAGACTTAAGGGAAACCATTAAGAATTCTTCTCGTTTTATTTTATTTTTCCCACTTTTGAAAAAGATTTTATTTATTTGAGAGAGAAAGAAAAAAAGCACAGAGGAAGAGGGATAGGGACAAACAGACTCCCCACTGAGCGCAGAGCCTGATGTAAGGCCGAAGGCAGATGCTTAACCGACTGAGCCACCCAAGTGACCCAGAATTCTTCTCATTTTAAATAAACAACAACAACAACAAGAACAACAACAACAACAACAACAAAAATCACCAAAACAGTTCTGACTTTTAAAAAAAAATATTAGTTTTACATTACAACAGGATAGGTCACAATTCAAACAAATTGGGTTACAAAGAACACATTGTGCTTCAGAGTCCCCTAAGTAATTAAGGAGTCTTTTTAAAAATAGGAAGCTTTAAGTGGAAGGAAATCTTTGGTTCAAAGATTGGCTTTTTTGGATTGACTTTTATATTTACAGTCAAAGACAGAAATGAGTAAGTATGGCTCCAATAATATTTCTCAATTTTTTTTAGACCAAGCCATAAAAATCTCATATCATCTATTAGTATTTTAAAATAAAGTATATAAAATACATAAATATAATTTATGGTATCTATGATTTTGGGAGTATCATCCACATCAGGAATCACTGAACAAGAGACCTCATCTTTCTTTGCATTTATTTCTTTGGAAAATGCAGTATGCAGTAGTGTGTAGTCAAGAATAGACTATAATACCTGGTCTAGATCTAGGGCAGTGTAAATATTTGTGAAGTGAGAATAAAGGAAAATTAATAAAAGTAAGTTTTTAACCAATTCTTTTATGGACACCAAAATGTCTACAAATTACCCCATCTGAATTACTGTGGTATGTGCTTATAAAAAAAGAGATAAAATACCAACAGGAATTCAGAAGATATCTTGTATTTGTTAAATCCATTGATGGGAATAACAAGGTTAATATAGTGCCTATCATACTTGACCACCTATTTGGCCACTCCTTCCAACTTTGAGCCCCAAGATTCTTATGCTAGTTGTTCAGAACTGATTTTCAGAAGAACCAGCAAAGAACCAATGATTCGGTGGCTCTGATGCTAGGAATCATGAAGAGGTTGGAAGAAACCTTGAAAATCATTGTTGACAAATGCTTCTAAGCTTGTCAAAATGAAACTGACCCAATTTTAACATCAGAGGACTTTTAGGAATCCTTTCTTACCCCATCCAACAATTTGATTATGGCTGTACTTTTATTATCTATTGATTGGGGGAAAAAAGACATATTCATACCACCTCAGGTGGCCTCTTACAATGGAATCTTGGCCCAGGGGTCCTCAGCTTACCTGATGAGACCACTGTTTCAGACCAAATTTCTCATTGCATTAATGAGGCACAGGGGCAATTTTGGTTAAGAGATACTCAGGATACTATTCAGGAAAGCACAGGATTTTTATTTTTTAAGATTTTATTTATTTATTTGTCAGAGAGAGAGCGAGCACAAGCAGGGGGAGTGGCAGGCAGAGGGAGAAGCAAGCTACCCACTGAGCAGGGAGCCCGATAAGGGACTTGAGCCCAGAACCCTGGGATCATGATCCATGCTGAAAGCAGATGCTTAACTGACTGGGCCATGCAGGTGTCCCGGCATAAGATGTTTAAATACAGATTTGGAAATATTCAAAAGTTACAGCCTGTGACCTTGTGGTGCAATGGTAGTACATCTGACTCTAGAAGTCACAGCCAAATTCAACTTGAGATTTCTTAATCAGGGAAACGTGGCAGTCTCTTCTAATGGATTTCATGCTTGGGGAAACAAATAGTCTTGGGTTCTTTCCTGTTATTTTCATGGGGCACTTCAGTGTCAATTTCTTTCCCACCTTCATGGGTATTGCCTGAGAAACCTCTACCCTGAGCTGTTGCAATGTTCTTTACCCAGTGGGAATCCTTTCATGGGTTGCCAGATAAAACACAGGGTGTCCAGTGAAATTTGAATGTCAATTAACACATATGGGACATACTTATGCCAAAAATATTATTTGCTGCTTATCTGGGATTCCAATATCACTTGGTATCCTGTACTTTCATTGTTGCTGCTGAATATGGCATATCTACCTCCACATGTCCAAAGTACCAAATGTTGAAGGGTAGGAACTGAAAATGTGGGTGATGTTCCTGCCCAGCTGCCAACATTGTCAACAATTACTGATATGTTTTCTGAGGACCTTTCAGATCTCTGTCAAAGGCTATGACACATGTGTGTACTTTTCCCAGAAGCCTTGCTTTTCTTCATGGTCATGCAGCCCAACTGTGATGCTGGCAGCCCAGGCAGCGTTGAGTGACTCCTCTCTATTCTCTTCATTCATTCTCATTTACCTTGAGGTTTTGTCATGAACTTGGGCCCTGCCCCTCTGTAAGGTGAGGTCAAAAGCAATAGTGGATATTTCTTTGGGTTGGAGTAATGACTTTAAACATCAAATCAAGGGGCAGGAGAAGGGGCAGGAGGTAAGGAGAATTCAACTCCCTCTGACCCCTCCTATTGTTCCTGTACAGGAGTCAGAGCATTTTCCATGGAGCATAGTGAGCTATCAAACTCTCCACTTTTTTTTTTTTTTTTGTCTGAATGTGAATTTAGAGGAGACTAGAGTTTAGATGCCTATGTGGAATTTAAGAAACAAGTCAGAGGATCATAGGGAAAGAGAGGAAAAAATGAAACAAGACAAAATCAGAGAGGGAGACAAACCATAAGAAACTCTTAATCTTAGGAAGCAGACTGAGGGTTGCTGGAGGGGAAGGTGGTGGGGGTGTTGAGGCAATGGGATGAGGGACATTGGCGAACGTAGGTGTTATAATGAACACAGGGTGTTATATAAGACTGATGAATCACTGACCTCTACCTCTGAGACCAATAATAACATTATATGTTACTTAAAAAAAAGAAATGTATTAAATTTTTGATCATTTTATCCTATTACCAAATGTGTTGGCAAATTGAATTTTTAGAAATGTGAAAAACATTCTAATGAAATTTTCAAATTAAAATATCCATTTTGCTGAAAAAAAGAAGAAATGCTTATTTCTGTCTCTCTTTTTTCTTAGTTTCTGTCTCCTGTACATTAGATTCAAACTAAAACCTGGCATTGGACCAGTTGTTTTCACATATTGAATTTGTAAAATGGAATATCCTGGGGTTTGTGTTCACTCCAGTTGTAGAATCAATTATTGTATTCCAAAACCATGCAGACTACAATGACAAAGTAAAAAAAAAAAACAGCCCATTTGAGTGAATATTCACATCAAAATTCTGCCACGTCACGGCAGACCTGTGTAAAAGAATGTCTTTCTTTCCTGAGTCAGAGAGTTTTTCCTTTAAAGAGGTTGGAAAGAGGGGTGCCTGGATGGCTCAGTCAGTTAAATGTCTGCCTTGGGTCTGCTCCTGTCTTGTTCCCAGGGTCCTGGGATGGAACCCTCATCGCATCGGGCTCAGTGGGGAGCCTGCTTCTCCCTCTCCAATTCCTCCTACTTGTGCATGCTCTCCCTCTCTCTCTCTCTCTCTGTGTGTGTGTCAAATAAATAAATAAAATCTTTAAACAAAAAAAAAAAAGAGGTTGGAAAGAAAGCACTTCAAATTAGGTTACTTGTTGCACGGGGTTTTGTTTCCTGCCTAGGAACTGGGGTTTTGAAGTTTCATTTTATGAAATTCTTTGATGGAGAATGCCAAAGCCCACTGCCCCCCCAACACCTCAAAGTGAGACCTCAAATGTTTGGTTGTGAGGGAGAAATATTTAGAAGCAGAGCTTATGCAACAATTAAAAATGGAGCACTTAGTGGTAGGCTCTAACAACGAGAAGAAAATATGAACGAGAAAGGAGTAGCGTGAGTTGGCTTAAGAGTAGGCATTGCTTACATTCCTTTATCCAACATGGTTGAGGGTAAGCTTGGTGCTTGGATGAGGAAGGAGCTCTTGGTTAGAGAGAAGAAACTGAGAGTAGAAGTGTGAGAAAGTGCTGTGGTGAAGGGATGTGCCGGTGAGGAGAGGGTGCAATGTAAGCGAGACTAGAAGTTCAAGATCAAGAGGAGTCACCTCCGAGGCCAGGCCCTCCCAGCTCTAACTTCTCCCTTGTGAGTATTAGAGACATAGCCTTGGATTTTTCAGGACATCCATGAATTTTAATTCGTTGGTCAGTTGTCAGACCCAGTGACAAAAATCTCGGTCTCTGTCCGACTCTTGCATTTGTTTTCATCCTTCCCAAGTTTTCAAATGGAAAATTTTAAGAACATCCAAAAGTAGAGAGAAGAGTGTAATGTACCTGTTAGCCAGTTTCAACAATTGCTAACGTAGGGCCAATTTTCTTTGATCTATTTCCTCATCCACATTTCCTTCCCCCACATCATTTTTTTTTTTTTTAAAGATTTTATTTATTTGACAGAGAGAGATCACAAGTAGGCAGAGAGGCAGGCAGAGAGAGAGAGAGGAGGAAGCAGGCTCCCTGCTGAGCAGAGAGCCCGATGCGGGACTCGATCCCAGGACCCTGAGATCATGACCTGAGCCGAAGGCAGCGGCCCAACCCACTGAGCCACCCAGGCGCCCCCCCCCCACATCATTTTTGTGTGAGAATTCTCCAGATAAATAGAACCAGACAGTTCCAGACTTGTGTGTGTATGTGTATATAACTATACAGGGAGGGGACAGAGAGAGAGAGGGAGAGATTGAGAGGAGGAGGTTGAAGGAACTGACTCTTGCAATTACGGGGCCCACTAGTCTGTAATCTGTAAGGCAAGCCAGCAGGTCAGAGACCCAGGGAGGAGTTGATGTTACAGTTTCTATTGGGAAAGAGATCTGGAGGCAGAGGTACTTCTTTTCTTTTAGGGCCTTCAAATGATTCAATGAGCTCTCCTTGACTCCCCCTACCAGTGTAGAGGGTAACTATTTTTCTCAAATGTTCATGATTTAAATATTGAATGTTGATTGGGTCTAAAAAATACCTTCACAGCAACATCTAGTTGATGTTTGACCAGGAACTGGGTACCATGGACTTAGCTAGTTTGACATAAAATCTACCATCATGATTTTGAAACGAATCTAAGTCATATTATTTGGTCAATAATATTTCAGTATATTTATCTAAAAAGTAAAGATTCTTAAAAAAAAACTTAGACAATGCTATTATGACCCCTATAAATTTTAAAATCCTGAATTATTATTGTTCGAATTAGGATCTAAATAAAGTCTATACATTGCAATTGTAGATGCTACTCACAGTTCTCTATTGATATACAGGTTCTCCCTTTATCTCTGTTTTTCTTAAATTTATCTTTTAAAGAAACTAGTTTGTCCTGTAGAATTTTGCATCATCTGGATTTTACTTGTTGTATCCCCATGATGTCATTTAATGATGCTCTTATGCCTCTGAATTTCCTGTTGGTTGGTAATTATATAGAGAGGTTGAATCACACCCAAGTTGAATTTTTTCTTTCCTTTTTGCAAGAATACTTTAGGTACATATTGTCAGGTTATCTCTCTTGGGTGTCAGCTGTCTTTTTTTATTATTGGCTGCATTTATTAACTCACTAGGGTTTGTGAAATTCTAAATTCTATCATTTCTTCAGCATTTACTTGCTGAAATATTTATATAAACGGAAATTTCCCCTCATTAACTACTGAGGTATAGTTCTTTCTAATTCTTCATCCCAGCATTTTCCAAATTGAAGTTTCTGATTCCTAGACATCTGCTGACATGTTCTTCTGAGCAGGGAAAGAAGTCTGTAAACTTTGTATTATAATAATCTAACTCTGCACTTTCGTCTCAATGAAAGCTCAGAAATACAAGCTTCCTTGAATATTGTTCAATGGAGCCTTGCAAGGTCTGGTAAGTGGAGACTCTTAGGCAAAGCCTACACATTACCAAAACAACTCTGGAAAGATAAAAAGCAGAACCAAAACCATCTGCAGCCCTCTTCTCCGACTTTTACCGACTTTACCGTGCCAATGAATTGCCTGGGGATTTTGTTAAAATGCAGATTCTGACTCAGCAGGTCAAGGGTGGGGCTGGAGAAGCTCCAGTTCTAAGCCTCCCCATCGGTGCTGTTAACATTTACCCTGTACATTAACGATTTTGTTTCTATGTTACAGTCATTTTACTTGATTTTTCCATGGGCAATGCATATGAAGTTCTGAGTACAGTATTTGAGACAGAGTCAGCATTAAGTAAATGATAGCTTTTGAGGTATGGAGGGCAGAAATGATGGGAAAGGGGACAGGGATTAGCGGTAGACAGGCTTGAGTCAAGATTCCAGTTCTTCTGTTTACAAGACCTTTGACTGGGGCAGGTTAGTTAGCTTCTCAAGTTTCTGTCCTATTGAACGTGAAGAGGAAAATGCTACCTCATGGAATTGAGAGTCCATTAAATGGCTCTGAAAGATGTGGATGCTCTAAATGGTTATTTTTCTTCCTTTGTCTCTTTTGGACAGACACTAGGTTGAGTCTTGGGTCGGGTCAAGACTCTGTTGTAAGTCGCATTACAATTCTTGCGAAATGCACCTCTTTATTATTATCTCTAACATGGGGATAGTAATTACGGGGGTGAAATTAATTGGTGTGTGTCAGTTGTGTTGGCACATAATTGGAATCCAGTCATGGTGAGCCTTTCTCTCCCCTCCCTTCACTTCAGTTGGTGAGGCTGACTAACCTAGGACAGTTGGCATAAGAGAAAGTCACAGTGCTTTCAACTCTGGCTAACTAAAATCATCTGGAGAGCTTAGAAAAGGAAAAAAAGAAGGAAAGCAAGCAAGCAAGAGAAAGAGAGAAAGAAAGAAAGAAAGAAGAAAGAGAAAAAAAGAGAAAGAAAGAAAAGAAAAGAAAAGAAAAGAAAAGAAAAGAAAAGAAAAGAAAAGAAAAGAGAGAAAAGTAGATTTTCAGGCCTCACTCCTAGAGATTCTGATTAAATTGGTCTGGGTGGAAACTAGACACTCAGTGTTTTTTTTGGCTCCCAGATTTTTTGCAGTGTTGGCCCCACAGAGAACCACTGCTCCAGCAGACAGTGAAACCTTGATCACTATCACACAGCCCTCAGCATTTCTCTTATTTTTCATGGCCCACCACACCTCTTCCACCCGCGCACCAGCCTTTCTGGTTGCTTCTTCTTATTCACTTGTCTAATTTGCATGCATTCCTGCAACTCTGCTCCCACTGCTGCCCCTCCCTTGGCACACTGGGGTTAGCACGTCTGTCCAGAGCCCATTACAATCAGGTAGGGCAGGGGAGATGGTGCCTGCAGTGCCTTGCAATCCCACACTCTTCACATCCTAGACACACACAGAAATCACACGGGTGCCAGCCTGAAGAGTTCCCAGATGGCCCTCTGGAGAGCTTTGAGATATTTATGCAGTGCCTACTATGTGGCTTTACTAGTATAATATTAATTTATCTTCAGCTTTACAAGGTGGCTCTATTAATAGCATCATACCCATTTTATATTAATAGGCAAAGTTAAATAATATGCTTCAAGTCAAACACACACTGTAGATCGGGCTTTTAGACGAAAGCAGTCTGATTCTAGAATCTGGGTTCTTAATCCCTTAGGGGAAATATTATTTTTACTTATTTTTTAAAGATGTATTTATTCATTTTAGAGGTGGGGGAAGGGCAGAGGGGGAGGGAGAGAGAAACCCATGCAGATAATGTACGGAGCTTCATGACCCCAAGATCAAATGAAACAAGGAATCCGACCTTCAACCCACTGTGCCTGCCAGGTGCTCTGCCTTATATGGAATTTTAAGTTGCTGATGCCTGGGTTTACCCAGACTAACTGAAGCAGAATCTTTGGGAGCTGCTGCCTAGGCGCTGGTTGTTTTTTCAAGGGATTCTATGTATAGCCAGGATCAGGAGTAGACAACACTACACTCTTGAGTCTCCCTCATGACATGGAACCTGAGAGTCTGTTGAAGGCTCCTTCTATTCCTGTTCTCTTCTTCCCCACTGTCAGTGATTTTTTTTTTTAATTTTATTTTTATGATTTTCAGAGGCCCTTCTTGTGACTGGCATTCCTAAGGGGGTGTGGTAAGCTTTGTTCGCCCAAAGATGTCCATGCCCTAATCTCCAGAAACCTGAAAGATGTTACCTTATGTGTGTCAGGGTAGCAGAAGGTGACCTCTACCCATGTTAGGTTTTTAGCGGGACTCTTTTTTTTCTTTTTAAAAGATTATTTATTTATTTATTTGACAGACAGAGATCACAAGCAGGCAGAGAAACAGGCAGAGAGAGGAGGAAGCAGGCTCCCTGCTGAGCAGAGAGCCGGATGCGATGTGGGGCTCCATCTGAAGACCCTGGGATCATGACCTGAGCCGAAGGCAGAGGCTTTAACCCACTGAGCCACCCAGGCGCCTCCTTTAGTGGGACTCTTTAACAGAAGGATAAACAACAAGAGAAGAAAGTTCTTTAACATGTGCAGTGCACATTACTGGGGAGAAACCTTAACCAAAAGCAACTCCAAGCATCAGCTTAGAATTCTGGCTTCTAAAACATTTTTAGCAAAGAACAAGACATTTGTAGAGAAAGAACAGGGCAAAATCAAGCAGTTTTAAGCTTCCAAGGACAACAAACTTTAGGAAGATAAGCATATGGAAGGTCACTATTATAGTAAGGTTGGTTTGCTGATTTTCTGGTGCCATCTCTGGGAAAGGGGAACTTATATCCTGTGTTTAGTCAGTAAAAGGGAGGTTAAAAAGAGCTTTTCCTGCATTCCTAATTGCCTTCAGCTCAAAATAATTTTTATGTCAAAGAGATATATTTTGAGGTGACATATTCTGATTTCTTTCCCATGGCAAAAGACACTTGCAAGATTTGATTAAGTTAAAGATTCGGGGATGAGGTGACAACTATGAATTATCCAGACCAGTCCTGTGTAATCACAAAGGTCCTTATAAGAGTGAGTCAGGGGAATACGAGTAGGAAGGATAAGTGGCAACGGAAGAATGAGGTCAGCGTCAGCAAGAGAGAATGAGATCTGAAGAAGACCCATTTCAGACTTCTGACCTCCAGACCTCTAAGATGTTAAATTTGATTGTAACTTGCGTTAGGTTGTTAAAGCACCAACAGGAAATGAAAACAGGGGTATTTGGTGTAGCAGAGAGAAAATCACCAACCTATATCCCAGAGAGCTAGGTTCTTTTTCTGTCTTCTACCACTTACTGGCTGCAGACATTCCATCAAGCTGTCAAATATCTAATGCCTTTTCTCTGAAGTGGAACCAGTAAAAATGCATGTGTTTGTCGGCAGGACTGGGCCAATGGCCTCAGGCCCTTCACATGCATTCCCTGCTGTAGCTCAGCCCAGCCTAGCTCAGAGCTTCAGAAGTGAAACCCCATCCCCATCATTCCACGCTGAACCTGAACACTCTCTCATGACTCTGCGCTCTTTTATCAGTAGCTAAAATGATCTTGTTTCTTTCTTTGCTTGTCAGAGGCTCTTGCCAAAATCAGGAGTCATTATTGCTAAGATTGAGCCTATTTTTTTAATTAAAAATTTAAAATAAATAGTGAGACATAAATTTCCTGACACCAAGAGGCGGAAAGACCTCAGAATGATTTTGCTGACATTTCCTCCCCTACACCAACTAAAACTGTATAATGTTCAGATATCACCATACTGGTTTCAACTTGTGTTTATTTTATTCATTTATTTTCCCATAAACTGGATTTGAACATAACATCTCCTTCCTTGCCACCACTTCCATTATTTGAGGATGGACACATGACCACAATAACCATCTTTTTCAAGATGGGAAGTTGTTCTATATAGACCTTTATTTGTTTCTACCTGATGCACATATAATTGGCAGTGATGACATCCAGTGCTATGTTCTTGACCTCATGTATGTCATATTCAATGCCAGGCTCCTCTTTCTCCTTAATAATAATATTAAACAGCAAGCTTAAAAGATTTTTGTCAAAAAGGTCATGGAATCTTGCAAACATTATTTTTCCAAATGATGTTTTTTTTGTTTTATTAGTTATAATAATGCGTACTTTATCTTTCTGAGAAAGGTGTACATAATCTTGATTGGGCTTATTTTGATACAATAGTTAACAGTTAAATACGTTATATTTCTCTTTTTCCTAAAAGAAAAGGAAAAAAAATCCTTTTTTGTTTACAGGGATTTGACTTAGGGTCATCTAAACCAGTACTTCTTCATTAGGGAAGGGGATATGATTTTGCCCCTCAGAGGACCTTTATCAATATTTGTAGATATTTTTGACTCACAACTGGAAGAAAAGTATTGCCAGGATCTCATGGGCAGAGGCCAGGAATGTTGCTAAATAAACATCCTACACAGCACAAGATGGCTCCCCACACAAAGAATTATCTGGCCTGGAATGTCAGTTAGTGCTGCTGTTAAGAAAGCACTGGGTGTGGTGAAAAAATAATGAATACTGTTATGCTGAAAATAAATAAATTAATAATAATAAAAAAAGAAATACTGCCCTAGACCAGTGTTTATCAAACTTTAATGGGCATGTGAATCACCTGGGGATCTGATTAACATGAGGGTTCTGATTCCATCACATGTCCCCAGTGAGCTGGACCCTGCACACTGTAGTTGTTTAATAAATTGTTGTTGAAAGCATGAATGGAAAGATGGAGAACCAAGGGAATGGATGGATAAGGAGGCAGCCAAGAGCACTAGTGGTCATTCCTATACATATGTCTGAGCATCCTTAGAGACACTTATTCCAAATTCTTTTCCACAAAGCCAGCAGTTCACCAAATGTCCAGGGTATGACAGATTTCCTCAAATTAAAATCAACTCTTTTTCTCTGAGTCTTATATTGTCCCTTCTGACACAGGGTGAAGGTTAGTTATTTGTGTGGTTGCCATGGCTGAATGTGTGTGGGATACAGTGGAAAAAAACTAGAGGCTGCAGCCCTGGCCCTGCACCTGAACCTGCCCCAAGAGAAGAGAATCCAGATCAAATTATATTTATGTGTGTGCTGACAGCAGGGAGGAAAGGAGGAAGTGGATAACTAAAATAGATTTTTAGAGGAAAACCATGTTAGAATGAACTTCACACAACTGCCTGGTGAAGGATGGACATCTACCGGGGGGAGCTTGTGGATGCTGTATGGAGAATGGGATGATTGTGTAGTTTATAAGCCTGTGAACCTCAGGAACTCAGAACTTCATTAGCTCCAGCTGGCAAATCATTTCCTTTTTACATGTTCTTGGCTCACTGGTTTCCTTTTGATTACCTTCTGTCTGCCACTCCTCCACACACAGAAATCCAAACCAAACAAAATTTGGAATCTGATCCTGGATCGGGAACCAAGATGGTTGCTATGCCCTGGAAGTCAATTTGCTTAGAATCCAGACACATCTCTGCTGCCCTTCTGAGAACTGGTTGTGATAGGCAGAAGGGGGGAAAGGAAGGGAAGAGTAGGATGCCCAAATGTGGGTAAAGAAGAAGTGAGGCAGCCAAGGTCATAAGAATTGGGCTATAAGGTGTTCTCTGTAGAGAGGCCAAGGATTCATCCAGATGGCCTTATCAATAGAGCCCTTGACAACAGCTAGCTACCCTGGTAGAAAATGTGATGCAAAGGAATATGTCAACATTGTTGATTCAGGTGTGGTTATTGCATTTTGTCTGTATATGCTTAGTACTGAGTCTGGGCCATTGGGTTCCTGGGCCTCTGCCTTGAACCACAGTGACATAGTTTCTTTTGTGGTTGGGGGGGTGGGAGTCATGTCTTTGCTGAAACAGTCAGCAAGATTGGTGAGTGTTCTGCATCCTCCTCTGGACTCCAAGAGATTCAAGTTTATTATGAAGCAGGCTTAATGGAGACCGAGATTTGTATTTCACCAGAGTGGGTTAGTGAAGGAGTTGGAGGAATCACATTTTCTGGACATCTTTACATATTTATATATAAATTTTTCATCAAAGATTTTATTTATTTGACAGACAGAGAGAGATCACAAGTAGGCAGAGAGGCAGGCAGAGAGAGGGGAAAGCAGGATCCCCACTGAGCAGAAAGCCTGATACAGGAATCCATCCCAGGCCCCTGAGACCATGAACTGGGCCAAAGGCAGACGCTCAACTCACTGAGCCACCCAGGTACCCCACATCTTTACATCTTTGAATAAAACTTTTAAACTGTTTAAAAGTTTTAAGTTCTGATGCTCAAAACATGTAAAAGTTTAAACGTTCTGAAGCTCAAAATATTCAGTTGCTTCTTATTGCCTTTATTCTAAAAGGTTAAACTTTTTAACCTGGCATTTAAAGTCTTCTATTATCTGGCTCTAAACCACCTTCTCAGGGTTTTTTTTTTTGTTGTTGTTGTTGTCATTGTAATTTTAAGAAAAAAATTTAAATATTGAAAGCAGCAAAGTAGGAATATAGGGGAACATCCTCAACTTGCTACAGGATAGCTACACAAAACCTACAGTTAACATCATGCTTAATGGTGAGACCTTAGGTAGGATGGTCAGTTTTTAAGTGCAGTGTCAAGTACACAATTCTTGAAAGAAAGTATGTGTTAGATCACATGAAAATTAAAAATTTCCACTCATGAAAAACACTTTTTTTTAAAATGGAAGAAAATATGTGTAAGTTAGATCATACGAAAATTCAAATTTCCACTCTGTGAAAGGCACAGATTTATTTATTTTAGAGAAAGAGAGAAAGATAGAGAAGCACAAGCAAGAGGGGCAGAGGTAGAAGGAGAGAGAAACTCAAGCATACTCTGTGCTGACCATAGAGCCCAGTGTGGTAGTGGATCTCATGACGCTGAGACCAAGACCTGAATTGAGATCAAGAATCCAGTGTTTAACTGATTAAGCCACCCAGGCACCTCTGAAAGGCCCTTTAAAAAAAAGGAAAAGACAAGTCACAGACTGGGAGAAGATATTTTCAAACCATACATCTGGTGAAGAACTAACATCTGAAGTATACAAAGAACCCTTAAAAGTCAACAATGAATAAAGAACTCAATTAAAAAGTGAGAAAAAGGGGTGCCTGGGTGGCTCAGTGGGTTGAGCCTCTGATTTCAGCTCAGGTCATGATCCTAGGTTTCTGGGATCAAGCCTCTCTCTCTGCCTGCCTCTCTCACTTGTGATCTCTGTCTGTCAAATAAATAAATGAAATCTTAAAAAAAAAAAAGTGAGAAAAGATCTGAACAGTTTACTTACCAAGTAAGATATCCAGATAACACATTATCATATGAAAAG